>NC_134717.1:57476093-58097500 GCF_049634645.1 Pelodiscus sinensis | reverse complement strand
TGTTTCCCTCCTCTCCAGGAGCCCCTCTTTATACAGCCCACACTGAGCCCTAATTAGCGATTTACCACAACTGGCCAGTGAGGGGTCAACGCCATGTCTCTCTCGCACACACACAAGCTTTTGCACTGCTCCCGAGGGGTATGAGAAATACATTTCTGTGTTGTCATTTAAATGATTTACCCAAAGTCCTGCCAGCAAGGGAAGCCCCGAGAGCCAGGAGAGACCGTGTACATATTTGCAGTTCTGTGCCTGGCGCCACACCCAGATCTCAATTATAGGAAGGGCCCTACCACATTCAGGTCCATTTTACAGAAGACTAGTGTTGGAGGAGACCTCAGGAACTCATCTGGTCCAACCCCCTGCTCTAGGCAGGACCAACCCCAACTCAATCATCCCAGCCAGGGCTTTGTCAAGCCAGGACTTAATGTTTAAGGATGGAGATTCCACCATCTCCAGGGGCAACCCATTCCAGTACTTCCCCACCCTCCTAGTGAAATAGCTTTTCCTAATATCCAACCTAGACCTCCCCCACCCTGATACTTCAGACCATTGCTCTGGGATCTGTCCTATGATTAAAAAGAAAGTAAAGTTCATTATTTCAGCAACTGACATCTGGAATTTCATGATGCAATTGTAGAGGTCCTGACCCAAAAAGGAGTTGTGGGGTCACAAAGTTATTTTTTGGGGGGGGGAGGTGATACTGCTATCCTTACTTTTGTGATGTGCTGGTGGGGGCTCTGACTTCAGCGCTGGGCAGCTGGAGAGCTAGAGAAGAACACCAGCTCTGGCCATAGTAAATCTGAGGGTATGTCTACACTACCCTCCTAATTCGAAATAGGAGGGTAATGTAGTCATACCGCAATTGCAAATGAAGCCCAGGATTTGAATTTCCCGGGCTTCATTTGCATAAAGCCGGCCGGCGCCATTTTTAAATGCCGGCAGTTCGAACCCCGTGCCGCACGGCTACACGCGGCACGGAGTAGCTAGTTCGGATTAGGCTTCTAATCCGAACTAGCTGTACTCCTCGTAGAATGAGGAGTACAGCTAGTTCGGGTTAGGAAGCCTAATCCGAACTAGCTACTCCGTGCCGCGTGTAGCCGCGCGGCAGGGGGTTCGAACTGCCGGCATTTAAAAATGGCGCCGGCCGGCTTTATGCAAATGAAGCCCGGGAAATTCAAATCCCGGGCTTCATTTGCAATTGCGGTATGACTACATTACCCTCCTATTTCGAATTAGGAGGGTAGTGTAGACATACCCTGAGCGGTTAAATCCTGAACTGAAGTCCATGGGAGCTTTGCCATCATAATTTCATCCCCAGGATTGAAAGTGCCCCCATTGAACTGCTAAAATTGTGCAGTTGACCTTCCTGGAGAAGTCTGATTAGAAATAGCTGTATGTATATGAATGTATAATCTACCTTTGCTCCATTTGTCAATAACACAATAGAAATAACACACACACACACACAAAACAATCTAGGAGTGTTATTTTTAAAAAGCTACGCACTCTCCCTTTTTTATCACAGTCTTAGCATATGAGGTGAGGCTGGAAATTGACGCAGGTCAATATTCTGCACAAACAGCCAGTCTTTGAAAGACATGTTAACCTTTGCTTTATTTCATCAGTCAGCACACACTGGGCATGCTGTTATGAGACTATCTACAAGGCATGGATGCTAAGGCTTCACGCCTGTATATTGTTCTTTAAATACAGAAGAGAATGAAGACGTGATGGTTTTGCTCTGCGGACACCTATGCCCTTTGTACCAGGGGAGTATCTCACAGGCAAATGGCGTATTTTCATGTAAAGCATGTAAAAATATTAATGGGGTGATTATAGAAGAGGTGTGTTTTCCCTCCAGCAGATGGCAATAGAGTTCACTAGTTTTATTGCTCTGACTAAACCAGGGCTGGATTACCCAATAGGCAGACTAAGCACGTACTTAGGGCACCGACAAAACAGGGGCACAAAAAAAAAAAAAAAAAAAAAAAAAGATTTTATGGTATAGTATTTTTTTATTTTGAATTACATGGGGGGGGGGGGGGCACCATAATCTTTTCAGTGCTTAGGGCCTCTGAAGGTCTTAATCCGGCCCTGACTAAGACCAAGGACAATGTTTAAAATTCTGGTGTGCAAATTTCACAATTAAAATTAAAGAATTTCCCACATTTATTTGGCATTTTGCTGCAAATTGACCTGTGGCACTGGAAACCGTATTTGTGAATTCTGTGCTGCTCGTACTAATAATGACTGGGGTTAATTGGTGGTGTAAGTGAGTCCAATGTCATTCATTTCAATTGAAGTTTTACCTCCTTCCCTAACCCTAACGTAAGGATGAATTTATCCCACTAACTAAAACAATGGATCACCCTGAACCATTTTAGTCATTGTTTGGGTCAGTGCTAAGCAGGAAACATGCCAATGCAAATTGGTGACATATGGAAATGAAAATTCTAAGCCACATAACAGACATTTTCCCCTCCGCAAATTTTGTATTTCTCCAGGCTGCTCTACCTAGGAATGTCCAAACCAGTTACAAATGAGTCATTAAGCATCACACCATGGTTTGCAGAGGGATAGGTGGTACAAAGAGCTAGCAGGCTAGCCTATGAGTTTTAAATTGTAGTTTCTTTTAACCACTGTACACCGCTCTCTTCTATTGTGATAGCACTAAATTAAATTTGCTCTTCCTAGCAGCAGTCACATTGAAAAGACAATTAAAAGCAACTAACTTTACAGATTAGACATACAAATGCAGAGGCCAGGCTACGAGCCAATATTGAAATGGGCAAACATAAGAGTTGGGTTCTCTTTGAATATGATTTGGGCCTGTTGCGTTGAGCTAGCCCGAACCATTGCTAACAGGCAGACAAGGTTTTTTCTGTGCTGCCAGAAACAGCCCAAATCCCTGAATTCTTCCGATTGTCTTCATTCATTAGAACAACAGGCGACCTTGAGAATACTCCTTTGAAAATGTATGTACTTCCTAAAGAAATACAGTTCCCCTCTTAAAGGGTGTAACTCGTTCTCCTTCATTTTCTGCCTTTACACACGCATGATGGGAATGGGTGTTCTGTTGGGGGAAATGTGCCCCTAAGAGGTGGAGTAGTGAAAAAAGTAATTACTTGGTTACCCTGGGACCATCATGTTCCATTTACTACATTTTATGAGAAATTCTGCTGGCGCAGTTGAGTCTCTGGTTACCTTGCTTTATTTTTTTAAAATTCCTTCTGTCCCTTCAACAGAGGTTTCAGAACGACAGAGTCCTCCTTTCTTGAGTCCTCCGCTCAAAGATGAAAAGCCCTAGATAACTAGGATAAGCAGCTGCCTTTGGAAGAGCCCATCAAGAAACACTTAGATCACAATGGAGCATGGAAGATGCCCCTCTGCACCAAATGGACTTTCCGGTGAACATTTGAACTAGAGCGCGTGAGTAATGGCTTCTGCTATGACTAAGCAAAACCGTTCATGGACATGTAACTTGCCCATGTGACTCCACACTCCATCTTTACCTGCCATTTTACACTGGCTGTGCTGAGGGCTTGGTGTGGAACAATGGATATCCCCGCACATGTTAGAAGCTATAAAAGGTCCTGAAAACACCACCATTTTGCCTCTTTCCTGCTCAAACCTCTGGACTATACACTTATATGAATGGAGGAGATGGGGAGCATTGTAACAAAGGGACTGGAAGTAACTAAAGACTTTATTTAAGCCAACAGTTACCATCGCTGTTATAAGCCTGAACCAAGAACTTCACAATTACTGCATATATTTGATTCCTTTAACCAATGTTAACTCTCGCCTTTCTTTCCACAAACAAACCTTTAGCTTTTAGGGTACGTCTAGACTACGTGCCTCTGTCGCCAGAGGCATGTAGATTAGGCTACCAGACATAGGAAAATGAAGCGGCGATTTAAATAATTGCCACTTCACTTAAATTTACATGGCTGCCGCGCTGAGCCGACAAACAGCTGATCAGCTGTTTGTCGGCTCGGCGCGATAGTCTGGACGCACGGGTGTCGACATCAAAAGGTATTTGTCGACCACCCAGGTAAACCTCATCCCAGGAGGCATACCTGGGTGGTCGACAAATACCTTTGATGTCGACACCCATGCGTCCAGACTATCGTGCTGAACCGACAAACAGCTGATCAGCTGTTTGTCGGCTCAGCGCGGCAGCCATGTAAATTTAAGTGAAGCGGCGATTATTTAAATCGCCACTTCATTTTCCTATGTCTGGTAGCCTAATCTACATGCCTCTGGCGACAGAGGCATGTAGTCTAGACGTACCCTTAGATACTAAAGGATTGGCAACAGGATGGTTTTTGCATAAGATATGACTTACGTATTGACCTGGTGTGTATGGCTGGTCCTTTGGGATCAGAACCACCTTTCATTTGATGAGCCGGATGATAAAGAGCCACTCATATCTGAATCCAATGATTTTGGTGGTGATAGAAAGGCTAAAATGCCTCAGGAAACTGCTTTTATGTCTTCTTGTTAGCCAGTGTTGTGAGAGAATTAATTTTGTGGCTGGTTTGGTATATCTTAGGGAGCAGTAAACGCCCGCATTTTGGGGTGTGCTTGCTTTATTTCTCATCAATTGTCCTGCTAAATTTGGTATTCTCTGTTGTGACCCAGAAAGGCACCGTTACAGAGGCATTTTATTTTTAATGGCAAATGTTGATAAACAGCAATTGCACCGTACAGACATAAACCAACTAAAAATATTTCCGTCAATAAGCTAAATTCACACCTAGGCATAGTAAGGAAAATGGGGCTTGAGAACTTATTGGGTTTTTTTTATTTAAAGCTGTTTACTTTGTATGTTTCGAGGCAAGATATTGACAATTTAGTGTTTTAATGGTTGTAAAGCTTCTACTTTTTACATCTCCATGTCTAGTGTCATTAAATAATTAGTGTCCAGCCGGCACCACTGTCGAACCCCTTGTGACGGCGTGTTGGGGAACCCCCGACCCTGCATCCGTAGCCAGATGTGACTCGCATCCAGCCAGTAGAGTGAAAGATTTTATTGGTTCTCAGGGACACAGCGCAGCATAGGAGCAATGTTAGCACAGACACCGAGAGCAGACGCCTTATTCCTCTTGGGGGAAGGGCTCATGGGCCCTGAACCCCACTTTCCTGTGCCCAGTCTCCCCTCATCTTCCCCCAGCCGAGACTCACTCACACTCCCTGCAACTGGTCACTCAGCCCCCAGGCAGCCCCACCTCTTGCTTTGTTCAGATTCCTCCATCTAGCCCAGGTGTCAGGCCAGCTGGGTCATTGCCTACGTGCCTCCCCTCAGGGACCCATCCCCTGCTGGGCACTGCACACACAGACACAGAGTCTCTGCAGACCAGCATAGGGCAGTAGGGGGTCACACAGCGCACAACACAGCAACCAGTGAATGCCAAACCAGAGTGGATCCAGAGCCAGAAGAGAGGACAGCACCCCCACTACGTCACACCCCTCTGATAGCCCACAAATGTGAAATTTAAAAATGGATACAAATAGAACAATGCTCACACACAAATATTGATAGATGTTGAAATGATTAAAAAAATGAATTCTGCCAAGCCTACAAATAATAATATTCCAGATCCATGGTGCCATTTTAGCAGATCCTCCGCGTCTTTACCATTGCCCTTCTCCCTGGAGCCTGCAGAATGGCCACACGGGACTAGTTTAGAGTTCCAAATGAATACGAGTAAAGCAATGACTGGACCTACTTGGAAGGAAGCTTGCAAGATAGTGTCTTGTTAACAGCTGCTCTCTGAGATTTCACCAGACAATCAGCCAGAAGAAGGGCAGAAGGAAACAGCATTGATTTAAAGCTGATGGCCAAAGGTCAGTTATTCTGAGCAAGGAGCATTCAGAAAGGTGCAGAAGCTGTGATGAACACAAATGGACTCCTGCCTGGGGACCACCTAATGGAGACAGACAACCACTTCTAGGGAGAGGAGTCTCAGATTAGGAATTTAGTAGCAGTAGATACCATCTATTTTGCTAGAGTCCTTCATTTTAGAAACTCCGGTTGGAAACCTTCTCTGTCCTTTACAGTCCTACATACAATCTTTCTACTTATCTATGTCATTTAGGAGATAAGATCTATAGCAAAAAGATGAGCTGCCCTCTCTCGCATAAAGCTCCAAACCTTCTCAATATGAACCCCAAGAGCCTGATTCTCTGCATTGCCCTGCAGTTTGTGTAGCAATTCACACTACAGCACAACAGGTGCCACAGGCTGCCCGTTTGCCTTGGTACTGTTTTGCACACCCTTTGCCTCTGAGCATGAAGATTACACATTAGGCAGGTCAATAGAAAAATCAGGCCCCTAATTTTTAGGGACGGGTTAACATCAGACATGGCCCAGATTAAATTGGGGACCGAGTTTTGCTTGTATATTTCCTGGGATGTTGGCACTGTGAAAATATGGAGGCCCTTTAGAAGTGCTTAGCCTCTAAAATTGCCTGTGTGTATCACGGGGAGTGGAATCACAAGAACAGGAAGCCTCAGCTGGGGGAAGACCTAGAGCAGTGGCTCTCAATCTTTCCAGACAACTATAACCTTTTCAGGAGGCTGGTTTGTCTTGAGTTCCCCCAAATGTCACCCCACTTAAAAAAAAAAAATCAGTCAAACTTAAAAAAAGTATCAGGGTACACAATTACTGAAAAATTGCTGACTTCCTCATTTTTACCATGCAATTATGAAATAAATCAATTGCAATATAAAATATTGTATGTTCAATCAGTGTATAGTATATCCAGCAGTATAAACAAGTTATTGTCTGTGTGAAATTTTAGTTTCTACTGACTTCCCTTGGGTTTTTTATGTAGCCCGTTATAAAACTAGACATGCGTCTTTGATGCACAGGTGTGGGAAATTGAGGTGCAGGGGAAGGCTGCAGCATCTCAAGGTTTTTCACAGAGTCTCAGTTGTAGGCCCTGCGCCCAGAGCTCCGCCCACCATTCCTGTGTCGAGGGCTCTGCCCACTGTCCCATCCTTGGCCACCTAACCATTGTCCACACACCGTCTTCCAGAGCAGTGCAGCTCCTGACCCCAGCGCAAGGGGGAGGAGAGGGGTATGGCTGGGTGCATCCCCGGGCGTCCCTAGAGCCAAAGGCTTGAGGCCATGGAGGAGGAGTTATAGAGAAAGAGCTTCTAGATGACCCAGAAAGACCCATGTAGGAGTGCAGCAAAGATTCTCCCTATTAATGTCTTAAAAATTAAGAATGGGACAAAGGCACAATCCAGGAGTGCTGCTGCCTTTGGAAGAACCCATCATTCTGGGACCACTCAACACCCACTGAGCACAGGTGTGAAGGACTGTGTAAGGCACAAGACAATGGGGAATCTGGCCTGCCAGGGAGGGCAGGAGTGCAATTAACCCCACCATGTATCTAATTAAAAGCTCGGCATCACTGCTACAAGAGCCCAGTGCACCAGAGCAGACAGAAAGCGATAGCAAACGACCTCCTAGGATCGTGCCTAAACTAGAATAAAAGACATTGGGATCTTTCAGCTAATGTTTTAAAGTCTTTCTCTGAACAAGGCCCATTATATATTTAACCTGTGGTGAACGTTTGAGATAATTGCTTATGGGAGCCTAGGGTCCACTTGGACTAATTAACATGTATTAAACTAACCTATTCTGTCTACAGGGAGGTTTTTAAATGTTACCCTCCATGGTTTCAAAGAGCACCTTTGACCCTATAGGTCAAAATCCTGTGCAATCATCGATACCTATTATTCATCGGGGGAGTTAGGTTTGACCTTAATGGTGTCTTGGTATGTTAATTAAAGGCTTCCGCTAACTAGGACGTGATAGTATTTTCCTTTGGAAAGAATAGGCACATTTTTTGCCACTGAAACAGATGGACATATCCCCGGTTAGCTCTTCTTCTTAGTGGACTACACCTGTGTTCCCTAACAATGTGGCGAGGTGGTAGAAGTGCATCCTTCTAAAGCATATGACTTTATAATTAGTTTGAGTCTTCTGTACCTTCTTACGTTACCGAGAAGTGGGAATTCAGGGCTGACCACAGTCTGACTCTAGAACTGATTTCATTCAAGTGATTTTAAGAAAGATCCTTCTTACCGTATCCAGTTTCATGCTAGCCTGTTCCACAGCACTGCCTTCCATTAAGAAGGGGAAGTGTCTTCCCACAGAACTTGCAAGACCATGTAGGAAATCTGGATTTAATTCACTGTCATAGCAAAGGCAGAGTGGCTGATAGATAATAGCAACCTGTGTGATTGGCTCTATGGTGGAAGGAATGTGTTTGCATACGGCATCATCTCCAACTAAGTGAGGAAGGAAGCAAAGCATTGTCATGGACATCAAGCAGGTGTCGTTTCTTGTTGGGGTTGTGACGGATGGGTGGGTCATTACCCGTTTCTGGACATTCCAGCCATTCAGTTAACTAAAGTCTTTTCACAGTGATTAACCATTGAAAACTAATCCTAATGGCCTTGCCTGTAAGGGTTAAAACCACAGACAGTGAGTCCTAGGGAAGCAGGAAGTGAGGTGGCAGGAGGCCAGGAAAGCCAATGAAAACAAAGTGTGGGCTTATGAATTGGAAGCAGTGACCTTCCCATTCCTGTCAGTGTGTGACCAGAGGGGAGCTTGGGAGACATGAATTAAGCCAGGAACCTGGGCATGGAGATTCCAGCGACATCCATGCCTAGGGAAAGACTAAATCTTGGAAGAACAGATGTGTGAATAGAACAGGGAATGTTTAGTTAGACGTAATCAGGTTATCGTCTGTATTTTGGGGCTTGGTGAACTTTTCTGTGCTGAGCACAGATCACTATCCCCTACATTGTAACTTTCCAAACTGAATCCCAGAGAAGCAATTCTCTGCGTTTTAATTCTTTTTTTTTTAAGCTGCTCGATAACATCAAGAAACCAAGACAAGTTTCACCCAATGTGTTTTCTTTGTTTGGGAAATAAAAATCACCCTTTTAAGACCATGGTCTGATTCCTGTATCTAATTAGGAAGGCAGGAAGTTCTATGTGCACAAGCCATACTACTAGGATAAATTAGTTTTCCAAGCTCCTCTCCAAAGGGAGGGTTAACAAGTTTCAGGGTCTCTCACAGAAGGAATTCCCAGATGCATCCTCCTGAGTTCATAGGGAGTTTTGCACTTGGTCGGTGGCAGCAATACCAATCCAAGGTCAGGGAATCTTGGGGAGTTTTTAAACAGAAGCCTTTAGTGGCAGGGTATTTTAAAGTCTTTTGCAGGCCCCTACCTTCTGCACCCAGAGTGCCGGAGTGGGGAACAGCCCTGACAGGGGTAAAAGAGGGGCAGGGAAACTGGATAAAGGAACTCTCCCCAATGGAGCTTCATTAATTAGCATAATGGATCCTTGAGAATGGGAGAGTCCAGTACTGTTTTTCCCTCCCCTTACCCCAGTATAGCTCTGTGGCAAACACCACTCCTTCTATGGTCAAAGAGCAGCACTGCATTACAGTACAGCTTAATTTTCAACCACTTCCTTCAGGGTAAAAAGCAAAACAAAGCAGGACAAAGCACTGCCAGCATCTCTCCCAGCTCAACATAGAGCCTGCATTGACCTCGTTCACAGCCCTTTTCATTCCCATGCACTGTTGTAAAGGCGTGCACACCCCTCACACTTTTTATAAAATACAGTTATGCAAACAACCCGAAACAAACCTTTCACCCAGTCCCAGTGGCTCAGTCACAAAACAAGTTTCCAACCAGAGCTGGAGGAAGAAAGCCCTTTCTCTTCATCTCTCCTGGCTCCACAGAGTCATAAGAATGGCCACATTGGGTCAGACCAAAGGTCCATCTAGACCAGTATCCTGTCTGCCGACAGTGGCCAATACCAGATGCCCCAAATGGAGGGAACACAACAGGTAATCATCATGTGATCCCTCTCCTGTCATCCATTTCCAGACAAACAGAGGCTAGGGACACCATTCCTACCCATCCTGGCTAATAGCCATTGACGGACTTAACTTCCATGAATCTATCTAGCTCGTTTTTGAACCCTGTTAAAGTCCTACTCTTCACAACATCCTCTGGCAAGGAGTTCCACAGGTTGACTGTGCGCGGCACAAAGAAAAACTTCCTTTTGTTTGTTTTAAACCTGCTGCCTATTAATTTCATTTAGGAGTCAGGAGTGATCCCCCTTTGCCAAGTTCATGGGCACCCTATTCACTAGAAGGAATAACCTTCCGAAAACCCTTCCTGTCTGAATGATCTGGGTTATGCAGGAGGCTAGGCCAGGCTATTGCTGCAGTCCCTGCTAAACTTGGGATCCATGAATGCCCAGCAAGGCGAACCTGGAGATGTTTTACCCAATGGGTTATTTTATGGGAGGGAGCCAGCTGGCCCAAGGGGGGCAAATGTGAACTGGATCCAGATATAGAGGAGCCATCAGTGCATCTGGTGGAAGGCCAGGCTGTGATTTTGCTTCTCTTATTGCACTGAAGCAAATGAAGTAGGAGGAGGCTGCGATGCAGCAGGAGCCCTGTTGCTACAGATCAAAGGCGACTCTGAAAGTCTTAAGAAGGAAACATCAGAGCCAGAGTCTAACCCCTGCAGTATGTTTCCTCACGGCTCAAGAATTTCTGGCGGGCAGGGTGAATTTTGATGGCACGGCTCTCATGCGAAGGCTGTTCTCCAGAGACTGCCATTTGCCGCAGTTCACGCCGTGATCCCAGACTGTAACTGAATCTGCCATTGCTTCATCATCGTCTGTAAATCCAGTAGGGCCAGGCCCGTAAATAATTCCCCTGCAGTATGCAACAGCAGACAGCACTGGAACAAATGGTTACACCTGGCAGCAGATGCCCTAATCAACTTAATTGAGGAGTTGATTGTGTTTCCAGCATTTGGTGTAATTTCATTGTAGCCCCTGAGTTCCTTTCCTTAAAACAGTGGCAGACAAAATATGGCCAGTGCGGTGCCCATGGACTTGGCAAAGGGGGATCACTCCTGGCTCCTAAATAAAATGAGTGGGCAGCAGGCTTAAAGCAAACAAAAGGAAGTTTTTCTTCACTCAGCGCACAATCAACCTGTGGAACTCCTTGCCAGAGGATGTTGTGAAGACTGGGACTAACAAAATATGGCCCGTGGGGTGCCCATGAATTTGGCAAAGGGGAAATCACTCCTGACTCCTAAATGAACTTAATAGGCAGCAGGTTTGCTTTAAAATTAATAGGCAGTCTGCAGCTAGGTGTAACCATTTGTTCCAGTGCTGCATCGTAGTCTGTAAATTCAGTTGGAACCAGTCCCATAAATAGCTCCCCTGCAACTGTGAGGGCCATGTGCTCTCAGAATGCAGGGGGCGGGGCTGCTTCATGCACTGCCCCCACCTCTGCACAACCTCGCAGCTCCCCTTGGTCAGAAGCCAGCCATTGGGAGCTGCCCAGGCTGTGCTTGTATAGGGAATGCGCAGGTGCCCCACCCCAGCTTGCGCTGCTCAGAGAAGCACACAGCCACTTTGAGCCACATACGGGGAGGGACGGGAGTGAAAGGTAGGGAGCCTGCCTGAGGCTCCTGCAGGGCTGCTGGCTGGGAGCTGCTTAGATAAGTACCTCCCGGCCATAGTCTGCACCTGGCACCCCAGCTTCTCCCTCCCCCCAGCCCTATATACCCCCTCTTACACTCCCACCCCACGTAACCCAAACTGTCTGCACTCCTGTACCCATATCCCCTCCCTGCGCCTGCCCCCCAGGTCACAACCCCTCCCACATCCTTGCACCCCCTTCTACACTCCTCCCCCAGGTCAGAATCCTCTCCTGCATCCATACACCCTCCAGAACCCCCTCCTGCACCCAATCCTCTACCCCTAGCTCCCTTTTGCACCCCACCACCATCCCAGATGCCGCACTTTTCCCATTACTATCATGGAAGAATGCAGCCCCCGACCACCGCCGAATTCTTGAAGTGCTCCCCTCCCCCCCATCAAAAATATATTGCCCACCCCCGTCTTAAAGCATGGTTTTCCGCTGGGAAGAGGACACAGTTCTGGTGGATACATCGTTTACAGCAGCCTAGCAGTGTCGTGTTACAACGATCGCCTATAATTGTGGAGATGATGGGTTTCCTTGCTCACTGAGATTAGTCAGACTCAGGAGAAAAATGGGGTGGCAGTTTGTCAGCTGTGATGGGTGACACAAAAATAAGACACATATAAAATGAGAGATTGATGTCTCAAAGAACAGCCATTTGGGCCCAGCTCCTCACTGGTGATACTGAAACGGAGACTCACAAGCCGCAAATGGCTCTTTAATGGTGTCTCCTACCACTTCTTTGTAGCATATTCAAACACTGTAGGATTTAATCAACAACAAATCTAGGGGTATGTCTACACTAGCCACCCTAGTTCGAACTAGTCTGGCTAATGTAGTCATTCAAACTTGCAAATGAAGCCCGGGATTAAAATATCCTGGGCTTTATTTGCATGTTCCCGGGCACCGGCATTTTGAAATTCCCGGTAATTCAAACCCCCGGCTACACGCGGCATGGGCTAGGTAGTTTGAATTAAAGCTTCTAATTCGAACTACCATTAGTCCTCCAATGAGAATTAGGAGCTTTAATTCAAACTACCTAGCCCGTGCCGCGTGTAGCCGCGGGCAGGGGGATTCGAACTCCCAGGCATTTAAAAATGGCGGCGCCCGGAAACATGCAAATAAAGCCTGGGATATTTAAATCCCAGGGTTCATTTGCAAGTTGGAATGACTACATTAGCCACCCTAGTTCAAACTAGGGTAGCAGTGTACACACACCCTAAGTTACTAACCAAAGCAGGATGCTTTTCCTCTGTCACTAAACAAATGTAATTCATAAAATACATGGTCAATCATTTTGCTGTGAGAATAAATAATACATATAAAATCCACATCTGGATACCCACATTTTCAAGCTGAATGTATTGGAGAAGTCTGCCCTGTTTAAAAACAAGGCATTCGATATCTAGCTTGTAATACAACAGCAATCAGAATAACTTCCCTTGGCTTTCATTAGCAATGATCTGACTCATTCATGCTAATAAACCCACTGGCCCTCCACTGCCCGTCTATGCACTCAAGTAGAGAGTTATTGCCTCATAAAATGGAGGGGTAGCAACATTATCACTTACATGCAATATCCTTGAGCTGGGCCATGAAACATCAATGAGGGAACAAAGGTCTTTCCTTAATGGGGGGGGGAGGAATGGCCAACTTTCCACTCAGTTCATCTTGCTCTATGAAAGGTTAAAAAGATAAGGCCCTGCTGCCTTGCTAGGTCAGCTTTGGCTCACTGCAAATCTGCCCCAAAAATGCAAGAACTTGAATATTTGTGACCCACATCAGTCTTAGCAAGGAAGGGCCAAAACAGCCAGTTGGCAACTGAATTTTCTATTCCTGAAGCAATGACTTTTTAAAAAGGCGTAGGCCTCGATTGTCAGCTGGTGGAGTTCTAAGGAAGGAGAATCACTGACAAACGTCCTTGGTAGCGCCTTCTGAACGTAAATAAAACCTTTTTAAAACAAACTAGGGATCTGCGTTCTCCAGCTGCTGAGCACGTCCCTCCCACCTCTCCCCAGCCACCGATCACTGGCCACTACGCTCACCACCACCCCCAGCCACTATGCTCGCCATCTGCTACACCCTACCACCAGCCTGCTCCTGCACCCTCCCTCCTGGCCAAACACCGTACCCTCAACCTGCTCCTGCACCCTCCCCCTTAGCCCTGCACCCTACCACCAGCCTGCTCCTACACCCTCCCCCCAGCCAGATTCTGCACCCCCACCTACACCCCATCTGCTGCCCATATCCTGCACATCCCACCCCATCCCACTCATTAGCAAAGATGGGGGGGGGCACAGGAGGGGGAGGGGAGAGGCTGTGTGGCTCAGGATGGAGGCGGGTGACGGCAGCACGAAGACACAGATGATGTGAAGACATCACTCTGTCATCCCATGGGAATTTTTTTAATCGCGTGCACACACACACACACACACACACACACACACACACACAAATAATAAGTCTGGAGCCTCTGCATGTGAAAGCAGGTTCCTTGATTTACCCATAGGACAAATCCACATGATGCACATTTTACAGCATCCTGTCGATGTATCAAAGCTCTGACCTGAAGAGCGCACCGCGTCGACTGGCAGAGCACGTTATTTTGATGTGCGCTGCATCCTTAGCCTCTCGGCGTCATCGACGGAGGCCGTCCTGCCCTGCCTGAAGGTAATGTTAGGAGGTGGACACCTGCCTACTAGGAACTGGAACAAGACCCCCTGCTCTTTTAAAACATGCCCTGGCCCAAAAATCATTAACAATAGTCACAGGGTTCAAACCCATGAGCTGCACTCCTACTGCCAGTGTACACATGAAAGCCTCTGTAATTCCATCTGCCGTTACCGGTTTTCTAGGTTCTTTCACGTCCAGTGAACTAGACACTGGAGGGGAGAGGGTGATGAGGAGACTGTTTGAACGCAAAGCGGGGTCCAGCCAACAGAGCATAGGGCTGAGAGTCAGGGCACTTGTTTTCTGTTCCTTCCTTTGCCACTGACTTGCTTTGTGACCACCAATCCTTTCCTAGAAGGCTTCAGCATAAAGTTAACTGCCTGCTGTGGAAAACAATCACATGCAACTAGGTAAAAACGGAGGGTGGAAGTTAATTTTAAAAACCATGCTGTACTTACAGAAAGCTTGTGCATTATTATGAAGCTTGAGAAAACACACAAAATTGCTGCCGCTTCATTGTGTAAATGAATACAATTTCCATCTGCAATCTGATTATCATGTTTCCCCAGAGATTATGCAGCTTGATTTTAGTTAGCCAGGTGTCCACTTTTCATGGACACGGTCAAGTTTCTCGCAGTCCCATAAAGTTTGTTCACAGCCACCAGTCCTGGCTCTCAGTGTTCTATGCTGTTATTTAGCTCTAATTTACCCCTAAATGTCCTCCAACAGCCCAGTAAGCAGTGGACATGTTGGCAATGCTGCCAGACAATATTGACCTCCTGTGGTCTGGAAAATTCCCTGGTTTGGCACCGGTCAGGTGCCGGACTAGAGAGATTCAACCTGTACTCTCAATTAGTGTCTGGAATGGATTAGCACAACCAGCCGTTGTAACCTGGCAATCCAGCACAAAAAAGGTGTTGCACTCCAGGAATCACATTCTGCTTTCTCCCTGCTTTAGTGTGGGCATAATCTGCTCTGTCCTGTTTGCTAGTGCAGATTACCTCACCCTCTAACCCAGGGGTGGGGAACCTAAGTGCAGCCCCCGGCTTGCCTGCATCTGGCCCCCGAGGCGCAGGGCTCCCCCTGTGCTGGTGTTCTAACCTCCTGCGGTCCCCCGTGGGGCTGAGGGACATGATCTACTAGCCTGGGCCCCCCAGACTCCGGTGTGTGAAGGGAATGTGGGGAGTGTCTTTCTCCTCAGCTGGTGGCCCAGTCAGTGAGGGCTTGTTGTGTGTGACCCCCAAACTTATTTTTCTGGGGGTCAGTGGCCCGACCCCACCCCTGCTCTAAACCATCCCTGGTGCACTAGCTGGTGGAGTGGTACAGGAGCAGATCCAGTGCTCCACCCACTAGCCATCCCTTCCTATCCACACACAGGAGGGGAAGTAACTGCCTGGCAGTGTTTGCTCCCTCCCTCACGTGAGAGAGCAGTAAAAGCCACCTGGCAGCATGCCAAGCTAACCCAGGGGAAAACCAGAAAAGCCACACACGTGCCAAGTGTGAGTCGCTATTATTTAGATGACAACATGGGCCCCCTAGTGCGAAGTGCTTCCCCAACACAACCAGGGCTGTGGAGAGCTTAGGTTCTATGGCCACGAGGGGGACAGGCAGCCATTTGAAAGGAGAAATGACTCAAGACCATACACAGCCTGCGTGGAAATGGAATTGTAATAAATACATTATGCATTGGCCAGGAGACAGTGGAGGTATTAAAAGCAGCAGGGTCTCGTTGGCCATCCAAACCAACCCTAGGCCAGATGCACCAGGAGATCGGCACGCTTTCTTCAGTTCCAACCTAATCCCTGGGAAAAAGTGGCTGCTAGTTATGAATACAAAGCTGAGTGCCCAGCATACGCGGGTTCTCAAGCATCCCAGGCAAAGAGAGAAGATGAAAGAGCAGAAAAAAAAAATCAGACTGGTAGTTGCAGGGCCTCAGGCTAGGCAATCAGCAACAGTATGCAGAATGTGTGAGAGAGAAATATGCCAGGTGCCTGCAATCACCGCAGATCCTGAAGCAGGGAGTTAAAAGCACACACTGAATTATGAGCCGCTAACATTGTAACTCTGCCACTGACTTCCTGTGTGGCCTTGAGCAAGTCTCCCTGCCTGTTAACGTGGGAATTGCAATACTTCCCTACCTCTCTTCAAGGAGTACAAGCAGTAAAACGTATCTGCGGTAGCAGCCCAAGCCCCAAAGTGGGAACAGGGCTTCATGGTCCTGAAAAATACATACAGAAAATCCCTGCCCCTCAGGGCTTAGAACAGGACTACTCAATATGTGGCCCATGGCCCGTTTGTTTGCGGCCTGTGGTGCAGTTTGGGTTTACACAGGGATCAACCCACAGCCTGCGGGAGAGAGCGCCAAAACAAAAAGCAGTCAATATAATCAGGGCTTGACAAATCAGTGAATCTATCGCCCGGGGCAAGTAGATTTCAGCCGGTCACCCCATTCACCAGCAGCGCGCGCGCATGCTCAATGCAGAGCTGGTGCATGCGCAGTGCAGGGCTGGCAAGTAGATTTTGCCGTGGTTTGTCAAGCCCTGAATAAATGGTCTTCTGTTGAGATGCATTTTAGTAATTGAGTTCCTGGACTGTCATTGCTCATTAAAAGTGCTGTCATATGGGCAGAAATGGAGTAAATGTTGCATTTTATTAATATCAGCAGACCTGACTTAAATGGGGCCTGCGTGTTGTGAAGTCTTGCCTTAATCTTTGTATTCATGCCCGTCAGTGTGAAAGAAGCTATTTGCATATATTTGCTTATACAGTATCTGCAACCACACTTAAGTTGCAGTCCTCAGCTTTGTGCTGTGAGTATCATTGTGGCCTCTGGAGCTTCCAAAGTTGAGTAGCGCTGGCTTAGAATCGGTGAGGTCTTATTAACTAGTTTGTGTTAAGTACCACAATTGCCTCTACACATTTTTTTTTAATATTATCCCTGTTGTCTTGAACTCCCTCCCTTGCCTTTGCTTCTACCATACGACTTCTTGTCATAAGCCCTGATCCTCCAACCACATCACACATAAGTAATTTCACACAGGAATGCAAAGGGGAGCAAAATTAGACCAGTGGTGGCTGCTTTTGAAAATCCCATCCAGAACAGCAGAGATTTTCAGAAGTGACAATGTGTCCCTCGCTGGATATTCAGCTTCAAAGACACCTGATTTTCAGTGCATGGAGGATGAACATTTTCTGATGGCCAGGTTCAAGTTGGGTGCCCCCAAAATCCCTTGAGAAATCCTTGGCCAATAAATAAGAATTACCATCTTCATTACGGACAGGAACAGCGACAGAGGACCTAGGCAGCTGTTGTATTCCAAACTGAAACGTACAAAGAGACTGTTCGCTTCATCTGTCTAATGCTAAGTGGCTGCTGCAGGAAGAGCTGAACTCATCTGATCCCAGAGCACAGAGAACAGACAGACTGAGAAAACAGTGGTTCAGGCAGATTCTGCTACTCTGTGCGTTAATACCCAGACAAGCTGCTTTTGTCTTTTCCTTTGAAGACACAGTGTAGCAGGACACTTTTACAGTTAATTACAGAAATGTCAGTTTCAAACTCTTGTGGAATTAATCGCATTTTCTGCTAAATTGCAGCATATTGGTTGTTTTTGTGAAGGTACTCTTCGACATCCATCACCCTCTGGTAGACGAGCAAGTACACGACAGGATAAGCTTCACACTGGGCATTTAATCTCAATACCTGTAGCAGGGCTGTCAGACTTTGCTACCTTGCATCTGCTAAACATCATTACAATAAAGTAATGAAAGTCACGAGAGAGATTTGGGGAAAATTTTCTTAAAAAAAAAATCTTGCAGTAAGTGGAGATGCAAAAATAAATCGACCAAACAGATTTCTAAAAGTGGGGTTTTTTAAACTTGGAAAAATATGTAGCAGTGAGCTGTTACTTTGTCATCAAATAAGATCCTGATTCAACAAGACACCCAAGAATCCAGAGTAAAATTTTGTAAAAATTACTTAGGAACTTAAGTCCCATTGTGTTTCAATGAGGCACCCTGCAAGATGCAATCTTGTAGCTTGAGCAAATATACCTCTGATCAAGCTAGTCTAGTAAAAATAGCAGTGTAGCTGCTGGGAGTGAGCAGTGGTATAGGCAATCTGCTCCTAGCACACATCTAGCATCTTGGATAGGATCCGTCTAAGGCCGCTAGCTCTGCCCATCACTCACACCACCACAGCGTCTATTTTTAGGGGGAGTTAGCACCTGTACATCAACTCCAGCTGGAAAGGACACAACCAGCGCAGCCATACCCAAACACTCTTCAAGTGACTTAGGCACATGAAAACGGGATCTTAGCCACCTAGTGCCACAAACTCCCCCTGACTTTTACACTCGGGGGGCTTAACCACCCTCAGCGCCTCTGCAAATCTACCCTGCACCACTGAGGCGCTTCTTAAAAGTGTAGCCTTTGACTGAGGTTTTCAAGGCAGCAGATTCATTTAGCCGGGAACTGGGCTTCCAAATCCCTTCGAAAGCTTTCAACCGCTCAGCTTTCGCCATGTGTTCAAATCCCATTGGCTTCCATGGGATTTAAACTCCCTTGCCTAAGAGCTTTGGGGCTTGCACCAATGTCTCCATTTTTACTACATCATCTTTTTGTTTCCCCTTGTGTTCCCCTTTGCCATCCTGAAATAGTGGCCAGTTCTCTATTGCGCCACCGGGCCCAGCTATGCGTTAAGCATTTGTATTTTTAAATACTGGGCATTGTGGAAATATTAAACATTGTGGCTACATCTACACAATGAGTTTTCTCCGCAAAATATATGCTAATGAGGGACTCATTTGCATGAATTGTGATCTCATTTGCATATCGTCTTCCTATCCGTTTTTGCAATGGGTTTTTGTGCAAAAATGGATTGGCAAAAAATGTGCAAAGGAGATCATGACTCATGCAAATGAGTCCCTCGTTAGCATATTTTTTGCGGAGAAAACTTGTAGTGTAGATGTAGCCTGTGGGCTAACGTATGCCCAATTGGCACACCCCTGCTTTGGGCCCAGAGCAAAGTGACACTGTCAAGCATGGGCCTTGTGCCTCAGAGACACAAAATAGATTAGAGCCGTGAGTCTCTCTACCCTCCATGGGCCTCATCTTAGCAGGGCCTCTAGTCACAGGAAGTGCCTGTCGCACACATATGCTAAAAGAGTACATATTAGGGTAGGTGAATTGAGTGCCTGGAATTACATGAGGATAAGGATATGAATTGAGTGCCTGGAATTACATGAGGACAAGAATATACTAGGCATCATGTAAACTTGTAGGAATGAGGCTAATCAATATCATGTGGTAATACCAGGGTATAAAATATATTGGAATGACAGAGTCAGTTGCACCGGTGAGGGTGTGGTACTTTATGTGGAAAAAAGTATAGAGAGTCAAAGTAAACATTTTAAATGTCTCCAGCTGTACTACAGAACATCTATGGATAGAAATTCCATGCTTGTTTCATGAAATTATAGCAGCAAGAATATACTACCCACCACCTTGCCAGGAGGCAGACAGCAATTGTGAAATGCTCTGGGAGAACAGAGAGGCCATAAAAGTAGAGAACTCATTCATAAAGGGGGATTAAAACTACCCCCAAAGTGACTGGATCCACATCCTCAGGACGGGATGTGGAAATAAAATTTCTAGACACCATTAATGACTGCTTTTTTGACCAGCTAGTACTGGAACCCACAAGGGGAGAAGAAGGTTTTTATTTAGTTCTAAGTGGAGCACTGAGTCTGTTCTGAGAGGTGAATACAGTGGAAGCGCTTAATGTTAGTGACCATAATATCATTTACACTTAACATCCTTGGGGGGAGGAAGACTAAAGAAACCCACCACAGAAGCATTTATTTCCCAAAAGGGGAGCTAAACAAAAATGAGGATGCTACGTATACGGAAATTTTTAAAAAACAAAGTCACAAGAATAAAATGCCTGCAAGCTGCATGGAAATTGTTTAAGAACGCTATCATGGATGCTCAGATTAAATCCACACCCCAAACACTGCAGAGTAACAAGACCAAAAAATAATGACACCCCGGAATAAACAGGGAAAGAGGTAGTTATAGGCAAAAAAGGCATCTTTTAAAAATTGGAAGTTAAATCCCCCTGAGGAAAACAGAACAGACCATGACGCTATTATAGTGTTATAATATGATAAGCTAACGTAATGCCATGGAGATTAAGCTTCTCAGGTATGTTTCCCTGTAGAAGGATGAGCTTGATTTAATCATATTACATGAAAAAAAAAACCACTCAGGCTGATTCTGGTACCTTGGGCTGATACGGGAATCACAGCTAGAAGCTGAAATAGCAGCCAACACTGCAGAAACAAGTGCTCCATTCTCATGCAAATAAGGGGAAGTAAAAATAGTTTAAATTATGGAAAATGCCCTGGACTCCATCTCTGAGTGAATACTGCACATGTGGCTCCAAATATTCATATGAATTTTCAAACAAGTTCACTTCAACTTTGTCGAAATCCCACTGTCTTTGCTGTTCATGAACAGTAGGGCAAATGGAGTTTATTGGCAGGTATGTTTGCCACAAGAGCTCACTTTCAGTGAACATTCAGAACATTTGCTGAAAACAAATTATGAATTTGTAAATCACAAGACTTTTCTCTGGTCAGTGGATTCACTGACTCAGGTGTCCAGTCAAAAAAGCCCAAATTGCTAATACTGAACAATCACGGTGAGCCACTCATACTATCTCTACAAGCTAAAAATCATTACTGGGCATGTAAACTTTGACTAGGATCATTCCAAAATAGAAAAAAAAAAAAGGTACACTTCATTCATTCCTTCTGAATTAATTATTCGCCCAATTCTAGTACCTAGGGTTAGGAATTTGGGGTCCAAGTTGGCATTTACTTGAAAGAAATGCAGATGTGGTCACCCTTTTATAATGAACTTTTCACAATGATAGCAGTGATGGTACCACAGAGATGTCAAACTCCCCTTTCCATATACTTTCCCCCAAATTCTCTCTCCATACGTACAGGCCAATTGTATTCATTTTGCCCAACCTAAAGTTTTGCCAGGTAGAAAATACTTAGCGCAAAAAAACTGAAATACAAAATTTGTCCCTGTTGTAGCATCAGTGGAGTTGCCCTTGGGATAAATTTGGCCCAAAGTATTAACTACTACTACTACTAATAAACAACAGACGCTTCTGAGCTCCCCTTCAGCAGTTGCCATCTACCGAGAGAACATCATCAGCCTCTGAAATTGGCAACGTTAGAGCCATAAGACACTGGAAAGCATTTTGCATGTTGGCTTGACAAGCCAAAGAAGAGATTTCAGTATTGCATATATTTAAGCGCATAATGGAGTTCTCGGATTGTGTAATTGGCCTGACCCATGCCACTTCCATCAGCATCCCCCCCAAAACTCTTAATCCTGGACACAGTGTGGGAAATAGTCATTTCCATTTTAATTATTAAAAACATTCCACATGAGGAAAGCTGCAGCTTGACGTTAGCCCTCTGCAAAGGATACACGTAACCTCCATAGTGGAGCGATATAGGAAACACTCCATATGATCCCCGTGGAGTTTCTCACCGCCCATGTTTTGAAATACTGCCTGATTCCCAAAGATTTATGGTTCTTTCTATGACAGCAGTTTTACATAGCTCCATATCAACCTCTGATCTCATAGGTCATATGAGGCGCAGAATAACATTCTTAAGCGACATCATGTTACCTGACTCCCTAATTCTAAATAAGGGTCTCCGGGCCTCCTGGCCATTTAGAGAAAGTTAACAGGTCTTCTGGAAGGAGACGGGAAGAAGTTTTAGAAAGAGGGAGGAGGGAAAAAATTATTTATGGACACTCTTCCGATAGCAGAACTTTGCACTTGCATAAAGCCTCCCATTGGAGGATACGAAAGTGCTTGACCAATGTAATTTTCCTAGCAGGCGTGAAGTTAAAAGCACTTAAGAATAGGTAAGCTACACCACAGTGAACTTACGTGGTTTGGCCAAGGCTTCAAAGTGAGCCAGTGGCACAGAAGGGACCTGAACCCAGTGGTTCTTCCTTCCTGTTTCCTGCCCTAAGCACCAAGTAACACGAGGCTGGGTCCTTTAGTCCCCCAAGACAAGGAGCCTTAGTCTTTGATCAAGGCTGCAGAGCCTCCAGTCCCTAGGTCAAGAGTGTGAAAGAGACCGTTCTCTTTCCCTGAGCCCTCACTGATTAGGAACAGGCCCTTCTACCACCCTGGTTGGCTAGAGGACTTTGGGGAAATTCCACCCATCACTTCTCGCCCACCTCTCCCTGGAGAAGAGGAATGCTGCTCCGGGGGAGTGCTCAGTCCTGCCCGTTCCGGGAAAGGACATCAGGAGAGCTCTGACTGGTCAGATGGCAGAGGGGCATGCTGGGAGAAGACCGGGTGGGTTGGCCAGTGAGCTCAGTGGGAGCACGTCCTGAACTAGAGACCAGGAGATTGTCCAGGGGGCAACCCAGGCAGGCAGAGCAGATCCGGCCCAGTGGCTTGACCAGCACAGTGAATGAGTCGAGATACCAGGACCCAGGACTCTCCACACCATGCTAGGGGATCTCCAGGCCTTTACAAACAAGTCACTGTCTGGGAATGCCCAAGCGGTACCAGTAGCCAGAAATGCCTTTAACCAGGAAGCTTCCTGTAGGAAGTGTCAGAGGGGTAGCCGTGTTAGTCTGAATCTGCAAAAGCGACGAAGAGTCCTGTGGCACCTTATAGACTAACTGAAGTGTAGGAGCATAAGCTTTCGTGGGCAAAGATCCACTTCGTCAGATGCATGACATGCATCTGACGAAGTGGGTCTTTGCCCACGAAAGCTTATGCTCCTACACTTCAGTTAGTCTATAAGGTGCCACAGGACTCTTCGTCGCTTTTGTAGGAAGTGGACACCCACGCTCGGCCCCTCCGATAAATACCCCGTCTATAGGGAACAACTACACACATTCCAAAGCTACAAAAAATATGCTCAGGCATGAGGACCTCGCGTGACATGAGGAAGAGGCGGAGAATAACGTCAAGAGACTAAATCTGTGCTTTAGGTACCTCTGGGTGCCCTCAGAGTAGATGTGTTCACCCCTCTCCTCCCCCCCAGTAGACCTCTAGTTGTTTTGGTTGTGGGTGCCGATTCCAAACACTGTGTGTGCTTCCTAGATGATCACAGGCAGCTTCTGAGTTGTGGAGAACACCACAGATCATTCACAAGGGCAGAGAATTGTGCATAGCAAGGTGTGACACAAGGGCCTTTTTCCCCCCTGAATATCTTCCCTACCTGCTCCAATAGACAATGAAGTCAAGTGAAGCCTTAGAAGCAGATGTTTGCTCTAGCCAGAATGCACCTATTGCAATGCATAGAAATAGCTGAAGAATTCCAATCTCCTTCGCCTGGCTCCTGCAAGCAGGTTCTAAGTTATGCAAATTACTGTCTACTTAAATAAGTGATCCATTATAAATACCAGAAATCAGGCAAAATGCTGGAAAACTACAGGGCTGTACCTGACTATACCAATATAATTTAGAGTCCCATATGTGCTGCTGTACTTAAGCAGTGTACACCCTCCACTGGGCAGAACTAGGCGTTTTCATCGGAAAGGAGACAGATTTTTGGGCTGGGGCCTCAGCTGGCATAAATTAGCAGAGCTCCACTGACTTCAAACGACTGCTGATTGACGCCAGCCAACAGTTTGGCCCTTCCATTCTGAATAATTTCAAACCCTCTTTAGGGTTTTGTTTGTCCAAGAAAAAAAAAAGTCGCTCTGCTGTCAAGTCGCATAGAAACTAGACTATGCAGATATTTGTGGACGTGGTGCTATTTACTTAGCCATCCTTTAATGCCCTTTCCAATTCTCACGGCATTCTGTCTTCTAGCAGATTATCGAAATAGGACTTGAGAAAGACACAGCTCATTTAAATGAACAGTAATTTAATTCTTTCGTTACACATTCCCGGAATGAGACAAGGAGAGACCGTCAATCTCTACAGCTGGTGCCCAGGTTCTGGGGCAGTGAAGCTACAAGAATTCTAATTGCACCAAGGGGATTTTAATACATACGCTATGAGCGACCGTGCTGGGAATAGCATCTTGTGCAGCACTTAATCTGTATATTTAAAACCAAGTAGTGAGAACTATCCCCACAGGCCCTGTCAGCTAACATTTCCTGTGCAAAGAATCCTGCCTGAAGAGAATCAATACACGTGCCTTGCCTTAACGGCCAGTCTGGCTGAAGGAAGCTAGAACAGGTGCCAGGGGGAAATGCGGTCACGAATTTTTCAGCCACATTTTATCAGCCATTTACTGCATTTTTTACTCTGGGTGGGGTTGTTTCCTACAAGGGCAAGCATGCATGAACATAAAACGATACTCTTTCGATCTCCCACCATGAGTTATCAGAGGCCACCCAGGAGGCTGGAAAATGAATTGAAAAGCATGTGAGCAACTGGATTTCTTTTTCAAGGAGGAAATGGCCTCTGGATTGTTCGGGGAGGATCCAGGGGCTATGTTTTCCCCTTGGCAGGTCCCCCTCACGAGGGGAGGGAAGCTAAGGGGCGGGAGCATTCTCAGAGGAACGTCTTACATGCCTCACTTGGGGTTGCCTGGAGACACTGACATTGCGACAGAATTAGAAAGCCTTGAGCAGGAGGGCAAGAAGGCACAAGTGCAAAGTCAGCCGTGGGCTATATGTGGCGCAGCAGTTGGTGCCCTTCTCCCCTCGTATGCACTTTTCCAAACACTTCTTAAATCTGTCCTTTGACGTCCAGGCCAGTCCTCTCTTGCTTTTGCTTTTCACAAACTCGCGAGGCTCGTTTTATCGCTCTTTCCTTGTTTTGGTGGCCGTTTCTCCTCCCCTTTTCTTTCCGGAACCTACCATCACCCCTTGGGTGTAGCCGTTGTGGATCCCCTCTCATGGCTGGAGACCGGAGAGCAAGGAACAGAACGGAGTGGACAGAGCGATTGATAAATATTCCCTAAAGAACATGTATCCATTGCCCCTGAGAGCGTATCCAAAATAGCCCTGCTCATGGCAGCTTCCTCGCCCAGCATTTGGATTGTAACACACAAGTTCTATTGAAGAACTAGAAGATTGACTGGCCATTGCTCAGGCCCTTGAGGGCAAGGAGCTGCGGGTGTGGGGGGTGCAGGAGTCAGGGCAGGAGCTTGGGGATGTGAGGGGTTCAAGGAAGGAAGCTAGGGGAGGGGGCTGCAGAAGTCAGAGATGTGGGTTGGGAGGGAGGCCTCAGGGGAAGGGATGGGGGCCTTCGGGGATGGGGTGGGGGCAGCCAAAGGCTTCTTCCCGGAGCCATGAGGCCCACCCACCGGCTACTCCCCGGGCCAACCCAGGGCATCAGGGAGTGCTCCTCAGAGCCAGCCCAGGGCAGCAGGGGCTGCACAGCCCAGCCAGTAGCTGTTCCCCGGGGCAGGCCATGGTGGCGGAGGCTGTGCTGCCGGCCAGTGGCTGCTCCCTGCCCCCTTGTGATCTTTCTTGGGTATAACCGTCCCCCTGTGGTCATTCATGAGTATAACTCTCCCTGTTATCACACCCTCCCTTTCCCTTTGATGAGACAAAATGCATTCCAGGCACATCCCATTGTCCTGGCACAACCAAACCCTGACCTGGCTTTAAGTTCTGATGAGAGGAAGCTTCCTACCAAAGTTGGTGGTCCTAGCTCTTACCGTGTAGGAGCAGTTCTAGAACAAACTGCCTCACAGACAGACAAACTCTCTCAAATACATAGTACATAAAAGATCTCAATTCAGCCAGCTCCATCCGTTTCATTTAAAATATTGTTATTTGATGCAGAATAGAAACACACATGCATATGGTCTTTCTGGAGAGCTCTCTTTGCACTGTTGTCTTTTTTGGTCCTCAGGTTAATTTAGGTTAAATCTTATTTGTACCCATAAATTCCCCAAACACTTCTGTCTGTCTGCCACGGAACAACACGGGAAGCAACAGCGGCCATGAAGAACAGCAGCAGCTGAGGAGGTTTGTTGCTTTCTCTCACAAGTGGGCCTTGTCACCCTTCCAGGAAGCAGTGGCAGCAAGATGGCTCTGGCACAGCCTGACACCCACATCGGGTTATTCACGGCCAAAAGCGGAAGAGGAACCTTGTTGCTGTAACACCCGAAAGTGGGGCTGCGTCTGCCACTATTGACTGAAGCGTAGCATGAATGGGCACAGACCCCCTCACCGGCCAAACACAGGCAAAATGCAGTTCCTAAGCATCTCAGGAACTGAGATGGATACGCAGTGACTTGCCCAAGGTCACTTAGGAAATCTGTGGCAGAGCAAGGACCTCAACCCAGGTCTCCCTGAACCCTCCTTCCTCTTTATTAGCTACAGCTGTTTGCCTTCTTAAATCCATAGGGTTATTTTGCAGGAATGCCTGACTAAAGCTAACTTTTTGGGGGGAGCTAGGGGAACTGAGGAAACATGAAACATGGCCCTGATTGGTGGAACTGGGCTTAAAGTGTGAGCACATTCCAAAAAGTTTAGCTTTTCTTTTTAAAGGTGTTTAGTTTTCATCTCACTTTGTTCTAATGCCTGGAGGGTTTGCAGAAGTGCTTGGGCCCTTCCAAATACCTGATGGCCACAGACCTGCTGGGGTGAATCCTAACAATCCTACAAATGTGGGGCCATCTAAGCATGTGTGTTTCTGTGTTTTAAATTCTTTACACATAAATGACACAGAGTTGGATCAACACTGCTAGTGGTTTGCATTGCACTTGTGCTTCTGCACCACAACTAGCTTAGTCACTGGAGACTCCTGCTCTTTGGCACATTCTGCACCACAGAAAGCCTTCCAGCATTATTTTATGTTGTGGGGACA
Organism: Pelodiscus sinensis; assembly: GCF_049634645.1. Classification (NCBI taxonomy): domain Eukaryota; kingdom Metazoa; phylum Chordata; order Testudines; family Trionychidae; genus Pelodiscus; species Pelodiscus sinensis. The sequence continues at coordinate 58,070,452 of NC_134717.1, read as the reverse complement.
CACAATACGCACTACGGGGTGTATACCTGAAATGCAGATCCACTGGTGTGTGACAGGTCCCCGAAGCTATGTCTACACTGCCGGGTTCTTGCACAAGAACACGGCCACGCTGCCATGTCTGAGATGTGCTTTTGTGCAAGAGTGCCCAGGGCAGTGTGCAGGGGCAGATGCGGGGCCCCGGGCAACATAATTCCACAGGGCCCCCCCTTTGCCACAGCGCATGCGTGGGGCTTTTTGAAGCGCGGGGCCCAGGGCGGCCGCCCCGCTCGCCCTGCCCTATATCCGCCCCTGGCAGTGTGGATGCTCTCTTGCGCAAGAAAGCTCTGATGGCCATTTTAGCCATAGGGCTTTCTTGTGCAAGCAACCCCTGAAGCGCGTCCACACTGCCCTCTTGCGCAACAGCTCTTGCGCAAGAGAGCTTACACTTGTAAGAAAAGAGTGTAGCTCTTGCGCAAGAAGCCCTCTCTTACCACGCCGTACCGTACATTTTCTTGCGCAAGAGAGGGTGGGCAGTGTGGATGCTCTGCAGGTTCTTGCACAATAACAGCCGTTCTTGCGCAATAACCCGCCAGTGTAGACATAGACCTATTGTGCCCAATCCAGAGGAGCTGAGCTGTTACAGCCCTCATCTCCAAAGGCCTGACTCTTTAGCTCAAACTTGAGAAACCTGGGTGTGTCCAACAAGGGGGTGACCATCACCCTTACCACAGGGCTGTGTGTATATCGATGGAGGATGCACACATCTGTTAGAAATATTACAGTAGTGCTTGTCCGTTTAAACCAAGAGCAGGGCTCCGCTGTGCCAGTGGCTGCACTTACACAGAGCGAGAGAGAACGTCAGAAGGGAAGATCCCTCCAACCCAGTATCCTCTCTTCCGACGGTGCAGCAGAGGGGATGAGCAAAGCAAGCAACGCTCAAGTCATCCATCCCTGTCCCACTGTGGGAACCGGGCCAAAAAAAAGTTTACCCCAACTGTGAGCACAATTGTAAAGAGCATGTAAGTGTCTGCAAGATAACAAACACACTGACCTATAACAGCAAATGCTGATGGGAAATACTCCCAGGTTGCTTTCAACAAAGACTGCTATAAACTATGGACGTTAATGAGTAGTCGACTACCCTGTAAGCGTATCAAGTAGTCAACTGGAGTACTGACTACCCACTTCCTCCTCTTGCTTCCTTTATGAGATACAGCAGGAGGGAGGGGAAACAGGAGCTGGTGCTGGGGGGAGCCGGATTAAAAGCCGGCTCCCCCCAGTACCGTCTCTATGGTGCCGCCTGCCCCTCTCCCCCCACTGCCTTTATCAGAGGCAGTGGGGGTGGGAATAGAGGAGGCTGCTTCGGCAGCAGCCCCTGTCTGCAGCAGATGGGGCCTGCTGGCCCAGCATGCTGCACCTCTTCATTTTAAATGTATTAAGAGCCAGGAAGCTCTTGCTACATTTAAAATGCAGAGGCGCAGTGCGGGTGGCTCCTGGAGCCGGCACGAGCCGGGACTGCTACCCCCGAGGCTCTGCAGAGCAGCCCTTCTACACGACTAGTTGTGCAGTCAGTTAGCCAGATAACTGCAATTTAGCATCCTTACTATAAACAGGTGCCACAGAACCGGAGAGAGAGAGAGAGAGAGATTAGACCTAACCAAAAAAATGAAGGGGGGGGGGGGGCTATTGACATGATCCAAGGACTATGTTGAAATCACCCTTGGTGACAAAACAAAAGCAAAGCAAGAACTGGAAATCAATTCACCATATTTCATGCATTGGACATTAGACCTAATTGGTGGCCCTCCTATTGAGGTGACTACTGCACCCATCACTTTCTTGGTGGCTCCTCCAAGCAAGAGGCTTCTGAAGTGGGGAGCAAAAGTAAATGCAAAAGAACAGATGGAAACTCCTCGAGTAAGATCCATGACCATGTCTACCACCCTCGGAACCCCAGGCCTTCCTCATCCTGGTGCCGAGAAACACCCTGACCAGAGAGATCCAGAGAACATCACCACCTCTGCTGGTTCCAGCTGAATCCCAGCCCCTGAGTGGGATGAAGTGAAATCAGACCAACAACAAGGGCAGCCCCAGCTCATCATAACTACTTCTCCTCCTCCCCCCAAGGACAGTTACCACCATCTCTGAGGCCATCTAAGGGATTGTCAAACAAGTCCAGGGGAGGGGTTCCTCTTCTAAGACTCTCCAGCGAAAAGGAAAGGGAACAAGGGATGCAGTTACGATGGAAGTCTTGTTTACATTTCAAAGGATTTAGCCGTTTCGCTAGCCCATATTTTATCTAACTACATTTTCTGCTCCTAGGTGTTTGTAAGCTTTACAGGCAGGAGAGAGGAAGTTTGAGCGACCTTTTATAGACAGGAGCCTGAGGCACAGAGATGAAGGGCCACACCTTCAGCGGGGGTCTATCGACTAAAAGGAACGGACCCAAAAAACTCACTTGTCCTGGATCGCACCAGAGGTCTGTGAGTAGCCCCGATTTCCCGAGGCCTGGTCTAGTGCCAGCCTTCCCCTGCTCCGTTGTGGTTTCTGTAAATGTCTCCTTCTGAAAGGCCCATTTTCAAAGCAACGCCCATGCTTGCTGGGCTGAGGAGATGAGACACGGAGCTAGGAGGTGCTGCGAGAGCCTTGGATGTCTCTAATTATAACCCTCTCCAACCTGGAATCCTCAAGGACATGAATAATGGCTCTGTTAATAGCCTTGCACTTATTAGTATAAAACTGCAAGAATCCAAAGCCTATGTCAGTAGGTGTTTCAGTCTACCCTCGAAGTGTCTGAAGGAATTCTAAAGCCTATGGACTTGGAGGGGAAGTAATTCAATTTAGTAGAAATGGAAACTCTTTTGCTCTGCTGAATAAAATATCAGGGATCCATCAAAAACTCAGTTGTCTTCTCCACACTGAAACAAACTGAAGAGCACGGGAAGAAGGAAGGTCTCTATGGAGACTGAAGTGTGGAAAGATAAATAAAAGTTTTAAGAAGGGCAGTTCAATTACAAATGCTTCTTTTGATTAATCGTTTGTGGTTAGATAAGGGGGGAAAAGCACCAGCATCGGAAAACAATATCATGTAGAGCATCTTCATTTAACTGGGGCTCAGTCCATCAGCTACAACATGACACTGGATTAAAGGTAGTGATTTGGAGTTTTTGACTCAACTTTACCATAGCTTTCTAGGCTTAGAAGGAAGAGGGAGAGCAGCAGGAGAGCTCTCGCGGGCTCTTCTCCCTGGGAGAGTTACGGTGGCTGAACGCATGAGGAGTTTTCCATATACGTCTGCTTTATTTTTAAACAACCCCCAGTCTTTGCCTGATCAGCACTTTGTGGCAGAAGGAGGAAGCAGAGGAGGAGTAAAGGGGGCTGGAGGAAGGAGGTCAAGGAGGATGGAAATTGGTGATCTTCCCAACGCTTAAATTAAAAATTCCAGTGTGAAACACAATCTAGTGACACATAAGGTGGGGGGGAGGGGGGAAGAAGGGGGAGATTTATGACTTCAGCACAACGGAAATTCTACCAAGAAAGAGCATAAGTCCATCTGTATTTGAATGCCAACAAGTGATTTGGAACCGGCTTCGTCATATTTCTCTCTTCTTCTTCTGTATTTTGAAAAAAATGCAGGGGAGGCTTTTATAAAAAGGCCACTGAAGTGCCCTGATCTGACGTAGCCCTGACCCTTTATATTCCATTTATAGTCTGAGGGAGAATGACATCCCCCCTACTAGCAAACTGTCCAATCCAGCTGCATGTGTCAAGATTGTATTAGGCACTAAGTGAAATATATATATGACCTTTTAGTGTTTTACACAGTGGGTCCTCCTCCAAGGCTCTGGGCTGTAGATCATCTTGACCACTGCTCCTTACCCAGGAATCACTTTTAAAGGTTTTTTGGGGTCCTTTGCTTTTTTAAACAAACAAACAAAATGGCACCAAAGAAGGATGTTAAGAAAGCTGCACCAGCATCAGCACCGGCACCGGCACCGGCACCAGCTGCTGCCCCAGCGCCTGCCCCAGAACCAACTAAACCCAAAGAACCAACAATTGATCTGAAGAGCATCAAGGTAAATGGTTGAACTTACATGGTCACTGAAAGAGCCCCCGAAACACAAAAAAGCAGGAAATTTAGCAGATCCCTATGGGAACCTGCAGTAAATATTTGCATTTGTTTCTGGGTGTGGGACAGCTGTGAAATGACTGAGTAACCTGAACGGCTTTCCTGATTTACCTGAGCTTCTTATTTATCTACATTGCTGGAAATCTCTAAAGCATGGCGCACATTTTAATGCAAAAGCAAAACCTGGAAAGCTCAAAAAAATTTTAACATAGTGGCCAGTGTAGCTGTTCTCTTAGCAACACCAGCCTGGCCCAGAGTAATTTTCCATTCAGTGGAACTGCATGTAAGAAATTTTTAAAAGGAAAAAAGATACACACACTCCAAATTAGAAGCATGAAAACTGAATTAGCAAAAGAAAAAATTTCACTCCTTCCTTCCCTCTCTTTCAAAGTGACTCATTACTTTGCAACTTTCACTCTGAACGCCTTTCCAAATTTTTGGGAGCAGCTGTTGACTCTTTAGTCCTGGGTGCATTTATTTGACAGCTGCTTTGCTTATCCTCCATAAAAGACAACCGTGACAATTCCATCAATTTCCTTTTAGCTTTGCTACCAGAAACATTGATCCTATGGTAAATGAAATAATGAGGTAGAAAACCTTTAAGGGAAATGTTTCAGTGACTATATTTTTCATCTCTATGTTTTTGTTCATAATTTGCTAGTTGCTGCAAAGAAACTAACAAGCAGGAAAATCCTTTCAGAGGTTTTTCTTAGGTTGCAGATTAATCAAATTCGTGTTTTCTTTGGTTTTCGCATGCTAAGTTGAATGTGGTTGGTTTTTTACTTGAAAAGAACTGTCTGCAAGGAGGAAAGTCTGTCTTGGGGAAAGGGAGGTGACAAAGAGGAATGAGATAGTTACATCAACCTGTATCTCTAAGCAACATTATAAATAGTCATTCCCCACCTATCTGGTGAAGCTTCTGGTCAGATTACCAATTTGGGAATCTCTACATAAGAAGTCCTGCCTAATATGGAGAACTGAAGGGTAGAAGATACAGAAACAATTCTGAGAACCATTCTCATTTTAGCCACAATGTCCCATAATGAATTCTGTTCAGGTTAACACCACCTACAGCTGGTTGTTTCACTAACACTTGGCTAGTCAGAGACTTTCAATGTTATGATCTGTTACTTGAAATCATTTAAGCGTCCTTTAACTTTCACAGCCTGACTTTAAATGTTAAGTCAATATTTCATTAACACAACACCAACAAAAGTTAGAGAGAAAATAATATAGATCTTCTCCGCTCCTCTCAATATTGAGTCTGATCTGATCAAGAAAGCTCCTTTCAAGGACTGAGTGGTCATAACTGAGGTTGAGTATAGAACCCCATCTCCTCTGGCAATACTTTCTAAAACTAAAATCTTTCGTTTGACAAATATCCAGTTACGTGGAGGAACATGAGCTGGAGTTTCTATTACATGATTTAAGTTGGTTTGGTGGCTGCATGTGTCCAGTTCATTAGGAAAAAACAGGAATTTTCACCTCCAGTGATCCTAGTTGATCGATCTTTGCATAACTACACAGTAGTATATTAACATTCAAAAAAATAGAAGCAGGGCTTAGGCACCACAACAGTTCAGCATGATCCTATTCTTTGTTCATACTGCTCTGCATTAACACTGCAGATAAACAGTTATTGGTAACAAAACCACAACTCTGCATGTTGTCAGATGGGTATTGGTAACCAAGTCTGGCTCATTTGTACCCAGCACGGTTCGATTTTAGAACAAAAGACTTCTATCTTCGCTCCTTGCTTTAAAAATAAAACATGATGGCTTAAAAAGAGAAATCCTCCTCCTTTTTAAAAGAAAACGACTAAAAAGGCAGCATGGATGAGGTAGGTAGGTATTATTATCATCCCATTTTGCAAATGGGGAAACGGAATAAAAAGTGTTTGGTGGATTTCATTAAACAAAAAAAAAACAAAACAAAAAAAACCCCACAGAATGAAACAGGCTCTAATGCATTTCTATGCCCCATTTCTATGCTCTGGCCATTAGACTCCACTCCTACAAATGTTTTCCTCTTTTTCTTCCCCTCTGGCTAAGTACTTATGACTCCTATTATCAACATATGTCCCAGTCATTAGTGTATTTAATCTCTCAACAGCTTCACAGAGTCAGGGAAAATATTTCTCCATTACTGAAGCTCTGAGAGCTTGACTTGCCCAGGGTGACAAGAAGTTTGTAGGAGAGTCAAGAATTAAAAATAAGACTTTTGAGTCCAGCTAGTGCCTCAGTCACAAGAACAGGCCTGCCTTCTTCTAGTTCAATGTCAGGAGAAGTATGGGCATGCTGCTCATTCAAATTCTGAGCCAAAAGAATACTTCTAAGATTAAGAATTTCTGCCCAAGAGCTTCCTACTTTATTGTAAAACTAATCCTCAGGTCAGGAGACACAGCCAAGAAGCACAAGCCTGCAGATGTTTCCTGCTTTAAAGTGAATCAAACAAGACTTGGGGCAAAATTTTCAAAATCTGGCTACAGGGACTTTGGGACACCTTATCCGAGTCCTCTTAAAAGGTCCTGGCTTTCAGAAAGAGTGAAGCACTCATCCTCTAAAACCCAGGCCCCTTTTTAAGATGTTCCAAACTGGGCACCTAAAAATTAAGGCACCCAAAAATCCCACTACAAGTTTCACCCCATTCATTTCACCTTCAGCATTCTTTTCATCTGCTTTTAACTGCGTTAATGTAAAATAGGTAGCCGCTCCTTTGAGCTGACTGGGGCTGCTTTCTAGCACCACCTATCGACTAAAAAACAGATTAGCATTGATACTGGTCTAAAATGGGAATAATCTTATTCCTCAACCCTTTCTTGATTGAGAGCAGGTTAGTGAGCAGTGATCGAGAGGAGATAGGTTGGGGAAAATGGGGAAAGTGGGTGACTGAATTAGGACAAGGAAAACATCCTTTGTTCCAGCTCAGAGATCTGAGGCCCTGCTTGTCCCCACACAGAGAACAACAAATTTTCAGGAGTCCAATTTCCTAAAACTTTTCAGTATCGATTTTTATTACTACTGTGTGTACGAGTGTATCATCAGGTGCACAGGTTGATGCAGGAAACAAAATATGAATTGTATTAGCAAGGGGAGAGAGGCTGAGTGTTGAATGCATATGAGAATTACAGGAGGGCGCACAAAAGGAACCAGAAACAATTAAGGAAAAAAAGTGTCATGTCTCATCAGTTCAATAAGAACACCCGTAACATTGCAGGCGTGGCTATGAGGACAGATATTCAATAGTCAATTATTGCAGTGGAAGTTAAGAGCCTAAACACATTTGTGGATGTAAGCCTGAGCAAAAAGAGGCACGTTAGTTCTCTCATGCACCTCTTTTATGAGGGCACTCTATGCTTTAAAACAAATACAACAAACCAGACATTGGTATTATGTACAGGCTGCTTACATACAAAACTAGGTTTCAAATATTTTCTTTCCTAACCATTCCAATGAAAACAAAGGCTTGAATAGTGGTTTAAGATGTGGAGCCTATGATTGTGTTTGCCTATGTGTACACTCTTTGACATAGTATTTACAGTCATTGCAGGACTGGTACAAGCTGTCCTGTGGCACCGGAGAGACACCCACCCACCCATTGTATATATGGGTATGTCTACACTACAAAGTTAATTCGAACTAACGGATGTTAGTTCGAATTAACTTTAATAAGCACTACACTAGCGCTCCGCTAGTTCGAACTAGGTAAACTTCATTCTACGAGGACTAAGCTTAGTTTGAACTTACTAGTTCGAATTAAGGGGTGTGTAGCCCCTTAATTCGAACTAGTGGGAGGCTAGCCCTCCCCAGCTTTCCCTGGTGGCCACTCTGGCCAACACCAGGGAAACTCGTGTGCCCCCCTCCTGGCCCCGGACCCCTTAAAGGGGCACGGGCTGGCTACGGTGCCTGTGCCAGGTGCAAGTCTGCCAGCACCCAGATAGCAGACCCTGCACCTGGCACTGCTCGAGCCAGCCACCTGATGCCCCCCAGCCCTCCCCCTCTTCCTGGGACCAGGCTGGCGGCTCCCGGGAGCTTGCCTGGGACCGCAAGAGGCGGGCACCCGCCTGGTCTAGTGCGGACATCGTGGACCACGTCCACGACCTCCACACTAGGCACAGGAAAGTGGCCGTCTAGGGCAGGATAGCTGCCAGCCTGGCCACCCAGGAACAGGTTTGCATGAAAATCAAGGTGGTCCACTGAGACCCCCCGACCCTGAGCCCTGAGTTTAGAATGGCTGTACTGGGTCAGACCAAAGGTCCATCTAGCCCAGTAGCCTGTCTGCCAACAGCGGCCAACCCTAGCGACCCTGGAGGGGATGGACCGAAGACAGTGACCAAGCCATTTGTCTCGTGCCATCTCTCTCCAGCCTTCCACAAACTTTGGGCAGGGACACCACTCCTACCCCCTGGCTAATACCACTCCATGGACCCAACCCCATAAATTGATCTCACTTCCCTTTAAACTCTGTTCTAGTTCTAGCCTTCACAGCCTCCTGCAGCAAGGAGTTCCACAGGTTGACTATTTGCTTTGTGAAGAAGAACTTTCTGTTACTAGTTTGAAGCCTGCTACCCATTCCTTTCCTTTGGTGTCCTCTAGTCCTTCTTTTATGGGAACTAATGAAGAACTTTTCTGTATGCACCCTCTCTACCCCACTCGTGCTTTTATAGACCTCTATCATATCCCCCCTCCATCTCCTCTTTTCTAAGCTGAAAATTCCCAGTCTCTTTAGCCTCTCTTCATATGGGACCAGTTCCAAACCCCTCATCATTGTAGTTGCCCTCCCCTCTCCCACCCTCTCTCTTCCCCTCTCGTACCTCCTCTTCCCAGTCTCCCCCAGTTTTGTTCAATAAAGAGAGATTCTATTTTTGAACACAATTGTCCTTTATTTTGTACATCAGGAAGGGGGGCTAGGGAGGGGTAAGTGGAAGGAGGTGAGGGAGGAATGGGGTACGAGCCCCCGATGGGGAGGACTGGGCTGGCTCTGTGGGTTTCTGGGGGTGGAACCTCTCCTGCAGCCCCCAAATTGCTCCCCCTCCCCAGATGGCAGCCTGCAGCAAGAGCAGCCGTTCTGATGGCCGAGTGCTGTGATGTGCCCAGTGTGGGTACTCCGGGCAATCTAAGCCAGGACTGGTTTGCAAGTGGGGCACCCCTGAGAACTGTCTGTCCGGGGTGGGGGTCAGGTCCCTTTAAGCACAGCCCTCGGCTAGCCTGAGAGAGCAGCTCCACGCTCTAAGTCCTCATCTGATGCCCTGCCGGCACTGCTTCCGGCCATCCTTAACCCCGGTTCAGGGTCCACTCTGTGTGGACATGCTAGTTCGAATTAGCAAAACGCTAATTCGAACTAGTTTTTTAGTCTGGATGCGTTAGTTCGAATTAGCTTAGTTCGAATTAACTAATTCGAACTAAGTTAGTTCGAATTAGCGCTGTAGTGTAGACGTACCCTATTAGATCTTGAGCTTTTGTGGGTAAAACCTCCTTGACCAGATGACTACTTAAACAAGTTACTTGAAAGGCATTCTGAGCTAATTAGAACAGGGGCAGGATTTAAAAAAAAAAAAAAATCAAACTCCTATATTGTACATTACTGCACTTAAAAAAAAAAAACGAAGAAAAACGTAGATGTTGTAGCTAGTCCTTAGAAAAGTGCAGAACTATCAACGTTCTGTCTGATAGACTCACTGGGTCCAAGTCTGAAACCCTCTCCTACCTAGGACAGATTTTGGTGGTCTTTGCAGATGGGGCGGGGCGGGTCTTTTTGTGCAGCCTCACCTTCACCTGCCTTTGTGTTTCGCCTTAATTATAATGGTAAATGCCCCTTCCAGAGTGGCTCAGCATCAGTAAGCCAGATGCTGAGCTGGTGCAAATCAGCATCGCTCCCAACTTCCGTGGTTTTGTAGCCAGATGCTGAGACCGTGGGCTTTGAAGTCGTTTCCATTTGTGCAACGTGAGTATAAAATGCTTCTTTTCCCTGCTGGTACCACACAAAGCACTGTCAGCATAAGGTTCAAGGCCACAGGGAGCGAGCCTGGGATCTCCCAAGTCTGAATGGCAAGGAAGGGGAGAGGCTATTCTAGCACTATAAATGACACCGGTTTTGGAAACCGTGGGCTCCTGGGCGTGGCATTAGCAGAACTGAGCCCCCAGCCCTGGTGAACATTTGAAGACGTTCAGTGTACTAATTTTAAAAAATGGCATCTTAGGCAACTGGTTCCTGCATGATGCATGAGAAAACCCATTGCATGGATGTGTACTGGGATTCCCCCCAAACGTGACTCTTGATGTTTCTCCAATGGTCTCTCTCTTGTTGCATTTACTCCACAAGCAGGTCGTCTCTGAATGGACATAGCCCGGGGTGTAACAGGAGAGGTAAACTGCTAAATGCATTGACAGAAAGCAACACACCCACACACACTGCATGGGTAATGTGATCTCCAAGGCCAGCCGAGCGAGAGAGTGTGCACTGCAGACTCACCGCCTTTGGTGCTGCAGAGGAAGAAACTGGGGTGTTAATAACAGCTCAGGATTTCCTTTGCAACTCCTTGATTCTGGACTCTTTGCCCAGGTCCTCAGCTAAGGCCAGATCTAGTGCCCACTGAAGTCTATACAAAAACCTGCCTCTGGCTCAGCCTACTCAACCAGGCTACTAGGGACTTTGTCGGGATGGGGGGGTGTTCAAAGTGACTCAGCCACTTTTGAACTCCTCAGTCCTATGCAGATTCCAGGGGAGTCCCTTGAAATAAGTCTTACCAAAGGGGATGCTGCAGTATATAGGGACCACTGGGGGGCAGGGAAGACTCAGCCATGCCCCTTCCCACACACCACGTTATAGATTCGCCAGGCCAGCTTTCAGTCTGGTTTGCACCTGTGGCACTGCACAAAGCAGCCCTGCGGCAGAGGACAATCTGGATATCAGAGTGGAAGACATTCTGAAACTGTCACGTGGAAACCAAAGATCACCTCTGATGGTGGGGTTGCAGAGTACTCAGTTTTCCCAAAACAAAAGTTTATCTGATAATACTATTTGGGAGACGGTGGTTCACCTGAGATTTTTCATAATTTCCTCTGTGCACAGAGCCTCTTGTAGATGAAAGCTGGCTTTGCTTGTAGCAAATCTCTCATTTCCATGTTTTGCCCATGTGAAAAACTGTTTGAAAATAGTTTGTACCATGATGCACAATTTTCATACTTCGGTGGTGTTTAAAATTAAGAGAACAATGTGAACTCCTGAAGAAAATTTGTCATGAAAAATGGAAATTAAGGCAAATTACATAACAGGCTAAATTGTCCAAACCCCCAAATAGCTCTTTTTGCTGATAATAGCCAATATATATTCCAGAGGGTGCAGCTGTTAAACTTTATTAACAGCTCCACTCTCTGGAATATTATTGTAACACCCTTTGTCAGAGATCTATGGTAGATAAATGAATGAGATGAGCTCACATAAGTAACCTTCCTTCAATTAGGTTATCTAGCCTATCAATAATAGAGAAATAAGTATCTGCAAGGAGATGTGAAATAGCCACAACTAGAAATTCTCCTTTAACTTCTGATGTTATATTTAGATCTTACACTAGTTACCAAATAACAGCTTTCAACCATCTGAATTATTATACATCACAGCTGCATGAAGAACTTTTTCTAGTCACATAAAAAAAAAGTCAACATTTTAAAGATTTTCCCAAACAGGAATAAAACCCAAAAATGTATTTTTCACAAACTGAAAATGGAGGGGAAAAAGATTGGTTTCAAAATTTGACTTTTTTTAAAAAAAGATATTAGAATTAGAAAGCCAATTCACATTGGAAAGTGGAATTTTTCATTTTGAAAATGTCCAAACAAAATCTTTCGGTTAACTTGTAAAAATGTTGAAAAGGTAAGAAATATGGCAAAAGTGAACCTGCCCCATGATAAGTTTCAGTTTCAACATATCAGCATTTTCTGACACAAAAACTTTTGTCATCTAATTCCCGACCCGCTCCATTACACAGTATTTTAATGTCAAGCAGCAATAACTCAAGTAGCTTTAATATACCAACATGACCACTGGGAGGCATATTAAAACAACTAATCCAGTGGAGACAAGTCAACAGCATTGAATTTCCTACTCACATCCTCTAGATTTTCATGCAATGCCAAATGCAATTAGAAAAGGGACACTTTTACAGATTAGCCCAAATGAATGCTACTTCCCTCTGGAAAGCTAATGGAATCTCTGTAAAATGATACCCTCCGTGCTGCAGCTGTGCCACATTCCACTTGCTGGCATTTTAGGATTGCAAATGAATTAATCAGTTAACTTCATCCAAGAGTTGTTCCATAACTGGCAAGTCTCATAATATGCCATGTTGCTGTAGCTATGTTGGGATTGCAAAGTACTTTGGACTTTGCATTCAAAGACTTTAAAAAAAACAAATTTGCCTGTACGTCATTAGATTTAAGGAGGCATTTGACCTTTTATATTGATAGAGGCAATCTTGGTGCATGCATTTTTTATTTCCCTCTTTTATTGTATTACCAAGGACTTTTTATAAAACCAGAACTTTTCTTCATGGGGCATTAATCTGCTCCTGATGCTTATTCCCCATATAAAAAGACACGGGGCCTCATTCTCCGCTTCCTTGAACGGGGGGGACAAGAAGCAACTCCGCTGAAGCTTTACCAGTTTGATACCAGTATGAGAAGAATCAGAACCCTGGTCATTAGTGAGGCTACTGTGGTTTCAGTGAGGCATGCAACCCTCTGTGCCAATAAGGTGCAGTGGAGAAGATAGCATTTGCAGTTACACTAGTTAGCATCAAAACTTTATTGGAGATCTGTTAACTATGCTGCAGGGAAACCGCACTTTACCAGCTCCGGTTCTTTGAAAATTCCCCTTAGTATATGGTGTTGAACAAATAATATATTCTGGAGGGCTTTAGAACTTCTTCTAAGACATCCTATGGAAGGACATTGCCAGACACGCAGCATTTTGAACTATAATAATTAGGGAAGTAAGGGAGGACCGGTTAAACAATTAATTATAAGCAGATGCAGGATGGTTAATGCTACTGGCTACACGCACTCCACCCTCCCCTTCCAGTTCTGTGAGTATATTTTTAGCAGGCTGGCTGGCAGGCTGGCTCAGGCCCGGCTTGCGCCACATCTCAGCAGCTAACCCTGCTGCGACTTTGCCCAAAAATTAATTTAGGAGCCAGTCTGCCAGCTGCTAGAATACTTTTAGTGCAGAACCACTTATCGGGGAGCCATGCGACCAACTAAATATTTGTCAGCTGCATGGTTACCGGATTACACACAATTTGACATCCCTGATAAGGGATGGCCAGTCAAGTCCTGTTCCAGGGATCTCAATGTCTCGGAGCCTTCTGAGTGGGTTTCTCCACACCTTACGGCTCCTGGAATAAATGAAGCATGCTGGTGGAAAGCTAGTGTGAAAAGGTGGCCCTTGGACTTCATTGTTCTTTGTCCTCGACTAGGCCTGGTCTATACTAGAAAATGAGATTCAGAGATGCAGTTAAGCCAGAGAAGTGAAATCCACACACTTGTTGAGCTGACCTACGCCTTTTTCCATGCACTGTAATCCTCCACCTCTTTGGATAACTACACTTGGCCTTTTCTGTGCTGCAACCCCCTTGCACACTGGAAGCATTCCCATGATCTCAGTATGGGATCTAGTCAGGCTCCCATCTTGAACAGGAGGATCACAAACCTCAGGTTACAAACTCCTGACCAAAACAGGATTCTTCCCCTTTGGGTGTTAAAATCCTTCGGCTGTATCTTCACCGTTTTCTCATCACTTCTTTCTGTTGAGCCAAAGTGACCATCATTCTGTCCCTTTGGTCTCTCCATGCATTGCAATCCCTACGGTCATTCATTATATTTGTTGTTACTCTCTGAATTTCCCCGCAATCTGAGTATTGTCCCACGGGGACAGTGATCATTGCATAGTCTGAGACGTCAGAAAAAGCTATCCAAAAGTTCAGATCTAGCCAAAGCCAGAGTACATTTTGTAACCCTTACTGAACATCACTAAAGAATTAGAAACAGGACAACCAATCTGGTAATTCAGTGCTGGGAGGTGCCACCCTTACACCTCCATTGAACTGACTGCAGGAGCAATGGCTACATGTGTATCCATCCCCTCTCCACATAACTCACAGCTGGATCGAGCCCAGAATGGACTAAAAATAAAATGTATATAAAAACCATGGACTCATAGGGCTGGAAGAGACCTCAGGAGTCATCAAGTCCAGCCCCCTGCTAAAAGCAGGACCAACCCCAACTAAATCAACCCAGCCAGGGCTTGGTCAAGCCAGAACTTAAAAACCTCCAGGGATGGAGATTCCACCCCCTCCCCAGAGAACCCATGCCAGTGCTTCCCCACCCTCCTAGTGACATAGTTTTTCCTAATATCCAACCTAGACTCCCCCACTGCAACTTGAGACCATTGCTCCTTGTTCTGCCATCTGTCACCACTGAGAACAGCCTCTCTCCAGCCTCTTTAACTGTCCAAAGGGAAGTTCCAAAGGCTGCTCTCAAACCCCCCTCACTCTTCTCTTCTGCAGACTAAATAAGCCCAAATCCCCCAGCCTCTCCTCATAAGTCACGTGCTCCAGCCCCCTAATCATTTTGGTTTCCATCTATTGGACTCTCTCCAATGCGTCCGCATCCTTTCTGTAGTGGGGAGCCCAGAACTGGACGCAATACTCCAGATGTGGCCCCATCAGTGCCGAATAAAGGGGAATAATCACTTCCCTAGATCTGCTGGCAACACTCCTACTAATACTCCTCAATATGCCATTGGCCTTCTTGGCTACAAGGGCACCCTGCTGACTCATATCCAGCTTCTCATTCACTGGAATCCCCAGATCCAAAAATATTTCAGTTTTTATCAAAAACATTAAAACCGGACATAGATCACATCAGAAAATGGAATTATATTGTCATTAATATTTTCACTTAAAACACACACACACACACACACACACACACACACACACACACACACACACACCATGTTTTCCATGGCAAAAATCTATTCAGTGGAACATTTTCCAGCCAACTATGACAGGCAGTGAAGGACTAAGACTAGAACCTACATTCACATTCTCCCAAGGGCATGACACTGCATTGACACTAGCGGGGCCAACTGCTGAGAAATAGTTCAAGATTGTCATGATCTTTTAAAAGTTTCCATTCCGTCCCCCACCCCCTCCCCCCTATCAGAATCCACACCCTAGCTCGGTTCACAGCTTTCTCACTCGAAGTTGCACACCAGCTGAGGCTGTGGCATGACACCTCTGAGTAGGGATGTTAAATTAAGATGAATTAACCAATCGGATAGTCGATTGGATTTCCATCCACTATTTGATTAGTCCACGAGGGTGCATCCGCCTCCTGCTGGGCTCTTGCTGCAGTTCGAAAGTGGAAACCCCGCAGGGAGCACAGACGTGGTCAACAAGGCGGGGGGCAGCAAGGCGGGGGGGGGGGAAAGGAAGCGACTAGTCACATCACTAGTTGACTATCTGATAAGCTTATGCTTATAGGATAGTCGAGTAGTTGCTTACATCCCTACCTCAGAGGCACACTAGTTTACAGCAGATGGGGATATGACAGCATCAAAAACTGGGCTAAGCTAAACCACAGCAGCAGCCCAGTGTCAGAGGCCAATCCACCCCTCCAGACGTGATTGGCCATGGAAAGATCATGCAGATGTCTCCCCAAAATCTAAACACTTCTGCCCCCTGCCCTGGGTATGTCCCTGTCCCCTCCACTACCATCACGTACATAAAATAACTAAATGACGTGCCATAATCATTCATAATGACTGAGGATGTGTGTAACACATCGCATGTTCAGGAATCTTTTTGGACAAGTTCACACATCACTAATGCAATTAATTACTTAACACTCCGGCGAAAAAAGACCTTTTACCACATCTTATAGCTAGAGAAGCGGAGGCAGAGAAACCTGATGAACTTGCTGAGAGCCACACAGTGGGTTAGAGTGAGAGTCAGGATTTAAATTCAGATCTTCAGGCCTCTTTTGTCTGATAACTTGCCCGTGGGCCCCTCCCATGAGACGAAGGGAAGAGCTTCAGAGCCAAGTTTCCCAATCTTTTTAGGATGCTCATCTCTTGAGTTTGGAGGAGTAGGCTAGTTTTTCCGCTGGTAACTGGTGGCAGTCCCAAGAGTAACTAGACCTGGGCCACATGCCACTTCCCAGTACACATCTGGGACTGCTCCCCTGGCTAGACCACCATAAGGTCCTCTCCTCTCCACCCGGGAACATGAGATGGGGGCCCACCCTTCTCCCACCACTTGTAGGCACTCAACCTACCCCATCCTGTCATTGGGGAAAGTGTGTTAATGCTCCCTGCAGTTCACCAAACCTTCCAGAGGTCCCCTCCCTCGCATGCCATCCCCCTTATCCCCATAAGGGAGCTATGCCATTTGCTTTGTGGGGCTCCCCCTGGATAGAGCATACAATCATAGAACCATAGAGCTGGAAGAGACCTCAGAAGGTCAGCAAGTCCAGCCCCCTGCTCTAGGCAGGACCAATCCCAACTAAATCAACCGGCCAGGGCTTTGTCGAGCCAAGACTTAAACACCTCTAGGGATGGAGACTCCACTACTTCCCTAGGGAACCCATTCCAGTGCTTCACCACCCTCTTAGTGAAATAGTTTTTCCTAATATCCAACCTGGACCTCTCCCACCGCAACTTGAGACCATAGCTCCTTGTTCTGCCATCTGTCACCACTGAGAACAGCCTCTCTCCATCCTCTTCGGAACCTCCCTTCAGGAAGTTGAAGGCTGCTATCAAATCCCCCCTCACTCTTCTGTAGACTAAATAAGTCCAAATCTCTCAGCCTCTCCTCATAAGTCGTATACTCCAGTCCCCTAATCATTTTGGTTGCCCTCCGCTGGACCCTCTCCAATGCGTCCACATCCTTTCTATAGTGGGGGGCCCAGAACTGGACACAATACTCCAGATGTGGCCTCGCCAAAGCCAAATAAAGGTGAATAATGACATCTCTGGATCTGCTGGCAATGCTCCTCTTAATGCAACCTAATATGCCATTAGCCATTGCCTACAGGGGCACACTGTTGACTCATATCCAGCTTCTCATCCACTGTAACCCCCAGGTCTTTTTCTGCAGAACTACTACTTAACTGGTTGGTCCCCAGCTTGTAACAATGCTTGGGATTCTTCCGTCCCAAGTGCAGGACTCTACACTTGTCCTTGTTGAACCCATCAGATTTCTTGTGGCCCAATCCTCCAATTTGTCTAAGTCACTCTGGACCCTATCTCTGCCCTCAAGCGTATCTACCTCTCCCCCTAGCTTAGTATCATCCGCAAACTTGCTGAGTGTGCAATCCATTCCCTCATCCAAGTCTTTAATAAAGATATTGAACAAAACCGGTTCTAGAACCAAACCTTGGGGCACTCCCCTAGAAACCGACCACCATCCTGACATCGAGCGGTTGATCACTACCCGTTGTGCCCGGCCTACTAGCCATCTTACCGTCCATTTATCTAGTCCACATTCCCTTAACTTGCTGGTAAGAATATTGTGGGAGACCGTATCAAAAGCCTTGCTAAAGTCAAGGTATATCACATCCACTGACTTCCCCATGTCCACAGAGCCAGTTACCTCATCATAGAAGCTAATCAGATTGGTCAGGCATGACTTGCCCTTTGTGAATCCATGCTGACTATTCCTAATAATTTTCCTTTCTTCCAAGTGCCTCAAAATGGATTCCTTAGGGATCCCTTCCATGATTTTTCCAGGAACCGGAGGTAAGACTGACCGGCCTATAGTTCCCTGGATCGTCCATCTTCCCTTTTTTGAAGATGGGCACTACATTTGCCTTTTTCCAATCATCCAGGATTTCTCCCGATCGACACGACTTTTCAAAGATAATAGCCAAAGGCTCCACAATGACATTTGCCAACTCCCTCAGTACCCTCGGATGCATTAAATCCAGACCCATGGATTTGTGTACGTTTCCCTTTCCTAAATAGTTCCTAACCCGTTCTTTACCCACCAAGGGCTGTCCATCTTCATCCCATCTTGCGTCACTTAGCGCATTAGTCCGGGAGCCCACCTTGTCCGTGAATACAGAGGCAAAGAAAGCATTGAGTACTTCAGCTTTCCCCACATCATCTGTCACTAGGTTACCTCCTTCATCCATTAGGGGCCGCACACCCTCTCTGATCACCTTCTTCTTGTTTCTACAGGCTTGTTAACCTTTCTTGTTATCCTTCACATCCTTAGCCAGTCACAATTCCATTTGCGCTTTCGCCTTCCTGATAACCCCCCGGCATTCTCGAGCTATACATTTAAACCCCTCTCTGGTCATTTGTCCAAGTTTCCACTTTTTGTAAGCTTCCTTTTTGTGCTTAAGTTCACCAAGGATTTCCCCTGTAAGCCAATTTCCTCCTACCATGTTTGCCTCTCTTGCTACACATCAGGATGGTTACTTTCTGTGCCTTCAATAAGGCTTCTTTAAAATACTGCCAGCTGTCCTGGACTCCTTTCCCCTTCATGTTAGCATCCCAGGGGATTCTGCCCATCAGGTCTCGGAGGGAGTCAAAATCTGCTTTTCTGAAGTCCAAGGTGTGTATTTTACTACTCTCTTTTCTTCCTTTGGTCAGGATCCTGAAATCTACTATCTCATGATCACTGCTTCCCAGGTTGTCACCCACCTCTACTTCCCCTATTAGTTCCTCCCTGTTTGTGAGCAGAAGGTCAAGCTGCGCACGGCCCCTGGTCGGATCCTTCAGCACCTGTGTCAAGAAGTTATCCCCAACATTCTCCAAAAACTTCCTGGATTGCCTGTATACTGCCGTATAGGTTTCCCAACAGATGTCAGGGTGATTAAAGTCCCCCCACAAGAACCAGGGTCTGTGATCTGGAAGCTTCTCTCAGTTGTCCAAAGAAAGCCTCATCCACCTGATTTGGAGGCCTGTAGCAGACACCAACCACAATATCACTGCTGTGGTTTGCTCCTTTAAACTTAACCCATAGACTCTCAACAGGTTTTTCTCCCTCTTTATACTGGAGTTCAGAGCAATCATAGTGCTCCCTTACATACAGTGCAACTCCTCCTCCTTTTCTCTCCTGCCTGTTCTTCCTGAACAGTCTATACCCTTCCATGACAGCGCTCCAGTCATGCGAGTCATCCCACCAAGTCTCTGTTATCCAAATTAAATCATATTTCTTGGACTGGGCCAGGGCCTCCAGTTCTTCCTGTTTGTTGCCCAGGCTTCTCGCATTAGTGTACAAACACTTCAGGTAACCAGTTGATTGCCCTATCTTCTCCATTCGAATCAGGGGTCCTCCTTTCTTGCTCGTTCCTCTCTGCATTTCTTCCCAGTATCCGACTTTCCCACTCCCCTCAGGGTTTTGGTCACCGTCCCCTGACGAACCTAGTTTAAAGCCCTCCTCACTAGGTTTGCAAGCCTGCCCGCGAAGATGCTCCTTCCTCTCTTCATTAGGTGGATCCCATCTCTTCCTAACAATCCTTGTGCGCAACCACGCATTTACGTCCTCAATTCAACGATCCCTGCCCAGTCCTTTCCCTTCAACAGGGTGGATGGATGAGAACACCACTTGCATACCAAATTCTTGGATCCTTCTTCCCAGTGCTACATAATCCACAGTGACCCGTTCAAGGTCATTCTTGGCCGCATCGTTAGTTCCCACGTGGAGAAGCAGGAAGGGGTAGCGATTTGAAGGTTTGATCAGTTTGGGAAGCCTCTAAGTCACATCCTGAATGCGAGTGCCTGGTAAGCAGCACGCCTCTTGAGATTCCAGGTCTGGATGGCAGATGGATAGCTCAGTCCCTCTTAGGAGGGAGTCCCCGACCACCACAAAGATGGAGCCCCACAAAGCCTGCTTTCACTCTACTGATCGTTGCTGCTGTGGGCAGGTAGACTCCTCACCAGGTTGACTCTTCCCTGGTCTTTTCTTTCCTCCCACTCCCAAGCATTGGTGGCATGTGAAAAATGAAGACATTAGGGAAACCTTTGGCCTGACGTCCCCCTTCCTCTAGCTTTGAAATACAACGGCCAGCAAGGAAATATAATTTTTCGGTCACAGAGACCCTTAATGGTTTTCTGATGCCCAGCACGCACCAATGAGCCAGAGAAAAGTAAACCATCTCATCTGCCTATTTCCATCACGTGAACGGCTCCAGGCAGCACACTAGATAAGTCCACTGGGCCAGTGTTGTCGGGAAGGGGTTAGTGCAACCGTGCAAGCCCCGAACCTGCAATGAAAGAAATCCCCTAGAACAGTGGTTCTTAAGTGGGGGCCATGAGCAAGTGTTGGGGGGTTGCTAAACAGGGCCTGCATTAGACTCACTGGGGCCCAGAAGAGATAAGGGAAACCCCCATTGCATGGTGTTGATGCCTGGGGTCTTTGGCCCTCACACCTGGGGAGGAAGCTGAAGTCTGAGCCAGGTACCTTTGTAGGGGCCCCCACACAATTGCCTTGATTACGAGCCCCTAACATTGCCCCTGGATTTTACAATCACACCATCCTTCCAGGGAAGGAAGGATGGACCAGCTAGTCTTTCAGAATCAACATTCACATGGTTAAAAAGTCAGAACTAGCCAATTATTGCCCTACAGACCAGCCCTCTTTTCACTCCACAAAGCCCAGCACCACACTGACACAAAGAGAGGTGGACCCAAAGCCAGCTGAAGTCCATAGGAATCTTTCCACTGATTTCACTGGGCTTTGGAATAGGCACCGAGTTTGCTGGCTGGGAAACCTCAGTCTGTTTAAGTACCCGCAGCTTCCTGAGGGGTGGGGGAGGGGGGGGGCAGAATGCAATGTGAACATGTAAAAGCAGCCAGATGGACAAACAGAGAGCTCCTCCCTCTTTGCGGCTGACTTTATAGCCTGAGAGACAAATAGGAGCTCTTCAGAAAGAGAAGCCCCAAGTAGGTCGAGCAGGAATAGTCCTTCTTTGCGTTACAGCTCTAGGAAGTGCTGACACAAGGCAAAGCTCCCTGTCCCTTTCGGACCACCTAAAAATAGCCCCCGCAAAATGTCTGTCAAGAAATGGATCTGTCCCTTTGCCCTAAGAAAGCTAAAGAACTCTCCAAGGGGAGTGGCTGCTTCACTCTGACACCGGAGCTGGCTGTGAGGTCACCGCCTTCACATAAATAAGAAGAAGAAAAGTGAGGGAGGAAGGACCACTCTCTCAGGGACTCAAGAAGCCCTCAGCCAATTCCTCCAGCCCGGCTGCTCCTCTTCTTTTCCAACCGTCTGCATCATGGTGGGTCCACAGGAAAGATAATTCTTAATAGCAAGCCAATGGTTTTAATCTGTATCTAGCTTCCAGTTTGGGTTAGTTTTAGGAGGGAAAGAAGGCCAGAAAAACTATATCATTTGAGGTAGAAAGCCAAGCAAGTAGGGACCTCAAAAGATTCTATTTTGCCCTGGGGGTGAGGAGCGGAGGGGGAAAAGGAGTGAAACTTGATTCTGCTAGGCTAGCTGGTTAGTCTTGTGTCTTACACTAGTTAGACAGAAATGTAGTTCCTATAACTTTAAACTGAAGAGATACTATCGCAGAAATCTATGCTAATTTTTTGTATAGGATGCACGTTGATGTGGTTGCAAAGGAAGCATATAATAAATTATTACCTCAGGAACAAAGCACTGATAAACAGCTAATTTAGAAACAAGGAGTCTTTAATGTCTGGGTTTATTTGTTATCCTAATGTTGAGCTGCTGGTTAAGCAATGATAATTCACATGATCTTAATATTGGGTATCTGTAGCGAAAGGATAATTGGCCTGGAAGTCCATTAACAACTTCGCTATGAAGAGACAATTGATTCATTGCTTAAGCTGCAGCCCTGGTTTTGTCCTAGCTATACTTCTCAATGGGATCTTTAAATAGTCTTAGGATGCTCTTAAAAAATAAAATAAAATAAAATAAACCAAGCAGACACTTAACTAATATGACTAGCCATGGCCTAGTTCTATTCTGAAAGACAGGAATGCTAGAACTCTCAGATACTCTTGTGCTATTTTCTTTCTTCTGTCAATGCATTTTCAACAGTACTAGCTCTCTTTTTCTCTCTTTTCCCTCCCAACTGCAGTCCTTCAGTGCTGACCAGGTTGCTGGTAAGTGGAACAGGAATTTTTCTGTCATAGAACTGGAGTGATAGACTACCGAATACTAGCTGTTCCCTGGTCTAACCAGAACTTTCTCCGTTGCTAGCCCTGTTGATATGCAAGCTACTCCTGAGAATCGGACAAACAAGCTCTTCTTTTTTTTTGGCCCCTTTGAAAGAGGACTCATGAAGGAAGTTGGATATTTTAAAATCCAACAGGTTCCCCCCCCCCTTTTTTTAAAGCTATTTTTTGTGATTGATTTCTTTCCAACAGATCGAGTTCTCCAAGGAGCAGCAGGATGGTAAGTCACAAGACAGCCAGTAATATCTCTGCACACGCATTCTGATAAAAGATGTGGCTAGAAAGTTTAACCTAAGTTTAACCCAGATCTTCAGCCCATATGAATCAGGATGCCCCCACTGCTGTCACAGGAGGCATGCTGACTTATATCATCTAAGGATCTGACCCTGGATTTCCAGGTCACTTATTTTAACACTTACATTCTGCCTAGTGTGCCAGGTACATAGGCCTCAGAGGACCTCTAAGGTTGCCACCTGTACCTGCATGTCAAACAGATGCTGTGAAGCTTTTTTATCATAAGGCAGAAGAGGGAAAAAGAGAAGGTGAAAAAATAACGTAGCTGCAATTACGCTGGATGGTTATTTGCATTAATGGAAGATTAAAAACCTCTGTGAAATACCTACTTGTCACTCTTGTCTGGGAGACAATACGGGAAAGAAGAGAGTTATATTGCTATAAATACACTTATGAAGCATGGAAAAAGGAAATTATTCATGCACACTGGTGCATATAATGGATGTATTTCTATGCTATGCTTACTGCTATATTTCCTGCTTCTATAACAGTAACTATCAAGGTACAGGATTATTCAGTTAAATCTGTAGCCTTCCTAAACAGGTGTGGCTCAGATCTCAAAGTTTTAGAAATTCTCCTTTGAAGAGCCTAAAATCTGCTCCAGAAGTGTTTTTAAATGGACACATTTTGGTTATGTTATGTAATATAATGTAGGCTACAAGCAGCAAAAACCCAGTAGAAAATAAATTTCATCACAGCTCTGAATAGCTCCTATTTTGAGGAGAGGTACAAAGGACCAACTGGAAACCAAAAGTGACAGAAAGAGAAAAGTCAGAGTGTTCAGCTATGGTACATCAAATTGTGGGACAAAGTCAAATTGAGATATGCAACTTCAGCTACGTTAATTGTGTAGCTGAAGTCGATGTAGCTTAACTCAGCTTTTGGTGCCATCTACATTGCAGGAAGTCAAAGGAAGAACGTTCTCCTTTCGCCTTCCCTTACTTCTCATGAAATGAGGGTTATCTGCAGGGACAGGAGCGCTCCTCTCAGTTTGAATGAGCTGTCTTAACTCAACAGCTAATTTAAACCCTGGAAGATCGACAGTGTCAGCTTCGATCTTCCTCTGCAGTGTAGATGTACCCCTAGTGACAGACCTAAATCTCACGAGTCCGTCTGAACTTCCTGGGTCTGATTCTGTTCTTGATGAAACCAGAGTTAATGAGTGTACTATTGAAGTCAACTTGAGTTACACCCCCATGAGATCAGAACTGGTTTCAAACACTCCAGATCATTAAGTGGGCTGATTTGGACACGTCCCTAATTATAACCAGGGAACTTTCACAAAAGAGTTGGGAATGGTTATGGAAAAATTAAGTCAACGAGAATGCATATGTATAACAAAGCAGCAGCTTTTCTAGCCTCCATCCTGCTATTTCAGAGTAGCCCAGCTGTTGCAAAGTTGTGATGACTGATCCAAGTAATGGAGCAATTAAAGGCCACTTGGGAAACAGAAGAACTCACTTGGAATACATTAACCCTACCCATTACAACTATTCAAGCATGCTACAAAATCAGCAGCTGAGCACAACATTGGTCAAGGCCAGATTTCAGATTTGCTTACACCAGTATAATGCAGGACTGGCTCCAGAGAATTCAATAGAGGAACACTAGGGGAGAAAAGGGTCCAAGAGGGCTTGTAATTGGGCCCTTTTCACTGGACTGGGAAGCTGCATCAATGACTATTAAATCCCCCTTTTTATTTCATTTAAAAAAAAAATCAAGAGAGGAACAAAATTTGGTCTTGGAACACTCTCGGTTCTTGCTAATGGCAAAAAAGACTCATGTTTTAAACTTAGCTTTGGATAAACGATGACACAAGATGAAAGGCCAGCTCAGCTGGCATAAACTGGTAAAGTTCCATTGACTTCCATCTCTTAGAAACAGCCGATGCAGAGGCAATAGATTGCTAGATGCTGTTTTGTATAACTCCAAAAGGCACAAATTGCATAGCCTGCAGTAAAAGGGGAGCAAGAGGAGAGAGCCAGCAGTTATGCGTTAGAAGTCTTTACACATTAGATAGTAATGGGATTAATTCCAGATGGCTTAGATTACAGTCTTGCAGAACCACATGCTGAATCAGCAGTTTTATTGGGTGGTAAGGATTACTCCAGGCAGACTGGATGTGAAGCAAACACCAAAATACATCAGTTTCATGTGTCCTTAAGCCCTGGTCTACACTAGGGTGTTATTTCGAAATAATCCCCCTTATTTCATAATCATAAGCAAAGTGTTCACACTACCAAGCCCGTGATTTCAAAATCACGGGCTGGTTATTTCGAAATAGTTAACTCCTGCTTTCCACGAGAAATAATGCGGATTTCAACATAGTTATAGGGTGGGTGCTGTGCTGCTGCTATTTTGAAATACTCCTATTCTGGGGAGCAATTAATCACTCCCCAGTGCTTCCTGGGGCTCTAAGTCGAGGTAGCGCATCCACAATAATGGAGCCTGCCTCAGACTAATTTCAAGGCTCCCCAGTAGTGGGGACACACCATTTCGATTTTGTTTTTCGTAAGTTATTTCGAATTTAGTTATTTCAAAATAATTTCCTAGTATAGACATGCCCCAAGAAAGAGGAGTCATTGGGATTCTTGACCTAAGTCTGTCCCCAGGCAGAAAGAACGGCCACCTACGTACTGTACAAATCAATGCCTTTCTCTAAAATGTGTTTTCAAAATAAACAAGCAGCTGTAATGAAATACACAATTAGTGCTCATGGCACTTAATACACAGGACACTCAAACTTTTGGATGTTAAATTACAGTAGAGCTATCGTGTAGACAGCTCTTGACAAAACCAAGTCAGCTGAGATGGCTCTTTAGCTAAGTTCCTTATCACGATGCTATTAAGTACAAAACAAAGATTATTGAACGGGGCGTAGCCTTTGAATACGGAGAATGCCTTGAACAGGATTTTTCACACGAATTTTTAATTCATGTGCCAAGGTCTCAAGTGGCAACTGGAAAATAAATGGACATCTGTCATCTGGGGACAGGTTTGATTCAATCTGAATGTACTGGCATGACACACTACATGAGCATTGCCAAAGAAAGAAAGACACAGACCTTCAGGGGCATCTGTTATGCTTGGGAATGACCCACCCAGGATGGGAGAGAGGACATGAAGTGACAGATGTGGTTAGACAGATCATAGCAGTGCCATGCCATGAGAGAAGGCAAGGGAGAATTTCAGTCATGTCCAATTGCAGGTTAACATCCATCCAGCTGAGACACAGCCTGCACACGTCAAAGTGGGCAGAACTCTTGTCCTGCAAGGAGCGTTTGGATATCTCTTTGTGGAAAAAAAAAAATCAAACAGATCATTCAAGAACTGTTTATCATATACTAGTGCCATGTTTCTCAACCAGTGGTACAAGTACCCTTAGGGGCACTCGAGAGAAGTCTGGGGGTTTTGTCAGCACAACTGAAATTTGGAGAAAACTGAATTTGTTTTAAGTTTCACAGCGTTTTATTATTTTTGTACTTTTTACACACAAACATTTCATCGCCCACCCGGCTACGATTAAGTTGTTTAAACAAATGTGTTACAATTGTTTAAAAACAAACAAACAAACAAACAAACAAACAACTTTTTTGTGTCTGAAAACTGTCGGTACTGGGGGTATTCATAATTTTTTTTTTTTTTTAAAAGGGGTACTTTATTAAACGAAAAAGGTTGAGAAACACTGTGCTAGTGGATTGCGGGTTGAGAAACTTGTTCATGAATGGGGACGTTTTGAGCAAGCTGATCTCCCTTGGAACTTAAAATGGCCAGTTACAAAACTACAGTTGGCTATTCAAGCTAAGAAAGTGAGCAGAAGGGTGGACTGAAGAAGGGTAAAATTAGTGATATTCAAATGCCATAGGATGTGAGTTTTGCTTGAGACATGGGCCAAAGACTCTGCACCCTAACTCCATTGATTTCAGTGGCATTACAACAGGTAGAGAATATGGCCCCATGTCTTGGTCACTACTAGTTAATACTGAGCTGCCCATCTGATCTAACCTTTGAATTTTCTCCTTGCAGACTACAAGGAAGCGTTCCTCCTCTTTGACAGGACAGGTGAAGGCAAGATTACCTTAGACCAGGTCGGTGATATCATCCGTGCTCTAGGACAGAACCCTACAAATGCCGAGATCAAGAAGATCCTGGGCAACCCTAGCAAGGAAGGTAACTATCCCACAGTCTGTAGGTGCTTAATGAGGAACTGCCATCCCCGCCCACTTAGGAACGACACTGCTCACAATGGATTGAGATGGCGGCTCTCATCCTCCTAGTTGGGTACAAAAATCACTTCACCAGGAAAAAAAAAAGCAAAAAACCTTGAAGTGTTCCTAGATCTGTTTGAAGAGGAAGATGGAGGCTACGTCTAGACTGCAGGCTTCTTGAGCAAGCACACATCCACACTGCAAAAGTGCATCAGGAAAGTGATGCGCTTTTGCGCAAGGGAGCATCCAGACCACATGGACACACACTCATAAGCAAACTCTGATTGCCAGTAACAGAATGGCCACCAGGGCACCTGTGCTTCTTTCGATAGGGTTTTTTTTGCGCAAAACCAGCCTGTTTCCCGTCTACATACACCTTTTTGCGCAAAAAGGTGTGTCATTCCTCATAGAAAGAGGAATTCCTATACCACAAAAACCCCTCTAGTCTATCAATTCACTGTAAATTCTCTTGCACAAAAAAGCGCTTGAGGTGTGGACACTCCGCGACTTTTTGCGCAAAATGGCTAGTTTTGCGCAAAAACTCTGCAGTGTAGACATAGCTGGAGAGTAGATTTGGAGAGGGGGATGGGGTGAGCATTCTGATTTAGGCCTTGAGGAGGATTTTTTGGATGCCAGATTACGGCAGGTGTAACCCACTGGTGCGAACGTGTCTCACCCCTCTCTCTCTCTTTGTAATTCCCATTTGGCCCTTGAAGATAAATAGCTTTGATATTTGTTGTCCAAAGTCCAGTGTGCACCTTGGACTACATCTGCTTTTTTTCAATTTTGCAAACTCCTCACAGATTAAGTATAAGCAATCGATGCCGTTGCCACTAGTTCATATTGAGAAGGGGAGGTGCTGAGGCGGTGATTCTGTGCTGTGGCCCTAAGACAGGCAGAATAGGACTCTCGGGCCAAGGCAGGACGGGGCTCTAAGGTGGCTTTAAGCCACCTTTGTGCCCTTGAAGTCTTGGGCTGCTCTGGGTGCCGGAGAGGCTTCTGGCATCTTTTAGACAACTCTGGGGCTCTGTGCAAGTTACCACCGCCCTATCGACGGCAACTCAGAATCTCCACAGAACTGTCCTCAAAACTCTCCTTCTGCTCAGGCCAAAATCCTCCACAGGCTGGGAACCTCCCCTTCCACAAGCACAATGCCTTTAACAATGTGAAAAGAAGGCAGGGCAGTGGTTTTAACACCCACCAGACTGCAACCATGGCCATAACTTCCATAATAGTGACGCACAGAATCGATACGGCAAAATCATTAAAAGGCCTGGGGAAAGCAACAGCTGATAAAGCGAATGTGAGAAGAGGGGATGCTGGAGGGGAGAGGACCTTTCGTATTCCAGCTTAGGGATTCGGGAGAAGCTATACGGCTCTCTCTTCAGTCGTGTTATAACTAGACACTTCCTTTCCAGAGATGAATGCCAAGAAAATCACATTTGATGAATTCCTGCCCATGATGCAGGCTGCTGCCAACAACAAGGATCAGGGTTCCTTTGAAGACTTCGTTGAAGGTCTGCGTGTCTTTGACAAGGAGGGCAATGGCACAGTCATGGGCGCTGAACTCCGCCATGTACTGGCTACTCTGGGTAAGAGATTTTCATTTCCGCAAGGGGCTCGAGAAGCCAGCTTGTTTACAGGCACGAGACGGAGATGAAAGGATTGTCATGGTCAGTACAGAGACGTACAAAGAACTACACAGCTAGACTAGCAAGTATTCTACATGGGAGCATACAGGGACAGAAGTCTTACAACCCCCTCTAGACACTAAGGCAAAAATATTTGTACTATGTGTAGGCTCAATCTAAGAAATTTAAAAAAAAACTAGGGCTGTCAAGCGATTAAAAAAATTAATCGCGATTAATTGCGCAATTAATCGCACTGTAAAACAATAACAAGAATACAATCTATTTAAATATTTGTGGATGTTTTCTACGTATTCTAATATATTGATTTCAATTACAACACAGAATACAAAGTGCATAGCGCTCACTTTATTTTTTATTACAAAACATTTACACTGTAAAAAAACCCCTTCAGTTCACCTCGCTAAAGTATTGTAGTGCAAATTCTATCATGAAAGCTGAACTGAAATTCTTCTATATAATCAATATATTTGTGTCCTATTCAAAAGAGTCCTTTTTTAGCTCAGCCCCAGTGACGGGTGGCACAGGGCCAGAGGAGAGGTAGACTTTGTCGTGGGCAGTGCAGAGATCACAGGGGGCTCAGCCCCCAACTGCATAGGGTGGCATAGGGCTCAGGAGTGGGGGTCAGCCTCCAAGCTCAGAGGAGGGGTCAGCTCCTGGACTGGAGGGGGTAGACCCCATTATGGGCAGCCCCAGAATCCGATGTGGGAGGAGGGTCAGTCCCAGCCCCAGGAGGCAAAGAGGGTGGCTTGGGTGAAACCAGCTGGGGGGGGGGGGGGTGGAGGGGACAGCTTGGGCAAAAAAATATGGTCACCTGGGAGGGGAGAGGGATGGGTGTCAGGGTCTTTACTTTTCGGCTGTGTCTACACTGGGCCACTTATTCCGGAAAATCAGCCGGAATAAGCTGCGAGCTGTCTACACTGGCCCTTGAATTTCCGGAAAAGCAACAATGCTCTACTGTACAAAATCAGCCGCTATTCTGGAACAACTATTCTGCTCCCGCTCGGGCATAAGTCCTTATTTCGGAACACTGTTCCGGAAAAGGGCCAGTGTAGACAGCCCAGTAGTCTTTTCCGGAAAAAAGCCCCGATCGCGGAAATGACGATCGGGGCTCTTTTCCGGAAAAGCGCATCTACATTGGCCACGGACGCTTTTCCGGAAAAAGGGCTTTTCCGGAAAAGCAGCCTGCCAGTGTAGACGCTCTTTTTCCGGAAATACTTATAACGAAAACTATTCTGTTTTAAGCATTTCCGGAAATTCATGCCAGTGTAGACACAGCCTTCTTGTTTACTTCTCAGCTGGAGCTGAACCACAGCTTCAGGGTTTTTTCCCATGCGCCCTCTGGTGGCGATGTGCATTACTGCACGTTACCAGAGAGTCTCTGGAGTAGCTCACCCTGGTTTGCTCACCTCTGCAATTAACGCGATAATTTTTAACGCGTTAATTCTGCCCTGCGTTAATCACAGGCGTTAACACCCACTAATTGACTGCCCTACAAAAAAGAAACGAGACTGAGGGATAGTAGATCATGCTGTATGAACATTCAATGATTTGGCCTTGGCAGAGGTTTTGCTCCCAGACTTCCACATCTTGTTGACCAGCAAGTACATGCTTTTCGAGAGTCTGCATGGAACCCTTGCAGGGAAGGTGACCCATAAATGAAAGAAACATGCGGTTAGGAGGAACTCATGGTAACCAAGCAAGCAAGATCAAAGAGACGGGCATGAATGCAGGATTTCTGAGACTCTATGGAAGATGGAAACAAACCCAAATTCTATTTGTGTTTCAGGGGAAAAGATGAAGGAGGAAGAAGTAGAAGAATTGCTAAAAGGACAAGAAGACTCTAGTGGCTGCATCAACTATGAGGGTAGGTAGTAACAATCAATCACCTCATTACTCTCTTCCTTTATGTGTTTGGTGCCTCTTTCAGAAAGTTTCATAACGGATTGTTTTGAATGGTATAATCCTTTATGCCAATAATCAGAGAGTGAGTCAATGAGCCCTCTAGAGACATCATTTAGACGAGGCTACGCTGAAAAGCGTTATTCCAAAAAGACAGCTTGCTAGAAAGGATTATCAGATGGTTGCCTCAAGCTGCTTAGCAAGAAATCAGGATATGAAAAGAAAGGACTAAAATTCAGTCCCAACATACTTTGCTTCTATTTATGCCAAGACTAAACTTGGTCCAGAATCTCTAACTTACTTGAGGAGATTTCTGATTACATGGAGCTAACCAAAGCCGATGCTTAGAGAGAATTGTGGATACTCATTCAGCTGTGTCACGACGGAGCAGAAGCCGAGTTTGACTTGCTCAGTATTGATTGCTAAGATAAATGTCATTACAATCTGTCAGCAGCTCAATCTGATGAGTACTACATTTTATCGTGAGTGCCTCAAAACGGTTTCATCTGTGAAATACCTTTAAAACGACACCCCACTAACTCTCTGCTAAATCTGTGTTATTCCACAGCATTCGTAAGACACATCATGTCTATTTAAATGGAGGTCATAAAAATACAATACGGTATGTGCCTCTTATTTGCATTCTTTGCCTTCTCTCCCTTAGACTCTTTGTTCAGTGTCTTCCATCTGCATGCATGGACAGTTGTTCCCAGGTGGTACCTACCAGTCCCCTGCTATATAAATAAAGGGAAGGAGTGTTGTTCAGTGGTAAGAGAAAGGGATGGAGAGTCTGAATTCTCTGGCTCCTGTCTCAGCTCTGCAACTGAACTGTAGCAGGATCATAGAAAAGTCCCCAGCTCCTGCCTCAGTTTCCCAATCTGTGAAATGATTAAATATCTAACTTATCAGTTACCATGAAAGAGCTGAGGCATAAGTAGTGACCTGTATCTTCCCTGTGGCATAAAAATAGCTACTTGAGACTTTGTCTTATGAATACTTTCCAATTCTTTCTAAGTCTTTCAAACCTCTTCTTTCAACACACTTGTAGATTAACAGCAAAGGGGAGAGAACTTTAAATACCTGTACGAACTACAGATAATAGCTGCTGAAACTAAATGAAAAAATTTCTTTAAAACAATTTTCTAATGGTTATATCATCACTGGAGAGAAACATACCCAGCTAGTATGTGAATCAACATTATTACAAACAACAACACTATGCGCAGGTCTATCCAACAGGGTTAAATTCGAAATAAGCTCTGCAACTTGAGCTACGCTAATCGCATAGCTTAAGTCGAAATAGCTTATTTCAAATTTGGGCACGTCTACACAGTACTCATTTCAAAATAGAGCATTCTTCATCTGACTTCACTTACTCCTCGTTCAATGAGGTTTATAGAGAGTCAGCGTAAGAAGCCCGTTATTTTGAATTTATTTCAAAATATCAGCTTGCTATGTAGACCCACAATACGTTATTTCGGAATAACTGACATTATTCTGAAAGAACACTGCTATGTAGACACGCCCTATGAGAGCTAAAACTAAGAAATGAAATGCATGGCATGTCAGTTTGTAAGTTTCGTTTCCGGAAGAGAAGAGATGTCATGAAATCTAACTCTCCCATTTCTCCTTACCAGAACAAGTTTAGACTCCGAAGACCAGAATGCACTCGAAATTTGCCTGAGTGAAACTCTTCTTCCATCCAATACCATCAGTATGGAACACACACAGAACTGTACGATGGGCTCCCAACACAGCAATTTTTTTTTTAAATCAGTAGGTATCTCCCTCTCAATCATCAAACTTACGCTTCAGAAATTGAACATTTGAGGCAAGCTAGATGGAATGAACTGTACAGTTATCAGGCCCAATCATTTCTTGTTCCATGTCGTTTGCCGTGAAGCAATGTATCCCCTTGAAAAATGTGACAATAAATCCCTATGGTCAGTCTGTGGCTATAAAGTCTTTCCTTTCTACAAAGCTGTTCAAATCTCATTTCACAAAAACATTACTCAAGTCTTAATTTATTGTCTCTGTATATTGTATTTCATAAAATAAAGTGTTATGAAAAAATAGCTCTCTTTGGGGGTTGGTTGTTTAATCTGGATCAAAGCAGTTTTCTCTGGGGGTCATGAGAAGGAGCAGGTAGCGAGCAATGCCCTGCACTATCACCAAGCCACTCTGTGGAGAGGAAGAGTCGTAGTTATTGTCAGAATGCTTTGAACGGTGGCCTCCATCCAAATCTTTGAGAAGTTCACCGATATAGAATAGACCAGTGCTGGTTGCTGGGCCAGCCGTTCCATCCTCCCTCTCTTGCTACACACCCACATCTCACTCCCAGACCTGCCCAATAAGACCTAGAAAGATAAAGGAACAGGAATCTCACAAACAGAGGTCAAAGTCAGCATGAGCAGGCCCAGAAATGCCATTTAGAGAGGAAGGGAAGTGGAAGGTGTACTTGCAGCCTCTCTGGAGGACTAGAGACCAATTGATGAACAGAACAAGTGGTCAAAACCAGATCAAGGTATGTATCAGTCAGATCAACCACCTATCATTTACAATATATGGCTATGCTCTCTGCACGGACAATTACAGTAATTAAATCTGGAGGCTGCTTCGCTATTGGCATGCCTCTCCCTTAAATGCAGCTCATTTTCCTGGGACGCTCATAAAGCTGCTTTAATCCCCCGCTGGAGTGTCAGCTTGTTCTATTACCGTCTGACTTAACCTTATTAAGTTACTATGTATGAAATGCCCATAATTCAAGTGACAGCAGGTGCAACAGGCAGGAGGGGAGGTATCAAGTGACAATAATCCTAGACATGCCAACCAGCTGGAGAAATAACAGGTGCCCTGCTTTCTAAGGCTTCAGAAAGAATTTCTATTTAAACAGTGAACAGGAAGGCCAACGTGGATCAATTAATCTCTGAATTAGTCTCTGGACTGACAGATGTCTTCAGTCAGCAGGTAATTTACAGGTTTCCTGCATGCACGAGAGAAGAAGCTGCCCAGCCCACTTGTGCACATCTGATGAGAGAAAAGACACTGTTTCTTTATTTAGCCTTGCCATAAAAAAAGCAAGGGAGGAAAAAAGAAGTAGATCACTTCTGGCAAGTTACTTATAACTACAGAGTTGTGAGCCTAACATTCCAAGGGACTGCTAGAACAAAGGGGTTTTTAAACAGATAAAGACCAGACGTGTAAACACAGTTCTTTTCTTAATAAGCCTCTTCATTCAACTAGAAGAGATTTTCACCACTTATGCTGGTGGCTGAATAGGTGCTGGAACTAGGGGTCTAGGAGGTGCTACTTGAAGTGGTTTCCATTATATCCAGGGTTCTCAGTTTGGTTCAATGGCTCATATCGCTTCTGCTATAAAAATTGTTCTAGCTCCCCTCACTGGCTTACAATCACATGAAAAAGGTGTTTCACACGGTCTTAATTTTCATGTAGTAGCTAAATGTTTCTGACACACCCAGGGCCGACTTATCCATTAGGCACAGTAGGCCCAGTGCCTGTGGCCCACAATACTTTTAGGGGCCCACAAAAATGTTCTAATTTCTTTTAAAATCAGAAGGGAAAAAATGAACTTTTAGGGTCGAAGAAAATGTTTTAATTTTTTTCTCAAATCAGAAAAAAAAATGAAACTTTTAGGGCCCTCGAAAATCTATTAAATTTTGCCTAAAATAGAAAAAAAAATGTTGAAGTATTTAAAGTTATATCAAAAATAATTTATATATATATTTTATGGAGGAAGGGGCCCACGAGGGCAAAAGTGCCTAGGGCCCATGAAAGTCATACGGTCCAGGACGCACTAGGAAAATATCTATTTTTTTCTTCTATTTTTTGGAGAATTATCCAAGCTTTCCTCCAAGCTTTGTGGAGGAAAAGTGTTTCATCTTCAAAACAGCATGAGCGTGCACATTGCAACATGACTTACATTGTGAAAAACAGCCATTTTTGTTGACAAAAATAAATAAATAAAAGCCTTTTAGCTCCAGGAAGGACTTTTGTCTCTCCCGCTCCTCCCCTGTGTTGTGCCCTGGATGCCTTGCTTACCCTGAGCAGGGAGTGGGGGTTGTAAGTGAAATGTTACAACGTAGGACTCAGTGTTCACAGACTCCTTTTTGTGCAATGTGCTGAAGAGCAGAGACTTTGACAGCCCTGCCGCATTGGAGAGGTCAGCCCCACCCCGAGCCCCCTCCAAACCCCTCATCCATGGCTCCACCCCACAGCCTGCACCCCTAGCCGGAGTTCTCCCCCTCCCCCGCATGCCAACCCCAGGCCCCGGGCTGGTGAAAATGAGTGGTGGAGGGAGGGGGAGGATGGATTGGGTGGGGAGGGGTGTTTGGTTTTGTGCAACTGGCAACCTTACTTCTAGAGCTGCATATCCTGACATTACAGTATAAAGATGTTGCCATTATTTCTAATGAATCGTGCATCATAAAATACGATTCTTCCTCCATGAAATTATACCTCAGAGTAAAGTCTGAAATGCTGCTGAAAAGCAAAGCTTGACCTTCTGGATTAATGAGCACAGCATGTATCAGACTGCACTTTATCAGAGCGTTAAACTGAACTTTCTATTACCAAAAATCTCTGGTTCAAGAGGACAGTCTATATTAGCTCATAAGCACGTCAGAGCTCTCCCTAATGCAGCTACGATAGGCAACAGCAGCACTAAGTCGAATTGTTTGTGGTATGCCTATGCTATTGCTGAGCCGGTGGAAGGAATGTGCCCGACGCAATGAAAGAAAGATGGAGAAAAGCCATTAAAATGAACTTTGCCATTGCCTTAGTAGCAATGTGAAGTAGCACAAGGGGTGTTCACTTTAGTTAAAAGAAAAAAAAACCATAAAAATAATTAGGGTGATAAACTATTAAAACAGAGCAATACATTGTATGGGGCCTTTGTAGCTGTTGTATGTTATTTGCAAGCAGTTTATTTTTAAGGGGTACACTCCTCACCAGAGGAGGAACCTTTAGGCATGAAATTCACTCCTCAGGACTCCGCGGGAGGAGCCGAGAGTCTCTGGATCGGACCGGCTCTGTTGGTATTATGATGTGTGCCACAGTGGAAAGAGGGGTGTGTTTGAGGAGTGACCTAGACTGGGTGAGGAACAGTAGCTTGGGAAGGCAAACTGAGGCCAAGCTTCTAAGGACATAAGTAATCCAAGCGGTTGAACACAGGCCACTTGGTCTGTTTTATGTTTCCTATAGTTCTGCCGGTTTGCTGCAAGGCTTATTGCAAACGAAACTGTTTAGAGAGCACACTCCATCGCCCAGCTCCCTCCGCCCCTCCTGCAAAGCAGCATGCACTCCTGCAAGCAGCGCTTACATGCAAGAGTGCAAGCGCTCTCTTTATGCCTCAATGCAGCGAGCTGCCTCTTGCTTCCTCAGCTCACGTGCAATTTTCAGTCCTTCAAGGTGGATCCAGAAGAGAAATGAACAGGTTGCCAACTCGTGCCACACTTGATGTTTCTTTAAAAGCCCAGACTGTTGGATTAAAGCAGGAGCGGACAAAATATGGCCCCCGGGCTGGATCCTGTCTGCCCAACAGCTGGATCCAGCTGCGGACGCAGCAGGAGCCTCAGCCAGGTTCCCTGTCTGCCCTGCCCCACAGGTTGCTCAGAGCAGCCGGCTGCAGGGGCTGCGTGTGTCATAGAAAGCTGCGAGCCTGGGGGAGGAGAGAGAGGCACAGCCCCACACCCAGCACAGTCTCACATCTCCCCTTGTCTGAGATAGAACCTGGCTCTTGAGGAACTTGCTGGCAAGGAGCTGAGCAGACAAGCACCTCCCGGCCAAGTCACCCCAGCCTCTCCCTACCCTCAACCCTCTGCCCTCACTGCTGCACCCCTATCCCACATAATCCAAAGCCTCTGCCCCCTGTTCCTGCACCATAACCCCTCCAGACCTTACCCCCCAGTTCCCTACCCCCCACCACAATCCAAATCCCTGCATACCCTCCTACCCCAGGTCACCCACATCCAGTCCCTGCACTCCCTCCTGCATGCTTCCTCCAGATCAGAATCCTTTCCTGCATCCATGCCCCCTCCCACACCCTGCACCCCAATCCCCTGCCCCAGGGCACAGCCCAAACCCTGGGACCCCTGCCGCCCCAGGTCACAAACCCCTCCCAGACTCTGCACTCCCTCCTCCAGGTCAGAATCCTCTCCTGCACGCCTACTGTCTCCAGACCCTGCCCCAGGTCATATCCCCCTCCTTCATCCAAACTCCTTCCTAGTTCCCACACCCCCTCCTGCACCTCAGGACGTTACCCCAAGCTCCCTTCTGCACCTAACTGCCACCCCAGACCCTGCACCTCCTCCATTCATATTAAGGAAGACCTACCAAATTCTTGGAGCGTCTCCCCAC
The DNA here is from genome assembly GCF_049634645.1 of Pelodiscus sinensis. Classification (NCBI taxonomy): domain Eukaryota; kingdom Metazoa; phylum Chordata; order Testudines; family Trionychidae; genus Pelodiscus; species Pelodiscus sinensis. The sequence continues at coordinate 58,033,703 of NC_134717.1, read as the reverse complement.
CCCCATCAGAAATTATAGCCCACCAGAGCATGCTTACTCGGGAGACCATGGGTGGGGGTGCTTTCACACCCTTTGCGCACACACCCCTGCATACAGGCCTGCACTATAATCTTGTTAAGTCCTTCTGGAACAGGCACACTTTCATGAATGTCTTCTTAAAATTCTGTGGCCCTTTTTCATTTGTACAGCATGAGCAAATTAAACACAGAAAAACACAGCTCTTAGCATAGCAGCCACTTGCATGGAGCACTGTCTAGTTCTGTTAACACAAGGCAAAACACCTTCTAAAGAGTCCTCAAAATGGTGTATTTCATTCACATAAAATCATTCACCTTTAAATCTACCGGCCTAGTGTACTTTAAAGATATGCACTTCCAACACACCGGTCATCTGAAGAAGTGGGTTGTGCCCACGAAAACTCATGACACCATCTACATAGTTTGTTAGTCTTTAAGGCACTACTAAACTATTTGTTGGGTTTTTTAAGTTTAACCAAAAGGGGGGTTAAGCTCACTCCAGACTTCAGCAAGGTGGGGTTTAACTTCCCACTAAATCTAATCATTTTGCTTGCCTCCCCCTTGCAGCGAGTCCATCTGGGGACAGGGACACACCAATCACAACCCGGCGAGAGGACATGGTGCAGGCTGGGAGGTTACTTTTACAGTATCATTGAAGAACCGCAACAGAACAGGACCCAATAAAGCGCAAACTGAACAAAAAAAGTTTCCCCCAACCAAGAGTTAAAATAAACAGTCGCTTGTTGGAGCCAGTTCCCAAAAGGAAACAAACAAAGGTTTGACCCTGAGCTTTGTCCCAGTCTCAGAATTCACAGGACATCCGCTTTCCCTCAGCCAGTCAACTCCCATCTTCTCCATCTCCCACTCCCTCCACTGCCTGCCTGTCTTTGCACCAAGGACAGACAGCTGGGTCCCTTTTCAGGTTAAAGGGCTTAACTGTTTCCTACCAGCCTAGAGACAGAGTTTCTTTGTCCTGTCACAGGTCCCAGAATACATTCCATTTGCACTGGCTGACTTTTCAATGACAAGAGACAATATACACTGTATATATTAATATATCATTCACACCTGGTCCCTGAGAGGAAATTAAGTCTAGGCACACTGCCCTGGCTCCTTTGAATTATTAGACTGCATAGCTCTATCAAATCAAAGAAACAATGAGGGTTCCTTGAATAACTCATTAACCTTTTCCATCTTTCCAAACATTGACCCTCCGGATAGAAACAAAAAAAATCCTTCCCGAGCAAATAAATAGTCAGTGTTGGAGTCTTTGTGAAAGAAAAATAATGGAGCGGTTTGTGGTTCTTTGTTCTAGCATGGGGAACAGGCAAAGATGTCTCAAAAATGTTCTCCACCCTATAAATGACATTGCTTATTAAATGACTCATTAATTAAATGTCTCATACTGAACTTTCCAAGGTGTAATACAGATATCTAGAAACAGTGAATTTTTGTTTAGGAAAGAAAACCTGATTTTTTTTTACTTACTTTGATGAGATTCTTTTTTCTGCTCCTCAGTTTCTTCAAGTTCATATGCCATCTTTAGTGCTGGGGGGTTGATTTGGTCACAGGATCTCTTGCATTTCAGAGATGAAAAAACCAGCCTTAATTCTTATGGGCCAGATCACATGAGGCTAGAATGCAGCCAGGAAAGGAAGGAAAGAGACCGCTCTTTCACTGTCCTGAGCGGCCTACCTGGATCTTGAGTTCAGGTGTGCATGGGAAGAAAGCAGGGTCTATGGCACATGGCTATTTCACAGCTTATGCAAATCCCAATCACAGTTAATTGTTTAATAGTGTAACAGCTAAACAAGGGTACGAGCACATTTTAACCCCTTCAGCCCAACACATGTAAACACAAGAACGCATCCAACCGATACAAACTCCTGACAACAAGAAAAAGCCCAGTAAAGGAATTCTTCCACCTCAGCACACATACGCCACCTTCATTTGTCCAAAATAATAACAGATCCTACCACTCCGCTTCTACAAAGTCGTATGCAGTGCTCTGCGTGACTTCCGCTCTGTGAGGGAGTATTGGCCCGCACTGCCTTCCCAAGGGTTAAATCCAGCCCTGGGAGAGGCCTGGGGCTGTGTAGCTCACAGCAATGACTAATAGCAGCCAATTAGGGTCCACCTGGAGCTTTAAAAAATAAGGGCTTCTGGCATGGAGAGGAAAACACTCTTGCTGTAGCTGGGGAGCAGGAAGGACCTGAGGAGCAGGGAGGGTGGGGCGGTGTCCCATCCCGTCCCTTCCCGTCCCGTCCCGTCCCGTCATGGTACCACTCCTAGGCCGCAGGTCCTGAGACAAGGCCTGAGGCAACTAGCGCTGCAGGGAGGCAATAGGTCCATACCCCCTAGCCAATGATGAGTGGCCATTTCAGATGCAGTTTGCCCCCGAGGCTGGAGCTAGCTGACAAATGGCAGTGGCTTGTGAGTGGGTACAGAGGTTTGGGGTTCCCTGGTAGGGGGGGACCCCAGAGTGTGGGGCATGAAGGGACATGGGGCCTGATCCAGTGCAGGAGACCTGCTGGCTGGTGTTTTGCCCTCCGTTACCAAAGGTGCTCCAAGGCCGAAGAGCTAATGCCCTGAAAGACCAGCAAGAGGCGCTGCCGTGGTGAGTCACAACCTGTTACGCTCTCCAAAGGAATGACTGGCCTTTGTGAAGCAATCACTGGACTGGGAGCCCCAACGCCTATGTGCTATTCCTGGCTCTGCTGTACCCCACTGGGTGAAAGCACTTCACTGCTCTGTGCCTCAGTTTCCCAGTCAGTAAAGTGGGGGTGATGACCCTGGCAAAGACCTTTTACATCTGCACTTGAAAGGGAATCCTCTGAACTGTCATTCATGTTAAAATTCGACACTCTCCAAGAAGGAATGAACAAATACTCAAACTATCTTACCCATTACCAAGATAGCTTCCCCAATTATCACCTCTAATACCATTAACTCACAGACATCCCACTCTCCCCACCTCTAATATCATCAATTCACAGACACTTATCTTCCTTCCTTCCCCCCCCCCCATCCCCCTCCTGTTCTGAAATGTGATTTGTCCTTTTCATATGTGTTCATTTTTGTAATTGTATCCTTTGGTATATATGATTGTGACTATTTTCTTCCACTATTTGATCTGAGGAAGTGGGTCTGACCCACGAAAGCTCATCATCTAATAAACCATCTTGTTAGTCTTTAAAGTGCTACATTGTCCTGCATTTTGCTTCAAAATGCCATTGTGAGTTCCCATGTATCTCTCTCTGGCATTTCCAGCTCAATTCTTGCTGGTTTTGTTTAGTTTTTAATGGGTTTTTTTCTAACTTCTACTCCAGCAGAAATCAACCTTTGCTGCAAACATCAGCCCCTGTACTCTTTCTGCTTTTCTGGTACAATAAAGGTTGATGCACAGAATTCTGACTGGCCATCAACAAATGGCCTGCCCTTTTAATATGTTAGCCAGTTAAACGATATGTTTTAACTAGTTAACCAATTAAATGGGATTTTACATCCCTAATTCTTAAACTATTTTTTCATCCAGGAAATTTGAAACCCTTCTATCATCAGGCCACATTTGCTGAAAGCCTGCTGCTTCCACTGATCAATAACTCTGGGTGCTTCTGCCCCACCGTTAGCCGCAAGAACTAATGCGAATTGCAGGACACATTGATCGTCAATGCTGTGGATGTACTTGCAGCTCCGGGTTCCTCCTGGGGCTACGCCTGTCTGCATGTTGCTTTGCTTTTGCTAAGCCCATGTCTTCACTGCGGGAAAGATTGATGCTGCCGTGATCCATTTTCTGGAGTCAATTTAGTGGGTCTAGGTAAGAATAGGGGTGTTAAGAGGCAGGTAATTGACACAATTGTATCGACTATACAATGAATCGATTACATGATCAGTCAATAAGGGAAGGTGCTCTGTCCTGCCTTGCTCCCAACCAGGAGCTACCCGGCTGTGGCTCTGCTGTTTAAATGTAGTAAAAGCTGGGCACACCGGTGGGAGGGGGGGGGGGTCCTGGCCTGGCCTGAGCTGGGACAGAGCTGGGACAGCTGTGCCTCTGCATGTTAAATGTATTAAGAGCTGCCTAGCTTTCCCTCAAGACCTGCCCAGCTCTTACTACATTTAAAATGCAGAGGCACAGCGGTCCCAGAGCGGCGCAAGCCAGATATGCTTGGTATTGGCTCACACCAGGTCCAGCCGCCCCTGTTTGTGGCAGCCTGGACTGGCTGTGGGCAGGGGCTGCTTCACAGCAGCCTCCCCTATCCCTGCCCCCCTCCCCCCCAATAGGAGCAGCACGGGGGAGGGGAGAGACACAGGGCAGGTAGCACCATGGAGATGATGCTGGTGGGGAACCAGCTTTTAAGCCAGCTCCTGTCTCCCCCCCCCCCCCCCCCCGGCCTTTTCTGCCTCTGATACAGAGGCGGGGGGGAGGGGAGAGCACGGAAAGTGAGTAGTCGAGTACTTGACTTGACATCCCTAGTTAAGACCCACTAAATCGAATTCAGAGGGCACCCCCTTCTGCAGCCAGTACTCCTGCTCCTGTGAGGAGTCAGGGAAGCTGACAGGAGTGTTTGCTCCTGTTGGCCTCCCACTGTGGAAATGGTGGGAAAACTTGAATCCAGGCACGTTGATTCAAGTTATGTAATTAACGTAGATGAAGTTGCATATCCTGATTCGACCTTCCCACTTTAGTGTTGACCTGGCCTGGGACACCTTTGCATACTTCAGAACTTCATCCTGCACCTTTCGCATCCCTTACTCCTTTCTTTCTCAGCAAGAGACAAGATTTTTTTTTCCTCTGAGTAATCTCGTCCCCATCTTGATGCCGTCTGTATCAAGCTAACATCTGGGTTTTTCTTGAAGGAAGGAAACACAATATGCATTAGGCTGTCTGAGAAGGAAAGACACAAGATCCATCATATCTTCAGAGAGGGTGATCCTATGCTGAATATGGAATACCAGGTAAAATGACTCCTATTCAGGTGAGTTCCATGACCTGGTAGCTAGACCAGAGGAGTGCAGCGCATCACTGTAAAGAGACAGTCGAGTCAAAGAGGTTGCCAGGCCAAGTGGTCTGACAGGACTGGACAGCAGCACGGGTTGGGGCACAGCATTGAGGAAAGAAATGCTCTTTCGGATGTGTAATCCTACCTGAAGGATACATCTAGGAGCAGCCCCTCCACATCACATATCTTAATTTGGATACAGACAGGAGAAGAAGCTCAAAGTGTCATTGGGTACCACATGGCATAGACAACCCATAAACCAGACATTTGCTGTCACAGAATTTTGGCTGTATTGATTTGTGTTTTCCCACATGCGCTAGCAAAGTCAACATACTTGCTCCAGGGGATAGAATGCTTTTCCATAATCCTCTATTTGACATTGCAGTGAGCATAGCCATGTTCTCCTTGCTTGAGCTCGTTTAGGATACATCTACAGAGCAGCGTTATTACGGCATAACTAATGTTATTCCAAAATAACATAGTGCTTGTCTATACCACAAGCCTTTATTTCAAAATAATGTCGAACTGGAGGACTTCTTACTCCGACTCCTGGTATCCCTCATTTTATGAGGTACAAGGGAAGTCGAAGGAAGAGTGTGTAGACAGCGCCAAAAGCCGAGCGAAGCTACTTCAACTTCAGCTACGCAAGTGACGTAGCTCAAGTTGTGTAGCTTAATTTGACTTTTGCCCTGCTGTGTAGACAAACCCTTAGAAACCTGGAGCAGACTTATTTAACATCAAATGTGCATGCTGTAAGAGGGTTCATTTTTCAGGGCCTTGAACAGTGCCTCTACCTACAAAGTGGCTGAAGAACAGTAACTTAATATTTTCTTCGAAATAAAACAACTGTGTACAGAGAATGCTTTGGCTTGAGTATACACATGAGCATCTGCAGTCTCCGTGTCTAGAAACCACTCCCATAGGACACTCCCCAAATAATCTCTTGCAGCAACAGTATTCTGATATTCAGTGACAGGGAAAGTGAATTTGATTTCAGCTTCTCTTGAAAGCTGTTTCTCACTTGACCTTCCTTTGTAAGATAGCATAGAACCCCTTTTTTGTTTTAGCTTTGCCTTAAATCAAATTCACATTGATGAACACATGAAATATCATTCTCAGAGAAGCAGGCACCAAAATGAACACTGACTCTTTTCTTCTGGAACAGTGACCCTGTAAGGAATCAGAAGAGATAACAAGAATACAAACAGGTGGAGGGGGAGGCAAGGAAAAACAGACGTGCAGCCAAACAAATCTAAAACAAAGCCCAAATCCCCCTGATACTGCTCTCACAAGAGGGCAGAAACAGATTAGCCTCTTTTATATTCTATAGGTAACACTCCTAATGAGAACTGGTGATGTTTTGTTGCATTTGACCCGGAGACCTGCTGTTTATAAACGCAGCAACTTAAATAAAGCTCTAGATATCTAGAGGTTTCACAAGAAACGTCTGAAACTAGCCAAATAAAACGAGAAGAAAGATTCAGCTTAATAGACTATACGGCAGTGGTTCCCAACCTTTTCCAGATGGGAACCCATTTTGACAATTCAGGAAGACTTGGTGACCCAAAGCAATTCAAAAACGGGGGGAGAGCCACCTGGGGAGACGCTTGGTAACCCTTTTGAAATGTAATGGCGACCTATATTTGGGTCCCGTCCCATAGGTTGGGAAACCTTGCTATATGGGAAGGACTAGCCCTATGCTGAACACTAAGTTTTGGAGGTGGGGAAGAATGGATGAGCTAGTGTGTCCCCACTGGAATGGAAACAAAATGTGTGAAGGAGAAAATAGAGGAGAGGGGCTCACAGAGAGGAGAGAAATCAGACTCCCAGGTGATGTTCATCCTACAAAATCACGTCTTGGCACAGCTTCTTGGAGGGGTTGCAGAATAAACTGGCCGAAGGAGCTCTGCGGGCATAGTAACACTGCTATGCTATGCAGTGTCATCCCGTCCAGGGGACACATCCAGGCAGCTGCCCTAGGCCCCACAGTTTTGGGGGCTCTGCGGTGACAGCCCCAACCAGTCTCAGGATGTGAGGGACCGGAGGATTAGTGGGCCTGGCACAGCAAGGGCAACAAAGGTCCTACTGACCGAGCTGGTCCATTGTCGGGGTACAGTGGTTCAGTCAAGTCTACTGACAACTATTAGTGTACTTCGTTTGACAATAAACCTGGCCAGGTGCCTTCAAAACCTCATCTAATTTTCCAGTCCCTTTGGAGGCTCTCTCGGACTCTGTTGTGTTGACTACTTGCACAAATCAGCACAACACAGAAGAGGAGCACACACGCAGGCAGGTTAGCATCATTGACAGAGCAGGAGCCCTGTCAGGACAACACAGAAGTGAATTCTGACAACTACAGCTACTATGACCAGGGGTTTTATTCCCAGCCTGCCTAAAGGGCCAACGCCTGCACTTCACTTCCTCTCTGAGGACAACAGACTATGGATTGCCAGCTGTTAGGAGTGACCATGCAGCTCTTTCTAAGCAAGCAACTTTATTCTCAAAGTAACAACATGGCAGAGAACAGGTACAGACACAAAAGTTCCTCTTTGTAACCCACGAACCTGGTGGGTGTGGGTCACTGAGACCACTTACAGAGAGAATAAGGAATCTATAGAGAGAATAAGGCTGCTTTACAGCCTTAGCTGAGTGCTAGCTAATGTTTAGCTACTGCGGTAGAAGTTCATGCTTTAAGCTCTTGAGCTTCTAGGTTCGATTCTACCTGCAGATGACCAGGGTCTGTCAGCATTAGAGATACTCATGCTAAGAGCCTAATGGAGATCGCCCTTATGGGGCCTGAATAGGCCAAAGTCTTTGCAACCCTTAGACAAAAGGTCCTGTCCATTAGCACTAGAAAGAAGGCCCTGAGTTAATTTAAACCCAGCTTTTTATATCAAAAGCCCTTTCTTTGTCTTCTGGGAAAAAACAGTTTAAGGCAAGCAAATGCAAGCTCCCAGGGGGTGGTATCTCACTGAAGGTTTTATAACCGAATGGTTCCCCTTCATTACCCTTACTAGCAGAGCTGTGGCAACCCTGCATGACTGGAGTTAGATAATCCATTCCTGCTTTTAATGCAATATGGTGCATGCTTTGTAGCATCTGTCATAGTTGTGTGTGGGGGGGAGGTTTGCTAGGTTACCTGACCAGCTGTGCCTATGTGTGATTCCCCCTCCCCTCCATCCCTAGCTGTCATAGGTATGTTGGCAAAACTTTGTAGTCTGGTCCAAACCATAGACTTGCACATGTGGGCTGTGTCTAGACTGGCCAGTTTTTCCAGAAAATCATCTGCTTTTGCGGAAAAACTTGCCAGCTGTCTACACTGGCCGCTTGAATTTCCGCAAGAACACGGACTTCCTACTGTCTGAAATCAGTGCTTCTTGCGGAAATACTATGCTGCTCATGTTCAGGCAAAAGTCCTTTTGTGCAAAGCTTTTGCGCAAAAGGGCCAGTGTAGACAGCTCAGATTTGTTTTGCAAAAATGGCGATCAGGGCTGTTTTGCGGAAAAGCGAGTCTAGATTGGCACGGACGCTTTTCTGCAAAAAGTGCTTTTGTGGAAAAGCGTCCGTGCCAATCTAGACACTCTTTTCTGAAAACTTTTCCGTTAAAAGCATTTGCGGAAAATCATGCCAATCTAGACGGAGCCACAGTGTCTGTGTGGCCTTCCTAGGACCTCTAGCCTCAGGGCATGTTCCTGGAAGTGGACACTGCAGGAATGGGCCAAAGGCAAGAGAGGAAACCACTTTGAATTGGCAGGGAGTATGACAGGGTTGGAGCAGCACCTTGGCTACTGTGTCTCAGCAAAGCCCTCTATGGCAAAGGCACAGTTTAGAGCACCCTTGGGGCAACCCTAAACTGCAGTGGAGCCCATACCTACAGACCCTGATTACTTCTGAAGAGAGGAAAGGCAAACTGCTTGTCTTCCACACCTGTCCGGGTGCAAGGATAAATCCCCCTCTGGCTCAGAGTGGGTAAGGATGCCAAATGGCAATTTCCACAGAAGTTACATGCCTAGGGATGGATAGTCAATTAGCGATTAACTGGAGTATTCTTGTGCAAGCTGTAAGCCTCCCTTTTTCGGCCTTATTCAGAGGATTTGAATACCTAGCTTCTGCCTCCCAGGTGAATGCCTTAATGGCTATACTCACTTGCCCTGTGGCCCAGTGAAGCTCTCTGTTTTAGAGATTTGTGTGTCTGTCTGTCTGAGAGTCCATTTGTTCAAGAACTCGCCCTAAACGGTACGAGCTAAGACCACCACATTTGGTATACACATTCCTCTTCTCCTAACTTAAAGCAAGGTCAGGGTTTGGTTGTGCCAGGAAAACGGGAAGTGCCAGGAATGGGACTGGTTCATAATATGGAAAGGGAGGGGCACAGAAAGGAGGGCACGATACAAGAGTGGCCACTGGGGGCGATGAGCCTGAAGGAGAGAGCTATCCTCCAGAGTGTCTGCTGGGGGAGTGGCCAGCAGGGCTGGGCCTCACGATCTTGCCGGCCATCCATCCGGGTAAGTAGCCCCTCTGCCCAAACCCCTCTCCATCAGCCCTTGGCCGCAACACCAGATGGGGGGAAGACCCATGCCAGCCATGAGGGAGGTAGGGGGAGAGAAGGCCCCTGGCGGCTGGGGAGGAGTTAGAGGGGGACAGAAGGCTCCTGGTGGCCAGAGGGGATGGGGGAAAGGCTCATGCTGGCCAGGGGATTGTGGGGAGAGACGGAAGGCCCTTGATTGCCAGGAGAAGACAGAGGGGTCCAGGAGGCTGGAGGGAGCAGGAGCTGGGGGCAGACAGAAGGGCCCTGATGGCTGGGGAGGCTGGTTGAGGGAATAGAAGTCCCTTGATTGCCAGGGGACCCAGAGGTAGACAGAAGGCCCCTGGCCTCTGGCAGCTGGGGTGGTGCTGGGAGGGGAAAGAAGGCCCCTGCCGACCAGTGGGGCTGGGGGCAAAGAGAAGTCCCCACTGGCCAGGCGGGGACAAGAAAGCCCCTCAGCATGGGACCCTCCCATCCTGAGCCCCTCCTCACCCTCCAACCCTCACGCTTTCACCCCCTACTCTCCCAGTCTCCTTCCTGCCTCCCCCCCACATCTCCAGCGCCCCACTCGCCTGACGGACCTGGGCAACGGCATGTAAGTCTTCTCGTATTGCGATATTTGTACAAAGCGGAATAACTTCAAGAAGAAAGCTCAAGCACCCCTCTTTCCCTCCCTACAGAAGCCAAGGGCTGGCTGGTGAAAGCACTCACCTAGAAAGGAGAGCAACCGGAGTCCAAGCCTCCCCTTTGGAGCCGGCTTTCCAGCCTCCCGGTCTGAGGCAAGTTTGCTAACCACTGGGCTAAAGGTCACACGCTGTTTACTGGCCCAAAACTGACTTTTTCAATTTTGCTGACAGATTCCAAACATTTCTGGAACAAATACTTCCCTGATTTTTTCAGGCTGCTGAGCAATGAGGCTGTAACAAAGTCCACAATTATTTGCCCAACTCTGGTTTTAATGAGGGGGTTTAAAAACACCACCCTTCTGGCTGTGCTAGCAGGAACCGCCCTCGCCTACACCCCAGTTGTTCCTTGTGGCCTTGTCAGCACGCTGCCCCCAGCATCTGCTCAGGTTCTTCTGAGTATTTATCTCAGTTTTACTTTAAGCAGAATACCCCCTTTATAGGCTTTAATTTAACAACTCCTCCCTCACGCCCCAAACCATTTCCTCTCTACCAATATTGTTTCATTCCTAAGATCTTACATTCATAAACTCTTCCCAAATCTTACTGGGCCATGCCAGGGAACAGGGTGGGCTGACCACTAGGCCCCACAGCCTTTCAGGGGACACTATCCTGCCACAGGCTGCAAAAAGAGTATAAACACTGCAGTGAGGTGGTATGTTTTTTCACAAGAAACTAAAACTGTTGTCAACATCAAATCATTTTACAAAAACAAGGAATTCTTTTTTTTAAAGATATTGGGGGGCAAAAATAAGTTTAGGGTGAAAAATTTCAACTAGTTTTTTGGTGTCCTCAGTGTCCACAGAGCTTGGCTGATAGCAGCCCGGTTTAGGAGAGTATCATGGCTCCGGGCCCCTCCCCTCAGAGCCGATCCTTGCACATCTGTACTAAGAGGAATCTATCATAGGTATTTACCCTCCATTCTCCAAGGCTCCTGTCCTTTATGCTTCCTTTTCACTCTTGGCCCTGGTCTACACTAGGACTTTAATTTGAAATAACCCCCTTTCGGTCGAATTTATAAGCGGGAGCATCCACACGACCAAGCCTGTTATTTTGAAACAATGGTCTGCTTAGTTTGAAACCTGTTCTCCTGCTTTCCATCAGGAGTAATGCTAATTCCAAAATGGTTACTTCGAAATAGCGGTAGGATGGACACACCGGTGCTGCAATTTTGAAATAACTGCTCCCCAGAGTAATTCCAACTAATTACTCCCCATTGCTTCCTGGGGCTCCAAGTCTGAGGTAGCGCATCCACATTTACAGAGTCTGCCTCGCACTAATTTTGAGGCTTCCCCATAGTGAGGTCACGCTAGTTCGATGTTGTTATTTCAGGAGTTATTTCTAATTTAGTTATTTGGAAATAATTTCCTAGTGTAGACATGGCCTTGTAGGATACCCCAGAGGGTCAGTCCCATCTTAAAAGAGAGTATCTATTTTCATATTGCCAGGGGGTGTTCTAATGAAGGTCTTTCTCATTTCACTTTAGAAAGTATGTTTCTTAAGCATCAATATGTCCCTTTGGTAGATGGCAATAAAAGAGACATTAGGGGAGATGCAAGGTTTGTCAGGTGCAATAATACAGATGCATATTCCCATGCTGCCATCTTGTGGTTAAGTGAGTCAGAGGCCATTTATAAGGAAGCAGCTGAGGAGAAGTTTGACTCTGGGTTTAAAATATTACACTGATCTTGGTATGTGGCAGCTACACAAAAAGTTCAGCCATGACAAATCTTTCAGGCTGTAACTGCATATCTCAGTGTAACAGTGTCTGTGTCCTACAAATACATTCATGTTGAAAGGTAATTCTCTGCTCCTGGCACTAGCGGCCACTGGCCTCCTAGATGCAATGAAGATGGGCCAGATTATTGAAACTGCTGAGTCCCTGCAACTCTCATTGACATTCAAGGGAGCTGCAGCGGTTCAGCATTTCTGAAAATCACACCTTAGAGATACCGATCGCTAGCCGCAAAAGCATAAAAGGCCTACTTTCAAGTTGGCTTCAGAACTATGTCCGGGAGGGGAAGGGGCGGTAGGAAATTGGAACAATGGCCTTTGAGTTAAGGAGATGCTGGAGATCGGGGTTCACTTCATACAAGCATCCTGTGGCAAGATATTTAATCTCTCTGGGCCTCATTTCCCAGTGCTGGTGTTTCCCCACAGGAGCTCCTTGCAAAGCTCAATTCTGGGGCCCTCAGGGGACTGTGAGGAAGATGGGGACAGCCGGGGAGCAGGGAGAAGCGCAGGGAAGTAGTTGGTGACTGCCCCAGAGCCTGTCCTGTCCCCGGCTTCCCCAGCCTGTGGCTGACTCCTGCTCCTATCTGGGAGCTCCCCTCTCTGGACAGCCCCGCGACTCAGCTCTGGCTTTGACTCTAGATCCATCCACAGCTCTTCCCAGGAGCTGCTGGCCCTGTGCTCCCTTGCTTCAGTACACCCCCTTACCTCCCCACCCAGGACCCTCACTGGCTCCTGCCAGCTCAGGGCATGCTCTGCAGCGGGAGGAAAGTGCCTGCCTGGCAGGGAAGCACAAAGCCCAGAGCCATGTGCAAGGGACCTTCCATTTGGCCTGCCAGTCACCAGCTGTTCCTTGCTGTTCCCCGCTGGGGGCTCCCCTGTAAAAGCAGGCTAGTTACCTGGGGTCCAGTTGGCCTGCTAGGCTCTCAGTATCCCTAGCCCTGGTGGCCCCTTTCCCTCCTGGCTAGAGAGCGTCCTCTGAGCTGGCGGGAGAGGAGGGTGCTCAGAGGCAGGGCGGCCTGGGAACACTGCAGACAGGACTGGGCAACGGAGCACAGAGTGGGAGCCAGGTAGCAGGGTTAGCCTTACAGCGCAGGCCCCAGCAGAGAGGAGGGCAGAGTCACTCTGATGGGCCAAACGAAAGGCTGGATCTGGTTTCAGGGGACCCTCTTGCTGTATAGGAGCAAAGACGCTTACTTTGTCCATCTTGTGTCTTTACAGCATAAGCTCTTCAAGCCGGGGAGTGGTTCTAAGTCTGCAAACGTACACACGGTGACGCAGCATGTGCTTCTAGACTTGCAATGTAAATGCAGAATTGCCAATCTCAAGAATTCAAAAAAAAAATCACAAGTCGGACACGAGACTTGTTTGAAAATCACGCGATTCTGAGGGAGTGGGGGGGAAGCACAACTCTTCTTCACCTTCTAAGGCTGTGTCTATACTGGCATGAATTTCCGGAAATGCTTAAAACGGAATACTATTCTGTTTTCAGTTTTTCTGGAAAAGGAGCGTCTACATTGGCAGGCTGCTTTTCCGGAAAAGCCCTTTTTCCGGAAAAGCATCTGTGGCCAATGTAGACGCGCTTTTCCGGAAAAGAGCCCTGATCGCCATTTTTGCAGTGGGGGCTTTTTTACAGAAAAGACTACGGGGCTGTCTACACTGGCCCTTTTCCAGAACAGTGTTCCAAAATAAGGACTTATGCCCGAGCGGGAGCAGAATAGTTTTTCTGGAATAGCGGCTGATTTTGTACAGTAGAGCGTCGTTGCTTTTCCAGAAATTCAAGGGCCAGTGTAGACAGCTCGCAGCTTATTCCGGAAAACCAGCTGATTTTCTGGAATAAGTGGCCCAGTGTAGACACAGCCCTAGTGTTTAAGCCTCTTGGGTCATGGGTTTTTAGTTTTTTGTTTGTTTTAAAAGGAAAGCTCAGAGTCTAATGTCATCCAGGAACTGGGGCCTGAAAAAAATCACCAACTAGCGTGAGACTCGTGATAAAATAATGAAAGTCGACCTCCCTACAAATTATTATGATTAATAATTATCATAATTGTCTTTATGAAAATTAATTTGCAAATGTTCCATTCTGGTGGGTGATGAATGTCAGTTTCCAAAGCAGGATCCCATTGGCTACCTCTGAATTAAACACACATGATTAAACAGGATTAGACATACTATTATGGCTCGGCAGCTGTCTAGCACCCTGAACTCCGTTCACTGTGTGAGCACAGAGAAATAGAGAACCAAGTGCAACATTCAGCCTCTATGCCTTCTTCTACAATATATATTGTTTCCTCTCATCAAATGCTTCCTGAAAGTACCATTCACTCGGCTCCTTTACACAACTGTTGTGCAACACCCTCATTAGGAAGCTATTTATTCTAACACTGAGGCTATGTCTAGACTGTAGGCTTCTTTCGCAAGAACCTTTTTTTGGAAAAGATCTTCCGAAAAAACTTCTTCTGAAAGAGAGCATCCACACACAAAAGCACATCGAAAAAGCGATCTGCTTTTTTGAAAGATAGTGTCCACACTGAACGGATGCTATCGCGCACGTAAGCTGTGATTACTACGGGCGGAGTGGCCACCAGGGCAGCTGTGCTTTTTCCTCTTTCCTGTTCTTTTGAAAAAATTCCCTCTTCTTCATCCGCCTACGCCTTTTTCCGAAAGAGCACTTTTGGAAAAAGGCTTCTTCCTTGTAGAAAGAGGTTTACCAATGTTGGAAAAACCCCTCTGTTCTTTCAATTTTTTGTCAAAAGAACGCGATTGCAGTGTGGACATAAGTAAAGTTTTTTTCAGAAAAACAGCTGTTTTTCTGAAAAAAAAAACTCTGCAGTGTAGACATATGGAAAAATCAAATGTACAACTACAAAAGGGGAATAACTGGCTTGGTGGTAGTACTGCTAAAAAGGATCGGGGATTAAGTGGGTCACAAAGTGAATACGAGTCAACAACATGATGCACTGCCAAAAAAAAGGTTAATATTAGTAATATTATGCTAGAGTGTTGTGACGGGGTGGACAGGCCCCGCACTAATGGACAGGGGGTAGCCCAGGCCCAGCTGGCGGAGAAAGCCCCACTCCTCCAGCCCTGCCGGGCATGCTCTCAGCAGAGGCTGGGTATAAAAGTAGAGGAAGCCCTGCAGCCAGGGAGACCGTGAGATGAGGGAGTAGTCTAGGCTGGGCCGGTGTTTCTGCAGCAGCTGAGACTGGAGTCGCCGCCCATGCCTGACCCAGAGACAGAGCCAGCAGCCGCCACTCCCAGGGAGGCAGGAGCGCTCCCGCAACCCCGGCAGGTACCGGGGCCAATGAGCCCCAGGGGAACCAGGGCGGGGCAGGAAGCAGCCCAGGGCACAGGACTCAAAGCTTGGCTCCGCGTGTATTGGCCGGATTCCCCGCTGAGCGGGCAGGGACCATAGGCCCTGCCTAAAGGGCCCTGGGCTGGGACCCGGTGGAGAGGGAGGGCCCGGGTCCCCCTACCACCCATTCCCCCTGCCCTGGATAATCAACCCCCGGGCCAGGAAAGGCTTCTCGGAGCGACTAGCCCTCTAATGCCATATTTACCCTGATAGAGGGACATGGACTTTTATGTTGGGACTACTAGGGTTATATTCACCCTGACAGAGCGGTCCATGGGCCCGTAAGAGAGGGGGCGCATCCCACGCCAGGGGCGCATCCCGTGACAAGTGTATTAACAGTCGTGTTGTATGCAAGATATGGGAGGTAACTGTCCTGCTCCCTTCAACACTGGAGAAGCCTCAGCTGAAGCACTGTGTCCAGTTCAGGATGCCACAATTCAGGAAAGATGTGGACAAATTGGAGACAGTCCAGTGAAAAACAACTACTGTAAAATGATAAAAAGTTTAGAAATCTTGACTTCTGAGGTCAAGGTTAAAAAACTGCACGTTTAGTCTTGAGAAAAGAAGACTTACGGGGGGACCTGATAACAGTCTTCAAATATGTTAAGGGCTGTTCTAGTTGCTCTCCATGACCACTGAAGGTAGGGCAAGAAGGAATGGGCTTAATCTAAAGTAATGGAGATTTAGGTTAAATCTTAGAAAAAACCCTTCTAATTATAAGATTAGTTAAGTTCTGGAATAGGCTTCCGAGGAAGGTTGTGGAATCTCCATCACTAGAAGCTTTTAAAACAGGTTAAGGAGCGTCTACACAGCACCCTAAATTCAAAATAAAGATACACAATTTGTGCTGTGCATATTGCAGATCTTATTTCGAATTTGCTTATTTTGAAATATGGTATGTTTACACAGCACCAAATTTTAAAATAATGCACTATTTCAAGCCATCCCTTATCCCTCGTGCAATTAAGTTCACCAGGATGGCAAAATAGCATGCCTGTTATTTTGACAAATATTTTTAAAAAACGGGCGGCTTGTGTAGATGTAGGATAGCTGTTTCAGATATCTCCCGTGGCCAGAAATAGCTGTGCAGTGTAGATGTACCTTAGAGAAGTTCTTGTCAAGGAGGGTAAGTTGAGGTTTATTTGGTCCTGTCTTTGTGCAGGGGGCTGGACTTGATAACTTTTCAGTGTACTTCCAGCCACACCTTTCAATGATACCACTGCTCCCTTAACAAGAAAAAGGGTTAACTGCTCTCTTTTATAAAACAAAAGATGTGGTTTTTCTTTTCAGTTTAAAATTCCTCAAAACAGGGCCCCAAGAGCTGATTCTGCTGGCCAGGTATTCTTTATCTGAGGAATACGTGTAGTGTGATGTCTCAGCAAGGTGACAGAACCTTTGTACTCTAAGGCTGTGTCTACACTGGGCCACTTATTCCGGAAAAACAGCCGCTTTTCCGGAATAAGCTGCGAGCTGTCTATACTGGCCCTTGAATTTCCGGAAAAGCAACGATGCTCTACTGTACAAAAACAGCTGCTATTCCAGAAAAACTATTCTGCTCTCGCTCGGGCATAAGTCCTTATTCTGGAACACTGTTCTGGAAAAGGGCCAGTGTAGACAGCCCAGTAGTCTTTTCCGGAAAAGCAGCCTGCCAATGTAGATGCTCCTTTTCCGGAAAAACTGAAAACAGAATAGTATTCCATTTTAAGCAGTTCCGGAAATTCATGCCAGTGTAGAGACGGTCTAATTGTTTGAAACAATTTCATTTCAGGATAACGTAAAACAAAAAACCTTTCCCCATGTGACTTATTCTTTTCCTCTCCCCTTCGAGTGTCTCGCCCCGACTCTCCTCCTTTCCTCATTAAATCTCAGTGTAACAATGTAAAGTTTAAAAATATTTACATTACAAACAATATACATATGTTTTATTATAAACCTCTTACAGTCTTAGAGGTATTAGAAAGGATTTGTAATTCCAAAAGTCTGCAATGCACTTGATTACATGGAGGCTTTAGCAAGGCTTTTATTCTGCAGGAGTAATTGTTAGAAAAATGCCTCTCAGTGTTTTGTTTGCTTGATATTGCAGCGGATTTGGAGACACACAATCAGGAGAGAGGCATACACTTATTTAACCGAAAAGCTTTTAGTAAGTGAATTAACATACGTTCCAGCTCCATTTCTGGAACTATAATGTGGTCCAAGGGGACATTGTAATGAAACACATTTATAAACTGCCTGTCAAGGAGCGTGTCTATGTGCCATACAATGAAATAAATACAAAACACACGGGGCCAGGTTTTCCACATTACTCAGCACCTAATAGCTCCCGTTTAAGGCACTTAAATGAAGTGGCCAGATTTCCAAAAATGTTCAGCTCAAGCATCAGAAATAACAAGCCAACAAGCCCCAAGAGATCATAAACTGGTGCTAAAGGCTCTGGCAGCAAGGTGAACCCAGGAGCTCTTGGCAAACCTTTCAGAAGACAAAAGGAACAATTCCCAGTTAATACAAAGAATGGGGAAGGAAATGAGACAGCAGGAGAGATTCATCTGTGATTGCATGCTGCATACTCTGGCAAAGAGGGACTATGTGCTGGGCATGGGCGGCGAATTATATGGGCTCGTGGTGCCCTGGCTCCAGAAATATCCAGAGCCGGGGGCCGTACTTCACCAATATTTGGAGCTGGGTCTCTCCCCCGGCCCTGCCTGGAGCAGGCCCTGGCTCCCGGCCCCCACCTTCCGGCCCCCCCACGCGTCCTCCGTCCCCAGAACGTCCCTGTGATGGGGGCCTCACCTCCCCACACTAGTCCTGCCGGTGGCGCTGCCGCCATTTGGGGCTTGCGGCGCATGTGCAGGGGTAGCCAGCGGAGACACCCCCCATCCGGTGTATGCGCACGCCAGCTGCACCAGAAATGGGCAGGCTGACAGACCCAGGGGAGACCTGGCAGCCGAGGGCATGCCGGCGCTGGAAGAAGGCGCCGGTATTTAAAAATGGCGGAGGCGGATGAAAAGGGGGAAGGCAGAGAGTGAGTGGCCGGACCGCCCGCGGGAGCCCCCTTCTTGCCCCAGGAGGCCGCCAGAGCACCTGGGGAGGGCAGACGCACAGGAAGAGGAGGCCGTGCTCTAGGGGTCTGGCACCAATCAGTAGCATTACCAGGTAGGCTTAAAAATATACCGGCCACACTTCATGGGGGGGCGGGGACACCGGCTGGGAGGGGAGGGGCGCTGGCCAGGAGGATGGGGGGGCTGGAAAGCAGAGCTGGCGGAGAGGAGGGGTCGGAGGCTGACTGGGGCAGATCGTGTGGCGGGGGGGGCGGCTGACAGGAAGCTAAGCTGGGCGGTGGGGGGAGGGGATCAGGCGGAGAGGCGCTGGCCAGGGGAGCTCAGGAGGAGAAGGGGAGAACTGGCCGCTGGAAGCAGAGCTGGCGGGGGGTGCAGCGGGGCTTGCCGGGGAAGATCAACCAGCCGGCGGGAGGTAGCGCTGGCGGTGGTGGAGGGGCGGGGATTGGGTACAGCCCTGAGCTCGCCCCCCCTTAATGATTTATAAGAGATTTATTAATAACTTGAGTGCCACAGTGGCACATCCAAACAAGCCACATGAACTCAGCACTGGTGCACAACACAAAATCCATTCTGCTCCTGGGAGGAAACTCCTAGGCTATGTCTACACTGGCGGTTTCTTGCACAAGAACATGTCTACAGTGCCATGTGCGAGCTGTACTTTTGTACAAGAGCATCCATGGCAGTGTGGACGCTCTCTTGCGAAAGAAAGCTCTGATGGACATTTTAGCCATAGAGGTTTCTTGCGCAAGAAATCCCTGCCGGGCATCCACACTGCTCTCTTGCGCAAGAGCTACGCTCTTTTCTAACAGGTGTAAGCTCTCTTGCACAAGACACCCTCTCTTCTCACGCCGTACTCTTCCCACTATACAAACCTGCCTCCCATGGTGCTGGGATGCATTCTTTCTGTTTGCCTGCTGCCTATGCAGGCAAGAAGGTATCATCATGACACGGTATAAGGATAGGTGCATCTATACTGGCAAGATTTTGCGCAAAAGCGCTTGCTTTTGCACAAAAACTTGCCAGCTGTCTACACTGGCTGCTTGAATTTGCACAAGAGCACTGACTTTGTAATGTACAAAATCAGTGCTTCTTGCGCAAATACTTTGACACTCCTGCTCAGAGATAAGCCCTTTTGCGCAAGAATACTTGTGCAAGAGGGCCAGTGTAGACAGGCACCTTAATTTTTTGCGCAAGAAAGCCTGATGGCTAAAATGGCCATCGGAGCTTTCTTGCGCAAAAGCGCGTCTACACTAGGCACAGATGCTTTTGCGCAAAAGCAAATCTTTTGCACAAAGGTACTTGCCAATCTAGACGCTCTTTTGCGGGAATACTTTTAACGGAAAACCTTTTCTGTTAAAAGTATTTCTGCAAAATCATGCCAGTCTAGACGTAGCCGATGTGTATATTTGTGCACTGCACACTTGCAAGCAGATGTGTGCAACTGTGTATGCTACCTATTCTGGCAAGGTGTGTGTATTGCGCATTTCTGATTTGTGTGTCTGCTTCCAACTCAGGGGGTATGTCTACACTACCCCGCTAGTTCGAACTAGGAGGGTAATGTATGCATACCGCACTTGCTAATGAAGCCCGGGATTTGAATTTCCCGGGCTTCATTAGCATAAGCGGGGAGCTGCCATTTTTAAATCCCCGCTGCTTCGAACCCCGTGTAGCGCGGCTACACGGGGCTCGAACTAGGTAGTTCGGACTAGGGTCCTATTCCGAACTACCGTTACTCCTCGTGAAACGTGAAACGAGGAGTACCGGTAGTTCGGAATAGGCACCCTAGTCCGAACTACCTAGTTCGAGCCCCGTGTAGCCGCGCTACACGGGGGTCGAAGCAGCGGGGATTTAAAAATGGCGGCTCCCCGCTTATGCTAATGAAGCCCGGGAAATTCAAATCCCGGGCTTCATTAGCAAGTGCGGTATGCATACATTACCCTCCTAGTTCGAACTAGGAGGGTAGTGTAGACATACCCTGGGTGTGCTGCACACTCTCTGAGAGGTAAGTAGTATGTTTTGGTTCAGCGTGAGGCTGTAAATGTATATGTTGCACACTGGTAGAAGATATAGGTGTTCTGTGGCTCAGGGCGTACTGTGGGTGTATTATGGTTATGACATCCACATGACAGGAGCTGTAGGGATGTGTATATTGCTCATTGACAGGCAGTGCAGGTGTGCATGCGTGGGCATGCTGTTACATGCTAGCGGGCAGTGTTTCTGTGTGTTGCTAGATGTTGTGCAACAGCTGGCAGCATCAGTGTGCATGGCTGGGTGTTTAACGTTGGGGAGCGGTGCTGGTGTGCATGGATGGGTGTGGCACACCAGTCAGCAAGCAAAGTTGCGCTGCATGGTTGGGCATTGCATACCAGCCATCAGTGTCAGGTGCATGGTTGGGTGTTGCACACCAGGAGGCAATGTTGGTGTTTGTGGCTGGCTGTTGCACGCCACCCAGCTGGCGGTGTTGGTGTGCATAGCTGGCTGTTGCACACCAGTCAGTAGGCAGTATAGGTGGTTGGCTGTTGAACGCCACCCGGCTGGCAGTATCAATGTAAATGGCTGGCTATTGCATACCACACGGCGAGCGATGTTGTCATAACTGACTGGCCTTGCGTACTACCCGGATAGCGGTGTTGGTATACGTGGCCGATTGTTGCATAACAGCTGGCAGGTGGTGTTGGTGTGCGTGTAGTTGTTGCATAGCACCCGGCAACGTGGGTGGTGGTGTACATGGGTGACTGTTGCATACCACTCAGCTGGCGGTATTGGTATACATGCCACCCAGCAAGCTGTGGTGTTATACATGGCTGGCTGCAGCATACTAGGTGGCAGGCAGTGTATGTGGCTGGCTGTTGCACACCAGTGGTGAGTGGTGTACGGAGCTGGCTGTTGCAATCAAGGCAGAGGGCGGTGTATGTGGCAGGCTATTGCACACCAGGCTGAAGGCAGGGTATGGGACTGGCTGTCCTACATTAGGCTGAGGGTGGTATACAGGACTGGCTGTTCCACACGAGGCAGAGGGTGGGGTTGAATAAAAGTCAAGATGGAGGCCGGAGACCTGATGAACCAAACTTTATTACACAGCGCTGTGGAGATCACAAGGGGATTTCTACTGGACACAGCCAGGTGAACTCTTTTATACAGTGCAGTACACAACCACTACTTGTCATGCCCAAACTTGTTCCTGGGCAAGATACAGCACCTACCATGCTTGGCTGAGAGCCAAATGTGTCACAGTTTTATTTCTTTTCCAGGCCAGGCAGAGGGCGGGGCTGGGTGTTGCAAGCCAGGCGGAGGGCGGGGCATGGGGCTGTTCCACGCCAGGTGGAGGGCGTGGCACGGGGGTGGCTGATGCACGCTAGGCGGAGGGCGGGGCACGGGGCTATTACACGGAGGGCGGAGTACGGGGCTGCCTGTTGCACGCCAGGCGGAGGGCGGGGCTCGGAGCTGGCCGTTGCAGGCCAGGTGGAGGGCGGGGCACGGGGCTGTTGCACGCCAGGCCGAGGGCAGGGCACGGGGCTGGCTGTTGCATGCCAGGCGGAGGGCGGGGCACGGGGATGGCTGTTGCACACCAGGCGGAGGGCGGGGCATGGGGCTCTTGCACGCCAGGCGGAGGGCGGGGCACAGGGATGGCTGTTGCATGCCAGGTGGAGGGCGGGGCACGGGTCTCTTGCACGCCGGGCGGAGGGCGGGGCATGGGGCTGGCTGTTGCACGCCAGGCGGAGGGCGGGGCACGGGGCTGGCGGTTGCATGCCAGGCGGAGGGCGGGGCACGGGGCTGGCTGTTGCATGCCAGGCGGAGGGCGGGGCACAGGGGTGGCTGTTGCACGCCACGCGGAGGGCGGGGTACGGGGTGGCTGTTGCATGCGAGGCGGAGGGCGGGGCACAGGGGTGTTGCACGCCAGGCGGAGGACGGGGCACGGGGCTATTGCATGCCAGGCAGAGGGCGAGGCACGGGGCTGTTGCACGCCAGGCAGAGGGTGGGGTACGGGGCTGGCTGTTGCACTCGAGGCGGAGGGCGGGGAAGGGGGCTGGCTGTTGCACGCCAGGCGGAGTGCAGGGTACGGGGCTGGCTGTTGCATGCCGGGCGGAGGGCCGGGCACGGGGCTGGCTGTTGCACGCCAGGCAGAGGGTGGGGCTCGTGGCTGGCTGTTGCACACCAGGCGGAGGGCGGGGCACGGGGCTGGCAGTTGCACGCCAGGTGGAGGGCGGGGCATGAGGCTGTTGCATGCCAGGCAGAGGGCGGGGCATGAGGCTGTTGCACGCCAGGCGGAGGGCGGGGTAGGGGGCTGGCTGTTGCACACCAGGCGGAGTGTGGGCCATGGGGCTGTTGCACGCCGGGCAGAGGGCCTGGCATGGGGCTGGGTGTTGCATGCCAGGTGGAGGGCGGAGCATGGGGCTGTTGCATGCCAGGCGGATGGCAGGGGCACGGGGTTGACTGTTGCACGCCAGGCGGAGGGCCGAGCATGGCGCTGTTGCACGCCAGGCGGAGGACGGGGCACGGGGCTGGCAGTTGCACGTCAGGCGGAGGGCGGGGCATGGGGCTGGCTGTTGCACACCAAGCGGAGGGCGGGCCATGGGGCTGTTGCACGCCGGGCAGAGGGCCTGGCACGGGGCTGGGTGTTGCATGCCAGGTGGAGGGCGGGGCATGGGGTTGACTGTTGCACGCCAGGCGGAGGGCGGAGTACGGGGCTGGCTGTTGCACGCCGGGCGGAGGACGGGGCACGGGGCTGGCTGTTGCACACCAGGCAGAGGGCAGGGTACGGGGCTGGCTGTTGCACACCAGGCAGAGGGCAGGGTACGGGGCTGGGTGTTGCACGCCAGGCGGAGGGCGGGGCACGGGGCTGGCTGTTGCACGCCAGGCAGAGGGCAGGGTACGGTGCTGGGTGTTGCACGCCAGGCAGAGGGCAGTGTACGGGGCTGGGTGTTGCACACCAGGCAGAGGGCGGGGCACGGGGCTGGGTGTTGTCCGCCAGGCAGAGGGCAGGGTACGGGGCTGGGTGTTGTCCGCCAGGCAGAGGGCGGGGCACGGGGCTGGGTGTTGCACGCCAGGCAGAGGGCAGGGTACGGGGCTGGGTGTTGTCCGCCAGGCAGAGGGCGGGGCACGGGGCTGGGTGTTGCACGCCAGGCAGAGGGCGGGGCATGGGGCTGGGTGTTGCACGCCAGGCAGAGGGCAGGGTACGGGGCTGGGTGTTGTCCGCCAGGCAGAGGGCGGGGCACGGGGCTGGGTGTTGCACGCCAGGCAGAGGGCGGGGCATGGGGCTGGCTGTTGCACGCCAGGCAGAGGGCGGGGCATGGGGCTGGGTGTTGTCCGCCAGGCAGAGGGCAGGGTACGGGGCTGGCTGTTGCACACCAGGCAGAGGGCAGGGTACGGGGCTGGGTGTTGCACGCCAGGCGGAGGGCGGGGCACGGGGCTGGCTGTTGCACGCCAGGCAGAGGGCAGGGTACGGTGCTGGGTGTTGCACGCCAGGCAGAGGGCAGTGTACGGGGCTGGGTGTTGCACACCAGGCAGAGGGCGGGGCACGGGGCTGGGTGTTGTCCGCCAGGCAGAGGGCAGGGTACGGGGCTGGGTGTTGTCCGCCAGGCAGAGGGCGGGGCACGGGGCTGGCTGTTGCACGCCAGGCAGAGGGCAGGGTACGGTGCTGGGTGTTGCACGCCAGGCAGAGGGCAGTGTACGGGGCTGGGTGTTGCACACCAGGCAGAGGGCGGGGCACGGGGCTGGGTGTTGTCCGCCAGGCAGAGGGCGGGGTACGGGGCTGGGTGTTGTCCGCCAGGCAGAGGGCGGGGCACGGGGCTGGGTGTTGCACGCCAGGCAGAGGGCAGGGTACGGGGCTGGGTGTTGTCCGCCAGGCAGAGGGCGGGGCACGGGGCTGGGTGTTGCACGCCAGGCAGAGGGCGGGGCATGGGGCTGGGTGTTGCACGCCAGGCAGAGGGCAGGGTACGGGGCTGGGTGTTGTCCGCCAGGCAGAGGGCGGGGCACGGGGCTGGGTGTTGCACGCCAGGCAGAGGGCGGGGCATGGGGCTGGCTGTTGCACGCCAGGCAGAGGGCGGGGCATGGGGCTGGCTGTTGCACGCCAGGCAGAGGGCGGGGCACGGGGCTGGGTGTTGTCCGCCAGGCAGAGGGCAGGGTACGGGGCTGGCTGTTGCACACCAGGCAGAGGGCAGGGTACGGGGCTGGGTGTTGCACGCCAGGCAGAGGGCAGTGTACGGGGCTGGGTGTTGCACACCAGGCAGAGGGCGGGGCACGGGGCTGGGTGTTGTCCGCCAGGCAGAGGGCAGGGTACGGGGCTGGGTGTTGTCCGCCAGGCAGAGGGCGGGGCACGGGGCTGGGTGTTGCACGCCAGGCAGAGGGCAGGGTACGGGGCTGGGTGTTGTCCGCCAGGCAGAGGGCGGGGCACGGGGCTGGGTGTTGCACGCCAGGCAGAGGGCAGGGTACGGGGCTGGGTGTTGTCCGCCAGGCAGAGGGCAGGGCACGGGGCTGGGTGTTGTCCGCCAGGCAGAGGGCGGGGCACGGGGCTGGGTGTTGTCCGCCAGGCAGAGGGCGGGGCACGGGGCTGGGTGTTGTCCGCCAGGCAGAGGGCGGGGCACGGGGCTGGGTGTTGTCCGCCAGGCAGAGGGCGGGGCACGGGGCTGGGTGTTGTCCGCCAGGCAGAGGGCGGGGCACGGGGCTGGGTGTTGCCCGCCAGGCAGAGGGCGGGGCACGGGGCTGGGTGTTGCACGCCAGGCAGAGGGCGGGGCACGGGGCTGGGTGTTGCACGCCAGGCAGAGGGCGGGGCACGGGGCTGGCTGTTGCACGCCAGGCAGAGGGCGGGGCACGGGGCTGGCTGTTGCACGCCAGGCGGAGGGCGGGGCACGAGGCTGTTGCACGCCAGGCGGAGGGCGGGGCTTGGGGCTGGGTGTTGTCCGCCGGGCGGAGGGCGGGGTCTCTGACCGAGGCTCAGGCGGTGCCCGCTAGGGGGCGCCGCAGCGCGGGCCGGCGCAGTGGGTGTCCTGGGCCCGGCGAGATGGCGGCGCGGCGGTTGCTGAGCGGGGCCCTGCGGCCACTGGGCGCTCTGGGGGCCCGCGCGCCGGCCAGGTGAGAGCCCCGCCCGGAGCCCCCGCGGGGCGGGCAGCCAAGGAATAGTCCCGGGCTGCGCGTGTGTTGTGCGCGCGCTGTACTGTGTGTGTGTGTGTGTGCGTGCGCTGTACTGTGTGTGCGCGCGCGCTGTACTGTGTGTGTGTGCGCTGTACTGTGTGTGTGTGCGCGCTGTACTGTGTGTGCGTGCGCTGTACTGTGTGTGTGTGTGCGCGCTGTACTGTGTGTGTGCGCGCGCGCTGTACTGTGTGTGTGTGCGCTGTACTGTGTGTGTGCGCGCGCTGTACTGTGTGTGTGCGCGCGCGCTGTACTGTGTGTGTGTGTGCGCTGTTCTGTGTGTGTGCGCGCAGTACTGTGTGTGCGCGCGCGCTGTACTGTGTGTGTGTGCGCTGTACTGTGTGTGCGCGCGCTGTACTGTGTGTGTGCGCGCGCTGTACTGTGTGTGTGCGCGCGCTGTACTGTGTGTGTGCGCGCGCTGTACTGTGTGTGTGTGTGCGCGCGCGCGCTGTACTGTGTGTGCCACTGTAGTGTGTGTGCACTGTACTGTGTGCATGTGCGCGGGATGTTAAAATTAGGTTATTTTACTAAATGAGTAGTCGATTGACCCCTCGGTCAGTCTCTAGGGGAAGGCAGCCGGCTCAGTCCTGACTCATGGCAGGACCAAGCTCTAGTGTGGCTCTGCAATTTAAAACGCGGGGGGGAGGGGGGCAGCTCCTCTCAGTCCCTCCTGCTGCTGGGTCCATGACCAAACTAGGGTCAGCTGTGTGGTGGCTGCCTCTGTGCAATTCAAAGGGGCAGCCGCGGAGCCTGGGGTCAGTTGGGGGCTCCCCATTTGATCCTGGGCTCCCCGCAGCACTTCCCCAGGACCCAGGCTGCGTTTTAAAGGGGTGGTGTTTTACAGGGGCAGCTGCCGTGGAGCCCAGGGGCAGAGCTGGGCACTCCTCAGCTGACCCTGGGCTCCTAGTGGCATGCAGTGTAACATGGAGTCCCCTGCTGACCCCGGGTTTCACCGCTTTGAAATGCACAAAGTGGGGGCTCTTGTGTATTTCAAACCAGGCACCTGCTTGCATCAACATTCCTCCTTTGCAATGTACAAGTGATTGTGGACTAGTCAATTAGCCACATTTTAACATCCTTAGACCAAACCCTGCTGCGTGCTATGGGGCAGGCTGCCCTGGCTCCCACTGCCTTTCATCCTGCAGAGCCACAGTGGGGTTTGGTCCTTTCACAAGCAGGGACTGAGCCTGGCTGCCTCCCAGCCGGCAGCAGCCCATCTGTGAGGGATCCCAGCTCCTCACTGGGATCCCCACCCCCCCACGCGGTCAGGAGCTGCTGCTGGGGAGAAGGGGCTGCTGCTGGGGAGAAGCCTCCCCTCTGTTTCCCCCGCCTCCCTGTCTCTGATAGAGGCAGCAGTGAGAAGTAGGGGGGAGACAGGCGGCACTGCGGAGCTGGTGCTGGCGGGAACTGGCTCCCACCAGCTCCTGCTACCCCTAAGCCCCCCACCCCATGCTGCTGTCTTTATATCAGGGGCAGCAGTGCTGGAGGGAGGGGGCAGGTGGGAGCTGGTGAGCATGGGGAGCCAGTACACGTGTTTACATAATTAAAAGCATTTTAACGTCCCTAATTTGGAGGCAGTTCTTTAGAAGGAAATGAGCTGTGACCTTTGGTCCAGATACTGCCAGCATAGCAATTGCCGATCATGACAAAGCTACACCCATGCAAACTATGCTATTTCACAGTCAGAATCAGATCGTATCCCTCCATGCTTTATGAAAATTGGCTTATGAATTTGCATAACACAGAGTTGCTTTATGCAAAACAGGACATGTAACATCATTTTTACAGTTACAATTAGGGATGTGAACTAACATGTATGTGTAAATGTGTAACTTCGGATTTTTTTTTTTAGCGCTTACATGTACACACATGTGGGGGAGGAGGGTGGGCGGAAGCCAGTGCTTCCCCCCTCTCCCCGATAAAGCCTACTACCCCTGTGTTGTTCCCCCTGACCACCAGCAGCTATAGGTGTGTGTGGGGGGGTGCTTGGTGTAACCGAGAGCAAGAGTCCCTCTAAGCTGCACACCTGTGCGGCCTCGCACAGCATAAGCGCCCTCGTGGAGCCTGGAGTCAGTGGGACTTTCTGCTGGCGGCCCAGCCTGCTTGTGGAGTTCCGCATTCCTCCTTTGAAATGTTCAAGAGCCCGGAGGAAGGAGGAATGCCGAAGTGCTTATCGACTAGTCGATGGAAATTCCATCAACCACTCGACTAGTAAATTACTCATTAGTTAACCAGTTAGAATCGCCTGTCAAAGGCTCTGAGAGCTGCCAGTAGATCCCGATCTGCTGGTTGGTGACCACTGATACATTGCAGTCCACAACCTCACCCACTCCTGTAATAGACCCCTTACCACTGGCTCAGTTTCTGAAATGTTCAAATCATGATTTAAAGACTCCAAGCGAATCCACATTAACACTAGTTGAAACCAGCAGAGTGACCCATGATGGCAGAAGGCAAAACAAAAAAACCTGCCAATCTGATCCCAGGGAAAATTCCTTCCCAACCCCAAATAGGATGCTGAGCAAGATCCACATCAGCCAGATACATGGAAAGAATTCTATGTCGTAACTCAAAGCCCTACCCTTCTAGTGTTTCCTCACTGACCATTGGAGATGTTTGCTGCTTGCTGTTACAGATCGGCTACAGATCAGATGCGATCAGATGCCGTTGTGTAAGCAGTCTCATCATACAGTTCCTTCCATGAGGTTAGCAAGCCCAGTCTTGAAGCTAGTTACAGGATTTAATGTTCTGAATACACATCAGAGTAGCTGCCATTGCCAGAGTTGGCATTTAAAAGTAATAGTAAAAGTGGTACTTTTAAAGTTAGAGAGATTTGTAGAATCACCCCAAAGGGAAGAGGGAAGTGGAGTTCATGCTCAAAGAAAACAGGTGAATGTTAAGATTAGAGCCCTGAAAATCTGCAGCTATCCACTTACATGGCTGTGGATATCTGCAGCTCATTTTTTAACACTGAGGGGGTGAGGACAATCGGCTTTTAAGCCAGCTTTTCCTCCTCCCCCCTTGCTGCCTCCCTCTGATAGAGGCTGCCACTAGTCAAGTCACTATTCAACTATCCAGTAAGCACATGCTAATTGGGGAGTTGGCTAGATGCTTACATAGATGCTTGGTTGTTTGTTGTGGCTTATATGAGGTTTTATAGACAATTTGGATGGCAAAAGAATCAGCAGAGTTTAACTGTTGAGCTTTATTTGTAATTTAATTTTGAAGGATGATGGTATTGACTGAATTTGAAAGTGTAGGACTATCACTGCTGGATCTTGACCCTGTCTCAGTGTGTTTTTTGAAATAGTTCATTTAAGGCTGTCTGTGCAGCTGGGCCAAATGCATATCCAAAGTTGACCTGAAACATCTCTTGCTGTACCAAATCTTGAGGGGTTTTTTCTGGTTGTCAGTTATGTTAAGTAACATCATGGTTTTGTGATGTGGACAAATGTGCATGTCTGTTAAGGTTTTATGTTGAAAATGCAGTACCAGAATTATATGCTGGGCTTGCCTGCTATACCAGGAGTCAGGACTTGATGACTGAGGAGTTACTTCTGGTCCTATGTTCCTTTGGAAGGCCCACAAATGCTTGACCAAGATAAGCATTCACTGCTTAGAAAAGCGTTAGGTAGCATTCCTTACAACTGCTCGGGCTGTTTCATTTTAGGTATCTGCAAACTGAAAATCATGGGTCAGTACGTCTTGAAACCTCTTCGGCTAAAACATTAATGGATATTGGAACTCGGAGGATCTTCTCATCCGATCATGATATCTTCAGGGAAAGTGTGAGGAAGTTCTTCCAGGAAGCAGTGGTTCCTTTTCATGCAGAGTAAGATATGGTTCAAATATTTTGTTGCCTCCTAATTCCAGGCTGTGTCTCTGAACTCTCTGGGAATGATGTTCTGAAAACAGGTGAACTGTAAAATGTATTTTAATCTTTAAAAGATTGGGTTAAGATGTGTATATTCTGGATTGCATAGCTCCTACATCACACATTTGAAGGAAGAAGAAAAAAAAAGTACAGGCAGTCCCCGACGCGTCTGGGCTGCCCGCTGCCCACGTGTTCCGCCGCTTTGCTCCCCGTCCCCCTGGTCTGCAGACCAGGGGGACGGGGAGCAAAGCAGAGCAAAGCCGCGGAGCCCAAGGGCAGCAGGACAGCCACGGCGCGTCTGGGCTGTCCCGCTGCCCCCATGGTCCGCGGCTTTGCTCCGGGCGCCTGTGGTACAGCAGCTGGGGCGCTGCCGGTTGGTCCCGTAGCGCCGCTCTGGGCGCTACGGGACCAACCCGGCAGCACCCCAGCTGCTCTGCCCCAGGCGTCCTGATTCAGCCACTGCTGGTCAGTTTCAGCAGCGGCTGAATCAGGACGCCTGGGGCAGAGCAGCTTGGGTGCTGCTGGGTTGGTCCAGCGGCGGCGCTACTGGACCAATCCAGCAGCACCCCAGCTGCTCTGCCCCAGGCGTCCCCAAGTCAGCCGCTGCTGAAACTGACCAGTGGCTGACTACAGGAAGCCCCTGCCCGGGGCTTCCTGGAATCAGCTGCTGATCAGTTTCAGCAGCGGCTGACTTGGGGATGCCTGGGGTTCTTAAGTTGAATCTGTATGTAAGTCAGAACTGGCGTCCAGATTCAGCCACTGTTGAAACTGATCTTCAACACTGTAGAACAGTGGTTCCCAACCTTTTTTATATGTGGAGCGGCAAACCCATTCACAAGATTTGGTGGACCAGTAACATTTTATTTGCATATTGTGCAAATAATGAATATGCAAATAAAATGTTACTGGTCCGCCAAAAGCTCCAGCCCCCAGAACTACTGCAAACAGCCAGCCTCAGCTCCAGCAGTCGCCACGTGATGGGTGGCTGCAGCAGTGGAAGCTAGCTGTTTGCAGTGGCTCTGGGGGTCGGGGCCGGGTTACGTGCCGGCCCCCTACCCCAAGAGCCCCCCACCCCTCTACTACCCTCCCCCCCACCGGCTAGCCACTGACCCCAGAATCCCATGCACCCAACCCCCCCTGTGCTAGCCTCCCACCCTCAGAGCCCCCCAGTACCAGCTCCCCATCCCAAATGCCTCAGTACTAGCCCCACGCCCCTGAGAACCCCCCACCAGCAGACCCTCCCACTGCCAGCCTCTTGTTTCTGGCTGTTAATACATTTAAAAGGCAGAGCTGCAGCGAGGTTAGTTTTGGGCCTGGGAGCTAACCCGGCTGCGGCTCCCCCCTTATCAACTAATCGACTAGTTGATAGAAATTCCATCGACTAGTCGATTCATTGATTACATTTAATATCCCTACTTTTAAGCTAGCTCCCCGTGTGTACCGGCTCCTGCCTGCTGCTCTGCGATTCCCTGGAGTTGGACTGGGAGCCGTTTGTGTAACTGGTTACCCATTTAGATGGCTACACGCTTACATCCCTAAATGGAACTACCTTGTTTCAGGCACAATCTTCGGTATATTTTAGTTTTGTAATCTCCTAGTCCAAATTGCTGTTTTGAAAATTGTTTGTAATAAAATGAGTATGGTTGTTCTAAATCTAGGACAACAGTTTCATTTCAGAATTAATTTCAAGATAATTGAGACTCGTCAAGTTAATATCAAACAGTTGTCTTTAATTCTGGAAGTGAGGGTGATGGGATGAAATATGGTATGGTGTCCTTCCACTTAAATTTAGTTGGTTAGCTATACTCCAGATACGGTGATTGTTCTTTCTAGGGCTATAGTGTGTGTTTGCAAAACCATAACCAGGATATAGATCCCATTCTCCAATATGGAGCATCTTCCAACTAAACATTTAAGCAGTGTATTAATCATGTACTGGGAAAGCAAACAACAAAAAGGTGAATTTAATATATTCCACATGTTTACATTTATTCCATCCCTTCCCTCTCTTCTCTCCATCTCCACCTGGAACATCTCTCTTATGCCTGAAATAATTGTTCTGTTTTTGTACAATCTCCAGAAGATAAATATGAGAGAGAATAGAACAAACTCTCACAACCAAATAATATTTATTATTTGTATTGCTGTAGTACACGGGGCCTTTCTCATAGACCAGGGCCCCAATCAGATAAGACCTGTACAAAAACAAGTAAAAATATTCCTTTCCCTGGGGCTTAATATAGCTTCTCTTCTTCCATGTATAGTTACTAAGTGATGCTGTTCAGGCCAGCCAACAACAATTCCGGGCCCTGAGGAAGAACAATCAGTGGGCCCCCCTGCTTGTACATCCTGTAGACATGGTCTGCCTGATGTTTTTTGCACCTGTGCTGATTGGTTCCCAGCAAGCTGTCAGCCAGTTAGGGTTGCCAATGGTGTAATCATGCAAATGCAAAGACCCTTTCCCCGCCCCTTTCCCTGAGGCCACGCCCCATCCTGTTCCTTCCCTGAGGCCCTGCTCACTCCATTCCCCTCCCTCCAGGGCTTGCTCTCCCCTGACCCCATCCTCACTCACTGTCACCAGGCTGAGGCAGAGGTTGGGTGCGGGGTGAGAATGGAGGTGCGGGCCCTAGGAGTGCGTTTGGGTGCTAACTCAGGGCTGTGGCAGGAGGGAGTGAGGAGGTTGGTGCTTACCTTGGGTGGCTCCCAAAAGTGACTGCCATAGCCCTTGCAGCAACTTCTAGCCAAGAGGCCTGGGGGTTTCTACACGCTGCCACCTGTCGGCACTGTCCCTGCAGCTTTCATTGGCTGCAGGTCCCAGCCAGAGAGCTGAAAAGTCATCATTAGGGCAGGGGTAGCACATGGAGACCACTCCCCCGGGGCCACAGGAACGGCATGGAGCAAGGGCCAGCAGGCAACCTGTCTTAGCCCTGCTGAGCTTCTGGCCGTGGTGGCTTGGAGGGAGGCCTCAGGCCCTTTTAAGTTGCTTTGCTGCCTCCTGTTGCTGTGCCTGATGCCATTCAACCAAACGAAATAGAGAATATAAAACACCATCCACTTAAAATCATTCTTGTGTCTAAAATAACTTCCCCTTACTGTGATAAGTAAGACCCGCTGCTTGAATACCTGAAAGAGATTAGAGGAAAGGTTTTTGTTTAACTGTGTTTTGTGCGTTTGACAGTGCTTTGTGGACTGTCTCGTTCCCCTTCTCTGTAAAGATGGGTTGGTTTCCTTCTCTTGTTACCACGGATCCTTTCACATGGCAACGGGGGCCAAGAGAAACACATACAGGAAAATGTGTCTGCAAAGCCAAACGAAAAATACAGCCCCACCTGTGCATGTCTCTCTGACTGTGGTCCCCAGACTGCTTCCTACCCGTAATGTTATCTGTCTGTCCCCTTCCCCATATCCATGGCTGGGAAGGGGAGTCATGGTTAGGGCTGGAGGCTCCACCATGCTGGGAGCCAGGGGCCGGGGCTGGGAGTGCAGCTGCGGTTGGGGCTGGGGCTGGGGCTGGGAGCAGAGCCGGAAGTGGAGCTGGGGCCAGGATGGGGTTGTATCCTGGAGCAGAGATGAAAACACAGTAGGGCTCGGGGGTGCTTCCTTTCCACTCCGGTGGGGCCTGGCCTGACCCTGCCACACTCCCCTGAACATTCCTCCGTGATCCCCGAGTTTGGGGACCACTGCTCTAAGAAATCATCCAGTGGAGATGGGTTCGTCCTTTACATTTAAGCTGATAATCCAAGGAAGGTTTCCGGAGAACTAGCCGTGCATGCTAGGGATGTTCACTTTCGACTAACCAGCTAGTCGATGGATTTTCTGTCGACTACTTGCTTAGTTGATAAGGGCGTGGGAGTGGGGCACTCACTATCCTGGTGGCACCTCTGCCTTTTAAATGTAGCATGAGCTCCACGGGGCTCTTGCGACATTTAAAAGGCAGAGGCGCAGCGGGGGGGTCCCGGTGTGAGTGGGGACTGCTTGAGGCCCCACTCGCACCGTTTCTCCCTCTGCGCCCCTGTCCCCCTGCAGAGACAGTGCTGGGGGAAGCCAGCTTTTAAGATGGGTTCCTTTGCCCCACCCCCTGCCCCTTCCCTGAGGCCATGCCCCATCCCTTCCCTGAGGCCTTGGTCACTCCATTCCCCTCCCTTTTAAGCCGGCTCCCCCCACACCAGCTCCTGCTCTGCCTCCCCCCTTGCTTCCTCTGATACCGAGCGGGGGAAGCGACTAGTCGAGTAGTGACTCAACTACCCGATAAGCCTCGGCTTATCCCTAGTGCATACATTTGTCTTCTAGAACGTGCAGAGTCTTGCCGTGTAATGTATCTTACTTTTGCAAAATTCTGTCGCTTTGATATTGCTTAGTCAGTGAAGTGTCTGTTGTTTATGCTTTACATCCATTTCAGTTGCAGCTGATAAAAGGCCTCTGAACTAGTATCCCTGGCTGAAAATATGAGTCTTGCACTATAGCCAGAAGGCCAACCAGCTATCTATTAGCATAGAGCCTGAGGGAGAAACGTTCCATAGATAGGAAACCTCTGTCTTGAGTCTCCAGTTCTCCTTCTTAGTTAATTACCAGAAGCTCCTATGCTATCAGTTTACCAAACTATTTTACATCCATTTACCAAAATACCAATTAATCCATGCTAGTGTTCACAAGTTTATCAGTTATAACAGTTAAGGAAATTGTACATTATAAATTGGAAGCAGAAGTTAGCGTTTTACCACCTACCATACTGTATGTCAGGGCTACTAAACTTTGGAAGCCCCAGGGGCCACAATGATACTCGCAGCACATGCCAAGGGCCGCAACGTAAGTGTGGTTGCATGTACATGCAAATATATGTATATAGCTTCTTTCACACTGACAGGCATGAACACAAAGATTAAGGCAAGACTGCACAACACGCAGGCCCCATTTAAGTCAATTCTGCTGATATTAATATAATGCAATAATTACCTGATTTCCACCCATAGGACAGCACTTTTAATGACCAATGACTGTCCAGGAATTTAACTACTAAAACACGTATCGACAGAAGACCATTATATTGACTATTTTTTTTGTTTTGGCTCCCACCTTGGGCTGCAAACAAATGGGCTGCATGAGGCCCGCATGTCGAGTAGCCCTGCTATGGGTAAATCTGTGATGGCAACTTAATCGTTAATGCACAGACTTGGAGACTACAGATCCTAAGTATGTTGCGTGAGTCCAAGGAGCATACCTCTCCCCAGCTAGTAAAATACATGTTAAATGTTACCTTGTGGTGTTGGTTGGTTTCTGAGACTTAAAGTCTTATTCTTAAGCACTGAAACTTGGTAGCAGCTTTTCGGGTGTAAAGCAGCAGCTGTGGCAAAGCACAAATAGCATGGGGGGCATTCCACTAACTTCTCGTTTCTGTATCCTTTGCAGATGGGAGAAGGCTGGCCAGGTGAGCAGGGAGCTCTGGGAAAAAGCTGGACAACAGGGACTGCTGGGTGTCAACATATCAGAAAAGCATGGTGGAATTGGAGGGGATCTCCTCTCTTCAGCAGTGGTCTGGGAGGAGCAGTAAGTACAAGACCACTGTGATAAACTGGATTGGTATTATTAAAAAACGTGTTTGTACGATTTCCTGATTGCTATCGCAAAGAGAGCATGTTCACAGTCAGTCATAGTTTTTTTTATTCACGGTAATGATTATTTAGATTGCATAGGTGCCCCTTACTTTAGATATTTAGGATGCTTGTTTAAATAGTATTATATTTTTAGGACTGCTGAAAGGGAAGGAAAAATGTTCTCTTCAGACTCATGAGTGATCCGCTAGTTGGCAGTGAAGATACACGCTATAAATAAATAAGAACGTGGATGTCACAAGTTAAAATTGTGTTAGTGGGTTTTGACTGCTTTTATTGTATGTTTATTTCAGTTTGATTCTCTGCTTTTTAAATGTATAAAAATGAACATATAAATCACTGAAACAAAAAACAGGACCCAAGAAAACCAACAATAGAACACCACTTGTCATCACCTACAGCCCCCAACACATTATCAATAAACTACAGCCTATGCTGTTACAGGATACTAAACTCCGAGAGGCTCTGGAAGACAGACCCATAGTCTCCTATAGACAACCACCTAGCCTCTTAACCAACAACCACAGGACATACCACACTAATACCAACCCTGGTACCTTCCCTTGCAACAAACCCCGTTGCCAGCTTTGTCCACATATTTACTCTGCTGACACCATTATTGGACCCAACCAAGTGAGTTATAAGATCAAGAACACATATTCCTGCGCATCCAGAAATATACTTTATGCAATCATGTGCCGAAAGTGTCCGTCTGCTATGTACATTGGACAAACAGCTCAGACACTTCGCCAAAGGATCAGTGCCCACAAAACAGATATCAGACAGGATCACAAAGAAAAAACAGTTTCTTGCCATTTCAACCAGAAAGGACATTGTCTCAACGACTTGATTACCTGCATCCTGCTTCAAAGACCTTTTAAGACTTCACTTCAAAGAGAATCCTCTGAACTGTCATTCATGCTTAAATTCGACACTTCACACTCAAATTTGAATAAAGACGCTAATTATCTTACCCATTACAAAGATAGCTTCCCCAATTATCACCTCTAATATCATTAGCTCACAGACATTTACCTCCCCCTCTTCTCCCCCCTCCATCCCCCTTCTGTTCTGAAATTTGATTTGTCCTTTTCATATGTGTTCATTTTTTTTTTATTTGAATCCTTTGGTATATATGGTTGTGACAATTTTCTTCCACTATTTGATCTGAGGAGGTGGGTCTGGCCCACGAAAGTTCATCACCTTATAAACCATCTTGTTAGTCTTTAAAGTGCTACACAGTCCTGTTTTTTGTTTCAGCTGCACCAGACTAACACGGCTATATTTCTACCACTATTCTATATAAATCAGTCACACTTTCTTCTAAAGTTTACTCTTTTCTCTTCAAGGATGTATGTTAACTGTACTGGCCCAGGATTCAGCCTTCATTCAGATATCGTCATGCCTTACATTGCAAACTATGGCTCTAAAGAGCAGATTGAGCGGTTTATCCCTGAAATGTCTGCAGGCAAATGTATTGGTGCTATAGCCATGACAGAACCGGGGGCTGGCAGGTAAGCAAAAAACGATAGGCTTTATACACAGGTTGTTCACCTAATTTCCCTGTGTAAAAAGTCCAAAGGTGTCAGTTACATGACCACTGTATCGATTAGGCAGTAGCCCGGAATAGGTGGATCCACAAAAATAAGCTTGAATTATGGATTGCTGTTTTACAGCTTTGTCATTTCAAACTTTATCTGTTCCAAACTCATGATCTTGCCATCAGTCCTGGGACAAATAGGAGTTTGTATTTGTTTCAGATTGTGCATAAACAGTCGCTAGCCTACTTGATGCATAGACATTCTTTAATGTGAAATGTAATATCTCATTAAGGGAGGCCTGACTTGCTCTACAGCAAGGGAGCTCACGAGCCGCAGCGGCTCATAACCCTGAAAGTACGGCTCACATAGTCGCCCCATGCGCCCCTATAAATGGCTCCTGGCTCCTTGTGCTCACTGGGTGCAGGGAAGCTGTCCAGCGCGGCAAAATGGTGTCAGCCGGCAGGAGCCTGATGTGGCCAAAAAGCCTAACCCATGGTTTTTAAAGGGGCAGTGTCTTTTTTGTTTTGTTTTTTTTTTTAAATCAGCAATTCTGGTGCGGCTCTTCTCATTTTTTCTGCCGCTGTTTCGGCTCTCTTAGTTTAATGGGTCGGCCACCCCTGCTCTGCAGAATGCTTTCTGAATTCCGTAAGAGGGCCTATTTCCTTGTCCCTGAATTGTGTAAAGCATAGAGTTCTCGTTCCGGTGCTATCATTCATGTAGTCTTAAGTGTAGACAATAGGATTATTGAGTAGAGATTACTGATTCAAGGTCATTCGCTTTTGTCTCTGCTCTGCTGAGCAGAAGGGAGCACGAAGCACAATCGGGGAGCTGCACCTTCTGTGCTGTGTGTCTGTTGGTCTTAGCAATCGCAAAAGCCTATCAGCATGAGAACTGTAAGCTCACCTCTAGCCATATGTGGAGGCTGCCAAGCTGAGCGGCTCAAATCTGGTTTCTGGGGCAGCTCTAAATTGATGGACCATGTTAACATAAGATGCTGCTGAGCTGATAGATGTTATTTGTGCACATGGTACTTCTGCTGTGAACAGATATGTCACTTTGAAAGTGAAACAGTGACGCGCTGCACTGAAGATGCGGAGGTTCGCCATTCGTGTGTGTGTGTGTGTGTGTGTGTGTGTGTGTGTATATATATATATATATATATATATAACACTCTTGTTGTTTCCATAGTATTCTCTAGCCCCTTTTTCAGATCTGTGAATCCTATTTTAGTTTTGGACTACAGTTGAGCATAGCACTATCCACGAGGAGTTCTGAGCGCCACACTCCATTATTTTATTCTAGGGATTAATTTTTAAATGTAAACTTCATGCCGCTGTTGGCTTGTTCTCTTAAGTAACTTGCTTTTCTTGCCAATTAATTTTAGTGATTTGCAAGGCATACGGACATACGCAAAAAAGGAAGGAAGTGATTGGATTCTCAATGGAAGTAAGGTATGTGAATGGGTGTGTTCTAACTTATGGTGCTTGGGTACTGAATTCATTCAGTAAGTGAGAGAATTTACTTGATTTTACAGCTGTTTTCACAGCATGTAGTGTTTCTACCCCTTGGTTTTTCCTTTTGTACCAGTTACGTCTTACAGAAGAGTTCACGTTCCCCAGCCATTGGACTTACGCTGACAATTTATGGGTCAATCAGCAGAGCAGACTCTTTCCTTTGCCGCTTTTATTATAGAACGAAAAAGCAGCCCAGTCTTAAGCTTTTGCTCTTTTCCTTGACTGGTTTTAGTCAGTCTGCACAATATAGCCAAGGGCCAGACTGTTTCTTAGTTAAGTGGAGTTCGTAGCAGAATAGCCATCCCACGGTTCCCTGTTGGTTGAAGGAAATAAACAGAAGCCTTTACCGCTTCATCACAAAAACTAAATCTTTATTCAATGAGCGTATTGTTCAGTGTATGGGATAAATTCGATATTAGATGCCAACCACATGCCAAGGTGCCATAAGGCTGACAGTGTGTAGCCATCTCATTTAATCCCTAATATAAACAATTAAGATGGTTGAAGTAGGGGATTGTCATTCTAAAAATTTTTTAAATGATGTTGCTGTTAGTTGAAAACTTATAAAACCAGAAACCTCTTAAGAGTTACAGCTCGGTCCAGGTACTTTGGAATATTGGGGTGGTTGATTTAGTAAAATTTTGTTTTAAAAATGAATGGTAGTTGACCGCATAGTTTAGTAATTAAAAAGGGAGACCCAGGGAGTTGAATTCTGTTCCTGTCTCTTCCACTAAGTCACTTCTTTACTTTTAAGAAAATTATATCATCCTAGGCCTCAGTTTCCCTATTTGTAAAGTGGTGGTGATTATCCTTGCCTGTATGGTAATGCTTTGAAATCTTTGGATGAAAGCACAAAGTAGTAACAGTATTTTGATGTCAGTACATTTCAAAGATTCTTCCTCCGATGTGACTTGCCTGTTATTTTTAGGCATATTTATAGGCTAAATCTGTGTATGTTTGCAGAGACTAGCAAAGTGGAGCTTTGTTCAGATTGTGGCTTTTGGTCATTGCAATAATAAAATAATAAAACTGTAAGTGTTTATGTGTACTTGTCCATAAGTATGTAAAATATATTTAACTAGATAATCGATTGCATGCCTGAACCTAGGCAAGACAAGGCAGTTCATCCTTTTTCAGTTGGCATGGGAAGACATCTGAGCAATTTTTATACTTGGTATGTCTGTACCCATGTTCTGCCTGTTGTTCTCTATGAGAATTTGACTTTTAAATAGATGATACAATGAAGACAACTGTAAGTTTCTATCCATTTTGGCATGCATCAGTGTTTAATTCAATGATAAATATGGGTCGACAGCATGTTGTACAGAATTATGATTTGCTATAGTAATGAAGACCCTCCCAATAATGAATCTTTATAATAGAGATGAGACTGAATTAAAAATCTGAATTTAAATTCCTCTGAACTCTAGGAATGTTTGGAATAAACAAATACAAATATGGTTCCTTTTCTTAATCTGCCCTCTCTCTTTATAATGGGTCAGAGTAGACCCTAGCACTCTTTAACTTCGGGGTATTCGTAGACCAGATCCGACTTATGCTGCCCGAATCCATCTCTCCTTTATAGCATCTGTTCAGAAGCACGTGCTTTATGCATCTGGACTTTTTAAACCTTTTGGACACTTACTTACAGCTTTCCTCTCTTGTATACTGTTCATTTGTAGAAATATGTGACAGTTCGTGTACTGCTACTTTGTAGTCTTTCTAGCTACCTGCCAGCTAACATGCAGCTCTAATCCGTCTTGGTTTTCTTCCAGGTATTCATCACTAATGGCTGGATGACTGATTTAGTGATTGTGGTTGCTGTTACAAACCGTGAAGCCCGCTCCCCTGCCCATGGGATCAGCCTTTTTCTGGTGGAGAATGGAATGAAAGGATTCATCAAAGGACGCAAGCTAGACAAAATAGGCCTGAAAGCACAGGTAAGTCATACAAGCCTTACCATATGTGGGACTTTGAGGCAGTCTAAAAGGACTTGCTATTCCCTGGGGTATTCTCAGTAAAGATCAAAGGTCGCTATAGTAATACTTCCCCGTTTATAGTTTTAACTGCCAGAGCAGGATATTCTAAATTAGACTGAAAGGTTGAGTTGCGGTTGAGTGGAATTTATACTGAAAGCAAACAGCCTCCAGTGAATATATGTAATTTGGGCTGTTGAAGTTAAAAATTGGAGAAGAGGAAAATCTGAGGAAGAGAGTGTTTGACCTCACCGGGATTTTATTTAAAACCACTTTTAGGACACAGCAGAGTTGTTTTTTGAAGATGTACGTTTGCCAGCCAGTGCCTTGCTTGGACAAGAGAACAAAGGGTTCTACTATTTGATGAGAGAGCTCCCTCAGGTAAGGCTGACACAAACCCACACTGTGCGCAGGAAAAGCCCAGACTTTATTTTGGTCTTAGCTTGGAATTGACACCTACAGTTTATGGATTATGCTGAGACTCCTCAGTCTCAGCGATAGGATGCTTACAGCTGCTGTCTGCTGATACTTTATTTATTTTTTTGTGGTAGGAATTGTGCACTGCAAATCGAAATGAAGCATCTTGGAGTGTCAGTGAAATCGCTTGCAATCTAATAGTTTCTATTCACATAATGTTGTTATCTACAATATGAGAATTTGTTTGCTTGTGAGCAAGCGAATGAGTCTGTCTGTGAGTCTGTTTATTCAAGAACTCCTCACAAACAGTAAGAACTAGAACCACCAAATTCAGCAGGCAGCTTCCTCTTCTCATAACTTAAAGCAAGGTCAGGGTTCAGTCCTCCAGGGCATGGCAGAAGAGGCTAAAGCCCCTTTTCCGATTCATATAGAAAAGAATTCTGCCTAGAGGTAAGAGCTAGGACCACCAAATCCAGTGTGTAGCTTCCTCTTACCATAATGTAAAGCAAGGTAAGCAGGGGCGGCCCGTGAGCCTAGGCAAACTAGGCAGTTGCCTAGGGCGCTGCCGGCCCGGGCACCGCGTGATTACGTCATGGCCATTTACAGCCGTGCAGGCGGGGGCGCCAATCACACCTTCCACCTAGGCGCCAGCTGCCGCAGCCGGCCTTAGGCCGCTCCTGAAGGTAAGGTTGTGTGGAGGAAGAGCGAAATGGGATGGGTGCAGGAGGGGGTGAGGGCTTTGGCTGGGGAGGAGACGTTTGGGTGCAGGAGGGAGCTCCAGGCTGGGTCCAAGGGTTTGGAGTGCAGGAAGGGGCTCAGGACAAGGTCTGGGTGGGAGTGATGACCAGCCAGCACTGTTCCCGTATGAACATGTGTTCTAAGCCGTGCAGAACAGAGACAGAATCATCAGGCAGGTGAACAGGTCTGGCTGGGGGCATGCTCCCTCCGACTCCAGCTAGATCTGCCCCAGGCTTCTACTCTCCAGGCACCCTTTAGGGAGGGTGGGGGGCTGCAGTTCCCCTGACTCCCCCCATTCATAGGGGAACTGGTCATCACTACCTCCCAGACCTTGTCCTGAAACCCTTCCTGCACTCCAAACTCTTGGCCCCACCCTGGAGCTCCCTCCTGCACCCAAACATCTCCCCAGCCAGAGCCCTCACCCCCTCCTGCACCCATCCCATGCCTCAGCTGCAGCCCCTTCAGGCACTCTGAACCCCTTACTTGCCCCACTCTGGAGCCTGGGGGGTGCCCACAATCTTAATAGTCTCAAGCCTCCAGAAAAATGAATATAGCCCTGAGTATAGGTAGGTTGAGTGAAGAGGGTTTTTTGTTTTGTTTCTTTGGGGGGGCTTGTGTGTGGCCCCGGACGGATTTTTCTGTGGGTCAGTGGCCCCTGACAGAAAAAAGGTTCCCCACCCCTGGAATACATGTATCAAGTTTTCAAACCTGATTTCAAGACCAGATTTCTCTATCAATAGCACTGGTGTGAAGAACATAAGATTAGAACAGGTTTTTTTTTTTTTTTTAATAAAATGCAACAAACAACTGTGGTATCATCTCAACACTTGTTCACTCAGCTCAATAGTTGTAAATACTCTCTTTTTGCCCTTTATAAGCCTCTTGGTGCAGCGTTGACTCTTTTTCTTCTAAAGATTAATGCAAATGCACCTGCAGCTCTTCTGCCAGTGGAATATCATAGAATAATAGGACTGGAAGGGACCTCGAGAGGTCATCGAGTCCAGCCCCCCGCCCTCAAGGCAGGACCAAGCTCCGTCTACACCATCCCTGACAGATGTCTATCTAACCTGTTCTTAAATATCTCCAGAGAGGGAGATTCCACCACCTCCCATGGCAATTTATTCCAATATTTGACCACCCTGACAGGAATTTTTTCCTAATGTCCAATCTAAACCTCCCCTGCTGCACTTTAAGCCCATTACTCCTTGTCCTGTCCTCAGAAACCAAGAGGAACAAATTTTCTCCTTCCTCCTTGTGACACCCTTTTAGATATTTGAAAACCGCTATCATGTCCCCCCTTAATCTTCTTTTTTCCAAACTAAACAAGCCCAGTTCATGAAGCCTGGCTTCATAGGTCATGTTCTCTAAACCTTTAATCATTCTTGTCGCTCTTCTCTGTACCCTTTCCAATTTCTCCACATCTTTCTTGAAATGTGGCGCCCAGAACTGGACACAGTACTCCAGCTGAGGCCTAACTAGTGCAGAGTAGAGCGGCAGAATGACTTCACGAGTTTTGCTTACAACACACCTGTTGATACAACCTAGAATCATATTTGCTTTTTTTGCAACAGCATCACACTGTTGACT
This sequence comes from Pelodiscus sinensis, assembly GCF_049634645.1. Taxonomy (NCBI): domain Eukaryota; kingdom Metazoa; phylum Chordata; order Testudines; family Trionychidae; genus Pelodiscus; species Pelodiscus sinensis. The sequence continues at coordinate 57,990,952 of NC_134717.1, read as the reverse complement.
CATATTCAACTTGTGGTCCACTATGACCCCTAGATCCCTTTCTGTCATGCTCCTTCCTAGACAGTTGCTTCCCATCTTGTATGTATGGAACTGATTGTTCCTTCCTAAGTGGAGCACTTTGCATTTCTCTTTATTAAACCTCATCCTGTTTACCTCTGACCATATCTCTAACTTGCTAAGGTCATTTTGAATTATGTCCCTATCCTCCAAAGAAGTTGCAACCCCACCCAGTTTGGTATCATCTGCAAACTTAATAAGCGTACTCTCTATCCCAATATCTACATCATTGATGAAGATATTTACCAGTATGGGTCCCAAAACAGACCCTTGCGGAACTCCACTTGTTATCCCTTTCCAGCAGGATTTAGCACCGTTAACAACAACTCTCTGACTACGGTCATCCAGCCAATTATGCACCCACCTTATCGTGGCCCTATCTAAGTTATATTTGCCTAGTTTATCAATAAGAATATCATGCGAGACTGTATCAAATGCCTTACTAAAGTCTAGGTATATGACATCCACCGCTTCTCCCTTATCCACAAGGCTCGTTATCCTATCAGAGAAAGCTATCAGATTAGTTTGGCATGACTTGTTCTTCACAAACCCATGCTGGCTATTCCCTATCACTTTATTACCTTACAAGTGTTTGCATATGATTTCCTTAATTACCTGCTCCATTATCTTCCCTGGGACAGACGTTAAACTGACCGGTCTGTAGTTTCCTGGGTTGTTCTTACTCCCCTTTTTATAGATGGGCACAATATTTGCCCTTTTCCAGTCTTCTGGAATCTCCCCTGTCTGCCATGATTTTTCAAAAATCATAGCTAAAGGCTCAGATACCTCCTCTATCAGCTCCTTGAGTATCCTGGGATGCATTTCATCAGGACCTGGTGACTTGCTGACATCTAACTTTCCTAAGTGATTTTTAACTTGTTCTTTGTGTATTCCATCTTCTAAACTTACCCTCTCTCTGCTTGTATTCACTACGTTAGGCACACCTCCAGACTTCTCAGTGAAGACCGAAACAAAGAAGTCATTGAGCATCTCTGCCATTTCCAAGTTTCCTGTTACTGCTTCTCCCTCCTCACTAAGCAGTGGGCCTACCCTGTCCTTGGTCTTCCTCTTCCTTTTAATGTATTTATAAAAGGTCTTCTTGTTTCCCTTGATGCCTGTAGCTAGTTTGAGCTCATTTTGTGCCTTTGCCTTTCTAATCTTACCCCTGCATTCTTGTGTTGCTTGCCTATATTCATCCTTTGTTATTTGTCCTAGTTTCCATTTTTTATGACTCCTTTTTTATTTTGAGATCATGCAAGATCTCCTTGAGCTGGTCTTTTGCCATATTTTCTGTCTTTCCTACACAGCGGAATTGTTTGCTTTTGGGCCCTTAACAACGTCCCTTTGAAATACTTCCAACTCTCCTCAGTTGTTTTTCCCTTCAGTCTTGCTTCCCATGGGACCTTACCTACAAGTTCTCTGAGCTTATCAAAATCTGCCTTCCTGAAATCCATTACCTCAATTGTGCTGGTCTCCCTTCTACCTTTCCTTAAGATCATGAACTCTATTATTTCGTGATCACTGTCCCCTATACTGTCTTCCACTTTCAAGTTCTCAACTAGTTCCTCCCTATTTGTTAAAACCAAATCCAGAACAGCTTCTCCTCTGGTAGCTTTTTCAACCTTCTGAAACAGAAAGTTGTCTCCAATGCAGTCCAGAAACTTATTGGATAGCCTGTGCCCCGCTGTGTTAGTTTCCCAACATATGTCTGGATAGTTGAAGTCCCCCATCACCACCAAATCTTGGGCTTTGGCTAGTTTTGTTAATTGTTTAAAAAAGGCCTCATCCACCTCTTCCACCTGGCTAGGTGGCCTGTAGTAGATTCCTAGCATGATATCACCCTCATTTTTTACCCCTTTTAGCTTAACCCAGAGATTCTCTACACAGCTATCTCCTACGTTCATCTCCACTTCAGTCCAAGTGTGTACATTATATTATAGACAGACTTCGTTCTCAAACTATTTCATAAGAAAATTGAAAAGTAGAAGCATTTTGTAGAACCCAGAATGAATCATTATTAGTAGAACTGAACATAGTTGATTAGTTAATGCATGTTTGGAAGAGCAAAGGAAACTTAAGATACCAAAATCATGACTCTGCTTTTTCATAAAGCAAAACCTATGGCTTTGTAGTTGCATCATCTAACAGAAATGAGGTTTACTTAATTTTACACTGTCAAATATGAGACCTACTGTTTCACTGTACAAATTCCATACAGTATTTAGCTCTTTCAAAGAAAATATTTCAGTGGTTTGAAAAAAAAAATGCTCATAAATATGCCTACAATAATGAACCAGATTATTTAAGATAAAAACAATTCCTTAGGACATGGATTTTAGTTTAAATGTTTTCATAGTTTATGAGCATGGGAAGAAAATTATAAACTTGTCAATGTATTTAGACAATGTCCTTCAAAAACTTGTTTAAATTACTCTTTCATTTGAACTGAAAGATTAAAACTAAATTACTGACAAATTTGAGCCAAACTGTTTCCATTGAGTCAGTAGGGGTATTACATTTCACTTTCAGATTTTTTTCCTTTTCTGTAGACTTGCTTATGCAACTTTGGAATGTCACTAAGAACTTTTAAAATCAGGACCCACAAAGACAGTTGTGTCCATTACAGTGACAATATTTTCAATTATGCAGCATTGTTAAAATGTTAATGGAACAGATAAAAACAAACAAACAAACAAAACAGACATAACTAAACTTTTGTTTCCCAAGCTCTGTGTGTGTGTGGGGGGGAAGGGAGAGGTGGAACTCTCAGATTCTTTATCACTTCTGTCTCTCAAAGGAAAGGCTGTTGATTGCTGATATGGCACTTGCAAGCTGTGAATTCATGTTTGAAGAAACAAGGAATTATGTTAAACAAAGAAAAGCCTTTGGGAAAACAATTGCACATTTACAGGTAAGCTTAAACCAAGAAAAGCAGACAAATCCTTTTGTGTCTACCTGCATCTTTCTCCATTACAGATGCATGTAATATGTAACTTTCATTTCAGCAGAGGTGTTAGGTGACCACTGGCCTGTTTTCAGAGGTTCAGAAGTTGGAGTAGGAACAATGACTCTGCTTTCTCTCCCGCGTTCAGTTTTAATTAAACATGACTAAGTACTCTTACGATACCATTGCTGCGGCTGCTTTTAGATTTGTAGTTAACAATGCATTGCTGACTTGGTATATGACTATATAGTGAAAATAGTTTTATTTATAAAGTTGTAGTTTACATTCTGAGGCTCTGACCCTACAATGCATTGTTTTGGATGGACTTCTGCCTCCAAACTGAGTCCTGTTGGCTTGGGTGAACTTCCAGACATGATGGTCTACCAGTGCATTGCAGAGTTTCAGTGCCTACCCGAGATTGATACTGCACAAGTTTTTCACAGCAGGGACCTTGTCTAATGACTGTGACGTGTTAAACAAAAAAATTGCTTTATGTTGTTGTCAGTTTTATGTATATTCCTCAGCTGTGAAGGAACTAAATGCGTAAGACTCCACATAAGAAGTTATAGATTGTCCACAGTACATATTATCCTTCTGCCATTAATGAGATTTAGATGAGAGTTTGGGGTCTATGGCAAGTCCTTGTTCAGAATCATGAAAACATTCTGCTTCTCACAGTAGCTTTCTTTAACCAGGATAACTTTTGCTAACCAGATAGTAATACAGACTCTGGGATTCTTCATGCTATTTTTTTTTCTTAATGCAAGACTGATCTTATGCGTTTCAATGTAAACATTAGGTAGGGGGCTATTCTGAAAACAGAATGTTAAACATTTTAAAACATGTTAAGCATTTTTATGTTCCAACGTTTCGTGTTACATAGAAACTGAATGAATTATATAGGTTGGAGGATGGTAGACTTTTTATTACTTGAAATGTGTCCTTGAGATCACAGTATAAATGGCAAGATTCCCAGGCAAGATTCCCAGTTTTGATCCTTTTCCTGTTATGTCAAAGGCAGACCTCCCTTTGAATTCACCAGGAGCAGGAGCAGACCTTTAGACACAAGATGTCTTAAGTATCTATTCATAAAATTTCCAGGTCTGATTTAGCATTTCTAGTTTCTGTACTTAGCACTATGAAAATAACTCTTTCAAAAACTATAGCTAGCTTTAAAGCAGGATAACTACTGTCCAATACACTTTATTTTTAAAGGTATGTTATCGAAACATTATCCATTGTTTGCATCTCTGTTTCCTTTTATTGCTGATTGCTAAAATATGTGTACAGTTCAAAAGCTGCCTGCTGTCTTGCCTAATTTATTTATTACAAGGTTTGAAATCAGCCTTCTATTTTTTTCTGTAGCTTGGATGAAGGGAAGGATGAAGCCCACTGATAGAGTAGTTTAAGAACTTGAGAAAAGACTTGTAGGCTTGTCTTTTTCATTCCCTCTGCCAGCATAAAGGCCTACTACCACATTGTTGAGTTCTTGCACAGACTAGCTTTATATAATGCTACAAGTGGATTTCTTCTTTTTTTCCACGGTATAACAGATTTCAGTGCTAGGAAACTTCCCCTGACAGCCAGTCTTGTTCAGTAGTATCTTTACTACTCGTATCTCTTTGCACCTCTCTTCTCCCTCTGTTCCTGTATTGTAATTATTCTTTAATAAAAGAAAATGGAGAAATACTTTTTTAATTGTGATATTATTCCTTTAAAATAATTTTTGCATTTAAGAAAATAGAATTGGTACTTTATAGAACTGCCAATAAACTAGGGAAATTACTTTATGCAGTATAGTTGTACTTCTATCAATTCCAGAATATTAGAGTGACAAGGTGGGTGAAGAAGTTGGTCCAATAAAAGATTACCACCTCACCCACCTTGTCTTTCTAGGGCAGTGTTTCCCAATTTCATTTGGCAACGCAACCCTTTTAAACTTGAAAGAATTTTGCGGAACCCCTAATAACAGTCTAATATATGGAGCTGGAAAAGTAAACCACAAATAAGTTAGGATGATGATAAACAAATGCTAAACAGGGTCATGAGATCAACATTTAGTTTAATTGCACAAATTTAAAAATAAAAATCACATAATTTTTTAAAATAATAAAATATTATTGTAATGGAATTTTCTCATGGAACCCTTATTTTCACTTCGCCGAACCCCAGAGTTCTGCGGAACATCATTTGAGGGAAACTGTTCTAGGGAAATTACTATCTGTTTGGAGTAGAAACACATTTTTAACAGAAGGGGGAGCTCAGGTTGCTAAAACTTTCAGTAAAGGGCCAAGGGCCAATAGATTATACTACTGTACTTGGCAATCTATGAACTCAAACATCTCGTTTGTTTATTTTTAAAGAAGAAAACATATTCTTCTGGGGGGTTTAAGCTCAGTGGTTTAAGCATTGGCCTGGGTTGTGAGTTCAATCCTTGCAGAGGCCATTTAGGGATTTGGGGCAAAATGTGTTAGGGATGGTACTTGGTCCTGCTGTGAAGGCAGGGGACTGGACTCAATGACCTTTCAAGGTCCCTTCCAGTTCTAGGAGATAGGCAATCTCTATTAATTTAATTTATATGTCTTTGTGAGTCGCAGACTAAAATCTATAGCTTTTCTTTAATTCAGAAGTCCCTTGACTCTAAGCATATCCTATTTGATTAGACTGGCAGAAATGTGAGTCCATTAAAATAAATGGAAATTAAGCTGCTTTTTGTTTTATAGAATTCCAGCTGTTGTATTGGCGTATCATCTTTGCTGCAGTGATGTTTCCTTTGTGTACATCATTTCTTGTTTGTTTGGTTTTTTTTAAAGCATTTTCTTGTAAATACCTTATTGGCATCTTTTCCTTCACTGGTTTGTTTTAAAATATTTCCTAATTTTTAAATACAAAACATTTTTTTCCTCCCAACAAAAATCAGACTGTGCAACACAAGTTAGCAGAACTGAAAACTCAGATTTGCGTGGGCAGGACATTTTTGGACAGCTGTCTACAGCTGCACCAGGAGAAATGTCTGGACTCCTCCACAGCTTCCATGGCAAAATACTGGTATGCATGTTAAAACAATTTAAAAATGTTACTTTTTTGAACTTTTCTGGGCTCTATCATTATAAAATGGAGGCAACCAACCCAAATTTTTAGCCCCAAAGTTAACATTACATTTGACTAAATCTTTGTTGGCATTTAACATCAGAAATTATTTGCCTAAACTTATAGTGATGTATGTGGTATAAATCACAGAGATGTACACTGAACATTGGTAAATCAAATAATTTCAAAATTAGTTACTTAATGTTGGCTTTGAGGATAAAATGTTTCTTAAGCAATGCGATCCAAATTTAACTTTAATAGTTTCACCTGAGAATTATTTTACTGATTTTTTTTAAATAATCGTATAGCTGAAAAAGTTTAAAAATCAGAGCTTGATCTTACTGAGATTCCCTTGCATCATATTTACAAATTATGAAACTATTTTTGGATGTAATATTTGATAAATCTTGACATAAGTAGGTATTAGACTTAGTTCTCAGAAAATGGCTATCTGGTTTCAGGAAAGAATAATTAGCTACCTCTTTATTGCTGGTGCTGAGATTGAGCTGTTTTTCCTTTCCATTTTATTATTGGACAGAAAAAGCCCCAGGAAATTTTTTGCAGTTATGTATTAACTTATGTTTATCCAGACAAAGTTAGACAAGTGGAAACATTTAAGATCCTGGTGCCAGATTAAGTTATCTGTAAAAATGGGAAAAAATGAAGACGAGAAAGTGACAGAATATTTTGTCAAAAATGTACAAGTTTTAATCCTTTCAAACATTATGCATAAAATGCCAAGGGAATTCAGATAACATTTACATTAAAAGAAAGGATTGATTGTTTCTTGGCATAGGCTACATCAAAATAACTAGTACAGAAGAAGAGGCATTCAGCTTTGTGGAGAAGTCTATAACTAATGCCAGCCTAATTAATACACACGTCCATCCATGGATTTTCCAAAGCACAAAACTTGCAAAATCACCAAAATTCTTATATCTACCATATGTAGCACCCTTGTCCATATAGATAACTAGTAGCAGATGTAGGCTGCAGCCTAACAGGGGGAGGGGAGCAGTCCCTGGCCTGCTCCGGGGGGGCCTTGCTTGGGGCAGTGACCACCCTGTCCTTCAGCCTGTTGTGGGGGCAGTGCTCTGTGGGCTGGCCCCTCCACAGCCTGCAGGCTGCCTGGAGCGGGGGTGAGGCTCTGCGGGCTGCCCCCTTCTCCAACCTCTCTGCTGCTCCCTACTGCCTGCAGGCTGTCTGGGGAGGGACCAGGCTCTGGAAGCTGTCCCTCCTCCAGCTGCCTCCCTGCAGGCTGTCTTGGAGAGTAGGTAAGTCTTGGGGCTGCCCCTGACCTGCAGCGCACCTCCCCTCACCCCCACAGTTTGCAGGCTGTCTGGGGAAAGCCAGGCTCTGAGGGTCCCCACACTCCCCAGCTGCCCTCCCTCCAACAGCACTTCCTGCGGCCTGCAGGCTCTCCCGGGCAGGGTGGGGCGGAAGGACTGGCTCCGGGTTTAGGGCAAGGAAGCTTCTCACCTGGTCTGGCGGTAGGCATTATGACAGAGTCCCAGCCCTGCTGGCTACTCTTTGTGCTTCTGCTGCGCCCTGTGACCACGCTGAGTATCGCGTTCCTCTTTTCTGTGCTTCTCCCTCTTCCCCCTCCCTTTCCATGTTGTCTGAAACAGGCCCATTCCCAGCACGACTAAACCTCGACTTTGGTTTAAGTTCAGGTGAGAGGAAGCTCCATACCAAATGTGGTGGTCCTAGCTCTTACAGTTTAGGAGGAGTTCTTGATCAGACGGACAAACAGATGGGCAGACGCACACATATAGAAGATAGATGGCATTTTTGTAATTTTTCCACAAAGCTTAAATAGGTTTAAAAATTGCTTGAATAGAGAAATTGCTTCTTTCTCTTGCACCAGTATGCTGCACTTCATTTGACTATACAGTAGTTCATGTCCTTACTTCCTTTCTTAAGATTTAACCAAAATGACTATTGTTGAGGTAATGTTTCTTTAAATAAAGTTTAAAAAAAGCATTATGCATCTTTACAGCTGTTGAAGTTTCTGTGTTTTATTGTGATGATATATTTACAGTATTTAAATCTGAAAATCTATTTTGAGTGGATAGTTTAATCAGGATATTTTAGGGTTAAACGTGGTATATAATTGAAGGAAACTGCAATGGAGCAAGCTTGAGGAGAGAATTTCATGAACTCTTACAGAAAAAGGAAATTGATTTGACTAATTATTTTTCATATTTCTTTTGCTATTGTTGAACTTACTTGTTTGAACAGTATTTTTTCAATGGCCTAGCTGTTACTTTTTGCTTGATCCCAAAGTGCAGTCAAAATCCTGTGGGGTTTTATAAAATTTGTATTTGAGTTTTTGATATAACTGCAAGCATGCAGTGTTTCGAAAGAGAAAATGCAGGAAACGAATTATAAATCCCATGCTGTCTTGGATAAGGAAGTATACTAGATTCTGCTGGTAAAGTCCACAGAAATTAATATCCAGACAGTTAACAGTGGAGAGGGGGAAAATACTGGAGCATTGATTAGCTAGCCATATTAAAGTGCAATGTTGAGATTCTTACCATTGAAAGAGGCATCATCTGATATTATTGGTGTACAGACAGTATCCCAGTGTGTTGGCAAAGGGAAAAAAGCTGTGAACAAGTAACATGACTTCACTGAAGTATCTGACGGAAGAATACCCACTGTTTTAAAAATAAATCTTTGATAATTGGCATATACAACATGAAAGCAAAAAGTAAACAATCATGTCTATATTTGAAAACCCTCCTCTTAAAATTTCTGAAAGAAAAGCCAAATTGTTGAATGTTAAAGTTAAAACATTTGTCAGTTATTGCTTCTTTCTCATCCTCTTTATAAAAAAGTCCAAACTTCATCACAGTTCATCATGGTAATTCCTGACATAGTAGGGGTATGGATATTATATGTAGAGCCCTACACAGATTAAAAAAATTGTACTTGCAAAAATGAGCTGTGGATATCTGCATCCACATTTTATTGGAATAAATTGCCAAGGGAGGTGGTGGAATCTCCCTCTCTGGAGATATTTAAGAACAGGTTAGATAGACATCTGTCAGGGATGGTGTAGACGGAGCTTGATCCTGCCTTGAGGGCGGGGGGCTGGACTCGATGACCTCTCGAGGTCCCTTCCAGTCCTATTATTCTATGATTCTATGTGCATATATAAAGCTGATCTCTGTGGATTTTCAGGGCTCTAATTATATGTAAAACAAGTCTGATAGTTAAATGTTTAATTTACATACTAAATCTATAAAGTAGTGTAGCATACATGCTTCAAAACCAACCTTCTGTTTTTGCTATTCTTATCATTTTAGGGCTTCTGATCTCCAAAACAGCGTGGCTACTCAGTGTGTACAACTCCATGGAGGATGGGGGTACATGTGGGAGTATCCAATTGCAAAGTAGGTGTAACACTTCAGTCCTGAATGATAAAAGATTAAGGTCAAATTAAAAGGTGATATTTTCTTCACAATTATTTGTAAACTGGAAGGGAAATGACTCTCTACTAACACAAAGCAGTTTACAGATATACATAAAGAAGATATCTTGGTGTAGTTGGTTTTACTGTTTCCTCTGTATAATCAGGTAGGCAGCTTTTCCTCTTGTTTGTCTCTCTCTCAGCAAAAAAATTAAGTGAATCATTTAAAAAAAAGTCTTATAGCAAAACCATCTGAAAAATTGCAGGACTTTAGGGCAGATGAATTGTCAAATTGCTTCTAACTCACATTTTTAAAATTAAGCCTGGGATGCCCCCCCGCCGGCTTCCCCTGAGGCTTTCAAAGCCGCGGAGGGGCTCCGGCGGGGGGGCAGCCCATGCGCGCCTGGGATGCCCCGCCGCCGGCTTCCCCCGAGGCTTTCAAAGCCGCGGAGGGGCTCCGGCGGGGGGGCAGCCCATGCGCGCCTGGGATGCCCCCCCGCCGGCTTCCCCCGAGGCTTTCAAAGCCGCGGAGGGGCTCCGGCGGGGGGGCAGCCCATGCGCGCCTGGGATGCCCCCCCGCCGGCTTCCCCCGAGGCTTTCAAAGCCGCGGAGGGGCTCCGGCGGCGGGGCATCCGGCGTACAAGACGACCCCCGATTTTTGGGGGATGTTTTTTAACATCAGAGGTCGTCTTGTACGCCGGAATATACGGTACACAGCATGCTAATTTCGAAATAAGCTATTTCAGAAATAGCTTATTTCGAAATAACATGTCTACACTACAGGGAAGCCTCAAAATTAGTCCAAGGCAGGTTTCCCTAATGTGGATGTGCTACCTCGAATTAGAGCCCCAGGAGGCACTGGGGAGCAATTACTTTGAATGGCCCTGGGGAGGAGCTATTTCGAAATAGCAGCAGTGGAGCGTCCACACTACGACTATTCTGACATCACTATTTCAGAATAAGCGTTATTCCTCACGGAAAGAGGTTTACAGATTTTGAAATAATTTCAAAATAACGGATGGCTTAATTCGAAATAACAGAATTGCTGTGCAGACGCTTTCGTTGTTCCAAAATAATGACTGTTATTCCGAAATAATGCTGCTATGTAGATGCACCTTTCATTATTGTGCAAAGTAGCCATCCATTGTGAGTAAATAGCCACTCTAGAGTTCACTGAACTCCGCTTTAGTATCTGCATATCTAACAACCCAGTGCAAGTTTGTAGGGCCCCTGTTATGTACTGGGGGTAGCTGCCTGGCAAGGTGTCTGTTTGAGTTTTTAAATGTTGTGGAGCTGTGGGAGTCTTACATTTTCTTGAATAATGAATTTTAGAGTGACTTTTTAGGGAGAGTTGTGGTTGTGATTCCGTGCTTATTGCTTCACAGAGTGAAATTAGCAAGGGATTCTTATCTGTTTCCCTAGGCTGCTGCCCGGGTACAGTATGTTCAGAAGCACTATTCACTCCCCACACTCCCCCTGGGAGTGTGAGGAAAAGGGAACTGGATGACTTGGGGATCATATTGGGTTCAGACACCAGTTGAAATGAAGCATAGTGCTTAAATCTTTAACCAGCTGTGTGAAATGAATTGGTAGTTTCAGACCATTTCCGGGGGCACAAATACTCACCTTTCAGAAAGACTCCACAGCACAAGAAGAAGCCCAGTCAGCAAGGAATGAGTGTGGCTATCTTGGAATTACTGTCTTGGATCTCGAGGTGCTCTCTTTCTCAGGGCAAACACACATACTAGTAAGGCAGTGTGGGTGAGCTTACAATGCATATGTGGTATATGCATTGTGGGCAAATGGAGGGTTTCAGTCCTCGGAGATGTTAAATCAAGCTCTAAATTAGCTTTAATTGGGAATAGGAGGATATAATAAAAGACTTGAGAAAGGGAGAGCAAACACCAGGATGTATTGTTTTGCAGACTGTAAGAAGATGTTGTTTTGAATATAAAAAAGGAAAGAGGCACAGAAAAATAATAATAAAAAAAAAAAGTTGCAAGGTAGCCGATGGAAAAGAAACACAGAAAAAAATACAGGCAGTCCCCGGGTTACATGGATCCAACTTACATCGGATCCCTACTTACAAACGGGGTGAGGCAACCCCGCACTAGCTGCTTCCCCCCAGCAGACCAAGGAGACGCGAAGCTAGCGCCCCCCTCCCCCCCCCCCCTGCAGACCAGGGAGATGTGGAGCGGCTTTTCTCAGCAGACACCTCTGCTTGAGAATAAAGGACTGAGGGAAGTGAGGTGTGGGAGAATAAAACTGAGCTCTGGAGAAATGTTTGGCTAGAGTTTCCCCTACAATATGTACCAGTTCCGACTTACATACAAATTCGACTTAAGAACAAACCTACAGTCCCTATCTTGTACGTAACCTGGGGACTGCCTGTACAGGGAAAAATTTGAACCCAAAATGACCAGTTGGGACAGTTCCCCCGAGATTTATATGGTTTCAAATGTAAACATGTTCCTACCCTTTGAGACTTGGCATAGGCAAGCAGCAAACGTTACTTGGGACTTATAAATCAAAATAAGGTATGTTATGCACCAGGAGATTGCAAGATAGCAGGAGATAACTTTTGTGTCAGACAAATATTTCCAAAATTAATGCTGTGTGTTCCAGAGTTTCTCTGCCTCCTGGACTAACTGCAAATAAAGTGGATTAAATCCATAGGAGATGTGCGGGGGGAGGGGAGAGAGCGAAGCACCTGAACCCTAGCAGAAGTTGAGGGGGGCCCACAGTTGCATAGGGACCCATAATTTGTAAGGATGGCCCTGCACTGTGGGGCATGAGGGTCAGCAGGAAAGAGAGGGGAAAACCCTCACCAGTACCAGCATGGGAACCTTACCTGTGGACAGTAGCAGACAACATTCAGAGCCCCTCCCCCACTCCCTTACTGGGGCAGCTGCCCTCCTATGGTCACTCTGCAGTATGGCTGTCCCCTGCCTTTGCTGCCCCCAGTAGTCGCTCAGCAGTACAGCTGTCCTCTGATCAGCCCCCTCCCTTTCCATGTTATGGAAAACAGTCCCATTCTAAGCACTTTTCTTTGTCTTGCCACAACCAAACCCTGATCTTACTTTAAAGATAAGAGGAAGCTGCATACCAAATTTGGTGGTCCTAGCTCTTATTTAAGAGGAGTTCTCGAACAAATGGACTCAGACGGACAGATGTACGTGTCTAAAATAGATAGAGACAGACAGGAGGATTTACCTGGTATTGCTTGGGTCCTTAACTCAAATAATTTTTTTTCTTCATTTAAATCATTGTTCTGGGATAGGTCTGGGAATGAGGGGTTCAGTGTGCAGACTGACCTGGGGGGAGAGGCAACCCCAGTTCTCTCTGACTGCAGCAACCTGGGGCCAGATGAAAAGTGCCTGTCCATGGCTGCTGCAGAGGGCCCAGCTGGGGGATAGACAGACACACTGACAAACTCTCTTAACTATGTAGTATATTTGATAACCAGATGTCATTGTCAAATGATCACAACCTGAGCAACTCAGGATAATGCCCATTATGATTTCCCTATTGCTCCCCCCCCCCCAAATAAAATATCCTGAAAGAGGCATCTGAGTTCTTACTACAGACAGATCATACTTGAATTATGCTGGATCTTTAAAGAGAGATTTTTCCCATTTCATCCTTGTGGCACATATGGTGGGTTTTTTTTAAGTACCTCTTTAAACCATTCAATCTTTCATTCTCTCTCACTTTTTCAGAGCTTTTGTGGATTCTCGTGTCCAGCCAATCTATGGTGGAACTAATGAAATAATGAAAGAGCTTATTGCTAGAGATATTGTGACTGACAAGTAGACATCTGGCTACACTGAAGACTGTCACAAATAATATGATATTAAATCAGTCATCAGAATGCAAGTAGAAGAAAGATGTAATGTGTTTTACTGTGGGAAAGGAAACATGGTTTGTACCTGTGGTGTCTAATGTTAAATGAAGATTATTAATTTGTAATGCTTTCTTTCCTGTTGGGAAACATTTGGATTGTACTCTGGACAAATTCACAAAAGTTTTAGAGGTAAGAAGATCTGTTTATATGTAATGGTAGTGAAAAGTTATGAGCACCGTGGAATGTTACAATTAACTTGAAATCTTTGAAACAATGTCATATTAAATCCAGTCCTAACTGGTCAGAATTAAAGACAATCAAATTGTCAAAGAATCCACTTTCTTCCTAGAAAGTAAACAGCTGGGGTGTTTTTAAAAAAAAAAAAAAAAAAAAAAAAAAAAAAACACCAAAACTACATTTTTGGACCTACAGTGTTAAATGTAACTGTAGAACTTGGATGTATCATGAACTCAGTGCCACCTCTGTTTAATAATTTATCTGTGAGAGAATGTAATTGATTTTCCTCTGATGATTACTAGAGTTTATGCATTCATGAATGATAAGAACAAATGGATAAGTGCCTTTTTATTTTTGATCTTCATAATGAATTACAAAAATATAATAAGCTTTACAATGAAATGCAATTTGCCTTATTGCAATATGTTCTTACTTTGTATAAATAAGCTTAATAAAAACATTAATTACAAAATAGCAATTTTCTGCATTACTTGAAAAATCAGAAATCAAATACTATCAAGTAACTATTTGGAAGAGCATGTGCATCCATATTTTGGTTTGTAAGAAACTGCACATTTTAGTTCAGAGTAACACATCTTCGATGTTAAGCTGCAGGAACACCTCTATAAAAGGCTGGTTGGCCAATTCTTAGTAAATGTGCAATCATTGGCTGGAGGTTTAGTATCTGGGGTTGCATCTGCACTGCACCCTTAGCTCGAAATAAGCTGTGCAATTTGAGCAATGCAAATTGTGTAGCTTATTTCAAGTCCATTTCAAAATAGGTTATTTAAAAATTTGGCACTGTCTACACAGTGACAAATTTCAAAATAGAGCGCTATTCTGAAACATCCCTTAATCCTTGTGGAATGAGGTTTACAGGGACATTGGCATAGCGAGCCCATTATATTTTGAAATAACGGGCTTGCTTAAAAGACATGGAATAGCTATTTCAGGATACCAGAAGCATCTCAAAATAGTGCCACTGTCTAGACATACCCTGAGTATGCTGCTAATAAAAGTTTTTACTGCTTTTAATATTTGCTTTGAATTAGCCTAATTACACAACTAGAATTGTGGTTTTTTGCTAAGCCAAATGTGTAATTAGTGATTTGACTACCACGCACTTGCAAATCTGTTGTCTTTTAGAAGTAAGTTGTTAGCTGTCACACTATAATGCTAAGTTTATGGTTTAAAGAGACATTGCCCAAGTGATATCCTTCCTGGGAGTTTCAGCAGAGAAGCCCAGAACTGAGTGGAGACTGATCAACCCACTTATTTTAGAGGTGTATTTATATCAGGATTGAAAAGCTTTGGAGCAGTAAAAAAAAAAAAGTTCGATGCTTCTGCTGGTGCTAACATTGTTTGGATGAACAGATACCAGTCTGTATGCCTGTCACAATCATTAAATTAAGTTCTACAAGTGCTAAATTCATCCAAAACTATAAAGGCGTTGGACTAAAGACTTGTCCAATTGGATACACGTGTACCTTATTCTTCTCCTCTTGTGCAGTGTATGTTTGCCTTTGCAATGGGGGCATATTGGAAGTTTATAAGGCTGCATCCGTGCCTATCTAGATGAATGTAGGAGTCCTTAGCTGAGTTTGCACTTGCTCGCTAATGTTTTGCACTAGTTCTAGCACGGTGCTGGGCTGCATTTCTGGGCTGCTGCTTCGCTCCCGCCTCCCAGGAGTGGAGAAACACAGCTGGCAAATTCTTACGGGCGGGGCTGGGAGAGGGTAGGAATGAAGCGGGCCTCTAGGGCACGCCAGTCCCCCTCCGTTTTGCATAACTCCGCCCACCGCGGTCGCGGATTGGCCAGCTCTCCCGAGGCCTCGGCTGCGGCCCCGCCCGCCGCCTGGAGTTGGGCGCTGACTGTTAAACAGCGGCAAAGCGGCGCAGGCAGCCCGGGCGGGAGGCGGTGCCGCCGCTGAGGGGGACCCGAAGAGCGGAGCCACGGGGCAGGCAAGTGAGCGGGGGGCCGGGCCGGGCACGCTCGCGGATCCCCCGCCGGCCGCTTGGCAGCAGCTGCGCGAGGCGGTTGGTTCCCGCGGCCGCGCCACCCCCTTCGCGCTCAGCGAAACGGCTGGAGCGGACGACGGGAGTGCAGGGGGCGGGGCCTATGGGCAGGGGGCGGGGCACATTCCAGCGGCCTCCGGGCCGCTCCCGCGCGGCTCAGGCCCCGCCCCCTCCCTCAGGGGCTGGAGACGTGTCCGCCGCGGGGGACTAGGGGGCTGTGCCCGGCCGGGACCAATCAAAAGAGCCTGTGAGCGCCGGCGGGGCGGGGCCTGTCTGCTCTAGAGAGCAACGGCGCCCTCGTCTCCCCCCCCCCCCCCCCCCCCGCGGGGAGCGCGCGCCGGGCTGCCCCCTCTCTCCACGGCCTGTGGGGGGCGCCGCGCGGCTTGCGGGTCCCGTCAGAAGCGGGTTCGCGGCCGCCCCTCCCCCCTCGGGTCTGGAAAGCTCCGCGCGGCTGGGGGGGGTCACTTGAACGAGATAATCCAGGGAATGCAGAAAGGGGGCTGATGTAATCTCCCTGAAAGGGACACTGTGCAGGGAAATCACACTTCCACATGGAGACTCGACTGTCCTTAGTCTGGGTGATGCCTCAGAGGAACATTTTATAAAACTTCTTCAGACACAGTTTGGTTCAAAGGAATAATCAAAATAATCACCTACAGGGTTTGTTCTGGGGTTTTTTTTGAACTTGCACTGTAGTTCGAAGTAATACATCTATTTATATTAGAGACACATGTCCAACAAGTAGAGAGCCTTGAGTAGGCCATGTAATACAACCCTGGCTAATTTTAACACTATAGTTTCATTGTAGCCCATTATATTGAGTCTTTTGTTAAATCATATTAGGACATTAAGTATTAGGGATATAAGAGGTTAACTGGTTAACTTATAATCATGCTTACTGGTTTCTGTTTAATGATTAAATTCTGACTGTGGTCCTGCCTACCAATTCTACAGCTGGGGTCCCTTAGGGTTGTCATGTAGCTGCCAGCTAGGGTCCATTGCAGTTGCTGGCCCTGTGGCTAGGGCCCCAGGTGCGCAGCCGGCAGCCAGGACCCCACCTGCAGTGGGATCCCTGCTGGCCACAGAGCCCCAGGTATGGGGCTGGCAGCCGGGACCCCACATGGACATAGATCCTGGTAGTGGCAAAGCCTGAGGCATGGGATTAGCAGCTGGGATCTCGCATGTGCCGAGATGCTGGTGGTGGCAGAGCCTCAGTTGCATGGCCAGCAGCGGGACCCCAGGCATGGGGGCACCCATCCCGCACCTTTCCCTTCATATCTCTAGGTCCCAGGTAACTGTGTAACTGATTGAATTTTGATCAGTTACACGGTTACTGTTTTTACATTTTTTTACATCCTTATTAAGGTTAGAACACCTGAGCTAATTGATAGAGTGGTGTTACACTTTGAATTGAGGTAGCAGATGATGTGGGATTCAGTATCATTGAGGAACAAGGGGAAAATTTTCTCAGAGAGTTATCGATTTATCATAAATTAATAGTAAAAAGATCCAGTTGAAATATGTCCTTTTTGTTGTTTTGTGTAATTATAGCAGTGTGGGTGGTCTGTTTATGAACTGAGTTTCCTTTGTGTTCAAAGAAAGATCGCTGTAGGTGTATGTTTTCAAAGATGAGTAATACATGATTTATAACTGCTGGCGCGTACATAATGCTCGAGTACTCAGCTCCTGCTGTACTGCACAGTAAGAGCTGTGAAACACAGAGGTGACCTCTTGTCTTGTTTTTCAGAGCTACTAATAGAACAAAATTATAACATGTTTACATATTCATAGTAAGTTACTGTGCTGCTTCTGAACCAAAAACAAAAGCTGCTGACTTGAATTATATCTTTTCTTTTAGATTGGTGTACAGTCCCAAGTGACTAAGTATGGACTGTTCTTTGCCCTTCATAACCTTATCCAGGGCATCCTGTTGGGACCAACATCTTTTCAGTCAGGATTACTGCAAACCCCTACTCCTGAAAGGAGTCCCTTTGATTAAGTGTATGAATAGTGGAGGAACAGTTCTTAAAGAATAGTAATAGAAATGTAGCCGTGTTAGTCTAGTGTAGCTGAAGCAAAATGCAGGACAATGTAGCACTTTAAAGACTAACAAGATGGTTTATTAGATGATGAGCTTTCGTGGGCCAGACCCACTTCCTCAGATCAAATAGTGGAAGAAAATAGTCACAACCATATATACCAAAGGATACAATTTAAAAAAAATGAACACATATGAAAAGGACAAATCATATTTCAGAACAGGAGGGGGATGCGGGGGGGGGGGGGGGAGGAAGGTAAGTGTCTGTGAATTAATTATATTAGGGGTGGGGAGTTCTTAAAGAGACACTATAAAGTTGAATTCTAGTAATTCCTAACATATAAAATGTGGTTTTGGCCTGAGGCATGCAAGCTTTTGTTTTTACAATCTCATTTTCCTATTTTTAAATGCTGTCTTGTTTTTTAAATGCTAACTCATGTAGAAAGAAAGTGTGTAAGTTTCTATACATGAAGTACTGCCAATTCAAAAAACAAATAAACTGAAAACAGTATGTTTCTCTAATCTTTTTTTTTATAATAACTTAAAGTGTTACTTGTAAATAAGGTAGGTATAAAAAAGAAAAAAGACACTGGGAAGACTATCGTGTCCCTTTAAACAGGCTGCTGTTTTGAGACTGAAAACTTAGAATTTGGGTTCCAAATATGGGAGGAAGGTTAGGAGTGCACAAATGATGTTTACAGGACTTCATTGTGAATATAAATATTGCTTTAATTTACAAAAAATCATCAAAACACTTCTGTTTCAAGGTTCTCCTGAAATGTAAAACAAAAGCCTCAGTACTATGTAAGTGCTTGAGAATCAGAAAGTGAATGTAGTTATAAACAAAAACGAAATTGACCAGTTTGTTTGCTTTATCTTTGTTCACTCAAAGTAAACAGTATCTTTCGCACATAAAAGTAAATGGATTTTAAAAAATTCTTTTTAAAAATAATGTACTTAAATTTTGAATGCATCTCTTTAAATACATTTGAAATAGAATCTCAAGGGAGAGGTTTACAGAGAAGAATCTCAAAGAGCGACGTCAGAAATGGTTTAGAAAAGTACAGGAATAAGAAAAAGACGGGGGGAGAAGATAGACAAAAGTGAGAGAGAAGTAGAAGATAAGTAGGGCTTGATGGGGTGAGGAGGAATTGAAGAACAGTATCTGGGAGGTTGGAGAATATTAGTGATCATTTAAATCGTTTTTTAAAATGTTGTTTTGTATGTGAGGTGCAAGGGTGTGGTCCAAAAGGAGTACTTATGCCGTGTGCAAAACCAAAATTCCTGGCTTACATCTTACCTTACTAGTGAGGATACACATTCTACTGTGAATATTCTACTTTGATCCTTGAAACAATGTTTTCCTCCCCTTCCTTTTCTCTTTTTTTAAAAATCAGATTCTCAATATTAAAACCCAACAGTTAAATAAAAGTTGAACTTCAGATAAATTAAAAACAATTCATTTGCCTGTTTATTAGCATTTTTATTGCTTCTAGTTTGGAAACGTAAAAGTCTTAGTGGAAAAATATCCTCATAAAGTCAATTGCTTTGACAAAAAAAGCTCTTTCCAGTGTAAGATTTCATCCTTTTCATAAACATAATATTACAGTACTGCTTCTTTGTGAGAAGCAAAGGGCTTGGCCATAGGTTTGTTTCCAGTGAGGGTGGAGTGAAATTATTTTTACTAATTGATGTCAGAATGCAAAAAAATACCCCAAACTTGTGAAAAGGAAAAATGGACCATTTTTGTACAGCTCAAGATACTTTTAATGAAGAATGTTTAGTCCCATGGATGATGCTTTGTTTCAGTCCTGTGTCACTTACAAGGCTGTCTTTGTTTTCAGAGCATGTTATGGAGGTATTACATAGTTAAGGTTGGAACTGTCCTGGTTTATAATTCTGAATCCACAAAAACAAAACAGATAACCTGAATGTTTTCTCCTGTGGCAGACAATCGTTTTGTAATGTGTAGAAAGGTTATTGGACAGGATGTTGATCAGATTTGACAGTTTGAAAAATTAGGAGATTTCTACTTTCAAAAAAGATTTTCTACCATTTTTAACATGTTGTAATTCAAGCAGCTTGCTTCAGGAACTCCAAATCTGGGGCTTTTTTAATTGCCTTCCCTCAGGAGTATTCCCTTTCACTAATTTCAGTTTTCAGTGGTTTTTTTCCCCCTCGAAACTAAGAAAAAATTGAAAATTGTATTTGTTGGAATTTAGGGAGCTTGCAGCCGAGTTGGAAGCATACATTGTTTAAAGGGACATAATCAGTTTCAAACACTACCATTTCTGTGTGGAAACATTTGTACTATATTGTTCTGAATAGCACTTTAAAATATAGAGGTATATATTTAATTTGTCTTTGGTTTTCAGTTTGTTTATTTTGTACATTTGGTTGCTCTTTGTATATACAGGCAGTCCCCGACTTACGCGGATCCGACTTATGTCGGATCCGCACTTACGAACGGGGCTTTCTCGCCCCGGAGCTCACAGGCAGCGGTCAGCCACCTCGAGCTCCGGGGCGAGAAAAGCTGCTCGCGGTGCCCCTGGTCTGCTGGAGACCGTCTCCAGCAGACCAGGGACACCGCGAGCAAACCCGCAGCAGCGGCGGGGTCCCCCGCTTCTGAGGCTTTGCTCTGGCAAAGCCTCAGAAGCGTGGGACCCCCCTGCTGCTGCAGGTTTGCTCGCGGTGTCCCTGGTCTGCTGGAGACGGTCCCCAGCAGACCAGGGGCACCGCGAGCAAACCCGCAGCCGTGCGGGGGGTCCCCGCGCTTCTGAGGCTTTGCTCTGGCAAAGCCTCAGAAGCGCGGGGACCCGCCGCGGCTGTGGGTTTGCTCCCGGTGCCCCTGGTCTGCTGGGGACCGTCTCCAGCAAACCAGGGGCACCGGGAGCAAAGCGGTCCGGCCAGAGCAAAGCCTCAGAGGCGAGGCACCCCCCGCTGCCGCTTTGCTCCCTGTGTCCCTGGTCTGTTGGGCGGGGGCGCAGCTAGTGTGCCCCCCCCCCCAGCAGACCAGGCTTTTGTTGTGGACCCTGGGGCAGAGCAGCTGGGGTGCTACCGGTTGGTCCCGCAGCGCCGCTCTGGGCACTACTGGACCAACCCGGCAGCACCCCAACTGCTCTGCCCCAGGCATCCTGATTCAGCCGCTGCTGGTCAGTTTCAGCAGTAGCTGAATCAGGACTCCTGGGGCAGAGCAGCTGGGGTGCTGCTGGGTTGGTCCAGTAGCGCTGAGGAGCGGTGCTACTGGAGCAACCCAGCAGCACCCCAGCTGCTCTGCCCCAGACGTCCCCAAGTCAGCCGTTGCTGAAACTGACCAGCGCTGACTACAGGAAGCCCGAGGCACAGTTGCTCTGCCCCGGGCTTCTTGGAATCAGCTGCTGATCAGTTTCAGCAGCAGCTGACTTGGGGTTCTTAAGTTGAATCTGTATGTAAGTCAGAACTGGCGGTCAGTGTCAGCAGTGGCTGAATCTGGACGCCAGTTCTGACTTACATACAGATTCAACTTAAGAACAAACCTACAGTCCCTATCTTGTACGTAACCCGGAGACTGCTTGTAGTCAGATTTCCTGCTGTTTCATATGAGTATTTCACAGCAGTGGAGGGGGATATTTATTTAGAAAAGGAGGATGTAATTATAAAATTGCACAAATTGGCAGGTTAGATTCAGGGGCTGGTATAGGAGCTGAACAACTTTAAGCTCTCAATATAAAATAAACTAGATTTCAGGTTGACCATATACTTTTAAGAAATCCTCCTCTGAGAGCTCAAAGAGTCTAATGTGGGCTTTAGTAAGCTTGTAAACTGCAGGAAGCATGATTTCTGCCTCTGCTTAACTTTTAGCAATTCCATCCATATCTTTTCCATGTATCAGTTATTTCACATTCCTGCCAGGGAAAAGGGAAAAAATTAACCCCCCAAATTAAAGGATATGCTTTGTTACAGTGGGCTTAATGTTGTAAAAACAAATTACTTTTAAATATTATGTTGTAGTTAAAAAGAAGAATGCTGTGGAATCACATCTCAGCCCTTCATTAAAAATGTTGACAAGTCTGGAGATTCAGGGCCCAAATCACAGTCTGGATTCTGATTCAATGCATGTCCCAAGCATCTCCTTACAAAAGGACTCTGTTGAGCCCCAGCCAGGATTTATAGCCACCTTTCTCAGGGGAGGGCTTTGTTTGTAGTGTACTAACAATAGCTCTGCAGAATAGAACATCTCATTCTCCAAAGCTAAAACTTGTATGCTAATATTTATTCATATGGTGATAGCGTCAATAGCCCTCTGAGCAGGGTCTCAATATGCAAGGCTGTGTACAATTCCAGAGAGCTTGCTGCCTAAGTACAAGAAGAAAGACAACAGGTGGAGACAGCAAAAAGATGGGAGGGAACACAAAGGAACAGTGAGATGATTATATGGCCCTTCAGATGTAAATTATGTGGCAAGACCCAAAACTTGAGAAGTGAGTTAGGCAATGGCTGTGGAACCCAATGGAACTGAAGAAAATAGGCAGGTTAGTGGAGAAGGCACCCATCCAATGGAACTCCTAAAATAAGGCAATAAACAAGGAATGCTACTTAATAGTCACCTTTTCAACAAATCTATTGCTTCCCATGGTTTTTTTTAACCTCCCTGCTACTGTCTTGTTTCAGCTTGCCCAAGACCTCATGCTGGCCATAGACTTTCTCCTCCTAATCAGCACAAGAGAGAATTCCTGCTCCTGTGAACATAAGCTGACCAGTTGGGCAGGTGCCTGCAGTGAAGAACTTCTGCTGGAAGGGAAAGCATTTTATTGCATTAGAAACAAGCCCTGCCTGACACTGAAAAGTTGATCTTGTTTGGTTCTTGGAATCCATTCAGGCCCTGTCAGTCAGATGAATTTGCATTAGTTAGGTAGGATTTAAATTATTTTTAAAAGAATTTTAAAATATGTCTGAAATGGTCTTTTATTTGTATATTGTATTTTAAAACAGACAATTTATATATCCCCTGTTATTTTCAGGTTTGCTGTAAATTACCTGCAATAGTTATAATGACACCAGCCCTCAGAGAGGCAGCAACAAAAGGTCATGGTATCCACTTGTCACCTTCTTTGTCCTCTAGAGCTATGGAGTCTGATACAACTTTGTGTATGGAAAATTCCAGAGCAGTCGAGGAGACGAAAAAAGAGGATTCCATCACACAGATTACTTGTTCAGTCTTAGGATTTCCCACTGCTGACCTCAACCTCTCTAATGATATCTTCAGTGTAAAACACTTTGGTTCCCCACAATCTACTAGACATTATCAATCTGTCTTATTAATGAGCACAAATTCTCCATTAAACCTAAAACCCACCAACAGTAAGCAAAGGAATTCAGAAGAGCACAGCTGCTCCAAGATGAGAAATCTACTACATAATGGTGCAACCACACAAATCAGTCAGACTAATAATTCAGAATCAGAAAACCAGGTCAGAGGGGAAAATGTATCAGAGACCATGTCCCAAAGTTTGGCAGAAATGCAAAGACTGTTGGATTCAAATGTAACTGAAATCAGTAATATGGCGTTTCCAAAGTGTAAATGGTATCGGAAGAATGGCTTTTTGGATAAGGCTCTGCTAGTACACGGTGAGACAAAAAAAAGCAATGTATTGCATCAAGTTGAGCATGAGCCTTTGAAACCAGTCATGAGCTGCACACCCAGGAGTAAAGAGGAGGAGTTGAATGCTCACTTACTTGAGTATATCAGTAGGCAACAAGTTGTGCTCAGTCGAGCCAAAAGAGCTCGGAAACGTTTACAAATACTCCTGGCAAAGCATGTTGTCAAACACTGTGATCACCAGCTGAAATGCTTTGTGAAACATCAGCTCCAAAGAATGAAAGTTTTTCATGATCCAACCAGATTTTTGGACAGTAGCTCCCGTGGATGCACTGATATTAGGGAAGAAAACAGTACAACTAACTTGAAGAATAATAAAGACACACAGAATGGATTTAACATTGAACCTGGTGAAATGTGGGGTTTTGCACACTCTGCTACAGGCTTGCTATCTCATGTGGAGAAAGATCTGGACTCTGATGCCACTTGCAGTAGTTCAGATGAAGATCGTGATGAACAGACTGTCAGAAAAACTGTGGAAGGGTAAGTGTTAAACTATTGCTAGACGTTTGATGTATTCATTTAACAACTGTAACAAACCCAAAAGGGGCCTGGGCCTTCAAGTTCTTTTGCCTGTGAGTAGCATTAGTCTTACTGAAGTCAATTGGACTGTTCATGTGAGCAAGGTTTGGTAGAATGCAGCCCTCAATTTGTAATCCTATAAATCAAATATTAAGGGAACAATCATTTGATTAGGTTGTAGCATACAGAAAGCATTTCTATGATATGCCTATGGTATGCTGGGCAGTTTCAACAGCGGCTGAATCAGGACGCCTGGGGCAGAACAGATGGGGTGCTGCTGGGTTGGTCCAGTAGTGCCGAGGAGCGGCGCTACTGGAGCAACCCAGCAGCACCCCAGCTGCTCCGCCCCAGGCGTCCTGATTTAGCTGCTGCTGAAACTGACCAGCGCTGACTACAGGAAGCCCGAGGCAGAGTTGCTCTGCCCCGGGCTTTCTGGAATCAGCTGCTGATCAGTTTCAGCAGCAGCTGACTTGGGGACGCTTGGGGTTCTTAAGTTGATTCTGTATGTAAGTCAGAACTGGCGGTCAGTTTCAGCAGCGGCTGAATCTGGACGCCAATTCCGACTTACATACAGATTCAACTTAAGAACAAACCTACAGTCCCTATCTTGTACGTAACCCGGTGACTGCCTGTATTACTGAGTACTCAAATCAATATAAATTCATAGCAGCTAACATGCCGCTCTTTCTCTCTCTCATTCGTTGTCCCTACAAGAGGAAAATTATCATTAATACAGAGAAAGAGAAATGCCAGACATCTCTATGCTTATATTCCAAATAGAAAAGTGTATTATTCCAGAAAATAGTCTTAAAGTTTTACATGTTTATTTTCAGTTTGACTTATTGCAACAGCAATTCTTGCTTTGAGCAAGACTGTCTTATCATAAGCATTTTCAAACGTAATTGTACAGCGAGCCCCTTCTGACAACAAATATTGCCACATGACCCCTGAAGCCTGAGCCTGACCAAGCTCTACAACCCCAGGTGTGAAGGT
The DNA here is from genome assembly GCF_049634645.1 of Pelodiscus sinensis. Lineage (NCBI taxonomy): Eukaryota > Metazoa > Chordata > Testudines > Trionychidae > Pelodiscus > Pelodiscus sinensis. Next base: position 57,966,155 of record NC_134717.1, on the reverse strand, counting down.
TAGAGCCTGAGTTCCACTGCTGCAGGAGGCCACAGATGAAGCCCAAGGGCTTCAGACCATGTAGGGACCCTTCAACTGAGCGCCCCTCTGCCTACCCCCTGAAGGCACCAACTTCAAACCAGGGCAGTGGGGTTAGGCTTCAGCTTTGGCCCTGACAAGTCTAAGGCAGCCTGGCGACCCAATTAAAATGAGGGCGTCCCGATCCACAGTTTGAGAACTGCTGTCTTCTTATATGAAAGCAGGGTGCTTGCAAATAAAGATACTGATTCCTAACTTTTATTAATATTTTCACAGCTGCTAAAAGCAGACTGAAAGATTTTAATGTAAGGGAGAAGGTTTGACATGTTGTGGCATGCCAGGATTTCAAACCAAGAATGTCAAAGCCTGCTAGTAGGTTACGTTTGAGTGCATAATAATAAAAAAAAACTTGACATAACAGTTACGAAAGTGATGAATTAATACACAATTAACATAGTGTGGCAGAACAGAAAATCTAATAGTGCACATCAATTCATACGTGATAATCTGACAAACCTAATTAAGTGGAATATTGGAAATAGTTTTATTGCTGAAGTTAATTGCTGATTTATTATTGGCTTTGTATTTTACTAAGCTTTGTAAGTTAACTGTTTTTAATTATTGGCTTGAGGTCCCTTCCAGTTCTAGTGTCCTATGAGTCTATGATTCTAACTCCCGTGAACCCTTGGGGAAAAAGGAGGGAAAAACTCTGGCTTTCTTCCAGGCCAGAAGAGAGTGAGTTGGTGGGCTCCATTTTGGGGAGAGGAGCCAGATTGCTGGTATGGAGCCTTTTCCAGGCCAGGAGCTGTTGTGTTGAAGCTACAGCCTGTTACTGAGAGCCTTCTGGGGCTTGGACCTAACCGGCTGCTTCAGGGGCTGTTGGTGATTATACCTGGAGAGGAGAGACTCTGGCTTTGCCTTTGGCTGAGAAGGGCCTGCATAAACTGGAATAGAAGGTACTGTGAATATCTGTAGCTCTTTGGGAAACTGCTGCCTGGAATGAAGCACAGAAGACAAACTGACTCTGGGTTCAAAGGAAAAACTTAAAAAACAACAAATCGTCTAGTAGCATCTTAAAGACTAACAAAACATGTAGATGGTATCATGAGCTTTCATGGGCACGACCCATTTCTACAGATGTCCTGCTTATCTGAAGAAGGTTGTGCCTGCGAAAGCTCATGATACCATCTACATGTTTTGTTAGTCTTTAAGGTGCTACGAGACTATTTGTTGTTTTTTAAGTTTTTCCTGTTACAGACTAACTCGGCTACCCCTCTGAAGCTTCTGGGTTCAAACAGAGGCAGAGTGATCTGCCTAGTGAACCAGAGCTGCTGGCATTTGGTGGAGCCTGCTCCAGTGGCAGAGGGATTTTGCAGCTGGCTGGCTGCCTGGGCTGACACACACAACCTATATATTGCTGTCTCCACTTCAGCTGAGGATCTTGAAGTGCGTCCATGCAAGCGTCTGGAACGCTGAGATCCAGAGGAGTGTACATACTGGGGTGGGGAAAATGGTGGCAGTATAAATGTCAGTTAAATACGTTTTCTTTATTTCTGTGTACTTTAATTGATTTTATTCATTTTTAGTCTGTTAAACCCTCTTACTTTAAGTTAAGTAAAGGTGTGTTAATTCTAATTTAATCAATTAGATATATATTATTTATAATTGTTTTGGAGTTAGATCCAGATTATTACTGGAATAATTTTATTCCGGGAGGCTTCCATGGCACCATAAATGTGTACAGGGCCAGCCAGGTGGTGGCACTGACATTGCATATTCCTTTAGGAGCAAGGGACCGCAGCAAGGGAGTGGATAGGGAATCCCCAACTATACAACATCACCAGTGGGTTAGTCAGGATCTTCTTTTAGGTTAAAAACAGGTGCCCAGGCACACAGGTGAGTGTGGCCTGCTCCCCAGTAATCCAGGGAGGAAAGAGGGGGTTACACAAGGAAGTAAGTGTGCTTCATACTCTACGTATTGAGGCTTTTAAGTTTTTATTTTGGATAGAACAAAATTATTTAAGTAGCCAGCAAAAGTTTCTATAACATTTGGGGATAAGGGTAATGGGAATGCTGTATTCACTTAATTCCTATTGAAATGTATTAGGTTCAGTTTAATAGGGCAGCTTCTTCAATAATGTTTCTGTTGTAGATTCCTATAGAGCTGCCATCTGGAGTTCTGTTCTCATATTTTGATGTACTATTCCCTTCTTGACTTTGCATCTAGACTTCATGCTTATTCTTCAGAAGCAGTTCTGCCAGATTTGTGTAATGGGAACCTCTCAGCCAATATTCCTGAGTGTTGTACTTTAGTTAGACTATAGGTATATGGACTTCAGAAAAGCAGACTTTGACTCCCTCAGAGAACTGATGGGCAGGATTTCCTAGCATGCTTACACGAAGGGGAAAGGAGTCCAGGAGAGCTGGCAGTATTTTAAAGAAGCCTTGTTAAAGGCACAGGAAGAAACCATCCCGATGCGCAGCAAGAAAAGCAAATATGGTAGGCGACCAGATTGGCTTACCGGGGAAATCTTTGGTGAGCTTAAACACAAAAAAGAAGCTCACAAGAAGTGGAAAATTGGACAGGTGACTAGGGAGGAGTATAAATATATTGCTCGAGAATGCAGGGGAGTTATCAGGAAGGAGAAAGTGCAAGTGGAATTGCAGCTAGCAAGAGATGTGAAGTGTAACAAGAAAGGATTCTACAGGCATGTTAACAATAAGAGGGTGATCAGAGAGGGTGTGGGGCCCTTCCTGGAGGAGGGAGGAAAACTAGTGACAGATGATGTGGGAAAAGCTGAAGTACTCAATGCTTTCTTTGCATCTGTCTTCACAGACAAGGTCAGCTCCCAGACTAATGCACTAGACAGCTCAGTATAGGAAGGAGGTGGACTGCCCTTGGTGGGGAAAGAACAGGTTAGGAACTATTTAGAAAAGCTAAACATACACAAATCCATGAGTCTGGATTTAATGCTTCCGAGGGTACTGAGGGAGTTGGCAAATGTCATTGCTTAGCCTTTGGCCATTCTCTTTGAAAACTTGTGGAGATCGGGAGAGATCCCGGATGATTGGAAAAAGGCAAATGTAGGGGCCATCTTTAAAAAAGGGAAGAAGGACAATCCAGGGAACTATAGACCAGTCAACAAGGACAAGTGCAGAGTCCTGCACTTGGGACGGAAGAATCCCAAGCATTGTTACAGGCTGGGGACCGACTGGCTAAGTAGCAGTTCTGCAGAAAAGGACTTGGGGATTACAGTGTATGAGAAGCTGGATATGAGTCAATAATGTGCCCTTGTAGCCGAGAAGGTTATGGCATATTAGGTTTCATTAGGAGGAGCATTGCCAGCAGATCCAGAGAAGTGATTATTCCCTCTTACTCGGCTCTGGTGAGGCCATATCTGGAATATTGTGTCCAGTTCTGGGCCTCCCACTATAGAAAGGATGTGGATGCACTGGAGAGTGTCCAGTGGAGGACAGTCAAAATGATTGGGGGCTGGAGCGCATGACCTATGAGGAGAGACTGAGGGATTTGGGTTTGTTTAGTCTGCCGAAGAGAAGTGTGAGGGGGATTTGATAACAGCCTTCAATTTCCTGAAGGGATGTTCCAGAGAGGATGGAGAAAGGCTGTTCAGAGTAGTGACCGATGGCAGAACAAGGAATAATGATTTCAAGTTACAGTGGGGGAGTTCTACGTTGGATATTAGGAAAAACTATTTCACTAGGATGGTGGTGAAGCACTGGGATGTGTTCCCTAGGGAAGCAGTGGAATCTCCATCCTTAGAGGTGTTTACGTCTCGGCTTGACAAAGCCCTGGCTGGGTTGATTTAGTTGGGATTCGTCCTGCCTTGGTCAGTGGGCTGGACTTGATGACCTCCTAAAGTCTCTTCCAGCTCTATGAAGGAGACATTTCTAAATCAGAAAGTGATGTTACCAGTAAGAATGGTTCTTCGGGGGTATTGCCTCTACATATTCCTACTACCTGCTCACCTTTCCCTCTTTCTTGTAGTTCTAGTCTGAAAGATTCTTAATTTACTATAAGACACTTAAGTTGTTGAATCTATGAGACCCATTACTATTCCTGTTGTTGAACCTTTGGAGCTAATATTCTACAAAGAAAGATGCAGTTTACAATTCTTTCCAAAAGTGGCAAAGTTAATGGTTAATTGTATTTCCACAGGTTGCTAATTCCAGAGGAATTAATGTTCAATCTGACACCATACACTGACCTTTTATCATGAAGAGCTCTAAAGTTATCAGAACTTTCTAAACAGAATCCTTTCCATCTCTACCCCAGGATTCTATGTTTAGATAGCTCTGGATCACCTAACCTGATGGGTCCCCTAACCAATTACCCTAACAGGTCTGGAGTGATCATAGATCATAGATCACTCCAGACCAGAGGTGAGCAAAAGGCCCTCTGCAGGCTGGATCTGTCCCACCAAGCAGGTGGATCCGGCCAGCAGAGGCCCTGCTGCTCCCCTGCCCCTATGCCGATTAGGCCTTGGGGGCGGGGGAGCATGTGAAGTCTTCTCCGCTCTGCCCCGTCCCTTAATTGGCCTGGGGGTGGGGGAGCGCGCAAAGCCTCCTCTTGCTCTGCCAGGAGCATGTGGCGCTTTGAAGTGCTGCGCACTACTCATGGGAGGGGAGGGGAGGGGAGGGGAGGGGAGGGGAGGAAGAGCGGAGGAAGAGCGGAGGAAGCTTTGCACACTCCCCCTCCTCCACGCCCTAATTGGCCTAGGAGTAGGGGAGTGAGTGAAGTCTCCTCTCACACCAGGGGCATGGGCATCTTGGGGGAACTTGGGGTGGGGGAAAGGTACCCCCTCATTCCCAGACCAATCATTGTTTGGGGGGTGAGGAGTCCAGAAATATCTTGACCCCAGCCCTTCTGCTTGATCCCCTGCCCCTTCCTGCGCGGCCCGGGGCCACTTCAAAAATTTTCAAAGTGGCCCCTGGCAAAAAATTATTGTCCACCCCTGCTACTGACCATGGATGCCTGCCCAACGGGGTGCATTTTTTGTATTGAGCCCTTATTCAGATTATCGAGCATTCAAGACATCTCTAGCTGGGTGATTAGGTGCATTTGGAAATGCCATAGATGAAAACACCGTTGTGTCCTATACTATAGATGAGGGGGTCTCAAACTCCTAGCCCAGTGTTTCCCAGTTGGTGCTCCACGGAAAGAAAGTGTTCCGTGAGAACTCAGCACTCCCCCGCCCCCTCTTAAAAAGACCTTTTTTGCCGCAGGGTCCGTGGTGTGTGTGGTGTGGGTTTTTTTTTCTAAATTGTGGCGGCACTCAGCGGGTTTTTTTTTTCTCTCGACAAATTTTACCCTGGCATCCGTAGGGGTTCCTTGAAATTCTTTCAGGCTGAAAAGGGTTCTGTGGCCAAATAAAACTGGGAAACACTGTCCTAGCCTATGGGCCATCCCCATCCGGAGCTTGCTTCGCTTTCCCACAGCTCCTGCCACTGCATGGTGTGTGTGGGCCTGACTGGTACTCCCATCCTGTGCCAGGCCCCCCGGTAATCCCAGAGGCCTCGTCCCTAGGGGGACCGGGTGCCATGGAGGGAAGAGTTCAGGGCAATGGTGGGAAGGACCAGGATTTGAGGGCCATGAACACACAGGCTCTCCCTGTTGGTATTCCCATGCTGGATTGTGTGACTGCTCTGGCCAGGGATGGCCCAAGGTCTGGGAGTTTGACACCTCTGCTAGATAATATTTGCTGTTGCAGTTTGTTAGGTTGGAACATATATTATTTCCAATGAGGAGTCATGTAAGGCTGCTATGCCATTCTCCTTTTAAGCTTTCTCCGAGCATTAAAGGCTCAACACGAATACTCTGTAGGTGACTAAAACTTTTGGTTTCAGGTTCTCAGGACAGTCACGCCTATCTAGAGATCTTCCATTTTCCTTTGTTTTCACTCTCATCTCTTCTGTTTTCTTAGTTTACTTAGTTTGAGGGATTGTAGTTTACTCCTGTATAGGGTTGCCAGGCCTTTGGAATGCCCAGTCGAAAAAGGAGCTTGTCCTGTTGACAGCACAAGAGAGCCCTCGGGCTAAGGCAGGCTCTCTATCTTCCTGGCTCCATGCTAATCCTGGAAGTGGGTGTCCAGGGAGGCTGCATGCTAACCCTCCTGCTTTGAGTGCCTGCTCCGCAGCTCCCATTGGCCAGCAACCATGATCAATGGGAGCTGCAAGGGCAGCGCATGGAACCTCTCTGGAAACCCATGTGCCTAGAGGACCCGAGGATCTGTTGGCTGCTTCCTGGGAGCCATGGTAAACACTCTTAGGACCCTGCACCCTGACCCCACCCCCTGCCTGGAGCCCCTCCTTGCATGTCACATCCCTCATCTTTTGTCCCATCCCAGAGCCTGCACCCCCGATGCACCCTAGTCCTCTGTCTCAGCCCAGAGTCCTCTCCTGCACTCCAAACTCTTCATCTCTAACCCCACCCAGGGTCCACACCCCCAGCCGGAGGCCTTATCCCCCTTCTGCACCACAAGCCCTGCCCCATTCCGCTGAAAGTGAGTGAGAATGGAAGCGAGTGAGGGAGTGGGACCTTGGAGAAGGGGTGATGGATGGAAGGAGGGAGGATGGAGTGAGTGGGGCAGTGGGACCTCGGAGAAGGGATGGGACAAGAGTGGGGCCTTGGGGGAGGAGAGGTAGGGGCAAATTTCTGAACTGATAGGTGAAAGTACAAAAACAGAAATAAGACTTGATTATGGCTGTTCTCTGGATATCAGTATGCCATCAGTTCCCTGAAAAGGAATGTCCATCTCTGCTGCAGTTGATAATTTCAGTACCATTGTAGCATTTACCCTCCTTAGTACTTGTGGCTAAATTTAAGTTGGCTGAAGTTATTCAAGTTGGAAAATAAATTGTGGCGTGTATGTGTGCATGTGTGTGTGTTGAACACATTATTGGATACATTTCTGAAAGTGCTAGTGGGTAATAATACATGTCTGCCGTCATGAATTCTGGGTCACAGGACAGCACAATCAGTGGGCCCCTGTTCCCCTCTCTCAGACAGACCCACAAGCTGCCATCCCCCAGCTAGAGTAAGCCTGAATACCACCCCTCAGAGGATCCCCTGGTCAATTGCAGCTCCATCTCCCACCTGCCCAGAGGTGCCCTTCCCACCCTCCTTCCCCTCTTTGTCCTTCCAGCCATCCCTTGCACAGCTCTACTCCCCCTCCCCCAGTAGTCCTGTGCGAACTTCTCTCCTTTCCCCCTATGTCCCCAAGCCCAGCTCTTCCCCCTCTCCACTCACCCCCGGCCAGCTTTACACTCCACCCCTGCTCTTCTCCCTTCCTAGCCCAGCACCTCCCAGTGATCCCCAGTCTGATTCATTCCCCCCCTCTCACTTGGGCTTGTCATCACTGGTTCCCCACTCTGTTGGAGCTGTTGATATACCTGCCAATTCTGCTTCCTCTGTTCCTGGACCTTCTCATTCAGGAACATGGGCATGTTTGCCATCCAGTCCTCCACACCCTTCACCTCACGACATGGCAGCTTTGTGGCTAATACTGGCTTAGCTGGCATGCTTGGTACAAGTTCTCCTTAGCAGCAGGAAGTCCTCAGCCAAGTGGAAGCGGTTTTCATGTTGGTGTCTGCCCTTTATCTGCCTCAGGAGTATCAGATGTCCCTGAAACAGTAAGGCTTAGCAACTTCATCGCTTAAGGTGCACTTGGCTAACTCTGCTTTCCATCTGTGAGAGGCTGGCCAATCGGTGTTCTTGAGCGCCCTTGTTGGGCACTTTCTCAAGAGTATGGACAGACTTCACCCACTGGCTTGGCACCCTGTTCCTGCTTGGGACCTTAATATAGTCCTCTTATCACTCATGGCTCCTCCTTTTGAGCCTCTGGATGCGTGTTTCCTGCTTTACCTTTCATGGAAGGTGGCCGTTCTGATTGTGATTACCTCTGCTCGGCGGGTATTGGAGCTTCACAATCTAATGTTGCAACCCCTGTATACTGTCTTCCACAAGAATAAGGTTCAGTTTTGCCCTCACCCCTGCCTTCCTTCCAAAAGTAGTCTCCAATTTCCGTGCCAGCAAGACATTTTTCTCCCCGTGTTCTATCCTAAGCCTCACCAGAACTCATGGGGAAAAGACTGCACTCCCTTGATGTTAGGCATGCACTCACATTCTACATCGACTGGACGAACTCTTTTCAGAAGTCCTCACAGCTCTTTCAGATCATGTGAAGGGATTACCTGTTTCCTTGCAGCGCATCCTTGGATCAAGGCATGTTATGACCTGGTGAAGGTCTCCACACCGACTCTCATGGTGCACACTATGCAAGTGCAAGCTTCTTCGGCAGCTTTCCTGACTCATGGGCCGCTCCAGGAAATTTGCAGAGCCGCAACTTGGTCCTCGGTGCAATGCACTATTCAATTGTGTAACAGTCAAGACAGCACGTGGCCTTTGGCTCCATAGTCCTCGAGTCAGCCGCTCTCTGACTCTGACCCCTCCTCCTTGGTAATGCTTGTGTGAATTGGAATACATATGAGCAAGCACATGAAGGAGAAAATATGGTTACTCATCTTTGTAACTTTTGTTCTTCAAGATGTGTTGCTCATATCTATTCCATAACCACCCTCCTTCCACGCTGTCAGAGTAGCTGGCTGTTGGATCAGCAGGATTGTATATAGGGTGTCACACTGTACACACTGGTGACCCAATAGGTAGCAGCTAGAACAGGGTGGGGAACCTTATTTTGGTTGGGGGCCACTGATGCTCAAAAATCAGTCGGGGGGGCACACAAAAATGAGAAGCAAAAAACCCTTAATAACCCTCACTAGTGTGGCCTCTGGACTAGTAGATTTTGTGGACCGACTCCACACACTGGGGTGGGGGCAAAAATGAGGGGTTCAATGTGTGGGAGAGAGCTGCTGAGAAGCAGGCTTGGGGTGTGAAGTCTAGGTGGGAATGAGGGTGCAGGAGTGGGTTTGGGGGTCTGGCTCCCCAATGCTGGGGAGGGAGCTTCATGCCTCGGGGGCCAGATGCAGGCAAGCTAGGGAGGGGGGGCCTGCAGGTTCCCATCCCTGATCTAGAATTAAACTTTTTGGCAGCCATGCACATGGTGTGCGCATACCTCAATTGGAGTAGATATGAGCAACAGCTCTTGAAGAGCAACATTTCCAAATACAGGCAGTCCCCGTGTTACGTACAAGATAGGGACTGTAGGTTTGTTCTTAAGTTGAATTTGTATGTAAGTCGGAACTGGTACATATTGTAGGGGAAACTCTAGCCAAACATTTTTTTTAGTTTTGGATAGCATAGGGAAAGGTTAACTCCCCTCTAATGTTTGTTTTGCTGTCTGTTCCCCTGTTCAGAAGATTTCACATCTATTTCTGTCCCTGTGACAAACTCAGGACTAAAGGAGTAACTCATCAAATACCAAACAGCTCTGCACCATGCTTTGAGCTAATAGCTTTATTTCCACACACCACCCAGGGTTCTAGGAGGAGGGTCCTTTTTTTGCTAACACAATGAGGCCAGCACTTTGTTTGTTTTGGTGGAGTCTTTGTTTGCCCAGGGAGCCCAGCATGTATAGGGGGAGGAGGGGCCGAGAGGCTGCTTTTGTCTGCTGTTCGGCAGCCTGTTGCTCAGGGGAGGGGGCAGCCTGTTGCTGGCAGAGGGGGAGGGGGGAGGCTGCGAGGCCTCGGGGGGGGGGGCAGCGGGCGTGGGGAGGCACTTTTCCTCTGCCCGGCAGCTCTGCGGGACCCCAGTTGGAGCCGGCCCGAGGAGGAGGAGGATCCTAGGACCCAGGTGAGCGAGCCCCGGGAATGCTGCTGCGCATGTGCGGGAGTTGCCTCACCCCGTTCGTATCTAGGGATCCGACGTAAGTCGGATCCACGTAAGTCGGGGACTGCCTGTATGTGTAAGCATTTTTATGCAGAAAAAACATTGAGTTAAAAAATAAATGTTAAATTCCAGAAAAGGTAATATTGATGGAGGCTCCAAAAAAAAAAAGTGATTACAGATCTTTATAGAAATAGCAGTATATTTGATTCATTGAGGTTTTATTGAATTGATAGTGCATGGCTTTGTTTGGTAGTAGTAATTGTGAAGCAACAGCATATTATTCTGTTTTCTCAGTTTTCATTCTTCTGTGCGGATCTGGGCAAAGACGTAATTGAGCTGTCAACGTAAATGGTGTATTGTTATGCATTGTTGATTACATATGATATCAGAGAGTGCTATTTGTTACAGTTTTTTTCACATTTTAAAGTACATTTTAACTGCCTGGAATGTATGCATTACATTGAGCACGTAAAAGAGCAGCCTTTTTTTAAATTATGTGGTTTTAGATTTAACAATTAACTTGTCTAGGGGAATTAATGCCTCTGCAGTGTCCAGGGTTAGTTTATTCTGAAAACAAACATTAGGCAGGCTTGCTAGAAGACGTAGTCCTTGAGAAAGCATTTACAGGTCATTTCATAAATTAGACATGTTTATTCAGCTGTGGCATGTGATAGTTTTTGTTACCAGTGGTCATTTTTATTTCATACCTGAAACCAACTGCTGATTTAATTTAAAGTGCATTTATTATGCAACATATCAGTGTTTTAATATGCACTTTGTGCTATCTTCACTTATCTTCATAAGTAATGTCTAACTTATTAAATACTAGCGCGTATACCTGGCGTTGCTCAGGTCCTTAACTAAAATAATTTTTGTTTTTTCTTCATTTAAATCATTGCTCTTGGGTGGGGCAGGGATGAAAAATTCAGTATGCGGACTGACCTGGGGAGAGAGGAAAACTCCAACCCTCTGTCACCACAGCAAATTGGAGCCAGATGAGAAGCACCTGGCCATGGTTGCTGTAGCTGCAGCAAGCACAGCGGCTGGAGGGGTGCATATCTCCTGGTCAGACAGACACACAGACAGACTCTCTCAGATAGCTGTCCTTTTCTCCATGCCTGCCCGCCGCTGTCCCAACAGGATTATAGGAGTTCTGGTCTCCATCTCTGGCCCCTTTCTTCGCTCCTGTGGTCATTTTATAGTATAAGTGTCCCTGCTAGTAGACCCCTTCCCTTTCTGTTTGATGTTTATTCTAGGCACATCCCATTGTCCTTGCACAACCAAACCCTAAACTTGCTTTAAGTTATGATAAATTTGGAGATCCTAGCTCTTACTGTTTCGGAGGAATTCTTGAACAAACAAAAGACTCATCGACTGACAGACACACAAACTCTCAAATATATAGTAGATCACAGGAACCCTGCATTTACCATAATGATGTGCAATGTTTATATTCAAGCTAATCATTGGTGAGCTTAACCAGGTGTTGGTGCTGTAATGAAGCTGGTTGTAATGCTGGGCTGTGTGTGTCTAGACTGCATCCCTTTTCCATAAAAGGGATGCAAATTAGACATATCACAATTGTAAATGAAGCGGGGTTTTAATTCCCCATCCCCCGCTTCATTTAATAAGGGATCTTTTGGAAAAGGCTTTATTTTCCGAAAGATCCCCATCTAGACTGGTGCTTTTTTCCAGAAAAGCTCCGAGCCGGAAAAAAGCGGAAGCCATGTTTATGCAAATGAAGCGGGGGGGATTTAAATACCCGCTTCATTTGCAATTGCGATGTGTCTAATTTGCATTCCTTTTACGGAAAAGGGATGCAGTCTAGACACAGCCCTGGTGTAAAATGCTGCAAGGGAGATTGGGGCCAGTTCAGATAATACTGTCAAACATGCAGTTTCAGTCATGGGCTAGCAAATGCTAATTTGATTTTTACTGTTTGTATTGCAGTACTTGGTGATGTGAAGTATGAGCTGTTTTGTCTCTGTAGCTAATTAGCCAAGCTTCTTGGGAATCAGGATTCTTGTCACTGTGCAGTGTTGCTATAACTCATGATTTTATCAATACTTACCATATTTGGCTTATTTTTAAGGATTCTCAAGAATTTCTTATTTTAACAGTCAAACTTACAAAGATGTATTTACATCCAGAATGGCCAACTTCCTTTGACAATGAATCTGAAGTCTAACTGTTGCCAGGAAAGATGGGGGGGGTCCTGTACTCCGTATGTGAGGACTAAACACAGATAGGAGAAGATGGAGTTGCCAGAAATGAGAGTATGGATGCAGCAAGAAGGGGGGAAAAACAAAGTGAAATACCAGAGAGATGTGAGGAGCAGCCCAGGAATGGAGGGAAGTTTAAAGGAATGAGAGGAGCAGGAGGCAGCGTGAAGAGGGTACAGGAAAATGTGGTATGATAGAGGGAAAAAAATTAGGAGGAGTAGGAGAGTGAAAGAAAAGGAGGAAATAAAAAGGTCAAGTGCACACAGAGAGATGCTTGGGGACCATGGAAGGATGTTCGAGGCAGTTGCCATTCTGTCGCATTCTGTTCCCCTCCCCCCCATTCAAGGATAGAAAGAGTTGGATAGAGGAGGACTGAATGGAAGCCACCCATTTCATGGAGGAGAGGGTAAGCTGAGTGATCTGAGTTAGGAGGTTGCATTTTTGTGTATAATAAGATTTAATTTTTGAATCTGAGGTGTTTTCATACAAACTGGGAATGCATGATATCATCACATGGGTGAAAAAATTTGGCAGGCAAAAATGGCTATAATTAAGCCAATTTTATAATCTTTGTGGTCTGATTCAGGAGATTGTACATTTGGAGTTCCTCTTAGTGCTTTCTCATAACACTAGCGTGGGCGCATTACAGCTTATACCACCTATTTAATACAAAACTTCCACTTATTGTTAACTCTCTCCCCATAAATACATGTCTGGGCACTCTGTTTATCCTCTCCAATCCCTTCATCCCTGATGAGGCTGTATTCCTCACAGTTTTCAGGCCATAGGAATTTAGGGTAGGTAGGTGGAAAACATCATACACTACCCCTTGAAGACTCATGGCCCAGTCTAATGATTTTTTCAGCTGTCTCTTAAGTTTGGACCAGCCCTGTAGAGCCTGGTCCTGTGTTCTTCTGTACCATACGTTTTCCTTGATTAGATTCTCCTTTCCTATTATTTTTCTGCCTAATACCTATTTTTCAAACTATCTTTACAGAAGCAGAAAATCCCTCACAATAAAATGTCTGTGCATAGCGTGAGGCTGCTTTTTACTTTTGCTAGCAGTTCCCCTATCCATGCAGTTGCCCTTTTAGCTTCTCCTTAATTATAGATAATACTGAAACATAAATCCCAGGCAACAGATGAATGGTAGAATTTGTAAAATGAATGATTTAAAAAAAAATGCCTGCTGGCTTCATCCCAATATTTTAGGGGGTAGCTGTGTTAGTCTGTAACTTTAAAAACAAGTAGTCTTGTGGCACCTTAGAGACTAGCAAAAACATGCAGGCTACACTACAAGGTTTTTTCGCAAAAGCAGCTGTTTTGCTCTGGGGAGCGTCCACACCTCAAATGAGCTCTTGTACAATTAAATGGGCAGTTAAATGGCAGAACAGAGGGTTTTTCTTTTTCTGCCGTAGGTAAACCTCCTTTTCTGAGGCATAACTGCTTTTAGCGCTACAGTTATTACCATCAGAGCTTTCTTGCGCAAGAGCGTCCATGCAGCATGGATACTCTCTTGAGCGAAAGCACATTGCTTTTGTGATGTGCTTTGAGGTGTGGCCGTGCTCTTGTGCTATACGTTTTTGTGCAAAAACACTTGCGCAAAAGGCTTCTTGTGCAAGAAGCATGTAGTGTAGACGTAGCCATATAGTATCATGAGCTTTTGTGGACAAAACCCATTTCTTCAGATGAGTTTGAGTAACAAATACATTCCATGTTAAAGTTCAGGGGTTTTTTTCTTTGTTTTTCCCTTTTGGGGAAGGCAGGAATGCAGAGAGTTTAGGGATGGGAGGGAAGGATAAGCTATACTATCCGGCTGTGTCTAGACTGGCCAGTTTTTCCGGAAAATCAGACGCTTTTCTAGAAAAACTTGCCAACTGTCTACACAGGCCTCTTGAATTTCCACAAAAGCACTGACTTCCTACTGTAAGAAATCAGTGCTTTTTGCGGAAATACTATGCTGCTCCCATTCGGGCAAAAGTCCCTTTTGCGCAAAACTTTTGTACAAAAGGGCCAGTGTAGACAGCTGAGATTTGTTTTGCGCAAAAAAGCCCCGATCACGAAAATGGTGATCGGGGCTTTTTTGTGCAAAAGCACGTCTAGATTGGCCACAGACGCTTTTCCGCAAAAAGTGCTTTTGCGGAAAAGCGTCCGTGCCAATCTAGACTCTCTTTTCCGAAAATGCTTTTAACAGAAAACTTTTCCGTTAAAAGCATTTCCGGAAAATCATGCCAGTCTAGACGTAGCCCATGTGTAACCCACACACCTAGTGTGGTTACTGAGCAATGTCAGTGGTTCCCAGACTACAGCAACAGTTAAGACCAAGAGACCTCTACAGCATGGTTTGGGAGCCAGCTGGCTTTTAGCTCAGAGGGTAGAGGCTCCTATACTCCACTTCAGAGGTACCAGGTTCAAATCCACCTGGTGGTGGTTATACATGCATTTGTCCTATCAACAATTTTTGGGCTAAGGTCTCTCCAGGAAGGCTAGGAGTGGCTGGTAGTAGTAATACATTTCTTTTGGTTTCATTTAGTGCCATTCTAAGCTCAGACTTGTCTCTATTGGCCTGAGAAATGAATTTCTTCATGGACTTGTAATGCACTGCCCCTACACTGCCAGCCGCAAGTTCCTTCTTCTAATTATAATTTGATTATAGTCTAACTGCTTGCATTTATCTGAGCTTTTTATGGTTTGGTTTTTCTTCTGTTTTTATTTGGTGTATTCTTACATGCAAGTCACATAGGCTTGACCTGCTGCAATTTAATCAAACCAGTGTTTCACATGAAAAACAGCTTATTTGAAATAGCTCGAGCATGTCATGTGGGAAAAAATTTAATAAAAGCTTTTTACTCTGTTTGTTACGATTTTTATATGCTAAAGGCTAACAGGATTGTGCCCTAAGTGGTTTGTCGGCTTAATCACTGTAGTATATTTTAAAAATATAATTTACTGTTTCAGAGTTGGTAGCAGTAGTGTTTTACTTTTTCAGCACATTGAAAAGTGAGAAATTCTAAAAATGTAGCATTGCTAATGGTCTGGGATTGTTCAGAGAAAAACACACCTGGTTTTACTTCCTATGAGAATATGAGGACAGTGTCATGTTCTCGTCCTCAGCACAAAAACTGAGTAAACAGGTTTGCAATAAGGACATACACCGAAAGTATCTATGCACTTTCATGTTCCTTTCCCAGTTTAGAATCAGAGCGTGGGGCTTCCACTCTGTAAGATGTGCTATACTGTTTGGTTAATAGTAGCTGTTACTAGTTGCTTTGTACTCCTTGATGGAGCTTTGTTCTGTGGATCTGCATAGTTGGATTTGCATAGTTATTGGGTCTAGAGATGTAAGAGTAGTTCAATAGTCAACTACTCGCATTTCTCTCCCCCTTTGCTGCCTCTATATCAGTTCATATCAGCGCTTATTTTAAGCATTGTTTCTATTTGTATCAATTTCAGTTTTCACAGCTTGGCAAAATTGTGGGTCTTTATATTTTTCTCTCTAAAATTTTCACAGTTGTAGAAATCCTGATACCCAGTGCCATACTCTAACCACTAGAAACACTTCCTTATAGCATGTCCTATGGGCATGTATACCATCATCTAATTTAACAGTGTTATGAAAACTTAAATGTATGAAGTGTATGTTTATAATTAGACTATTCTAAGGCCAAAGTCTGCTCTCAGGTGTGGGCCATGCAACTTGTATTGACTTTTGAGGGAATGATAAATACATACTTTATGGCAGAATTGATTGTGAATACCGTCCATCCAAGATCTGATATTTCATGGTAGTAGTAATAAAATGCTTTTTTTTCTTTTGCATGTGAAATATAAGGATATAGAGACTCCATTATTGATAATGACCTATTTCTATCAGATAATGCATTTCATAGTTTAACAAGCTTTTTCTTTATCCATTGTGGTTTGGTCTTGAGCAGAGTAGATACAACTCAATGTTTTTTTAAATAAAAAATTGGATTTTTTTATTTAAATTGGATTTTTAATTTTTTTTAAAATCAATAAATACTAAATTGCTCTCCTGTTTAAAAATAAGAAAATTAAATTGAGTGCTTATAACCAGACTATACTCCCTCTGGTAGAGCAGACATTGGTGGAGGGTTGCTAAAGACAGCGTATGAGAAGGAACTTGAACAGTGTGCAAGAAGTACTGAGGGGAAATTTTCCAGTTTAAGCCTTGATGGCTGGAGCAACGTACATAATGCTCCAGTAATATGTACGTGTGTGACAACAAAAAATGGGGTTGTATATCTGTCAGAAACAAGTTACATTGGAAAATGCCCACACAACAGAATATCTAAAAAGTGGCAGTGAAAGTTGTAATAAACTGTGAACAGAAGTTCAGCTGTTGCTTGTGCCATTTTGCCACAGACAATGCTGCAGACATGACAAAGATGAGAAGGTACTTAGAAGAAGAAACAGAAGGATGCTCCTTAATAACATGGCTGCAGTGCCCATTGGACGCATCTTTTAGCCAAAGATTTAAGTACGTCTTCTCCAGGAATTAAAGAAAATGTTGTTGAAATTGCAAAATACTCTCATAACAACTATGTTTCTTCAGCTTCACTGCAGTGAGCAGGAGGATCCAAACTAATTCTCTCTCAAGATGTTGATGGAATTCTGTGATTGACTGTTTTGAACAATTTATGAAGGATTGGTCTAGTTTCATAAAACTTTGGAGAGAAAACAGCGATAAGATATTTTGAATGAGATACTTCCAGTTATCTAACATTGAATTGAAGAGGAATATAGAGAATATGCTCAATATACTGAAGCCTAGGGATGTAAACAACCGTTTAAATAGTTAACCTGTTAAACGACTAAAATGTTAACATTTAACTGGTTAACCGCTGGTGGGGCTTTGCATTTCGAGCGGCCAGGAGAGATCTGAGTCCTGCTGGTGTGACCCTGCCGGCCCGCCTAAGCCAAGTCAGTGCACCTGGAGCTGGCACACTGCCTCCTGCCAACCCGCACAGGCCAAGGCAGAGCGGCCAGGGCCTCTCCTGCTACCCGTACATGGTCGGGTAGGTCTGCTCCAGCCTATCACAGTTGGCCATCCACCTGGTTACCTAGTAAGCATTCTGGTAAGCCTAATGCTTACTGGGCAACCAGTTAACCTTTTACATCCCTACAAAGTCTATTATTTATAACCTTAAACATCAGAGAAATTGCTGCTGCATTTCTGATCTGTCAAAATTTGGAAGGCACTTCAAGAGATATTGACAAAAGAAATCCCTCACCAGAAAGTTAAACTGCAGGCAATAAAGGAGAAAATAGATCAAACAGTAATTCCATATCATTTTCTTGCAACCCCAGATTAATTCTCGACCCCAGATATGAAGGTAGATGTCTAGCTTCTGAAGATGATAATGTTGCTAAGCATGGGCATTTCAAAATCACTCCGTAGTTATGCCAGTCATAATACATTTCAGGGCTGGAGCAAAGCCATTTAATCAGTACATGTTTACTGATGTTTTGAACAAAGTCACTCCTGTGACTTGATGGAAATCATTAGCCAGGCACTTTGAAACAGTGTTCCTTTAGTTGTTAAGCCAACTTTTCACAATAGTAGCTTCCTCTATAGACAGAGAATATTTTCATCATTTGGTATTGTTCACACAAAGCTAAGGAATCAACTAGAAGTTGAAAAATCATGAAAACTCGTATTTCTGTTTCAGTCTATGAATCAGAGTGACAGTGGGAGTGGGGAAGATGAGAGCTAGATGTAGAAGTTTTAAGGACACCGAACATTTAGTGTTGTGATGACTATTAGATTTAATAAAATTTGAAAATTAAAAAAAAAGAGTGTATGGACAGCCATCAGCTGGCAACTCAGGAGACTGCTGCAAGTGCAAATGTGAAACAATTTTGTAACATTAAGAATTAGTTTAATGAAATGTAAGTGTTATTGTGTTTTTACCATTCCTAATGTATTGCTGCTGCATCTGCAGCTTGACATGGATAATAAGTATTATGTACTATTTCCTAAATTAATAACTTTATATTTATCTAAAACATTACACAAAGAAAATCTTCCAAGATGTTGTAAAGTCTTGTGCTCAATTGTAAATTAATGTGTTCTGGTGATCAGATTTGCACTGTTGTTTAAGACCTATTTGAAAAAGTATGCATGGGAAATAGATTTTTAAATCAATGATATTTTGGGGTAATTTAAATCAATCCACGCTGTATCTGAACATGGATATCTTTACTGGCATGATATCATACCATACAAGTGAAATAAGAACAACTGGCTAATTCCTCCTCTTTGCAGTGGTAAAGGCACTTTCTCTCGGTCTGTGGCCAGGGCGTATCTAGACTACGTGGAATGGTTGAAAGAGGATATGCAAATTCCACGTGAATTTACATATCTTCTTCCGATCATGCTTTCGAAAGTGAAAGTAATTAAGATGCAGCTTTTTCGGTGAAAAGCCGTTCTTCAAAAAAGGAGGTTTATGCGGCTTTTTGGCAAGGCGGTAGGGGTTTGCCAAAAAAGCTGCATCCTAATTACTTTCACTTTTGAAAGCTCAGCTTTCGAAAGTGAGATAGGAAGAAGATATGCAAATTCCTGTGGAATTTGCATATCTTTTTTCGACCGTTCCCTGTAGTCTAGATGAGCCCTGGTGTACTTGTTGTAGAGAGTTTTTCCTCTTGCTTATTTTCAGTATTAGAACATGGCTGCTTTTTACCCTTCTCCCATAAACTATGTTTCATTTTATTTGGGCTTTTAACCCTAACACGTTGCTCACAGATTCCAGCCCAGAGATGTCTTGTAATATCACCCTCAGTTCTTCATCAGTAGAATCATACAATCATAGGACTAGAAGGGAGCTCAAGAGGTCAGCTAATCTAGACCCCTACATTCATAGCAGCAGTAAATATTATATAAAGTTGGGGTGTAAGCAAATAGTCAAGTAGTTGACTACCCGATAACCTTAAGCTTATTGCGGAGTCGAGTTGACTACTCACTTTTCAACCCCTCTCCTCTTGCTGTCTCTGTATCAGAGGTAGCAAGGGGGGCGAACAGGAGCTGGTGCTGGGGGGAGCCATCTTAAAAGCCGGTTCCCCCCAGCACTGTTACCATGGTGCCGCCTGCCCACCCTGCGTTGCTGCCTCTAGCATTGCGGGGGAGAGTACAAGGAGTCTGCCACGAAGCAGCCTCTGCCTGTTGCCAGTCCGGGCCTCCACGAGCAGGGACAGCTGCCCAGCTCTTATTACATTTAAAATGAAGAGCTGCAGTGGTCCCGGCTCTGTCCTGGCTCACGCTGCTTGGGGACCTACTCCTGCTGTGGCTCTGCAGTTTAAATGCCAGTTGTGACCTAATCACTGTTGAGTAGAGCAGAAGAATTATTTCTTGTGTCTTGCTTACAACAGTCCTCCCTAATACATCATGTGGTTTTGGGGTTTTTTTCAACAGTGTTATACTGTTGACTCATTTATTTTATGATCCACTGTGAATCCTGGTCCTTTTCTTCCTTACATCTTCCTAGACCGTCCTTTTCCATTTTGTGTGTGTGAAAAGGATTGTTCCTTCCAAATTGGAGAACTTTGCATTTGTCCTTATTGAATTTCATCCTATTTACCATTTCTCAAGTTTATCCTATCCTCCCAATCACTTGCAACCCATCCTATGCTGGTATCATCTGCAGACTTAAGCGTTCTGTCTAATGCCATTGTCATTGATAAAGATACTGAACAGAACTGAACCCAAAATTGATCCCTGCAGTGCACCTCTCTATAGCCCTTCCACCTTTATTGTCACTACTGATAACAATTATCTGGGAATGGTTTATCCAACCCAGTTATGCACCCACCTTATAACAGCTCCTTCTAGGTTGTATTTCCTCACATCTACCACTTCTCTCATCCGTTAGGCTTGTTAGTCTTTCATAAAAAATTATTAGGCTGATTTGACACAGTTCTTGACAATCCATGCTGACTGTTACTTATCACCTTTGTATCATCTAGATCAGTGTTTCTTAAACTTTTTAAGACTGAGTAACACCACACAATTTTTTTTTTATGAGGAACACCAAGGATTTTTTGTTGGGGGGAGGGGGAAGAAAGGTTAGAGGGGGAAGTTATTGAGGGGAAAAAAGGGTCGGGAGAAAGTTACTGGGGGGGGGGGGGGGGGGAGAAGGTCCTGCCCCGTTAAGGGTGGCCAATTTGAATTCTGTTGTTCTCTGCGGCACACCTCTGACTGCCTCATGGCACACTGGTGTGTCACGGAACACAGTTTAAGAAACACTGCTTTAGGTGTTTGCCAATTGAATACTTGATTATTTGATCCATTATCTTTCTTGGTACTGAAGTTACACTGACTGTCTGGTCTGTAATTCCCTAGGTTGTCCTTATTTCTTTTTTATATGGATTGGCACTAGAAGTGCACTTATTCAGTCCTCTGAAATTTCTCCCATCTCCTATGACTTTTTAAAGATAATAGCTAAAGCTCAGCTATGTCCTCAGTCAGCTTCTTGAGTATTCTAGGATGCATTTTATCAGGCCTTGGTATCTTGAAGACATCTAAGTTATCTATGTAATTTTTAACTTGTTCTTTTCCTATTTTATCCTCTGATCCCATCTAATTTTCACTGGTATTCACTATGTTAATGTCCTATTGCTACTAACCTTTCTGCTAAGAACTGAAACAAAAATGTCATTCAACATTTCCACATTTTCTATTATTTTTCACCTCTAATTGAGTACTTGCCTACCACGTCCTTGGTCTTTCTCATGTATTTGTGGAATAAGAGGAACATTTTCTTGTTACTCTTTGTCTGTAGCCTCTTTAATCTCATTTTTTGCCTTGGCCTTTCTGACTTTGTTCCTACGTACTTGTGTTATTTGTTCATGGTCCTTTTTTGTAGTTTGATTTAGTATCTGATTTCTGTAGGATTTTTTTTTTTGAATTTCAGATCATTGAAGATATACTAGTTAAATCAAGGTGGTTTCTTGACATAACTGCTATCTTTCCTTGCTCCCCCACTCTTTTTGGGAAGAGAACAGAAACAGTTCTCTCTCCGGTGAATGGCAAATTCTGTTAACCTCCTTATTCTGTTTTTGTTTCAAATACATGTGAATGTTAAAAAAAAAAAACCTCTTGGGCTATGTCTACACTTCTTGCGCGAGTAATATGCAAATGAGGCTAAGCGTGGAATATCGCTGAGCCTAATTTGCATACATAAGGAGCCACCATTTTTTTCAGAAGAGGCTCTAGTGCAAGAAGGAGCATTTACACTGCCCCTTCTTGCGCAAGAAAAACCCTCTTGCGCAATGCTGTTCTTCCTGAAAAGTAATAGGTGTAAAGGCATTGCGCAAGAGGGTTTTTCTTATGCAAGAAAGGGCAGTGTAGATGCTCCTTCTTGCGCAAGAGCCTCTTCTGAAAAAAATGGTGGCTGATTAGGTATGCAAATGAGGCTCGGCGATATTCCACGCTTAGCCTCATTTGCATATTACTTGCACAAGAAGCCACGAGTGTAGACATAGCCTTGAAGTATCATATATGATATATTTACTTAATATGCACATTGACCAAAATTAATTGACACCAGGGACAGCTGAATCACCCAAATCTGTAATTGAGTGCATAAAATTGATTTTAAAAAACCCATAACCTACAATACCGTCACAGCTTTGAATAGCATGGCATATGTAATTGCAAATTGTTGAGTTGTGCCTTATTAGAATAGAAGTGTCAGTGAGGTGATTATGGAAATCAGTATGATTTGACAGTGGTTTGGGGTTTTGCTAGTAGAGTTATTGGAATTCTATTAAAATCTGTAACTTGCATTAAGAGATCTAGTTTAGTAGTTAGTCTAGCTTTTTGGCTTTGGAGTACATAACAGAAAAACAGTTTTATTAAAGCCAACTTGCAAAATCTGTTGAACGATGAATAAAGTGCAAGAAACTTGTACCGGTTCTTAATTAAGGAAATCAGATGTTGATGTTGTATTGAGTTAACCTGATTAGATGCCTTCAGAAGACAAATGAGATGCTTTCATCAGTTGAAAGTGCATTTATGAAAACGTGTTTATTTTTCTTCTTGGTCTAACCAGTATTTCATCTTATTTACAGCAACTATAATTCTGAATGGAAGTGGCTTGTAGACAGAGCTAAAATTGGCTACCGTTGGACATGGCTTCAAACCCAGATTTCGGAGCTAGAATACAAAATCCAACGACTAACCGACCTTCATAGGCAGATACGTGCCACCAAGGTATGATCTGTGTGTTAAGAAGTGGGCTTTTCAAATAATCCATTGACAATATTTCCAGTACTATTTTTTTCTTTTTGTAACAGTTTTGGTAGCCAAGCAAAATATTGCAAAGAATTACAAAGGTTAATGAGAAGATATCAGAAATCAGAAGCATGGTTATCTAGAGGGCATACACATGGGATTGGAAATCAGAGTCTCCAGAGTTCTAATCCCGGCTCTGTCATTGATTCACTATGGCTCTGGGGAAGTGACTTGAGTTTCCCTGTGTATTAGGAATGTTCAAATGTGTCATTTGCTAACTATGTAACGGCTGAAAAATTCAGTGGTTACCCATGGGGTGGCAGCCAGCTCCTCAGGCTCCTCAGCTTACAAACAGCTGCTGTCCCATGCTGCTGCCTCTGTTGTTATAAGCAGCAGCACGGGATGGCAGCTGGTTCCCCGGAAGCTGGTGTGTGCTGGGAGCTGGCTTAAAAGCTTAATAGCCAGCTTAAAAGCCAGGTCCCGGTGTACCCTATTCCTAGGGGCTAGGTGCTGCCTCCCACTGCTACCTTTGGGAGCCAAACCATGCATGTAACCGTTTGGTAACTGATAAGCTTATGTTTATTGGTTACCCATTTAAACAGCTGCACTCTTACATCCCTACTATGTATAAAGAAGAAACAGTGATTTTTTTTTTTGTGTGTGCCCCTACCATACAGAAATATTTTCAGGACAAATAAATTAATGTTTTTTGAGAGATTTGAATGTGTCAAATGCTCATTATAATTAGAATTACAATATGATATCAACTTTTCTGTTTATACAAGTTTAAAATAAAAATTAAGGAAGTCAAGATTGTTAGGCTGTTTTTTAGGAATGTTATGCTAAATCATACTGTTCTTAGCACTTCATTTCTATAGGCCAGCCAACTCATTCCCTCCCTATGAAGGCAAAAATTCAGCATGTTCCTGCTCATTGATTGTTCCTTTTGTGGTGGTGGAATGTTTCCAGGGCTTGCCTTGCCTCCCTCTGTAGAACTGAAAGGAGGGCAACTCATGAAACTTTAAATCCATGTAGTATCTATGTGGATGATCTCTGCACCTACTCTTAGGGCACCCCTTCACACCCCAAACCCATCAGCATGGCTGTGAGGGTGATGGGAAGAAATCTGCATCATGGCAGTGACTAGGAGATGGTATTCTTACTCATGTATTTCTTTAGTGGTAGGAGGTACGTTCACATGTGGCCAAGCCCCATCCCTTCCCAGGGATGAATGCTACAGAAATGATGCTTTCTGCCTCACATCTGGGCCTCTTACCTCAGATTGGAATCTCTCTCTCTCTCTCTCTCTTTTAAATATGAAACAAATGTCAGTTTACAATATTTTGGGGAGCTGAAAGGTCTGGTTAGAACATTAATGTGGAATGGGGGAGACCCTGCTGTGTGGGCATCGTCACGGGTCCCATACAAGAGGCAGTCCATCTTCGCTACCTCTATAGATTCAAAGGACAGGCAAGGCTATAAGGAGCTGAGAGACTCATCTCATTGGACTTAGAAAAAGTCATCAGAAAACCAAAAGCTATTGTGTGGCCAAAAGTTCTCATTTTTTTCCAAACAGAAAAAAATGTCCTTTTTATTGTAATTTTCTGTGGCAACTCTCACTTCCATTTTCCAACCATTTCTGCTTACAGTCTTCCTGGCTACAAGCTAGCCTCTTCTCCTTACTTTCCAGATATCTCACCATTCCTCTTCCCCTTTCCTTTTTGTTTCTCTCCACCTTCATTCTCCCTGTTTTATTGTGTCTATTCCCTCCCTCCACCCTTTCCTTTTTTAAGAATCTTGTTTCTGTTAACTCCTTTCCTTTCTTTTTTCCTCCCCCCTCCAGTCATGCAATATATTACTCCAGTGAAAGACAGTTTTTAAAAAAATTGACTGTCACCTGCATCATGTGGCTTTTGTGTCCTTTCCCTTTCTTCTACTTTTTGAATTTTGTGTTTGGCTTGTAAATTCTTCATGAAAGTGTCAAAGTCAGACACAAGACTCACAGATTTGTCAGACCGCTCTGTTTATTAGCAAAGCTGCTCTGCTAATTCACCTAGAAAATGTGAGTTCCATACAAGGCTCAAACCCCTTTGATTTATACAGTCAAAAGAAAGACAACTTAACAAGATTAAAAGGATGGCAAAACTTCGCATGATTAGTATGAGGCTAGTCAAGTATCTTCATTTCCATATCAAGCACACAGCAATCTCCTGTCCATATCTCTCTGGCTATCTCAATTACTTTCTGCCTAACACCTAATGTTTCCTTTTCCTGTTACCACAGGCATACCTGACTAGCACTCTGATCTGCATACCTACAAACAACATTAACATAATTTCCTCTTTCCTGTTCAGAGACAAACAGTGTTCCTTCAACTTATTCAATTATTACAGTATAATTCATCTTTCTCTTAAAATATAATTCTTTCTACTTTCACAAAAGGGACACGCTATATATCATCCTTTTGCTTTACAGAGCATCTACTACAACCAAATAATGCTTTGTGCCTTTTTGTGTAACCACACAAAACAATAAATAAATAAGCTACATACTAAAAATCCAGGGGGGAAGTGCAATGGCAAACATAACTACATATTTTTCTCTTGTTCTAAAAGTCTTTTGTTGATGGGAATGGCAACAAAACAGGATTACCTTTTCAAAATGCAATACAAAGGTTTTGAATTTTCTTTTTTATCCATCCCAAACTAAGATCTATGACTCTCAGCTTGCATTAGAGAGATTTTAGGTTGGCAGATCCTCCCTTTCGACCTAAGAGAAGGCTTAGAAAAAACTTGATTTCCCTGGTCACAAGGCCTAGTTTTCAACTTCTCTTGCTTTGTGACCTACAAATATTATAATGGCCAAATATGCTATGTCTGAGACTTGGACCATCTCCTGATAGTTAATACAGGGAAACCCAAACCAATCTGATAGAAGGAGCAGTATGTTTGTAGACATGTTCATTCAGTAAACATGTAGTTTGCCACAGTTTAGATTCACAGAAACAGTTCTTCAGTTATTAACTTTGTTCTTGGACAGTAGTTTGAACAGTGGAAACAATGGAGAGATTCAAGATGAGGGCAACTCCATACTGCTTGTGTGTTTCCCCGTTTTTCTTCTGAAAAAATAATCCAAATTCTGGATGTTAAGGACTAGTCAACTATCCGATAAGCAAAAGCTTATTGCATAGTCAGTCAACTAGCTGATCTCCTCCTCCCCTCCACTGCCTCTATCAGATAGAAGCAGCAAAGTTGGGGGGAACGGGTACTTCAAAGGGGGAGTGCTCAGCGGCTCAGCTGTGCGGCGCTGTCCTTTGAACTCCGCCTCTGCGTTTCAAAGGGGTTGCCCTGCACAGCTGAGCTCAGGCTCAGCTGTGGGGCGCTCAGTGTTTCAAAGTGGCGCTGTGGAGCCTGGGGTCAGGTGAGGGCTCCCCAGCTGATCCCAGGCTCCGCGGCATTTCTGTGGAACCTGGGATCAGCTGGGGAGTCCCCAGCTAACCTTGGGTTCTGAGGAAATGCTGCGCGGAACCTGGTGTCACCTGGGGAGTCCCCAGCTGATCCTCGGTTCTACTGAAATGCCACAGGGAGCCCAGAATCAGCTGGGAGTCCCCAGCTGACCCCAGCTCCACGCAGCATTTCAAATCCACAGCGCAGCATGGAGCTCGGGATCAGCAAAGGACTCTTGAGTCCACTGCTGACCCCAAGCTCCATGCTGTGTTGCGGCTTTGAAATGCACAAGAGTCCCCGCTGGGGGCCCCAGGCTGCAGGCGGTGTTCCGCATTCCTCCTTTGAAATGTATATTTCAAAGGAGGAATGTGGAAGTGCCTATTGACTAGTTGAGTAGTCGATGGAAACTCCATCGACTACTCGACTAGTCAATTAACAGATATTTAACATCCTTATTCTAGATTCTAGAGCTAGTTGCGACTGAGACACGACTCAAGGTGTCAGTGTGATGTTGGCGAGGACCATTCAATTAAAGCACTATCCTGGAAGCATCACAGGAGCCTTAGCCAAGGTAGAGACCTCTCCTCCTATTGGATATTAGAAGAAATACAGGGTTCTTGATTGAGTTCCATTCCATGCCATTCCTTCATCCTCCATAACTTTTAAGAAAACCAAAATATGAGAAGGTGAAGTTGAAGAGCCTATTCTTTCATCACTAAATAGTAGCTCAGATATCTGAATAGATCTCAGAACCACATTTACGCTCCCGGCTCATGCCACAAAATTCCAAGTTTCTGTAGGCTTTTGCTGAAAGGAAAAGAAGCATATAAGTTAAAGCTAATGGCATTTTAGCATGACCAGTTGAGGAAATAGGTTTGATTGTTTCAAAGCTCTGATTATTTATTATTTTATTTCACATGTGCTATAATGTCTCTGACTTTGCAGTTTCTTATTTTAGGAAAAGCTTTTGACACTTAATATTTCTTGTGGAGAAGAAAGTAAAGGGTTTTATTGTTTTTGTTTATAAAAATCTGGTGTTCATTACTATGAAAAGCGATACTTATCCTTTTAAGCCATTTATACTCCAGATGAGATACCAAAAAAATACACCGAGGCTGATGTCTTATTCCTACTTGTGGCCTTGAAGAACAATGGAATTCATAGAAAAATTATTTTATATGCAGTTGTTGCCTCCATGAATACAAAAAATTCCTAACTCCAAAAAATTATCTTGAATTATGGTGAAAGACTGCGGTGTTTCATGCTTTAATGGATTGTGGAGAGAAACCTTGACATTTTGTGTGGGTGGCAGCAGCTGGGGAAGAAAGGGAAGGGAACATTTTAAGGACTTTCAGAGAAAACTCATCTGTAAAGATGCTAACTAACTTGGAAATCAAAGACTGAGGGTTTTGTTTCTACGAAGAGGAAACCAATCATCTTAAAACATCAGGCAAAGAATCACATAGTTGATTTCTAATTTGAATTTTGGCATAGACTCTGAGGCAGCTTTATGGGCATAGGTTTAGTATTGCCAAGGAGAAAAAAAATGAATGTTACCGTTTTATTGTGGCTTAAGTGGATGAAGTATTATTTACATATTGAATGCACTGAGCATACTCAGACTTGTTCCAAAGAGTTGCTCCAGGCTTAGGAGGTATGTTGCAGGGTTGACTGCCTCTTGAAAATGATTTAAGAGGGTTAATTTGTTGTCCACTTACTGTTTTCAATTGCTGTTGTCTAGGGGATGGTGATCTTAGAAGAATTCCCACTTCCAAAAGACATTTTGAAGAAGCAAATGCAATTGACAAACCCAGAAGTGTTATTAAACTCCACAGGGAATTCTCAAGCTACCTTTGAGAGACAGGATTCTATTCCGGAACATGATTTTGAAATGTCACCAAGCAGCCCCACTTTACTTCTACGAAACATAGAAAAACAGGTAAGAACTGAGTGTCAAATGGAGCCAACCTTTTACAGAATTAGAGCAAGCTACCTGGCATTTCTTTACAGACCCGTAAAGATATTTCACATTCCTAAGAGTGATTGCTGATGGATTGAATATCTTAAGTAAATAAACTGGTCACTAGGTTTACAAATTAACTTTTCACTGAAGTATCTATAATTCTGTTTTGATTTAATCAAAGTGGCCATTTCTTGCTTCAGAGAAATAAACATCAGGTTCCTGCACAACAACTCTAACAGTTTCCCATGTAACTTCTTGTCCATAAGGATTTGGATTAGTGCAGTTTTGCTGTGGTTTCTCACGAGTGCAACTTTTCTGTAAAAATAAATTACATTAAAAATAACCCCCAAACTTTGTTCACCTGCTCTCCCCAACAAACATGAGGCCAACTCTGTGAAAAGTTATATATCTGTAACCCCATTGACTTCTGTGGCTTAGGCATAGCTGAGAGCAGAATTTTGATGCAGTGTCTCAAATATTAATTTCCAAGTTGGATTCTAGGAAATACGGTGTAGATCCTAGAAGGTTTTCTTTTCCCTACAAGGTATGCAAGTAAAGATATAGGGGAAACATGTTCATGAACCAACTGTAGGAAACTTGTTAGGATAAAGTGGAGTAAAATTTGTTTTTATAATGTCCAACAAAGAAGATAAAAGATTTATCAGACTTTTAGATGCATCACTGGGAAATTTAGTCAGCTTTTAAAAAGCGAAATAAAAGTAGTTTCAGGTAGTACACCTACTCCTGTTTGCCCCTGCTATGTTTTGTGACTTTATGATCATATTTTCTAAATGGGAAATATACACAGTGCTGGAAAAGGCACAAAATAAGCTGGACAGTATTTTTTTTAGCAATGTCCCAGCTTAGCCTGATTACTTGGAGTATTCGCTGTGCAGTTCTTTACAGACCACTTTTAAAGCAGTTAAGATTAAAGTAACATTTGAGGGTTTTTGAGGTGCCTAAACATTTCCAGACAGTTTTAAAAGTGTGCAGTTGCCCGAAAAAGGTCTGAAATTATGGCCTTCTTTATTTTCTTGCTGACTCCATGTCAGATTTGCTCACATTATAAATAAAAAAGAAAGTTTATCTAGCTGCCAGCTCTGTAAATCAGCTTATGTTCTGAGACAAACTTGTGTATTGTTTTTCTTTTAAGAATACTTAATAAATAATCTTACTTCTGGTAGAGTGAATCTTAGCAAATAAAAAAGTTAGGCACGAATCTGCTATTTCAAATATACATAATTTATATTAGCAAAGTCAAACTATTTAGTAGTAATTTCCTCTAAACAACCTAGTGATTAAATTTTATGTCAAAGTAACCACTAAGGTTTAATGTTCAAAACACAGAGAAGTTGTGAAATACTATCTGCGCTCTGTCACTTTACAAAAAAGAATTCTTAGTCTTGGTGAATTAACTGCATCTCTGTTTCACACAATTCTTAAAGTCGTGATTTTTTTTTGAGGACTTTCAGTGTAGCTTTTGAATATACCAGTAAATAAGAATAAAGGTAGGGATTTCTATCACGTCTAGCATCTTTTTATTTCCATTAGTTCTTACTGTTGCTCTTTTGGCCATTATTATACCTTTTCTCAACCTAAGTGAGCAACTAAGAGGATTCTTTCAATGACCAAACTATTTGGTTTATCAGCCAATACTATGATAACAAGTAGGCAGTCATTTTTTTTTCTCTTGAGACAGTATTGAAGCCCAGTTTCGAAGTCACGAACAGCAGCTACACAATCAGCTGCAAAATTTCTACCATTATTAACTGCTACATGAAAGATAAAATGTGTTCTGCAGGCTACTTTTAAAGTTTGTGTTTTTTATCTGAAAAGATATGAGGTGCCTTTTTTTTTTTTTTTTTTTTTTTGGCATGTCCAGAGATCTGGTAATTACTTTGTCATGGAGAAAACTAGACCTAGAATACTAAATGATGGGGGATAGAGGCATCTTTTAGTTTGTTGCTTTGTGTGAATGAAAGCTTGACTACTGTGTCTTTCAGAGTGCTCAACTGAGTGAAATCATCAATAATCTAATTGCTCCACTCAATATGTCCCCCACATTCTTTCCTCTCTCTTCCACATCCTGTAAACACAAACAGCTGGTCAATGGCGTCTCTCTCAGGTAGGTGACTGTGTGATATAATTTTGTTTCTTGAGAGAGGTTAGTGTTGTAACTTCAGTAATTTTTTTATAATGTTAAGTCAGTCAAAACTAGTAATTTTTCAGTAGTAAATATAAAAAGTAGAAAGCTTTTGCTTCTGAACGTAAAGGTAATAGATTTGCTTTTGACAATCAAATAGTTTATCAGTTTTGTTCCTGAAGTTGCCATCAATTCCACAGATGATTATATACAAGTAAAATCTTCATATGACAAAATGTAGCTGTGAAGGCAGGAGGTAAGGAAGATTGTTTTTGCAAACTTAAAATTGCATTTATTATGCCAGAATAAATTCTCCTAGGGAAAATTATGTAATTGATTTGACTTTGAATAGTTTTGTTTTATGTGATGACTTTCCTTCATTTTTAACAATGAAAACACTTCTTTAATAAGGAAAAATATCATTATATATCACAAACATTGCGGGTTTTTTTTCAAGTGATTGCTCATGTGCATTCCCATAGGTGTGCATATGGAAGGTTTTTCCCTTAGCAGTACCCATTGGGTCAGCTGTGCAGTCCCCTGGAGTGGTGCCTTCCTGGCACAGTCTAGGGTTCTGCCAACCCTACCCCTCGGCCTCCTCAGTTCCTTCTTACGTGCAGTGATGGTCGCACTTGTTCTCTTGCTCAGCAAAATAGCCCTAGCTGTTTCCCTTTGTGTAAATAGTTATTCTAAGTGTTAGTCATTCATGTAGTTAGTAGATGATAGTTTTTTGTTGGAGGAGTTCCTCCCCTCTTTTCCCTTTTCTTTCTTCATTTTGGCCCAGGGCATGCAATGACCCCAGAGATTTGAGCACTTTGACTCTTGGGCAAGGCTATGCCCAAAGGAGACCCACATACTGCTTTCCTAAAGTGTTGAGGGAAAGGGGCACTTAACTGCTAAGTGCAGTATTTACAGGAGTTTCAAGCCAAGAACCAAGCAAGAGAAGGACAAACATTTGAAACGTCTGCTTATCGAGTTGACACTTAGCCCCTTGGTGCCAGAGCTGGTGGCCGGCACCGACCTCTCAGGTGCACAGCTCATTGGCTTCAATGCGGGACCCGTTGACACTGAGAGAGGAGAGACACAAAGAGAACTGTCATGACTCCTCAACACACATGAACAGATCCTTGGTGCAGCACTGCTCCCAGTCTCTTGCTCCGCACAAGAAGACCAGGTCGGATAGAGGCCACTCACCAGCCAGAAGGCTGGCAGCAATTACAGTTTGGTTCGTCCCATGTCCGGACAACATAAGGAAGGCGCAGCAGCCCCGGCACCATTGAGTTCAGGCTCAGATGACTAATCTGCATGGAGTGCTGGTGGAAGAGTTGGTACCATCACCAGCGCTAACTACGGGGCCGCATAAGGCACAGGCACTGCCACCAGCCCTCCCTGCAGCACCACCCTTGGCACAGCCATCTGACAGCACCTACATTTCCAATACTGGCACCTGAACTAATGCTGGCACTGGCTCCTCTTTGGTACCAAGGCAAACCAGCCATGATGAGGCGATGCTTGCTGTCGCTCCTGAACCTTTCTCTGGCACTGTCGGAAACCACTCCACCTTGGTCTGGCTCCAAATACATGTCAGAGTCCGAGGCAAAGTCCTCAGTATTGTGTAGTGCCCAGTACCGGTTGCGATCTCATTCTCAGCACCAACATTGGGAAGCTCCTCTGGGATGAAAATGCCCTGGGCCCCTGCAATGGCAGGCTCTGGTACAGTGGACTCAGAGTCCAGTATCAAGAGTGGCATTTATGATCTCCACCCACCAGCCACCTTCAGCCATTTGGGTCACCCTGCACCATCAAAAGATGCCCAAAACTGAGCCTGTGCAGGCACTGCCAGAGCACCCTGCTACACTAGTGCCAATACCACTCCAGCCTCCAGTAATTTTCCCTCCCAGCATCTCTGAGGACACATGAGAGTGTTGTGATGTGTTGCTTGTGTCCATTCCAAATCCCACCCACCCACTCTCTGTCGGAGTACCTGGCAAGAAGGCACTGAGGAGGTGTGGGGTTGGCAGAGCCCTATATACCTCCCCTAAAGATGCCAATCCAGGGGACTGCACGGCCAACCCTTCCAACGAGCATGCACGTGGTGCGCATACACCTATTGGAATGGACATGAGCAGTGCATCTCGAAGAGCAGCAGTTACGAAAGGTGGGTAACTGCTTTATCTTTTTGAGATGTTTCATTTCCTGCACAGCAGATTGTGTGAAATGAATAGTAGAAAAATGTTTACCACTTATGCCATTTTGCACTTGCTACAAGTTGCATCTTTCATTCAAAGTTCTTAAAGTATTGTACTAATAAACATTAGTTCTTTTCGAGTGATGTCCCCGTGGGTGCTCCACTGTTGTTGTCGGGTTGTCCCGGCGCCACAGATTGGAGTTTTAATTGAGCAGTAGTCAGCTGGACCGTGCAAGCGTGGCTCATGACTCGAGCCATTCATGTCATTTTGATCACGTGCGCGGTCCAGCTCCTGCCAATTCCTTCTTCGCTGCCTCAGTCGCAGACGGAGCAAACCTTCTCTCCTCAGACAATCTAGAAAGGAAAACAAAAATTACTTAGTTTAGTTTGTTCACTTTGATAGTTTAGTTAAAAAAAAATTCCCTTAGTAGTTAGTTGATAGCTGTTATGCTGGGCTCCCCCGGATTTAAGAAGTGCGCCGCATGCCGTGATGCTATTCCAGCATTGGACGGTCATACCAATTGCATTAAGTGCCTTAGTGGGCACTTGTGCCTCAGAAATCTGTTCACTGCACCAAACTGACTTTCAGGGCACGCAGAGATAGGGAAATGAGGCTGAAGATGTTTCTCTTCAACAAGGCCTTACAACCTGTGGAGTTGGCCCAGTCAGCTGCCACTTCACAATCATCCAGGGCTGAAAAACAGAAAGCCACTTCTCTACAGCTGGCTACTGCTCAAAAAGAGCCTTGCCAACCCGTTCCCTTCCACTGGCCTTAATGGCATGTGTGAGGGTGGGTTACAAACCGGGAACATCGGGTGCCATGGTATCACAGTATAAAATGGCCTCCGACTCAGAATCCTGGCAAAAATCTGTGTCGGTGCTGTCAATGGCCAGACCCGCTCGCCAGTCGGCACCGCCAGCTACCACACCGACCAGTATGGCATCACCAACTCCAGTGCCGCCCGTCTTGGCACTGTCAATCTCGGTGTCAACTACAGCGGCGCCACCAATCACAGCACTGACCGATGCGGCACCGCCAAATCCAGCACCACCGCTATCAGTTCTGACTTCTTCATCAATAAAGGTATCATATACCCCAACTGACCCAGTGTCAGCACCATACGTGCTGTCCAGCCCACTGGCACCAAAGAAAGCTAGACAAAAATGTGACTCTACGAGACATATAAGCCTGGAACCGTTGAGTTTCTCTCCGGCATCATCCTCAGCATCACCTTCTCCGCATTCATCCCGTTTAAGAGGGAGTGACACAGAACATACTGTACATGACCAAAGCAGACACTATAAGTCTAGATATGATCGCTCACTATCTCTCTACAGGAGATATATCTCTCATTCACCTCTGCCATCCTCAAGAGGTTCACCAAATTCTCTACATTCTCCAGATCTCCCGATATATTATCATACTCATCACAGGAGTGTCTTTTCAGCTAGATATTCTTCTCCTATCTGATCAGAATATAGACATCACAGCTCAGCATACTACCATTACTATCCTCAATATAGTTTGGCATGGCACCATTATCAACAGTCATAATATGGTCCACCCTGTTGTTATGGACATTCAGTCTCCTGTGCTCCCACAATCTTTCTCCAGCCACCTCATAGGCATCAGATAGTAGTCACACCTCCTAATGTTCCTCCCATGGCTCACCAGTCAGAACCGGAGGAGGGTCAGTTATCTGAAAGGAAGCGCAGCCGCCAGATATTTCACCAATGGTCCAGTCTTCCTCATTTCCTGATGAGGCAGTTATCCTGATGAGGAGTGATCAGTCTCCTCCAGATGACCTGAAGCAATTTCAGGATCTTTTTAAGAGGGTAGCTGCTAGCCAGGAGATTCAACTAACTGAAGTACCTAAGAAACAACTCCGGCTTCTCAAGAATCTTCAGCCCTCAAAGTGTGCAAAGATCACAATCCCCATAGACGAGGCCATTATGGAGGCCGCTGATGAGACCTGGCAGACCCCAGTGTCAGTGCCTCCAACCAACAAGTGTGCAGAAAAAAAGTACTTCATCTCCCCCCCCCCCCCCCAGAGGGAGCTGAATTTTTATTTTCCCACCCACAACTGATGCTGTGGTGGATGCTGCCCAGCACAGATCCAAGCTTCCACAATATAAGAATGTCACCACAGACAAGGAGAGCAAGTGAATGGATCTGTTTGGCAGAAAACTTTACTCCTCCTCCACCTTGGTTGTCCGCATAGCTAATTATTCAGTGCTACTGTCAAATCACAATTTCAACAATTATTTCAAACTTACCACACTCATGTAACACCTGCTGGACTCAGGTCGATATTGAAATCCATAGTTCAGGAGGGGTATGCATTGTCAAGGACTGCCCTTCAAATAGCACTGTATGTAGCGGACACAATAACTCGAGCTATGGCAACATCTGTAGTTATGAGGAGAGCCTCGTGGCTGCAATCCTCCGGGGTCCCTCATGAGCTACAAAGGACAGTGAAGGATCTCTCTTTCGATAAACAGAAGCTGTTCACAGAAAAGACCAACGAGGTCTTGCATGTGAGCAAAGTTTTGAGAACGACCTTGTGCACCCCACCATACCACTGCAAAAGATATACCCCATATCAGAAACACTGTGAGTTCTCATACTCTAGGTATCAGCAGCACAGCTTTGATCAATCGAGAGCTAGGCAATGTCCCCAAAGGAGACTTATGTGGTCAACCACACACAACTACACTTTCGATCCCTTCAGCACTGGCTTGTGTCTGTTTATACCCACCTCAGATGACAAGTCCACAGACGAGTCTCTCCCCCTTCCCATTTTCTAAGATCTCTCAAATGATGGACCGATCCAGACAACTTTCTGGCAGGCGTCCTGTTCCATCGAGATCAACCCTCTTCCTGCATAACTACGGATACTTCTCTCATTGGATGGGGAGCCCACATGGGCAACATGTCAATACAAGGACGATGGACGATTTGAGAGACCACCTTCCATATCAATGTATTGGAACTAAGGGCTGCCTTCAATGCTTGCAGCCCTTATTCGAGGCACATATTCAAGGCCATGCTATCAGAATATTGACTGACAACATAACAACAATGTATTATATAAATTGCCGAGGGGGTACTCTATGCACCGAAACAGTCTGTTTATGGAACTGGTGCATACGAAATGGTCATCTGGGTAGCTTCATACTTACCGGGCATCAAGAACTTAACAGCATACACCCTCAGCTGGCACTTTGCCCCAAACCATGAGAGGGAGCTCAATTGCGGGTTCTCCAATCCATCTTCCACTGATAGTCATCCAAAAATAGACTTGTTTGCCTCCTACAAAAACAAGAAATGTCGACATGATTGCTCCAGAGCCGGCATCGAACCGGGATCTCTAGGGGACGCCTTTCCCTCAATTTGAAAGGCCCCCTTTTATACATATTCCCTCCTGATCCGCTTATTCACAGAGTGCTGGAAAAGATCAACAGAGACGAGGCAACGGTTACTCTCATAGCCCTGTTGTGGGCACGACAGATATGGTTCCCTTGTCTCCTCAGATATCACCTTCCAGTTACCTGTCTATCACCTTCCAATTCATCACGACCTCTTAACTCAGAATAGTGCAACCTTATTCCACCCACAGCCACATGTCCTATGCCTGGCTGCATGGCTCATTGTTGGTTCTATGAAGGGGAACTTCACCGTTCGAACCAAGTGAAAGAGGTTCTTCTGCATAGTGGAAAGCAATCTACCCGTTCCACTTACCTCCAAAAATGGCATAGATTCCTTTTGTGGTATTCTGACAAAGCGTTGTACCCAGGTACAGCACCCCTACATGCAATTCTAGACTACGTCTTGTTCCTCAAGGATACTGGGTTGGCCCTTGCCTCCTTAAAAGTCCATTTGGCAGCTATTACTGCCTTTCATCAACCAGTAGACAGTTATTCAGTCTTCGCACACCCCAAAACAAAGAGATTAATAAAAGGCCTCTCTGACACATGCCCACCACGTAGCTTACCACCGCTGGCATTAGACACTCTTACCCATGCTCCCTCTGAGCCTTTAGCTACCTGTTCACTATCAAAAATGACACTGAAGGTAGTTTTTCTGTTGGCAATCACTTCTGCCTGCAGATTTGGAGAATTAGCAGCCTTAAAGGCAGTACCACCGTATACCATTTTTAATAAGGACAGTGTGATATTGCGCCCACATCCTTCCTTCATTCCCAAAGTTTGTTTGAACTTCCATATAAATGAACCAGTTGTTCTCCCTTTCTTTTACCCTAAGCACACTCCTCAGGACGCTATGCTTCATTCTCTGGACGTATGCAGAGCTCTCACGTTCTATATAGACAGAACTCGATCTTTCTGGAAATCCGAGCTCTTACTCATCTCCACAGTGAAGCACAATAAAGGGGATCTTCTGTCATCACAATGTATCTCCAAGCTCATAATCTCTTGCCCCGGGCTTCCTGGAATCAGCCGCTGATCTGTTTCAGCAGCAGCTGACTTGGGGTCCCCTGGGGCAGAGCAGCTGGGGTGCTGCCGGGTTGGTCCTGCAGCGCCGAGGGGCGGCGCTACGAGACCAACCCGGCAGCACCCCAGCTGCTTTGCCCCAGGCGTCCGGATTCAGCCGCTGCCGAAACTGACCAGCAGCGTCAGTTTCACCAGCATGCTGAATCCGGACGCCTGGGGCAGAGCAGCTGGGGTGCTGCGGGGTTGGTCCCGCAGCCCCGAGGGGTAGCGCTACGAGACCAACCGGGCAGTACCCCAGCTGCTCTGTCCCAGGCGTCCCCAAGAGCAGCTGGAGTGCTGCTAAGTTGGTGCCGTAGCGCCGCCCCTCGGCGCTGCGGGACCAACCCAGCATCACCCCAGCTGCTCTATTGCAGGCATCCCCGATTCAGCTGCTGCTGAAACTGACCAGCAGCAGCTGAATCAGGGACGCCTGGGGCAGAGCCGGACTATCGTAAGGGGGGTTATGAGGGGTCTGTTGTGGCATCCCCTCCCACCCCACTCCAGACCCCTCATAGTCCCCCCTTCTGATAGTCCGGCATATCTGATAATCCGGCACCCCCTGGGTCCTAAAGGTGCTGGATTATCGGAAGTTTACTGTATTTGGTTGGTCTAGAAATCTTTCCATTATCATGTGACCCCCAACAGTGAGAATGGTGAGTACTGAAATTTTCAAAAGGAGTGGACAGACTTGTATACGTTTGTGCATAGGTCTGGGTCTCTCCACACTGTCTCATTTGTACTGAGAGACTGTTTTAATTATTTTTTAAAAATAAGTCCATGACAAAACATGCAGCATTTACTACAAAATACCCCAAGGTTGATGCACTGAAAAAAAGCCTATGAGGAGCTGCCGTGAAAAATGCACATTGGACCCAATATATCCTGTTAGCATGGTCAAAAAGAGGTGAGAACTTAAAGGCCGCAATTTTTGCGGGCTCATACAGCATTATTCAAGAGGGGAAGTCTTTCACTGACAGGGGTTATGTGAGGAGATGCATGCTAACAATTGGTCAAGAACTATTTGATGCGTTTTACAACAAGGACAAAAATCTTACAGAAAATTCAAGACATACCTTTATCGGCAAAAACAGTTCATGACAGAGCTGTGAAAATCAACAAGGAACAAATGTAAAATTTGAGTAGGGCTACTTATTTTTTGTTTGCTTTGAACAAGACAAGTAACATATGTGACGTTGATCAGTTGTGTATTCTGGGACGATATAGTTGTGGAAATGCTATGCATGAAGAAATGATTGAGATATTACCAATGAAAAATCAAACAAGGGGCGCAAAACATCCTTAAAACTGTGATGAACTTTGTAAGCAAGAAAGAAACATAGTTAGGTAATCTTCTATCTGTGTGTACTAGGGTGGGCACAGGGGCCTCTGTGGGCCAGATCCGGGCTGCCAAGCGGGTTGACCTGGCCGGTGACTGCCCTGCCACTCTCCCGCTCCCAAGCCAATCAAGACCTAAGGATGGGGGAGCAAGCCAAGTCTCCTCCCACCACCAAGGGTGCACAGCACCAGAGGGAACCGCATGCCCAGGGTGAGGCGGGGAGCCAGAGACTATATCTGCTCCCCGGCCCCAGTCCCTTTTAGTTTGAGTGTCTAATGTGTTTTTAAAGTTTCCATGCATCTTGCAGGTTTTTCTTATGGTTGTTCTGTTTAATTTCCATTTAACCAGTCTCCTAATTTTTTGTAGTTTCACTTTTTGAAGTTAAATGCTATGGTAATGAGTTTCTTTGATGTTCCCTGCTCCCCTTCTTCCCTTCCAGGATGTTAAATTTAATTATGCTATAGTTACTAAGACCAGATCCTGTAGTTGATCTAAGACTAAATCAAGAATTACTTCACCTTGTGGTAGAATTTCCAATTCTTTCTGCCTAATCCTTTCTCTCCACTCAGACATAGAAACTAACTTTCATATAAGCAGCTCTCAATACTACAGTGTTGCTGCTTTCTTATGAGAAAGGAGATTCAAAAATACATAGCTTTGGTAAAGGTGCAGCCTCATGGTATGAAAATAACCTTTTGAGTTTTCTAGGCTTATGGCCTCTTGCACATATGTGAGTCTCTTTCTCTTACTGAGAATATGGACTTTGCAGTCCTAGCTAAGCATCAATTTCAGAAGGGGCAATCCCTGCTCCCCCAAGGAGTACTGGCACACATACACTCCCAAGGAGTGCCATAGCATATCCAAGAATTCCACATCTGGTGGTAGTGAACTTCCAGTCTCTATAAACAGCGAGAAGTCCTGTGGCACCTTATAGACTTTAGAGTCTGTAGAGTCTCATTTTGACAGCCATCAGAATTTCCATTTATAAGAATGGATACCTCAAACCTGGGTTGGGAAATCCATTTGGGTGACTATGTCGGGGAAACCATGCTATATGCTGGAGCCTCAAACAGTGCTACTGGCTCTGAGATCTTTAGTTTTGTTGTACCAAGAATTTGTCAGAAAGCACAGCCACAGCTCTTGGTAGCATATACTTAACTCCTTGACTTCATCACTGATGAGTAAAAAGGCCACAGTAACTCATGTCAAAAAAACCCCATCATACATACCAAGTCATACAGGTGTGTGTAATGTACATTTTAATATTATAGTTTTTATACTATATATAAAATGAAATGTCTTATGCAGACAATAGGAATGGAAAATCCCATTTAATTGGCTAACTAGTTAAACATATTGTTTATCCAGTTAACTAATTAAAGGGGGGAATGAGAGACAGGGGTGGGCACTCCAGCCAGGCTTCAGCGGCCCCTCCTGCCCATCGCTGGGCTGTAGTGCCCCACCTTCTTCCTCTCTGTATCCCTGGCTTTCACATCCCTAGCAGACAGTCTTATTTTGTAGGGCCCAGTTTTGCAGCTTAGAGCTAGTTGTCAGAAAAGATCGATGGTTGTTGTTGTAATGAGCTCATTTTTATTGTTTTATTGCCTCCTATCACTTAACAGTTGTATAAGAAATCTGTGATTTGTGGATTTTATCAAACAAGATAAAAAATAACAGCAGTCGGTACAGACAGATTGCCTATTATGAAACCAGGCCCTGAATAGCTCATCTACTGACATTTCTCGGGCAATTCAGTGTTTTGTTGTTTCTGGTCTTTGATGTTGTAAAAATAATGCACACTTGAATGCTTTTTGTAGTGAGCCTTTAACTTTGCAGGCAGATGTTGCTACAGCAACAAAACAAAGCAGGATACTACAAAAGTAAAGTGCACTTTTATTGATTCATTCCCACCCAGGTGGAGCATGTTTTGGAGTCTTATACTGCATTGAAATTGGTCTGATGAGGCAAACCAGTTCTAATTTGGTAATACAAATGTAGTTGCTTTCAGACAGCTCTGCTATTGTGTATAAAAGTGCTTGTACTATTTTTGACTTTCAGTTACTTTCTTATAATATAGCTTTTGTTCCTTTTTAAAATACTGCATTCTAACCAATGTTGACTTATAAGCAAGGTGTGTGTGGTTCAAGTTTAGGGAGATGATGATTACATTTAGAGAAATTCACATGTGATAGATAAGTGTTACAGCCTGGCCCAATAACTCTCTAAATTAACACTGCCCTATTGTGAGGGGTCTTAATTTCTGAGTCTCATCCAAACCAACTGGTCTGGGCAGAGTCTGTCTTTCTAGTTCTCAGTAAGGCACATTCTCAGGCTCAGAGCTTGTTCCTGGGCCTTTTCGTGCGAGATGGGACTCTTCAGTGCAGCTACCCAAGACCCCGAAAATCAGTGCTTCAGAGCCTTCCATTCTTACATGCTGCTCCTAGGCTGAGGTCTCTCTGGACTTCTATTTGAACTCCTTCAGGCAACCTGGGAACAAAGCAAGGAACATAGATTTAGCAGTGGAATTTCTTACCCAGAGTGACTATTCTTAGAAGCACTTGAGTAGCAACAAAAAGATGGGCAATACCCCCTACTCTGGCCCCACTAGGAGTACAGGTCAAACCTCTAAAATCTGGGGCTCTCTGGTCCAGCAACATCTGTGGTCTGGCAGGACCATGAATATTGCTGGACCAGAGAGCCCTGCCTGCCCAGTTTCAGAAGTGCAGTCCGAGCTGGGCTTGGTGGCAAGGCGCCCTGCAAATCTGAAGATAATTTTTGCTCACTATTTATCTGTGTTCAGCCTGTGGAATCCCCCCTTCCTCCTCTCTGGAAATCCTCCTCCTCAGAATAAAATAGAATTTTGGTCTCCTTACCATGTGCTCTACTGGAAGACTTCAGCCTCCCTCCCTTGGCCATGCTCCTGCCCCTCTGTGGGCCACTGTGTATTCATTTGGGGGAGTGAGACAGCCTTTGAGATACAATCAAATCTAGTGGCTCCAGATTGCTGGTAGCTTCTCAGTATAGTCTTTTAACACGATGTCAAATACTTTTCCTAGGAAGGGCTGTTGTCTAGTATGCAATTCTGTAAGCTTGCCTTAGGCAAGTATAGACATGTATTGAACACATGATACAAAATTGAGTTTAGAATTTTGATAGAAATATATCCCACTTTGTCACATTAGGCTGATATCTTCTATTTTGAATTAGCCTCAGTTTTATTAGTCCCTTTACATAAACTAATAGCATAGTAGTTTATAGTAGTTTAGTTACATTTGCCAAATAATTTATATTAATTTAACTACCTAGGCTACAGTGAGACTAGATAATGAACCTGAGCCTTCCTTCATTTATGCCAGTGTAATTTCATTAACTTCAGTGGAACGTAGATAAATAGGAGAATGTCATAAATTGTGGTATTGAGTTCTCATCATTAAAGGTAAAATGCATGACTTAGCTGCTGTAGTTATTCTAAAAGTAAGTATAATTCCAGGAACTGTTATGAACTCTCAAACTTAAGTCAGTTTTAAAATAGGTTTTGTCTGGGAATAGAAAAGAAAATGTGAACAAGATCAATAGAATTCCTCACAGTGTTGCAAAAAGAAATTCATAATGTTAATAAACCAGTGAGGAATTACCTATGCCACAAGTTGTGATTTCTTGAAATAGTATGTTAAAACTCAAGTGTTAATTTTGAGTGTCTCTAGAATTATGGGTATAATATGTTTTGGTTGGTAAATCTACTTACTAATTGTGGGAGGTTGCCTTTATACATTGAGCATTCTTGACCTTTTTGACTGATTTCAGTGTTTTCATGGAATTTCAGAGCTTCAGACAACAGAGAGGAAATGTCATCTAGTAGCCAGTTGTTTGATCATCAACACATCAAAAAAAGAAGAAAAGACAGGACAAGGCTGAGATCTCCATCTGAAACTATGAGCACGTCAGCCCGAACAAGGCCAC
The DNA here is from genome assembly GCF_049634645.1 of Pelodiscus sinensis. Taxonomy (NCBI): domain Eukaryota; kingdom Metazoa; phylum Chordata; order Testudines; family Trionychidae; genus Pelodiscus; species Pelodiscus sinensis. Next base: position 57,924,331 of record NC_134717.1, on the reverse strand, counting down.
TTCAGAGTTTCCAGAAGAGGAAACTATACCGAATGAGCAGTGCATGTTGTTGGAATAAACAGGTAGAGCTGTCTCCTCTCCTTTAAAAGACAAAAGCAAAAATTCCAGTTGTCAATGTCTGTATATGGCAGTCTGCTACAATAGTATATTACATGCATCTGTTTTGATTGTTCAGTGCATTCAGACAGTGTATATAGTATGTGTGATTGGAGTTCAGCTGTGTCAGCAGGAATTCACAGTTGAATGTAAAAATTAAAATTTGCTCAGGAGCTTGTTTTATCATATCCATGTATTTGTCTCTATTTGTTTTACAGTTGGGGGTGCAATGATTTTTTAAGGAGACTTTACTGCTGAGGAAACAAGCTAGAACATAAATCTGCTAGCTGTTTGCTTTTAGAGTATTTGTTTAACTAAAGAAAGTTTACACAGCTGGTAGTGCATCATTGTGGGGGAAATTAAACTGCTATATCTTAATCTTGTTTCCGCTTTTGCCATTCCCAGCCAGTTCTGCTCGTTCCTTCATAGCATTAGTAGTGCCTTAAATCTTTCTGTTATAAATTAAGATTTTGTCCCATTACAAACAAACTGAATTGAATTAAATGCTTAATGTGGAAAAATCTATTTTAGACTGCTACTTGTGTAAAACAAATGCTGTTTGTAGCCTTGTCCACTGTAGCAGGAATAATATACTGTGATTCCAAATGTTATGAATACCAAGTGAGTTTTCCTTGTTTCTAAATGGCTGAGTTACGTGCTGTCTTCCATCATAAATCCAGCAGCATTAATTCCAAGGGGGTTTGATGCTTTGCATGACCTTCCTGTACCTTTTAGAAACTGTATTGTAATAGTGCTTTTGCATCACAAGTAACACAGTCTGTTAGCATTTTCATTCTAAAGTTGTGTTGGAGTTATAGAAGAGGACATTAAGATTTTGAAAGGCATCGTTTTGTTATCCCATTATTTTTGTGTATAGATGCAGTTATACTAACTTGACATTTGTTTTGATTTTAATTGCTTCCAGCAGTATGTCATCTTTAATCTCACAAACTAAATTTTATGAGGGCCTCTGCAAATAGGAAATATAATGGCTATATGAAAGTTATAATGGCAGTACCAGCAACCCCTTAAGGGAAAGCTGTATGTGAAATCTTGACCTCACTGAAGTTAATGGCAAAACTTCCACTGATATCAATGAACCAGGATTTTACCGTATGAATACATAAGAAAGATGTTTTCAATATGAATATAATCAGATATTCACAGATAACTTGAAATCTTGCGTTGTAATGTGTTATGCAATATATTCTCCTTAGATTAAGAAAAATTCTTCACCTCTTTGCAGCAAAAAAGGGCCAGATTTACAAAGGTAGAATGTTTTTCCACAGGAGAATTCTGATTCTTGGAAATCAAAATGTTTCATAGAAATGGCTTGATTTTGACTAACGTCTTATGGAAACTAGGCAGGTTTCTCTCTTAAACCTTTTTGGTTTCATATAGCCTGCTTTTCTAGACTCCTTGCAGTTTGGCAGCCCTCCTGGAGATGCCATACCTCTCAGCGTCTCTGTAGTTCATATGGCATGCTGCTATTGAGTGGGTCTTCCCAGCTTCTCTGCGGCTTGCCTGCAGAACTTCTAGGCTTCTGTCTTCCCTTTCAGCCCATTGGGTACTCAGTGCTGGCTCAAAAGCTTCTTGCTCAGCTGGGACTCCGAGGATCTGTAGCTCTGACACAACTAGTCAGGTGGACTGCCATGAAGCCGGGATCTTCAGGGTTTTTCCAAATAGGAACAAAACTAAATCTTGAAATATCAAAATCCTCCATGAAAGCAATAAGCCTGATGATCCCAAGGTACGAACTTAGTGTGAGTGTTAGAAGTGCCATTTGTATCTGTAGGTACCTAAAATAGCTTTGAAAATCTGTACCACAGTTACTACATTGCTGATCAAAGAAGAGAAAACCTCATAGAAAATGGTTATACAAGAAGGTGTGTATGAACAAAAAAGTAGTAACCTAATGTGTTTGCTGCACAGGACCAGAGCATGGGACTACCAGGGGGTGGAAGACAAATGTGGCTCTGTCATTTTTTCTCTTTCTTGACAACGGGACTGGCTGAGGATGTAGGTGGTCCTAGGTGCAAGTTAGTTTCTCAGATCAGGATTTAAATGTGTGATGTTAAACATCAATTGCCATCTTCTACAGACCTAGGGTAGGCTTTAACATGGGCTACATACTTAGTTGAGTAAAAGAGGCACACACCACTCACATCCCTACTACCTTGACTTCAACTCATCCAGTTCATTATGTGTAAAAGATAGTATGTCTTGCCTACTGGAATTTTTTTTTTCAAATATATTGTGATGGGTTGAGTCACAGATCTCCTTGAGACTTGCGCTGATGGGCTGCTGATCATACCACTGAGCCTGTTTACCTGCCTTCTGGGATAGAACGTCTGGTCTCCACAGCAAAAGCACAGTGTTGGTGTCACAGCAGAGCAACACCGATTCTGAGAGCAGACCAGCTGTGGATAGGCTCAATTACAGAATCCAGGTGCACAGCCCCAGTGGGATCAAAGTCCCAGATAAATCTCTTTTACTCTGCATAAAAGTTTTATACAGAGCAAGCTCGCATGTTGCTCCCTCCTTTTATCAATGAAAGACAGAGATGTACAGATGTTGTCCCCTCCCCCACCTCCAGATAACAGTTATTTACACTGGGTTTATAATAAACAAAAATGATTTTATTAAATTCAAAAAGTAGGTTTTAAGTGGTTACAAGTGAGAACAGACAGATACAAATAAATTTCTAAACAAAACAAAACACACCAGCGAAGCTTAATACTGTAAGAAACTTGTTACATGCAATTCCTTTCCATAACAGTAGTTTTAATGATCTTTTCTCACAAGCTTAGCAGCCTCCTAACTTGGGCTCGATCCTTTTCCCTGTCTAGTCTTAGGGTGTGTCTACATTGGGAAGTTTTGCAGTCGACATTACTTTTTCCTCCAAAAGTCATCAAAAAGAAAGTCACCAAATCATGTTTACACTGCCACCCTCTGTTGACCTGGACACATTTTTACCTCCCCCATTGACAGAAAGAGCAAAGCAAATTGGTTAAGCATCCCACAGTGCCTGTTACTACCTTCAATTGATAGGCAGTCTGGGAATGCACAATACAGGCAGTCCCCGAGTTACGCGGATCCGACTTATGTTGGATCCGCAGTTACGAATGGGGCCCTTCCTCTCCCTGGTCTCCAGCAGACCAGGGAGAAGAAGCAAAGCGGCGGAACACGCGGGCAGCGGACAGGGCTGTCCGCTGCCCACGTGATCCGCGGCTTGGCTCTGCTTTGCTCTGTTTTGCCCCCCCTCCCCCGTCCCCCTGGGAGACGTCAGCTGGCCGCTGCTCCGTGGCTTGGCTCTGCTTCCCCTCCCCCCCCCCGGTCTGCAGACCGGGGGGGGGGGGGGCAAAGCAGAGCCAAGCCGCGGGCAGGGGGACGGGGGGGGCAAAGCAGAGCAAAGCCGCGGAGCACGCGGGCAGCAGGACAGCTACGGCGCGTCTAGGCTGTCCCGCTGCCCCCGTGCTCCGCGGCTTTGCTCCGGACACCTGTGGTACAGCAGCTGGGGCGCTGCCAGTTGGTCCCGTAGTGCCGCTCTGGGCGCTACTGGACCAACCGGGCAGCACCCCAGCTGCTTTGCCCCAGGCGTCCCGATTCAGCCACTGCTGGTCAGTTTCAGCAGCGGCTGAATCAGGACGCCTGGGGCAGAGCAGCTTGGGTGCTGCTGGGTTGGTCCAGTAGCGCCGAGGCGCGGCGGCGCTACTGGACCAACCCAGCAGCACCCCAGCTGCTCTGCCCCAGGCGTCCCCAAGTCAGCTGCTGCTGAAAATGACCAGTGGCTGACTACAGGAAGCCCCTGCCCCGGGCTTCCTGGAATCAGCCGCTGATCAGTTTCAGCAGCAGCTGACTTGGGGATGCCTGGGGTTCTTAAGTTGAATCTGTATGTAAGTCAGAACTGGCGTCCAGATTCAGCCGCTGTTGAAACTGATCAGTTTCAGCAGCGGCTGAATCTGGACACCAGTTCCGACTTACATACAGATTCAACTTAAGAACAAACCTACAGTCCCTATCTTGTACGTAACCCGGGGACTGCCTGTATAGCGCAAGTCATTTTGGGAACGTGAAAACATCCCATCAACCACCTCTTTGCTTTCACGCCATTTGAAACTGGCAGTCCTTGCTGTGCACTCCAGGATCTCCTGTGAGAAATCATGGATACCAGATCTCTTTCCCATGCTGTGTTCAATCTGCTTAGGACATCACACGTTTCAGAAGAACTACTGTTGAACTAACTCTCAGAGGAAGATGAGGATGAGGATGACTGGGTGAGTGACGTGGACAGCAGTGACTTAACATTGCATTTGGCTATCACAGAGCAGATGTGCAGAGTAGAGAGTCGTTTTGGGGCCAGGGAAACCAGCACTGAGTGGTGGGATCACATTGTCATGCACATGTGGGATGAAGAGCAGTGACTACAGATGTTTAGGATGTATAAAGCAACCTGGAGCTGTATGCTGAGCATGCCCCTGAACTGTGGCACAAGGACACCGAAATGAGAGCTGCTCTCTTGGTAAAGAAGTGTGTTGCAATTGCTTTGTGGGAGCTGGAGACGCCAGTTGCTACTTTTCAGTTGCAAATCAGTTTGGCTTGGGGAAGTCTGCTGTCAGGGCAGCACTTCTGCGAGTGTGCAAGGCAGTAAAGCACATTTTGCTTTGTAGGACTGTGGCCATGAGAAATGTGGATAGCATAGTGACTGGCTTTGCAGAAATGAGCGTTTCAAACTACGGTGGGGCAATTGATGGCATAGATATTCTCATTATAGAGCCACCCCACTTTGCACCAGAGTACGTTAATTGGAAGGGGTACTTTACAATGGAGCTTCAGGCACCTGTGGATCTCCATGGACATTTCATAGACATAAATGTGGGGGGGAACCTGGAAAGGTGCGTTTGTGCATGCACCTTTAGGAACAGTGGCCTGTACAGAAAGCTGCAGGCAAGGACTTTCTTGGGGCATATGGAAATGTCTATAGTGATCTTCAGTGACCCAGCTTTTACCCCCTACAGCCCTGGCTCGTGAACCCTTACACAGAGCACCTGGACAGCAGTAAGGAGCAACAAAAGGTTAGGTGATGGTTGTTGGATGAGCCTTTGGCAGATTGACAGCGAGGTGGAAGTGTCTCTATGGCAGGCTGGACCTTGCGAAGAATCATATCCCCAGGGCGTCGCCTTATATAAGCTCTGAGGAACCAATCTGACAGTGAAGGGTTCTGGCATTTCTTTGTCTTCGAGTTGTTTCCCTGCCTTATCCTACTACTCATCTGGAGCATGGCATTCCCATGAAACCAAGGAATGTTACAAACTTCAACAGGGCCAGAGCGATTCGTATGCATTGTGTCACACACGAGAAATTCACTGAACTCTTCATCAGTTCTGTCTGTTATTGATCTGTTTCAATAACAGTCACAAAGGCTATGTCTACATTGCCCCCATTTTGCGCAACAAATATGCAGATAAGGCGAAGCGTGGAATATTGCCGTGCCTCATTTGCATAATTAATGAGGCTCTGTTCTTCTGCATTTTTTTCAGGAAGAACGGTGCTTGTGCAAGAGTGGGTTTTTGCGCAAAAACGCAGCCTAATTAATTATGCATGTAAGGCACAGTGATATTCCACACCACCTCATTTGCATATTTTTTGCGCAAAATGGGGGCAGTGTAGATACAGCCATAGGGTGAATACTTGCTGGTAAGGAAGAGTGGAGGTTATTGGAAAACCTCACACTTAGGTTAACGTCCAATTGTCAGAAGTCACAGCTGCTGTGATGAGTGGAGTATGCTGGTAAAAAACCATTCCAAGATATGAGAAGGAGTGTGTGAGCACAGAGGGAGGATTGCTGGCTAAAGAATTTTGCATGTGCTGCCAGGTAGGCTTCTGTGTGGGTGTAGAGGGTGGATTGGTTGGTAAAGAATTCTGCACATGCTGCCAGAGAGGCCTTTGGTTCTTTTTGCTCTGCATCTTAATTAGACACTTCAGCATCTCAGTTTGGTCTTCCATGAGCTTTAACATGGTGGCTTCTGTTCTAGCTTTCTTCCCCCGGGTGCCTCTCCTCCCTTTTATTGATTTTGGAGCATTGAATGTTGCAAAACATCCTTCATTTGGTCCTATTTGGTCCTTCAAGGTCTTTTCCTGAGTTGACAGAGCCTATCAGTGGGGGAGTATGTCTGTCTTCTCAAGGTGTGGTCTGGAAAAGTAACCATTAACAACAGAGTGACTGTACTCTTCCTGATAAAGATTGAAACATTTCACTTACATCCACTTCCCTGAACAAAACCAGTACCCTAGAAGCAAACACAGATCTCTCCAGTCACTCTGATCATGGTGAGTTTTAAAGGTTGAAGGAGGGGGAGAAGGGTTGGGCATGGGGACATAAGTAAGTAGAGCCCCCACTTTTGCAGCAGGTGTATATGGAAACAATTTGTAATAATCTTAAACTTGTCCACAGGCTGCCATCACTCTGGCTGACATCTCCCTGCCGAAGGTTAACAGGCAAATGTGGGCTCTGCCTTTGAATGCATGAGGGAGGAGGGAGCGTCCCACTCCTTATGCAGCCCAACTCTGTGATACCTGGGTTCCAGCAGCACAGACGGAGGAATGGTTTGGGAGAATGTTGTCCCATGGGGGTGGGAAGGGAGCAGCCCTGCTATGGGAGCTCCGTGAGAAAATTAATAAGTAGCTCAGGAAGAGCTTTTGACATCGTTACCCAACGAGATTCTATTGATATCTCTGAGCCAGCCAGCTGGAAAATGGATTTTAAAGTTTTCGGGGCTTGCAAGGGGAGAGGGGCACATTGTTTACCTGTTAACATGACTGCAGAGCAGAAGAGTTCAAAGCGCTGGCCAGAGTGGCTAATCAGGTGTAGTGGGAAAACATCCTGGAGTTCAATAAACTTGGAAAAAAGCCTGCTGTAGGTCTCACTGCATGAATGTTGACAGTAAAGGATGGGGGAGGGACGTACCTCCCCGAAGAGGAAGTTTTTTGTTGCCGAAACTAGGCGTTCTTTGCGACTTTTGTTGTGTTGCAGAGTGAATGCTCTCTGGGTTTTGTTGTCAAAAAGGTGACAAAACTTGCCAGTGTAGACAAGGCCTTAGGTGTTTCCAGCAGTCATCTGGGTGGCAAGCAAGGGGTGCCTTGGTGTCTTGCAACTGCCAACTCCCTATTGTTTGGTTCCCTGCCTATAAATCAATTTTGCCCAAGGTGGGAATCCTTTGTGTTCAGCTTCCACCTTCTTGTACCTCCAAGGAAAAGTACCACATCCAAAAAGGGTTGTCGTTTCAGGTAACCTGACCACATGTCTTGGTAGGACCAACCATAGTTCAGGCTTACAGAAAAAACAAGATTAAAAATAAGAGTACTGTGCCATTAAGTTGCTTCAGTACTACCACTGGCTTTCATTAGCACATTTCGATATATGAACAAGTTCATATTTCATATTTCCAACTTCAAATACAAGAATTATACATTCACACAAATAAAATATACACATTCAGGGAATTACAAGTTCTCCAGTGGTAGTTTACATGCCACATTTTGCATAAAGCAGCATGTTTGAGTTAGGCATATTCATATTCAAACACATACTTCCATACAGAATATGAAGGTGCAACATCACATCTTATTTAGCACATTGGCTAACATGTTAAATCTTAGTCTGAACAAGCCCAGATTAGCCACTGTTATTTGTATCTGATTCTAAATAGCTCCCTAAGAACCATTATGTTTAAATGCAATGTGCTTTGGCAATCTCTCCACCCTCTGTGCCAGAAATTATCTATACCTGTACATGACTAGAGAGGAGCCAAGATCTGGGGATGCAGTCTTTGTACCAATTAAAGATTTTCCTCACTCCCTAGGAATCCTTATCTACTCATTTAGTTAGGATGGCTTTTAGGTTCTTTTATGTCACTTCTGCAGCCCAAAAGGTTTAATGTGGGCCAGAATCTGACCATTTCTGGATCTCCGGATTCAGTTCCTAGTTACCTTTTCAAAATCCAGTTTTTAAATTTTAGCAGTGGGCTTTTTAGATGGCAAAATGATTTTTTTTTTTTCATTTCTGAATCTTTTACTTTGATATTTTCTTAACTCTGTCACCGCACTTTCACAGTGTTTTGCAAAGGAGGTGCTGAGAGCAGGGGTGAGAAAAAGGGCCTCTGCTGCCAGTTTTGGACCGCCAAGTGGGTTGATCCAGCCCACAGAGGCCCTGCCACTCCCCCGCCTAGGGGAGCATGTGAAGCTTCCTCCTGCCCTGGGAGCAGCATGCAGCGCTTTGAAGCACCACACGCTGCTTGCAGGGCAGAAGACATCATGCACTCCCCTGCCCCCAAACCCTGATTGGCCTGGGGGCAGGAGGAGCATGCGAAGTCTCCTCCGCCCTCCCCCCTGTGCTGTGTGGAGCTCATGGCACTTCAAAGTGCTGTACACTTGCGCAAGGTGAGGAAAGCTTCATGCAGCCAATCAGGACTTGGGGGCGGGAGAGCCCGTGATGTCTCTTCCCGCCCTGCGAGCAGCGCGTGGCACTTTAAAGTGCTGCATGCTCCTCACAGGGCGGAGGATGCTTTGCGCACTCTCCCTGCCCTCAGGCCAATCAGGCCTGGGGGCGGGAGAGCTGCATGAATATTCCTTTGCCCTATCCTGGCCCTGCGAGGAGTGCGTGGCACTTCAAAGTGCCACACGCTGCTTGCTGGGTGGGAGGAGGCTTCCTGTGCTTCCCCCACCTCCAGGCCAATCAGGATTTGGCCTGCCAGGGGCATGCGTGTCTAGTGGGAAGGGGAAAGCAAAGGGGCTCCCCCACCCCAGACCAATAATGGTCTGGGGGTGGGGAAGCTCAGAAGCATTCTGGCCCTGCCCATTCCAGATTTGGTTCCGCCCCTCCAGGCCGGCCCAGGGCCACTTCAAAAAATGTTTGAAAATTTTGGCAAAAATTATTGCCATGCCTGGCCTAGAGTCTGGGTAGCCAAGGAGTTGGGACTAGGACACAGGATCCAAGTCCTAGGAACACTATCATTTTCACTATTGCACTTAACTGGAGACTGCGCTGAACTTTTGCATCCAGAGGAATTCTTTCTAAGTTAGTGGGTGGAGGCAAAATTGAAGGAGCAACATGGAGTAGTTTGCATTGCTGCTGTGTGCGCTATACATGTTCTGTTGCAGAGGGGGGAATAAAGAAGTGGTGCTCCTGCACAGTCAATCTCAGGCCTTTTACAAACATCAGATTCATTTAAAATGTAAAATATTAAGGAGAAAGAAATAAAAATCAAGTCACATAATGCTTCTGTGGGAAACATGGGAAAAGAAATCCTGTCAAGAAAAAAAGTGACAAAATCAGACTGGGCATTTTAAACGTGTTCTGACAGCCTAAATTAAATAGATGTCAAGTCCTTGAATTAAGGACTGTCATCAGTGTATTACTTCCTTCCAAGAAATCTTATTCTTTCTGTAGCCTTGCTGTCACTTTCTCTTCATCTTAGTAGCTATAGTTGGTTCCCCAGCCATTGATGAGATAGTTCAGCGTGAAATAGAAGAATAGAGTATCAGCCCCAGCTGATTGTTTGAGTAGACAGAATGTCTAAGGCTGAGACAGACAGCCTCCTGTTTCCAGAGCCCCACTGCACCCAGCCCCCCAAAGTCCTCCCCTGTGTCGGCCCTGAGTCCCCAATATTAGCCTCGTCCCCAGAGCCCCCCAGTATTAGCTTTGCCCTCAGAGCCTCCCAGTGCCAGCTCCTCACCTCTTAGAACCCCCCCACTCCCAGAGCCCCCTAGCACTAGCCCTGCCCCCAGAGGTCCCAGTTCCTGCCCCGTCCTCCTTCCCTAGCCTTCCATTGCCTCCCAACTGCCAGCTGAGTGCTGTTGCCCGAGTTGCGGTTGCTCTAAGGCTGCTCTGTTGGGCTCTGCCCAGCCCTCCCGCCACGCAGCAAAGCGCTCTTCTATATCCAAGAAGAAACCCTGCCCTTGCTCCATGCTGGTTGGCTGAGAGGCAGGGCCAGACATGCCTCTCCCAACAGGAGTGGAGTGCCCTGGCCCCCAAAGCCATCGTGGTCTGGCAGCCAGAGGTCTGCAGCCTGGCAGCAGGCTGCGAACCGGGGGTTGGGAACCGCAGCTCCAAAGAGGCACAGAAAAGAGATATTGAAAATTACCCCAGTTTAGTGTCTGGCAAAACTCAGTAGATTGAGAATATACAGCCTAGCAAGCAATATTATAGGAAGATGCTATGAATTTGACATTGTGGGAATGCAAGGAATCCATCCCAGATTTTATTAGTAACTAATAATTAATAGCATGGTTTATATTATTGTCTCTTATTAGTTTATTAGTGGCATTCTACTACATTATTTGATAGTGTAGACAGAGACTGAGTTAATATTCATATATAGGAGTGTTCCAAACATTTTTATCAATTTCTGGCCAGTTATTTTGTTTCCCTCCAAGTCCTCTCTTCTAATAGCTGGAGGTAAAATATTTTAAGTTTTCAGTTGACAAATGCCATCATACATGTAGTGCATAGTTTCAGAGAGCTAGAATTGACTTGTAATAAAAAATCAGAATACTTACAGTTTAGAAACAGCAATGATTTTAGTTTGTTAGATTAAACATTCGGTACATCCTACAAAATGAAAAGTTTGTGTATCTATCCTGTAAGTGCTTCTGTCGTTTATGAGGTAAATGAGGAACTCCACTTGGAGGAGAGGCCAACAGACAAATAAATGAGCTGATCTTGACACTAGTTTGTTATTAAAGCAAAGAAAGTATATTGAGCAAACAGATCATAATTTACCAAAAAGTCCACTTAAACTCTGCTTATATGAATTGCATAAAGCCCACCTGGCCAAGGTTCCCTCTAATTTTTCTATCCATATGCAGAATAAATGTTGTTTGCAGCAAGCATATGCAGATGTGCACTACTAACAGAAACACACAGTGCCAGCTGTCGGAGCTCTGCTAATCAGCTGGACAACATTTGAATCTTTCCTGGGCAGCTGCTCATGCACTCAGCTTACAGGGAACACTGATCCTGACCAAAAAAGACAGAATAATAATTATTTGTGATTTGTTTGGTGCTCAGTTGGGGTTGCTAGCATCCCATTTTGAAATGTGGGAACTTCACAACAAGATAATCCATCAGTTGCATATCTTAAGTCCCTGAATTCTAGCTGGCTACTGATTGCTTAAGAAAAGTATAGGCTTTAACTTAGATACCTGGAGTGAATAGGCATCTTCTTCCTTCAGATTTGCAACTATATTTTCATTTTAGATTGCATCTGTGAAGAAGCATTTTCTTTTCAGCTGTGTCTAAGCTCCTCACAAGCATAAACTCAAGCAGACCTACCATCTAGAATATGGAGTATATTTGAAGTAACTCATTGACTCATTGGGTTTTACAATTATGTAACTGAGGGCTGAATTTTGGCCAATAGAATGTAACAACAGAACTGAATGTTATTTTGTTACATTTAGGCACATTTCCAAGAATTGCTCAAAAACATACAAGAGTCTTAACAGATTTTTCTGTGTCTTTTTTTAATTTCATATACTGATTCTGATTAGCATTCGCATGAGAATTAAAAACTTGAAATGCAAAAGATTGTGCACTAAATTTATATCACTCTTCATCATATAAGCTTTTTTTCTTTCCTTCTACAACTGGCATTTAAGCAACACTATTCAATTGATAACCCTTTCCAGAACAAAAGCATTAATCTTAGTCTCAAAATGATTCATCATCAGTTTATCACACTAACAGGCTACAAATAATCTTTCTGGATGAGGTTGTGTTTTGAATTTGGGAATAGTTTCTGCTTGCCCTTTCTCTGCAGCAGTGTTAAACAGTACTGCAGATAAACTGCTGAGTGAGTAGATTAAAATTCCTGGGTAGTATTTAGAGAAATGGCTTTTCTTTGGGGTGTGTTTTCCCTTGTATTTTAAAATACACTTCTGATGCTTTTCATTGCCATTCTGTAAGCATCTTTTTTAGTTTTCATAGATGCTACAGAACAGAAAAAAGGGTGTTCCTTTTAAATACACTATATCTCCTTATAATTCAGTCATGTACTTTTGTTATTAAATAAATACTAAAAGGGACATTACACCTCAGTTTTCATGGGTACTTTCAAGGAAGAAAGGGGAGAGAATAAGTTTAGATATATGCAAGCTTTTGGGGAGAGAAACTGATAAAGGAATTGGGTTTCCACAGAAGTTTTCTCTATAAAATATTGCCTAGTTGGATATGCTATAGATATCTGTCTTCTGAAATGGTTTAGACCAGCGGTTTTCAAAGTTGGGTCACAGGCATGCCTGGGTAAGCCTTAGGCAGGCCCACAGCTCTTTGTTTAGCTAAGTGTCCGTAGCCACAGAGCCTCACAACTCCCATTGGCTACAGTTTGCCGTTTCCAGCCAAGGGGAGTTGCAGGAAGCTGTGTGGCCCAGGGCGCTGCTTCCCACAGCTTTCCTTGGCTGGAAATGGTGAACCGTCGCCAATGGGAGTTAAGAGGCTCTGTGGCTACGATGTTAGATTAAACAAAGCATCACTGGCCCGTCAGTAGCTTACACTGGTGGGCCCGTGACCCAGCTTTGAAAAACACTGATTTACTCTCTTTATAGAGAATGTCCCAAGGTTTTATGAATTGCTTGTCAATTGTTGGAGCTCTGTGGGTATTCAGTGGAGATAATGGATAGAGCTGGTTAACATTCAGAATTTTCAATGTGAGAGAAATTCTGACATTTGGTAATTTCCTTTTGTCCTAAATTGTTTCAGAAAAGTCAAAATTTCCCATTGAATGAAAATTCCCCAACCCCAAATTATTTCAGAAATATTAAAACATTATCAAAGTTTCATTTCAATAGGTTTGAAGGGTCTTTTTTTAACCTTATCATTGTAGCATTTTAACTGTATTGAAAGTTTGAAACACACTACTTAGGTAATTTCTTATCAGAAATTTCAACAGAATTAATAAGTTCTGGCAAGACATTTCAGTTTTAGTTAAATCAGCATTTTCTAATGGAAAACTTTTCTGTCAGAAATTTTTCAACCAGCTGCAATAATAGACTTTCCTAACAGTGCAATGTCAAATTATTTTCAGCTCTTCCTTATTTGTAGTAGCCTGCTTAGGAGTTTAAAAATAAAATATCTCTTCCTAGTAGTTTTCTTCTTTTTGCATGTGCTAATCATTATTTTGTTTTGAATTACAAGGTGGCTAATGCAGGGTGGTTGTTTTTGCTTCTTTTTGTGTGTGTGCAGTTACACTCAATGATCTGAACACTAATTTGGGAATTGGGTCTCTTTAGCTGACTTACTGCAGAGAAAATAAGCAAAAACATAAAAATCCTGTAGCCACTGTTTGTAAACGTAATTACTATTTTTAACTAGACTGAGACTTGGAAGGATATTTCTGACCACACTGTATACACTTCAAGCAGGCCAAAAAGCAGCTGCAACTAACTTCACAATATGTCCAAAATAATGTTTGGGGAACAAACTGATCAAGCTGATTTAAAAGCTGAAAATTCAAAGTCAAGACGAACTCTTGATTTAAAGATATCAGCTTTATCTGTGTATATCCTGGAATTTGTTTCAGTCCAGTGATTAATGGTTAAAGAAAACTATATCTATTGTGAACATTTTATAATTTACCAGAAGGATTTGATTCATTTCTTCTAGGAGTCATTTAAGTTTCTCAAATAAATAGGCTGATAAGGAAGTTTGAAAAATACATATCCAAGAGAGTGAATTGGCTTTTTAGAGGTGGACTCGTCTCTAAAGAAAATACAAAGTATATCTATGCTACAGAGACTGTTAGTAAAACAATATTGGAGCAGGGTTTTGCTAGCGTGGAACTACTACCTTTCCAAAGTATATTAGCTGTGCCTACAGAAGCAGTCTTCTATCAGCGTAGCTGCATTTATGCCAGGGGCATTTGTTAGCATAGCTGAGTCACTGACCGATATAGCTACGCTGATGTAAGCTGTAAATAGTTGGCAAGTCACTTTTATTTTTATGCAGTTTTAAGAATCAGAACCTAAGTGGCTATCTGTGAGATATTCAGGTTTGTTTATGGTGTTCAGAAATATCTTAAAACTTTCATTTTGTTGGGTTACTTCTTCCTTTCTTCAAGGACCACCCTTAATAATATTTGTGGAATGTCCAAACAAAGACACCAGTCATGCCAACACTTAATGTGCCTGCTTAATTTTAAATGTATGAATAGTCCCACTGACTTCAACTTCAAACATGGGCAGTCCCATTGAATATGGATGCACATGACTGGAAGATCCTGCCTATATTATATTTTACCAGGAAAAATATTGTAATTTCATGTTTGTTCAAGGGAAGCCTAGTTTAATCCTAGGCAATCAGAGATCCCCTCTGCTGTAAAACTATAGCGTGTACTAGGTAAAATTACTGGTTAGTTTAGAAGTCCCTGTTATAAAGTAGAGAATCTGTTTATGGAGGAATAGAAAAAAACATTTTTATCTAATACTAAGTAGTCTCCTAAAGTGTTATTTAAGGAGTAAAATAAAAATCTTGGAGTCACTTATGACCCATTGTTGGAGGGGAGGGGAGGGGAGGGGAGGGGAAGGGAATGGATTTATTTGATACCATAGGTAGAATAATTGTTCCAACACCAATGAATGAGAATGTTGATGTCATCTATAGAATGCACTTTGAAAAATCTCATAAGGCAAGGAGCTTTGCGGGGAGTGCTACTTTCTGAATCTTCGAAGAAAGGGAAGTTAAAATTACAGATGTAGCTTTGTCTTGCTCATTTGGTCAACTGACAACTATGTCAGCAAAGTCAGGCTATTTGTTTATCCTTCACATGGGGAAGATACTCAGTAAGAAAACGAAGAATTCATATATGCCTGTCACTGCTATTGCTTAATAAGCTCAAGTCATAATGCAGGAGGCGGAAAATAGTCCTGTTTAAATAAGCTATTGTTGCAGGAGGCTGTGAAGTGCCCATATTATCCCTTTCCCCCTCCTTTCCCTTTCACACAGGAGTCTATTGTAGGATGGACTGTTTTTGTCTGTAATGTCAAAGTTGCTATGAGCCATTTTGAAAAATGTGAAAATGTGAGTGAAAGCTTTCAGCTAATAAGGAGGAAGACAGAAACTTCAGCTTTAGTATGTGTTTATGCAGAAAATGACATGAACGGTAGTGTTTTATATGAACATCTCTTGTTCTTAAATCATCTTCCTCTGCCACTGCTCCCAATCCTTCAAAGTGTTGACCTTTGAGAGACCCTGTCACATTCAAGATCTTCATCATTGCACTCAAATCTCAGCATAATCTTTCCCCTTTGTTTTCTTTTTCCTTTTAGCACATTATTTACCTTACTGATACCTTTTTATCTTACTCCCACCTCATTTTGCACCATTCATCCTCTAGTTTTTTTACACTTGGATAAGTTATCTTCTTCTTTGCCAACATCTCCTCTTCCTTCCTTTGGATCACTTCTCCTCCCAGAAATTCTATCTGCATTCTCTTCTTCATCAGGGCTGGCCCTACCTTGAGGCGAACTGAGGATCCAGACACAGGCTGTATGCAGTTTGACCTGATATTCATGAACAGGGAGGAGCTAATAGGGGAAGTAGAGGTGGGTGACAACCTGGGAAGCAGTGATCATGAGATGGTAGATTTCAGGATCCTGACCAAAGGAAGAAAAAAGAGTAGTAAAATACAAACCTTGGACTTCAGAAAAGCAGACTTTGACTCCCTCAGAGACCCCTGGGATGCTAACATGAAGGGGAAAGGAGCCCAGGAGAGCTGGCAGTCATTTAAAGAAGCCTTATTGAAGGCACTGAAAGAAACCATTCCAATGCATAGCAAGAGAAGCAAATATGGTAGGAGACCGGATTGGCTCACTGGGGAAATCCTTGGTGAACTTAAACACAAAAAGGGAGCTTACAAAAAGTGGAAACTTGGACAGATGACTAGGGAGGGATATAAATGTATAGCTCGAGAATGCAGGGGAGTTATCAGGAAGGCAAAAGCGCAATTGGCATTGCAACTCGCAAAGGACGTGAAGGATAACAAGAAAGGTTTCTACAGGCACTTTAGCAAGAAGAAGGTGATCAGAGAGGATGTGGGGCCCCTTCTGGATGAGGGCAGTAACCTAGTGACAGATGATGTGGGGAAAGCTGAAGTACTTAATGCTTTCTTTGCCTCTGTCTTCACAAACAAGGTTAGCTCCCAGATTAATGCGCTAAGTGACACAATATGGGATGAAGGTGGACAGCCCTTGGGAGGGCGGGGGGGGAAGAGAACAGGTTAGGAACTATTTAGAAAAGCTAAAAGTACATAAATCCATGGGTCTGGACTTAATACATCCGAGGGTACTGAGGGAGTTGGCAAATGTCCTTGAGGAGCCTTTGGCCATTATCTTTGAAAAGTTGTGGAGATCAGGAGAGATCCCGGATGATTGGAAAAAGGCAAATGTAGTGCCATCTTTAAGAAAGGGAAGAAGGACGATCCAGGGAACTATAGGCCGGTCAGTCTTACCTCAGTCCCTGGAAAAATCATAGAGGGGATCCTTAAGGAATCCATTTTAAAGCACTTGGAAGAGGGAAGATGATCAGGAATTGTCAGCATGGATTCATGAAGGGCAAGTCATTCCTGGCCAATCTGATTAGCTTCTATGATGAGGTAACTGGCTCTGTGGATATGGGAAAGTCAGTGGATGTGATATACCTTGACTTTAGCAGGGCTTTTGATACGGTTTCCCACAATATTCTTGCCAGCAAGTTAAGGGAATGTGGATTGGATAAATGGACTGTAAGATGGATAGAAATCTGGCTGGAAGGTTGGGCCCAGCGGGTAGTGATCAACGGCTCGATGTCAGGATGGCGGTCGATTTCTACCAGAGTGCCCCAGGTTCAGTTCTGGGACTGATTTTGTTCAACATCTTTATTAATGACCTGGATTGCACCCTCAGCAAGTTTGCAGATGACGCTAAGCTAGGGGTAGAGGTAGACACGCTGGAGGGAAGGGATAGAGTCCAGAGTGACTTAGACAAATTGGAGGATTGGGGCACAAGAAATCTGATGAGGTTCAACAAGGACAAGTGCAGAGTCCTGCACTTGGGACAGAAGAATCCCAAGCATTGTTACAGGCTGGGGACCGACTGGCTTAGTAGCAGTTCTGCAAAAAAGGATCTGGGGGTTACAGTGGTTGAAAAGTTGGACATGAGTCAACAGTGTGCCCTTATAGCCAAGAAGGCTAATGGCATACTAGGTTGCATTAAGAGGAGCATTTCCAGTCGATCCAGAGATGTGATTATTCCTCTTTACTCGGCTCTGGTGAGACCACATCTGGAGTATTGTGTCCAGTTCTGGGCCCCCAATTACAGGAAGGATGTGGATGCATTGGAGAGGGTCCAGTGGAGGGCAACCAAAATGATTAGGGGGCTGGAACATATGACCTACGAGGAGAGGCAGAGGGAGTTGGGTCTATTTAGTCTGCAGAAGAGAGGAGTGAGGGGGGATTTGATAGCAGCCTTCAACTTCCTCAAGGGAGGTTCCAAAGAGGATGGAAAAAGACTGTTCACAGTAGTGATGGATGGCAGAACAAGGAACAATGGTCTCAAGTTGCAGTGGGAGAGGTCCAGGTTGGAAAAACTATTTCACTAGGAGAGTGGTGACGCACTGGAATGTATCAGAGGGGTAGCCGTGTTAGTCTGAATCTGCAAAAGCGACGGGGAGTCCTGTGGCACCTTATAGACTAACTGAAGTGTAGGAGCATAAGCTTTCGTGGGCAAAGACCCACTTCGTCAGATGCATGTAGTGGAAATTTCCAGAGGCAGGAAACTGGAATGGGTTCCCTAGGGAAGTAGTGGAGTCTCCATCCCTAGAGGTGTTAAAGTCCCGGCTTCAGAAAGCCCTGGCTGGGTTGATTTAATTGGGATTGGTCCTGCCTTGTGCAGGGGGCTGGACTTGATGGCCTTCTAAGGTCTCTTCCAGCTCTATGGTTCTAGGAGTAGAACAGGAAGAAGGCAGAATTGAGACCTTCCAAAGTTCTTCATCGAGTAGTGTCCCCGAGGGTGCTCCACTCGAGGTGCTGGGCTCGTCCCGGCGCCGCAAACCGGAGGAATTTTCATTAGCAGTAGCCCCCTGCCGGACCGCGCATGCGCGAGTGTCCCCTTCGCGCCTTTCATCTGAGCGCGGTCCGGTCTCGTCAGTTTCTCTCCAACCGTCCGCAGCCGCAGACGGAGTTAGTTTAGGCTCCCTTCTCCTCTCTGAGGGGAAAGGGAAAAACCTTCCTAGTTGTTGTTTAGTTAGTGATAGGTAGTTATCTGTTCTAGTTGTAGTTCCCCCTTTAAAAAAAAAAAAAAAAAAAAAAAGAAAGAAGAAAAGAAAAGCCGCTTTTCTTCAGCGGGCGGTCAGGGCTGCCCTGACTGAAATTGACAAGAACAAACGACTCAAAAATGCCAGGATCACCCGGCTTCAAGAAGTGCCTCCAGTGCCAGGAGGCTATCCCCATTTCAGATGGACACTCCCGGTGTGTCCGATGTCTCGGGGACACTCATGTCCCAGCCAAGTGCAGTCACCGCGCGAAGATGACAGCTCGCGCTAGAAAGGATCGGGAGCTTAGGTTGAGAGTCCTTCTGTTCAACAAGGTTCTCCAAGCTCCGGGGGTCTCCGAGCCGCACTCTGCATCTCCTGACCAACCCGGGCAAGCCCCCAGGATCCATGGGACGCCAAGCGCCACTGCAGGCAAGCCGGGGAGCTCTGGCTATGCGCCGAGACTCCCCGCGGGCAAAGCAGCTAAGGGCCGTAGCTCTTCTGCCCCAACTACAGCCGGCCCCAAAAGCTCCGATCCGACACCCAAGAAGGGATCGAGAGCAGAGTCGGTGCCGGCGCCGGCAACGGCTTTAATGGCGATTGCGGAGCCGGCAAGGGAAGCCCCGGCACCGGGAGTTCCGGCGCATGCGCGCTCGCAGCCAGCCATGACGGCACCCGCAGCGCCTTCCTTAGGTGCCGCCCTGGGCTCCTTGGTGCCGGGCATATTGGCACCGGATGCACCTGCACCGCATGAGTCTCTGCCAGCCCAGCCTCCTGCTTTCACCCCTTCGGGGGATCAAGCTGCACCGAGCCTTTACTCTGCCGTTCATGTGGCAGACGTTCAAGTGGCAGAGGCTTCTCCACTGTGTGCTGTTCTCACACAAGCACCTCTTCAGCCTGCCTGCAATGCCTCGGTGCCAACCAAAGCTCAGCAAAAGACTGCAAGAGTCCGGACACCATCAATAACTCCGGACAGTGTCACCTTCTCACCTGGACCTGACTCACCTACCTCGTCCCATGCTGATTACCGTCGTCACAGTCACCGTTACTCGACCTCCAGGGAACTCTACTATAGGTCACCTCGTCGTTCATCGCCACGTCGGTACTATCGGGATCGTTACTCGAGCTCGCCCTCACGCTACTATAGGAGATCCCTTTCACCAAGATCCCCAAGCCGTACAGACTGCCATCGGCGATATGACACATTGAGAAGATACAGCCGTTCTCCCTGCCACAGTCGGAGGGAAGACTGCTATTACCATGAGTACTCTTCTCATTCATCTCGCCGCAGAAGGTATTCGCGATCGCGATCACCGCATTCTTCTCAGCATCAATCTCCACACGGTCTGGACGAGTCTGCTCCTTATGTAGCACCACCATCCTCGGCTGGGGATTTGGATTCGCAATATCAGGAGGATAAGCAGGACCACACTTCTCTTCAAGGACAGCAGAGCCCTGATTCCCCGGCGCAGCGTTCCTCATCCTCGCCGGATGACACAGTGGTCCCTGCAGACTTGTCTACTACGGAAGACCACAAGCAGTTCCAGGAGCTCTTCAAGAGAGTTGCACAATCCCAGGACGTTCAGACCGCGGACGTGCAACAGAAACAACATTGATTGCTTAAAAATTTACAACCTTCCCAAAAGTCGAAGCTCGCTTTTCCCTTTGATGAAGCTATACTGGAGATCGCCAACGACATCTGGCAGACCCCAGCCACTTCGCTACCAACTAATAAGCGGTCGGATAAGAAGTACTTCATCTCTCAGAAAGATATGGAGTTTCTCTTTACACATCCTCAGCCTAACTCCCTTGTCGTGGACGCAACAGAGAACAAGATCATCTCAGACCAAGAATCCCTCAAATGACAAGGAGGCCAAACGACTGGATATCTTGGGCAGGAAAGTATATTCCTCCTCTACTTCTGCCCTGAGGATGTATAACTTTGCGGCACAGCTGGCAAACCACGATTTCGATAACTATTCGAAGCTGATCCCTCTATTTGAGCACTTGCCGGATTCTAAACGTCAGTTGCTTAAGGCAGTGATACAAGAGGGCTACACAGTCGCCCGAACAGCCTTGCAGATTGCCCTTGACATGGCTGACGTTGCTGCTAGATCCGCAGCTTCGGCCATAGTCATGCGTCAGGCGTTTTGGCTGCACCAAGCCGCTGTCCCGAAGAAGATGCAGGCCAAGGTGGAGGATTTGCCCTTCGATCGCAAATCGCTATTTGCTCAGTGGACAGATCAGGTCTTCCACTCGGGCAAGGACACACGTACGACTCTGAAGACGCTAGGGATGTACACCCCCCCCCTACAGACGTAGGAGATACATACCCTACAATAGACAAAGACCATTCTCATATGCGACACCATGCGCCAGGCCATACGAGACAACGGCCCCAGAAGCGTTGCCAGCAACCCAACAAGACGCCTGTCCAGCAGCAGGGCCAACAGCAGGTTTGATGGGTTGATCGAGGGACTTTGGACCACCCCGTTAACAGAGACTCCGGATATCACAAAAGGCGTATTCCATCATCGTCTCAGACCTTATCAGCATCGTTGGGCTGTCATATCCACCGACCGGTGGGTTCACGACATAATTACTTCAGGATATGTCATCCCCTTCACCTCTCTTCCCCCTCCCTCCCCTCCTGCCCCGTCCCTTTTCAGGGACCCCTCTCACGAGACGCTTCTACATCAAGAGGTGTCACGCCTTCTCATATTAGGGGCAGTGGAAAGGGTGCCGACACCCTTTTTGGGGAGAGGGTTCTACTCTTGCTATTTCCTCACCCAGAAGAAATCAGGGTGTTGGAGGCCTATCCTGGACCTACATCGGCTCAATCGACATCTGAGAAAGCAAAAATTCAAGATGGTCACGTTATCTTCAATTATCCCGGCTCTCGACAAAGGGGATTGGTTCGCGTCCCTCGATCTTCAGGACGCCTACTTCCACATAACTATACACCCGGCGCACAGAAGATTCCTTCGGTTCACAGTGGGGTCCGACCACTATCAATATCGCGTGCTGCCTTTCGGACTATCGGCGGCCCCACGGGTTTTCTCCAAAACCCTGGCGGTAGTGGCGGCCTACCTGCGACGTCTCGATATTACAATCTTCCCATACCTGGACGATTGCCTGCTAAAGGCTCCCACACTCGACGAGGCCACAAGGGCAGTGTCTACAACTACCGCTTTGTTCACAGCCCTAGGGCTCATAATCAATGTCGAGAAGTCCTTCCTAACACCTACTCGCGACCTGGAGTTTATCGGCGCAAGACTCAACTACCTAACCGCGAGGGCATACTTGCCGGTAAAGAGGTTTCAACTCATACAGGACCTGCTACAATCAATATCAATTTCTCCGAAGTCCCGAATACTTACCTGTCTGCAACTACTGGGACACATGGCAGCCACCACATATGTGGTTCCGCATGCCAGACTCCATATGCGAAGTCTTCAACATTGGCTGTTCACTGTGTACACACCAGTGCGCAGTACGAACAGGGTGGTTTCTCTGCCCAGTCAGGTGCGATCTTCCCTGGCATGGTGGGACAACCCCGTCAACATGCTAACAGGGGTCCCCTTTCATGCCCAGAAACCGGCTCTACAAATCACTAAAGATGCCTCTCTACTCGTCTGGGGCGCCCACCTTCGGGAGCTCCGTGCGCAGGGTCTATGGACGCCCCAGGAATCGCTTCAGCATATAAATTTTCTCGAACTAAGAGCAGTCTTCAAGGCTTGCAAGCACTTTCTGCCCATCATCCGAGGACATTCCATACAGATTCTCACCGACAACATATGCACGGTGTATTATATCAACAAGCAGGGGGGGTCACGCTCCCGCTCCCTGTGTGCGGAGGCTGTGCGCCTGTGGAATTGGGCTATTCAACAAGGCATCACCATAACTGCAGCATACCTCCCTGGCAAGGACAATGTAATTGCCGATACTCTGAGCAGGCATTTCCTCTCACAGCACGAGTGGGAATTGCATCCCGAAGTGCTCCGCGACATCTTCTTGCAATGGGGTTTTCCCAAGGTGGATTTGTTCGCCTCTCGACACAACAGGAAATGTCCTCAGTATTGCTCACGAGCAGGCATCGGCACGAACTCTCTTGGCGATGCCTTCCTTCTGGACTGGGATCACCACCAATTACTGTACGCCTTTCCTCCTCTTCCACTCATTCCAAGGGTTTTGGAGAAGATAGCACTGGATGGCGCAACAGTGATTCTGATAGCACCTTTCTGGCCCAGACAGATTTGGTTAACGCAGCTGTCAAGAATGTCAGCGGCCTATCCACGACGACTACCGCAACTGTCCAACTTGCTGTCCCAGAAACACGGCACGGTTCTTCACCCAGCCATCGACCGCTTACACCTCACAGCATGGCTCCTAGTTGGCTCCAAGCTTCGGAACTTTTATGTTCCCAAGAAATGAGACGCGTATTGGTTAACAGTAGATGCAGTAAAACGCGTAAATCCTATCTCTATAAATGGCGCCGTTTCCATTCGTGGTGTTTGGCTAAGGATCTTGACCCTCACTTGTCGTCTATACAACAGATACTGGATTATGTGATGCATCTAAAGACGACGGGGCTAACTATTTCGTCCCTGAGGGTGCATCTAGCGGCAATTTCAGCCTTCCGTCTTCCCGTGGACGGCTATTCAGTGTTCGCCCACCCTATCACCAAGAGATTCCTGAAGGGGCTAGGCAACTTGTATCCGGCCCACAGGATCCCACCAGAGCCTTGGGACTTACCTCTGGTATTGGACGCTCTGACTCGCACACCCTTTGAGCCGCTTGCAACGTGTGATCTACGGATGCTCACGATGAAAACTGTGTTTCTGCTTGCCATTACGTCGGCGCGTCGAATAAGCGAATTAGCAGCTCTTTCCGCCGATCCGCCGTATACGCAATTCTTCAGTCATGCGGCAGTACTGCGTGTCCAACCAGCGTTTTTGCCAAAGGTCAACTCTGCTTTCCATATAAATGAGCCTATAATTCTACCGACTTTCTACCCGAAGCCTCACTCCTCATTGGAAGAAGTACGTCTACACACCCTAGATGTCAGGCGAGCGCTGGCCTTTTACCTTGACAGAACTCGAGTCTTTAGAAAATCTCAACGGCTTTTCCTTTCTACAGCCGAATGCTCCAAAGGCAAACTGCTTTCTGCACAGCGCATTTCCCGTTTGGTCGTTGCTTGCATCACGCAATGTTACGCCTTGCGCAACAAATCTCTCCCGAGCGGTCTTCGTGCTCATTCCACCCGGTGCATAGCTACATCCATTGCCTATCTTCGTGGAGTACCATTGCAGGACATATGCCGTGCAGCAACCTGGTCGTCCACCCTCACATTCGCTAAACACTATGCCCTTGCGAATATACTTACCTCCGATTCGAGGGTAGCTCAGGCTGTCTTGTCTACAGCCCGAAAGTGATAGGTCCGAAGCACTCAGGTCACGCTGGACCACTGCTGTGTACTCACCTCGAGTGGAGCACCCTCGGGGACACTACTCGATGAAGAAAAGAAAGTTACTCACCTAGTGCAGTAACGTCTGTTCTTCGAGATGTGTCCCCCCGTGGGTGCTCCACGTCCCACCCTCCTCCCTGCTTCGGAGCCTCTATTTATGTCTTTCAGATGCTTCCGGTTGGGAGGAAACTGACGAGACTGGACCGCGCTCAGATGAAAGGCGCGAAGGGGACACTCGCGCATGCGCGGTCCGGCAGGGGGCTACTGCTAATGAAAATTCCTCCGGTCTGCGGCGCCGGGACGAGCCCAGAACCTCGAGTGGAGCACCCACGGGGACACACATCTCGAAGAACAGACGTTACTGCACTAGGTGAGTAACTTTCTTTTTTGGCCCCAGTGAGGGGGCAGGAGGCGTCATTTGAGCTCCCTGTCTCAGGTGCCAAAATGTGGGCTGGCCCTGTTCTTCAGTACTTCCCACTGGATCTCTTTCCTACATTATTCCCATGTGTTGTGTTGGGGTTTTCTTTGTGCTATCTATCTTAGATTGTAGTTTCTGTGAGGCAGTGACTTTGCTTTCCTCCTGGATACTATGTAAATATATGGCACACATATTTATGTGTAATGCAGTTTCTATGTAAGAGGTCAATAATGTATGGAAATATACAGGTACCATGACTTTCATGTTGTTTAAGCTGGGTAACAGATACTTAGTTTGGTATATACAAAGAAAAAAAATTGCTATTATAATACCAGTCAGATTTGTTGTGCCTAACTAGAAGATTAACTGTTCCACTGGCCTTTTTGTTTCTTGTTTGTAGGGAATACCCAAATTTTATTACAGGTTGAGAACAATTACCTTTTGATTTGGAAACCACTTTGGAAATAAAATACTGCTTCTCTACATTTTTTCCTAGCTCTGAATGACGCAAAATAACTTTTCATTCAGATACAGAACACAGAGGCCAAAATCACTTTTCCAGTCGATTTTTATCACTTCTAGGCTAATCAAAGTTTGTATGAGAGCATTTCTCATTTTCATAGCATTGAGTCATTCATTACTCTCACTAACATATTTATCTCTTTGGCCCAGTTTTAGAAAGTGAACAAAGGGAAAATGAACATTTCAGATGATGTTTCTGTTTATATCCTTGCAGGCTTTGCCATCTAGAGATGCTTCGTTTCCATATAATACACAAGTGCCTTGCATGGCTCCAGCCTCCATTTGGAGCAGTTATGAACGCGATACAACATCCAGAATAGTACAACATATACCAGAGATGGACTCCACTTTTCATCCTGTGCTGTCATTCTCTTCAGGTAAGACATCTAGTTCCATGTTCTCAACAAAAAAGCTAGTTCCATTGTAAAAAAACAATTATAAGACTTTTATAAACTTTTAAAGCTTTGACCATGAAAGAACTAGGGATGTGAGCAACTAGTTGACTATCTGATAAGTAAAAGCTTATCAGATAGTCGACTAGTGCCCTGATTAGTCGCTCCCCCAACCCCTTACTGTCTCTATTAGAAGCTTCAAGGGAGGGAGCAGGAACCAGTGCTAGGGGGAGATTTAAAAGCCAGTTCCCCCAGCACTGTCTCCATGTGAGACAGAGGGGTAGTGGGGACCATGTGCAAGCTGAGAATCAGCTGATTCCCAGCTCATGCCCTGTCCCACACGCTGGGTCTCTGCTTTTTCAATGTATTAAGAGTCTGCTGGCTCGTAATACATTTAAAAATGAGAAGCATACTGGGGGGGACCCGGCGTGAGCCAGGACAGCTGATTCCTGGCTCGCACTGGTTCCCCCGCACTGTGCACCAGCCTTTTAAATGCATGAAGAGCTGACAGTATTTCTTTTAAGAGGTTCTTTGTAGGGACGTTAAATTCAGTTTAATCAGCTAATCGACTAGTTGACAGCTAACCTTGCTGTGGTTCTGCTTTTTAAATGTATTAAGAGCTTGTTGGTTCTTAATACATTTAAAAGGCTAACACGCAGCAGGAGGAGAAAGAAAGAGGCATCAAGGGGGAAGAGGAGGGTGCTTCAAAGCAGCAGCACCATGTGGAGCCTGTGGCCAGATATCAGGCTCCACGTGGTGCTGCTACTTTAAAAAGCCACGTGCAGCTCAGGGGCTCCGGCTGGCCCCAGGCTGCACGCAGTGTTTCAAAACAGCAGTGCTGCGTAGAGCCCGGAGTCAGCTGGGGACTCCCCCTCTGGCTCCGTGCTCCCCGCAGCTCTTTCCCTTTTGAAGTGTAGCAATAGCCCTAGGGTTATTGCTACACTTGAAAGGTGGAAGCGTCCTTATAGACTAATTGAATAGTTGATGCAAATTTCATCGACTATTTGATTAGCTAACTAATCAAAAGTTTACATCTCTAGGGTAGAGGTGTAGGAGGGGGTACAGAGTCTGGGCGGGAGTTGTGCCCTGGGGAAGATGGGGTGCAGAGGGTTTTGGCAGAGATCAGGGGTGTGAGAAGGAATGGGATGCCAAATACTGGCTCTGGCTGGCTCCTACTTAGGTGACTCCTGGCCAGCAGCCCAGCGGGACCCTCATACAGACTCAAAGTGGCTGCCTGCTCAAAGTGGCTGCCTGCTTGGGGCCATTTGCCTCTCTGAACTGCATGCCCAAGATGGGAGGGGGAGACTTTGTGCACTGCCACCACTCCAGCCCAGTCACCTGCCAGTGAGAGCTGTGATGGTTGTGCTGTGGTGGGAGCAGTGGGCAACACCTGTTCCCCTTTTCCCCTTGAAGGGGCACACAGCGCCAACAGGCACAGAGCCCTAGCAGCCTGCCACTTTGAGCAGCCTGGGACTGCAGCAGGCAGGGAGTCTGCCTGAGTGAGGGTCCTGATGGGCTGTGGGCCAGATCCAAAGGGTTGGGGGGCTGGATCTGGCCTGCAAGCCTTGTTTTGCCTGCCACTTAACTTATCACCTTATTATCTTCTAGATGTTTGCAAATTGATTCTTTAATTATTTGCTCCATTGTCTTTCTTGGCACAGAAGTTAAACTGCCTGGTCTCTAATTTCCTAGGCTGTCTGTATTTCCCTTATTACAGATGGGCACTAGATTTTGCCCTTTTCTAGTTCTTCTGGAATCAATCCTGTCTTCATTGATTTTTTTTAAAGATGATAGCTAATGGCTCTGATACCTCCTCAGTCAGCAATTTGAGTATGCTGGGATGCATTTCATCAGGCCCTGGTAATTTGAAGACATCTTACTTGTCTAAGTAATTTTTAACTTATTCTTTCCCTATTTTAGTTTCTGCTACTACCCCATTTTCACTGGTATTCACTGTGTTAGGTGTCCAATCACCACCATCCTTTTTGATGAAAATCGAAACAAAGAAGTCTTTAAGCATCTCTGTCATTTCCTCATTTATTCTTTTTCTCTACTCTGTTCTTAGTTTTCCTCTTGTTTCTAATATATTTGTAGAATGTTTTTGTCTTATTCTTTGTCTTTAGCTAGTTTGAGCTCATTTTGTGCCTTTCTAATTTTTCCACTACATACATGTGTTGTCTACTATATATTTGAGACCGTGTTGGTGTCTGTCTGTCTTTGTGTCTGTCCATCCATCTGAAAGTCCATTTGTTCAAGGCATCCTCCTAAACAGTAAGAGCTAGAACCACCAAATTTGGTACAGGGCATCCCTGCTATCAGTCGCCCGGTATACATCCGTTCTGCACCAAAGTTGTTGACCCTTGTAGGAACTGATGTGTTATAAGTCTTCTCATTCCCCGCTCTTTAAGTCGTGCAAAAGAAAACCCACTTCGCGCAAATGAAAGTCAGCCATGGGGAAAAAAATTCCCTGCTTTAAGTTGTTTCACTATAAGTCCAAGTTTTTTGGAACATTTCCTGGACGTATAGCAAGGTCGGCTTGTAAGCAAGGTCAGGGTTTGGTTGTGCCAGGACAATGGGATGTGCGTGGAATGTGATTGTCTCTCATCAAACGGAAAGAGAGGAGTGTCATAGCAGGGACAGTTATAGTTATGAATGACCACAGGCAGGCAGCAAGTACTGGGCACAGTTATACCCAGAATGACCACAGAGGGCAGCAAGCACCCCAGTCTCATGATGCAACTGTTGGTTAGCAGTATGGCCCCGTCACCCTGGTGAGCAGCTGCCATCTGTCCAGTGTGGCCCCTGCGACCCCCTGAGAAGCAGTGGCCAGATGGTGCAGGCCACCTCCACTGGGCAGCCTGCCCCTGGCCACCACTGGGGAACTGAGGGTGAGCTGCGTAGCCCCTCCTGCCCCAGACCAACCCTGGGGAGCAGCCATCGGGTGGGTGGAACAGCCACTGCTGCCCCAGGCTGGCCCTGGAGAGAAGCTGCCCCCTGCTCTGAGTCTCCCAACCCCTCCCAGCCCCCTGCCCTGACTCCTACATCCCCCACTTCCTGCCCTGAGCCCCTTTTTACCCTCCCATCTCTGACTCTTGCACCTCCCCACACCACCAGCCTCCTGCCCTGAGTCATCTTCCCCCCCCCACACACACACACACTCCTGCACTCCCCACACCCTGCAATACTGGGTAAGCCTTCTAGTCTATTATATATTTGAGAGAGTTTGTCTGTCTGTTCAAGAACTCCTCCTAAACAGTAAGAGCTAGGGCCACCAACTTTAGTAGGCAGCTTCCTCTTTTCATTCCTTAAAGCAAGGTCAGGATTTCGTTATGACAGGAAAACGGGATGTGCCTGGAATGGGATTGCTTCTCATAAAATCATAACGAAAAGAGACTGAATCATCTGGCAGGTGAAATGGGCTGGCTGGGGGATTGCCCCAGCTCTGAGCTTTCCACCCCTCAGGTGCCCTTGAGGGAGGGGAACGGTTGAAGCTCCCTCCATCCTGACTTGTAGGGGGACATAAAGTGAGGGGAAAGTGCATAGTTTGCAACATTCCTTACTCTACCTGGAGAGTGCAGGGGGCAGATGAACCTGGATGTTCCCCAGCTGGGGGACATGCACCTCTTCCCTGGCTGTGCCCACTGAAGCTACAGCAGCCATGGAGAGGTGCTTCTCACCTGGCCCCAAGCTACTGCGGCAAGAGGGCTGGGTTAGACCTCTCTCCCTGGGCAGCCTGCATCCTCAACCCCTCATTCCCAGCCCCAGCCCCAGCCCAGAGCAATGATTTAAATTAAACACCCTATTTTAATTTTATTTTCCAAAAAATAAAAATGAATTGAGTTAAAGACTCAAGCAATGCTGGGTAAATCTTCTAGCTTGCTTATATTTATCCTTTGTAATTTAACCTAGTTTCCTTGTCTTCTTGTAGGATTCCTTTTTGATTTTCAGATCATTCAAGGTCTTCTGCTTATGTCAGGATGGCCTCTTGCCATACTTCCTGTCTTTCCCACAAAGTGAAATAGTTTCCTCTTGTGCCCTTAATGTCTCTTTGAAAAACTGCCATCTCTCTTCAATTGGTTTTGTTTTCTTAGATTTACTTCCCATGGGATCTTACTTAATAACTTGCTGAATTTGCTAAAAAAAATCGGAGGAAGTGGATTTTGCCCACAAAAGCTTATGATACTATATATATATATATTATATATTTGTTAGCGTTTAAGGTGCTAAAGGGCTATTCGATTTTTTAAAGTTACAGACTTAACATAGCTACCCCTCTGTGAATTTACTAAACTCTACCTTTTTGAAAGCCATTGTCTTTATTTTAATATTCTCCCACTTACCATTCTTTAAAATCATGAATTCTTATTATTTCATGGTCACTTTCACCCAAGCTGCCTTCTGCTTTCATTTTCTCCACCAGTTCCTTCCTGTTTGTCGAAATCAAATCTAGAACAGCCTTCCCGCCCACGTAGCTTTCTCCATCTTTTGAAACAAAACATAGTCTTTAATACATTCCAAGAACTTCTGGAATGATTTATTTTGGGGATATCTGGTTAGTCCCACATCACCACCAAGTCCTGTGTTTTGGATGATCATGTGGTCTGAAGTTGACCCGTACCATCACATCGCCCTTGTTATTACTCCTTTTATTCTTACCCATGGACTCTCACAATTGTGTCTCCTATTTCCATCTCAGTGTCAGTCCAAGTGTTTATATAAGGCAATGCCCTCCCCCCTTTTCTCTCTGCCTTTCCTTCCTGAGCAAGCTGTCCTCTTCTGTACCAATATTCCAGTCATGCATATTATCCCTCCAAGTCTCTGATGCCAGTTATGTCATAGTTGTGTTTATTTCCTAGCACAATGAGTTCTTCCTCCTTATTCCCCATACTTCACGCATTAGTATACAGACATAATGTAATGGAAATAGAATGGATCACTGCATGCCTGAGATTATACAGTTCAGTTATGTGGCCTCATTCTCTTCTGTGTTGCCTCCCAAGTCCTTTTATGTATCCCTATTCATAAAACACTACTCAGAGCTGATGTGGATTCCTTCTTAGGAGCAAAGCCATTAAATAGTTGCTTAACAGAACAGCGGGCAAGGAGAGGGAGGTGATGGTCTTTTTCCCACTTTGTAAGTAATCAAATAAGATAATGCAATTGAACTGCCTTATCAGTGTATTTTGCTTTTGAATAGGTAACAGTCTCTACTAGTATGGAGTCTTCCCCTCCAGCATATCTACAGCAACATGGAAATTTACCAAGTAGTTGTCAGTGGCTGCAGCATACCTCATGCATATTCCATGTAAATCTATCCGTGTATTATTAGAGCAGTGTTTCTCAATCAGTGGTATGAGTACCCTTAAGGGTACTTGAGAGAAGTCTGGAGGGTACGTCAACACAACTGAAATTTGGAGAAAGCTGAATTTTTGTTTTAAGTTTTACAGCACTTTATTATTTTTGTACTTTTTACACCCAAAAATTTCAAAACCTGCCCTGCTATGAGTAAGTTGTTTAAACAAATGTGTTGCAATGGTAGAAAAAAAAATTGTCTGTCTGAAAACTGTAGGTACCGGCGGTATTTACAATTTTTTTAAAGGGGGTACTTATAATTTTTTTAAAAAGGGGTACTTTATTAAAAAAAAAGGTTGAGAAACACTGTATTAGATAACTGGCAGAATCAGACTTGCATGGAACAAATCTTGAAGAAAAATCTGAAAGTGGCATATGCTGATTCTACCCAGAGCCTATGAATAAACTAGGGCAGATATCATTAGCCTTTTACGTACAGTGTGGGAAATACACAGTCTCTGAGACATCCAGTTGATCCTCTCACCTTCACCCCTTTTCTTCATCCCTCCCCAATAAAAAAAACAAGCTGGGAAAACGGTCATAATATTTCTAAGGAATAAAACAATCTAGTATATTGCTAAGGGAAAGAACAAACCTTCCTGGTATTTTATACTTCATAGAGAAGCAGAAAATGTAAAACCCCAAATTAAAAAAATACCTTTTGCAGGTTCCTATTAATCCTGTGATATAGACTTTACTTAGATCAGTACAGTTACTGATATAGACTGTTTTTTGGGCTAGCAAAAATTGCGTTTAGAAATAGTTTTGGATTTGCATATCTCCAAGACACTTGAGATTTAAGATGGTTTGTAAATGTTGAAAATTATTGTCTACCCTTTGGCCCTTTAAATTAGTCTCCTTTTTCTTTCTAATTTCTCAGCTGTCAGACTTACCCCCTTGACTCTTCATCTTTCTTGATCCAAGTATAAAAAGTCCTCATTCCTCTCTCTACTTCTTTTTTTGTAAATTGGTTTCTTGAAGGGCTTTTCAAACAGAAAAGTTGTTTGTAAGTCCTTTTGCCTTTTTACAATGACTGAATTCCTAAGCACTTGAGATGTTTTGCAGACCAAATCTCTGCCAGGAAGCAAGTTAGAATTCCCTGTTGCCTTCTTTGTAAGAAACAGAAGGAGGGCACCTACCTTGAAATTACCCCAGCGTGTTCAGCAACAACAGTGTTGCTCAGATTGCTCAAAGCGGCTAGCTGAGGAACCATGTGCCACTCAGCACTGCATGCTCCTTGGGGGGGCAGGGAAAGCTGAGGCTGATGGGGTTCATGGGGCTTTGAGCTTCATGGGGCTGCGGCAGGAAGGGAGCTTGTCTGAGGGTCGTGCTGGTCTCCAGGCTGGGAGCCACCTAGGTAAGCTCCTCCTGGCCAGAGCCAGCATCTGGGATGCCATACTCTCCTGCATTAGGGATGTGAACAATTAGTGGACTGTCCGATATGCAAATGCTTATTGGATAGTCGACACAACAGTTGACTACTTGCATCCGTCCCCCCTTCCTTGCTGCCTCTATCAGAAAGAGGCAGCAAGGTGGGGGGAAAGAACAGGGGGTGCTTCAAAGTGGCAGTGCTGGGTGGAACCCGAGGTCTGCTGCTCTGAAACGCTGCGTGCTGCCTGTGGCCAGCCCTAGGTTGCACATGCGTTTCAAAGCAGCAGTGCCTCAAGGAGCCCGAGATCTTCTGAGGACTTCCCCGGTGACCCCAGACTCCATGCTGTGCTGCCACTTTAAGGCGCCACGGAGAAGACGGGGCTAACAGTGGACTGCTTGAGTCCCCTGCTTGACCCCATGCTCCCCGTAGCGCTTTTGCCTTTGAAGTGTAGCAACAGCCCTGGGCTGTTGCTACACTTCAAAGGAGGAGACACCTTTATCGACTAATCGAATAGTCATCTATTTGATTAGCTAGTTTATCTACATTTAACATCCCTATCCTGCACGTCAACTCCCTGCCTCAGGCCACTACCCAAACCCTCTGCACCTCACCTTCCCCAGGTCACAAGTCCCTCCTCAGCCCAGTACCCACTCCTACATGCTTCTCTCGGGCCAGAATCCTCTCCTTCACTCAGACCTTGCACCCCAGTCCTCTGCCCCAGGTCACAATCCCCTCCTTCACCAACATTTCTCTCAGACCCTCCCTCTCCTGCAGTTCAGTCCTCTACCCTGAGCTTCCTTCTGCACTCAACCTCCATCCCTGATCTGCATCCCCTCCATAGAGAAGTGCGGCCCTTGACCACTTACCAAAATCTTGGAGTGTTCCCTCATCAAAAATCATTGCCTACCCCTGTGTTAGCCTGTTATCCCCTCACCTTCTGGCCTGTTTCTTTATAATTTTGTCTTCACTGCTGACACCAGGTGTTTTGTTTATTTCTTTTTCTAGTAGGATAATCAGTGGGCATTAGACAGGTCTCTATAAAATTGCAATGGAGACTAGGCACCTGTAATTTTTACAGCAGGGGTAGCTAGGTGAGGTCAGTCACAGGTAGGGGAATAGTGTTGATGTCACTTGGTTACTGCACAGCAAAAATTGCAGGTGCCTGATCTCCACTAGGATGTTAGTTATCCTGCTGTTAAAAACAGACATACACTTTTTTGGCAGGAGCAACGTATTGTGTGGACAAGGATGAAAGATGGGCAGGAATAACTTCACATCAGAGTCTATGTCTGCATCTTAGTTTCTGAGTTCCATTACCAATCATCCCCCATGTTCATGGCAGGATGTGCCAGAGAGCTGATATTTCAGTTTTCCAAAAATGTCTCTGTTGCTGCTGAAGTCTCAGCGGGGCAGTTGTGTTAGTCTGTAGCTGCAAAAACAACGAGGAGTCCTGTGGCAGCTTTAGAGACTAACAGATTTATTAGGGCATAAGCTTTCGTAGGTAAAACCCACTTCGTCAGATTAATTGGAGTGGAAGTTACAAAAGCAGTAGGATATATAAGGAAGAAGTTACTTGTGTACTGAAGCTAATCAAGTCAGGGTAAAGTGGGTCATTCGCAGCATTTGGTCTGGAGATGTGAATATCCAGAGAGGGGAAATAGCCTTTGTAATGAGTTAACCAGTTGAGATCCTTATTCAGTCCTAAGTTAATAGTGTTGAATTTGCAAATGAATTCCAGTTCAGCTGTCTCTTTTTGTAACCATTTTTTAAAATTCTTTTGTAGAAGGATGGCTACTTTCAAATACATTATTGAATGTTTAGGGAGGTTAAAATGATCTCTTACAGCCGGTTGAGTGTGGCTAGTTCGCTACTGGCTACTGCTTCAAAACTGGTTGGACAGTACGGCCCTTGACCCTTCTCCAGTTTCACTATCTGAAGACATTGTCCAGCACAAGCCGTCAGTCTGTCTTTGTGAGCTGGTGGGCTCGAGGCAGCAGTATTCTTTGTACTGAACATGAAACAGACTGTATGAATAGAAATGTAATGCCAATGTAGAACTCCTTGTCCCAGAGCTGGGGGGCTGTCTTAGATGCATGTCTCTTCCTTTGTATTTCAGATATTCCTCTTCATATATATTTTGAAACATTGTTAAAGGAGGACAAGATCAAAGGAGATCCTGTTGACTTCTCAGCACTAGGGGTAGAGTTTAAAATGTCTCCGTTCAATGGTATGTGATGCAAAATATTTTAATTAGTGCAACATTTATATTTTAGCTATTTTCTCAACATTTCTTTTTGTATTATAGGTGCTGCCTTAAATATTATTAATGTTTTATGTGATTTTATAAAAGTATGACTCCTGCCCAACATAGCTTACAATCTGATCAGGTCATAAGACTAAATACTGGGAGAATAAGGGGCACAAGAGTTAGGAGGAAGAAATAAGGAATCTAGGGAAAAACTCATCCCACTCACATAGATTCCAAATAGTTGGGTTTTATGTAGGTAAATTTGTGAAGAGAATGGGAATGTAAAATCTAACCTGCAACCTGTACAGGGTTCCAGGATGCTATACAGTTCTCCTTTCTTGCTATATCTAATTATGAGCTGGAATAACAGGTGTTCTTCCTGATAGTTGTGTGTGAGCATCATTGGACCTGCATAAACACAGCTGGTTGTCCTTAATTGTGGCCTTCTGCACCAGTTCCCAAAAATTATTGAGAGGACAACCTAGGAGATTTTAAAATGTTCCAGTGTTCAGATAAAGGCGGTAAAGTGGCCAAAGATGTAACGCCTCTGAGGCCCATATGTTTTTAGCCAGTGTATTGTATGTATGAGAATATAAAACCAATCAGTGCCAAAGGCATTTCACACCAGTATGCTGTTGATTCATCTAAATCATTAAGCCCTTGCCAAGCAAATTACGTAGCGACTCCTTGGAAATAACCTATAGTCCTGTTGCAGATTGTTCTCATTAAGAGATGCTGCTGCATTCAGCATGAGCTTAGAAACTTGATGATAAACTTCTCCAAATGGTCACTGAGGACTATTTAAACTCTCTCAGCTATAACTATATTGGTTTAGAATCTGAGCAAAGTAGCACAATCCCCTATCATGGATGCATTTTACCAGTATGAAGGAATAAGTTACACTGATACAGGTCCCTTCCTACAAATATAACTGTGTCCACACTGAGTATTGCTTTAACAATATCTACAGCTAACCTGCTACAATAACAGCACAACAAATGTAAGGGGTGTGGATCCTCTCTAGAGCCATTGCACCATTTAGAATGTCAGTGTGCTGGAACATTTTAAAACCAAGGCATTGATTCAGTAAAGTACTTAAATGCCTAAGTGAAGTCAATGTGACTGTTCAAGTATCTTGCTGAATCAGAGCATGACTAATTATTTTAAGTCAGTTTATTACTTAAAGCTATAGATTTTTCCATCTCTTACTGTGTAAATAGCTTCTTTGGTTACCCAACTGTTCAACTGTCTAGTATTTATTCATTGTTGATTAGACTTTGTTGAGATAAAGGACAGGTGGCTTACTAAAATGAGATATGTATGGCATACAAAGGTAGCAGCAGCTGAAATAAGAAGATTTTATGTGAATTCTGTGGGATAGTAAAGTATTGCATTCTGCAGGAAATCTGCCTTATGTCATATCCCTTATCTCCAATGTACCCCATACCTTGCACCTCTTCCACCTTAACTGCTTTTTGCCATGTGCCTGGTATTAAAGGTGCTGTTATATCTCTAATTGCTTACAAATAAATAGTCTGTTTAGAAATATAGTTAACACTAGCTAAAATGTGAATTAACCCTTGCTGTAGTACAGTTATGAGCAAAAAAGACACAAAGGGTTAGATGCTTTTCTGTTATGCTACAGTAAATCAATTGATGCAAATATGATTTCATCAGTGGAACTCAGAGGTGAATTTTGATTCAGTGGTTGGCCTTTTTTTGTGTCTACACATGCCACGGATTGTTACCCTATGTACTTTGTATGTTTCAGAAGAACCTGTCACTATTTCATTATTATTATTCATGTAATGAAAATGAATCTGAAACTTTAGAAATGCTTATTTTGTTTCAGAATACAATCAGCATAATGCTTCTTTCAAACAATGGAGCAGTGGCTATTTACTTAACTCCAGACCTCAAGCTGCATCAAAAACATCAGAACTATTCTCAGAGGGAAGAAAAAAAAGGCACCTAAGTGAGACAGCGATAGGTAAGGAAAAACTATATAAACTACTTAGAAACTCTTACTGAAAATACCCTTAAAAGAATGTGATTTACCATTGGGCTTCACACTTTATTCAAAGTTGTTTTTTCATATAAATTAATAGATAATTTTATAAAATTGTCTCTTAAGGGAATGTGAAAAATAGGCTTATGATGACAGTGCAAATAATAGATGTGCGCCATTTAAGACATACCATTTTCTGCTTCTTTTTATTTCTTCCATCCTCCCACCTTTCTTTCCCCAATTCTACTTCGATGCAATTACAAAAGTAGACATGCTTCTGTTTTTTTCTTATTAGTTGCTCCTTAAGGAGACTCAAGTTGCATTTGTGTAATACTTGACAGTGTGGGATTTATTACATTTCAAAAAATTCTCCATGAAATAGGCTATGCGATATATTTGTAAAAAAGACATTTAACCAACTATTTGCTGTCTCTGAACTCAGCTATGTTTCACTTATTGTATGCTATAGGGATGTCAACGTGTAGTCGACTATACAGTTAACCAATAATCTTGTCGACTACACACACTCCTCTTCCCCCCACAGCCTCTGTTAATTTGGGCTCTGTCTCAGAGAAATTATCCATGAGGAAAGTCAGCAGCCTGGTGAGCAGGGTCAGAGAATTGCAGAGTTGTTTATGAGATTAGAGTTCGTATACTTGACGCACATTGTACATAACTATGCTTTATCTGGTGTCTCTTCTTACCTTTCTTCTGCTCTTGCCAGATCCTCTTTATATTTAGTTAGTGTTCTAAATATATTTTAGTATGGGATTCTCTTTCAAGTCAGGCTAAGAGAAAATTGGGAACAATGTTGGTTTGCTTTTAGAGTCCAAAAAAATTGCAGGAGGGGCTGCATTCACTGGGACTGAATAAAGAATACCCATGAATTATGACTTGTCTGGAACATTGAATGCACTTTAGGGGAAATCAGACTTGCAGGTGAGGCAATTGACTTTGCCATTGTCATCTTTGCTGCCGGTTCTTCTTAGCCATCAGGCAGGAAAAAACTGCTTCTTATCACATAGCCATTAGAGCACCCAATGCATATACAGCCCTGTCAGGGAAGGCTACACTCTGTTCAAGATTATCCCTACGAATGTGATTGCTTTTGGTTGTTCATAGTCTGAAAACATCTGTAAACGAGGCAGGATCTGACACAATGAGGCTGCTTCCAAGAAGGAATTATCCCCCTTGCATTAGAGAGGCAGTTTTTGTGGGACAGTAGTGATGGAGGTAAATTTTCCATAGAAAGAGCCATATAACTGGCTGTTAGGTGTTAATGAAATCTCAGGTGTTCAGCTGGGCGCTTTCAGAAAGGGCCTCATTTGCTACAATGTGGGAAATATTTTTAATATAATAGACAAATATTTTTTTCAAATATTTTTGTGGCAGGAGAATGTAACAGTGATGCTTTTTGCTTTCGACGTGCAGAACCAGAATCCCATAACGATTTTACTGCAGTGACTCATGTCAATTTGATGTCTAGAGCTACCCCAAACACATCGTCACAGGTAAAAAAAATGAATAGACTGATGGATTAATTAAAACATCACCAGAGAGTTGTACAAATTAATAAATAAAAATACAGACCTTTCACAATGTAATTGCTTTACATAGTTTCACTCATGCATAGTTAGCATGAGATTAATAGTCTGCATTGGGAAGGGAGCACAGAACATAGAAATGCATTCTCAAAGACATTTTCACAGACCATGTAATTAGTTTATCAGAACTTTTTTTTAAAATCTGGATTTTTACAATGAATAAAATGTATCATATAATTCATGTCCCCACTGGAACTGTGACTGAAGACTTTTATAACACCGCCTCCTGATGGAGCTGTACAATATTGGCTGGCAACTTAAATACAGCCTTCATCCCGCAGCATCGTGATATACCAAACCATGACTGAGTCTTTTGTTTATTGAACAATTAGCAGAGCCTCTGATAAAGTGACGGTGATATCCAGGCCCCATTAAAATCAATGCCAAACCTCCCATTTATTAGAGTTGCATGGAATTTTACCTTAAAAGTCTTCAGGTTTCAGTGCTGCAGAAATATGAAGGCTTACAGTTTGACAAATGCTGTAACTGATCATCTAAACCTAATTGATGTTCCCTAAGCAGTTTGGGTAATGCAAATTCTGTTGAATTTCTTTCCTTGATTGAGTTTGTTACATGTCTGCATCTAGTGGGAACTTCCTTCTTTTACAAAATTGAATGAAAGTGATTTACTTTGAAACTTGCTTTTTCACTTGAAAACAGAAAGCTCTGTAATTTAGATTGAATCATGTTTTAGAACCAAACCACCTTCTGTAATATAGAAAAGTCAGTCCACACACTTGAGAGAAGTTGGATAGCCCCAAGAAGGAAAATGCTCAGAAATTCAGCATCCTCTTATCCTTAACAAAGGGATTTCTGCAGATTTCCAGATAAATATTTTCCATCTAGATTATTCTACACTGATCAAGTCATTTATCATATTATATTTATGCTTTGACCTCTTGGCATTCTTACTTTTATCGAGTGCAGGAACATTTGTGTAGTGGTCAGGTAATAAGTATAGCATGAACATTATGAAGAATATAGCTGTTCACGGTGGAATTGTCAACAGCGGTTCTCAGCACTGACTATAATTGTGAAATCAGAGTTACAATTCCCATTGACTTCAATGGGAACACGGTTAATTCAAAACTGAGTATTTTTGAAAATATCATTCTAAAAAATCACTTTGCTTTTGTGACTGTTAAATTTACAAAAAACAATGCTTAGTCTTATCATTAACATGCAGCTGTTATCATTAAACTAATGACTTCTGTATTATTGTTATGTAGCATAGCTCTAGACGGAGACTGAGAAGCGAGAGCTCCTATGATATAGACAACATTGTTATTCCTATGTCACTGGTTGCTCCCTCTAAACTGGAGAAGCTACAATACAAAGAAATCCTTACTCCAAGGTATGTTCATTTTTCCCTCTTTGCATTTATGGGGAAACACTAGTGATACATTTTCTTTTTCCATAAATCTTCCTTCTTTCCCCCAAGGGAAATGGTCAGACTTCCTTTAGACACAGTGGGGTCTGATGCACAAATAAGCACACTGTAAAAATAAATAAGAATGTTTTTCTTTAATCTTAATTCTGGTGCACACTGCAGACATAAATGCATGATCTAAGATTATTTTTTATTACTTAGTTCAGTAGAATTCATACGCTCAATAACATGCACAGAAATACACATACCTAAACATTATTTTTAATGTCTGATTTTATTAATTGGATTTAACTTTTTCAAGTAGCGTAACTCCATTATTTCTGATATATGGTTCTCTTAACTCATTTAAAATACATAGATTCTTAGAACATCTTAAACAAGTTTCTGTTAAACTAAATAATGAGTAAATCATCTAAGCTAGTCCTTTTATTTGCATATCTTTGATTCTGTTTCAGGCGTAGGCTGGTTCTATTTAAAGGCTTAAAATCGTAGTAACAGGAATAGTATTAAGGAGCTCAGATTCTGTATTTTTTTAAAGAAAGATTTTGTAGAACCTAATGTTAGAGAAGACCTGTTTTAATTACTTAAATGTTTACATTCCCTTATAAAGCTTGCAACGTAAATACTGCAGAATTGTACTATTTAATAAGAGCCAACAAATGACACTGACTAGAAACAGAATAACCTCATTTCACAGCTGAGGCGATAAAACATTAAATTTGGCTAACCATGTGTTAACTACTCTTCTCCAATTCGTAGCTGGAGAGTTGTTGAGCTTCATCCTCTGGGACGATTTCACATAGATGAAGAAGAGGTAGGCTACATTTTAATGAAACCAAGAGTATAATATATGGCTTCTTAGTGTATGTTTTCAGTAGACATTGGTTTAATGAAAACCCCTGGTAAGTCTGAAATTATAAAAATAAGCTTTTTATAATACCTGTCAAGTTAAAAACCTGTCTAAGCCTTTGTTTGAATAAGTGTTTTATATACTTATTTTGTCAGCTGTCTCTTCGCCCATCCTGCCAACCTCCTAGCGGCAGCACTAACGGGTGATAAGTAAGATGAATCTCCATTCGGAAGCAAGGAGATGAAAGAACTAGGAGTCAGTGCTAGTATATAATCAGCCTACCTACATCCTAGAATCAGGAAGCCTGTAGTTTCTTCATTGTTTTCCTTTTAGCGCTAAGGAAAAGAGGAAGGAGAAGAGGATGGGAAAGAACACACAGAGTTGAAACAATTAAGATTTTGTGTCTGCACCTTTTTTGGCAAAGCTCTAGCATAGTGGGGCTCAGCCAGTGATCCAGCAGCAAGCCCCTTCTACCAACCTCCTGCCCTAATTGCCACCAATCTGTCTGAGGACTGCGATACTAGAGATCCAGTGGAACACCCTCTCCAGAGAGTGGAAAATCAGGTGGATCTCCAGGTTTTCTAGAAGTCCCTCATCCTCTGCATTGTCAACAAGCAGCACCAGAAAGCCAACTTCCTTGGGCTTGTACCATTTCAGCAGATATTTTTATCTCTTTTTTTTATGTGGGCCATATTTGTCTACTCCTTGCACCATGGTTTAGTTTTCCATTGGCAGGAGGGATGCATTCCTCCTTCCTGTCTGAAGCAGAGCAGCCTGTATCACTCTCCTCAGTACACCATGAACAATTCCTTCATCATCCACTGCTATTGTTCCTCCAGGAGCATGGATATGCTTGCCTCTTTCATGGCACCCCTCTGGACTTACTGGTTTGGGAAACTTTCCCTGGCATGCGCGGTATTTCCCAGACCCAGTGTGAACTTTCTTTCCTCCCTTTCTTTCTGCTGCTGTTTCTTCTGACCTGAGTTAAATGTCTAGATAGAAACCTGCCATTTTTGCTACCTTCCTGGAATCTTTGGGGGTATCTGATTTCTATCTCTGATCAATATCACTGACATGTACCCCTGAGTCTGACCTCTACTTGGACTAACAGCAGTTCCAAGACAAACATCCAGCCCGTGGTCCAAAACAAAGATATTGCTACCATCCTGGGTGAGAATATCCTTCTTAGCTGGCAGGACCCTTCTATGTGGCGGTTAGATGGTCCAATATACTAGACAAGGAGTAAACTTTTCAAAGGATTTCTCTCTCCCTTGGAGATTGAAAAGGCAATACCTGCCATGCAGCAATCTTAAGATGTTATTCTGAGGAATGGGATCAGGTAAACGAGATCTTCTGTCTTCAGTCATTTGGATAGAAAATACTCCAGGTCACAAAGGACAAAATATTTCTTCTTCTTATGATAGATTCCACCACTTGTCCTTCTGAAAATGTACCTTGCCTATATATTCTATAGCTCCATGGAAAAGGTGGACAGATTTTTCCGTGGTAGTGCCCTGGAGGTCCTGGCCAATGTTCCCTGTAAACTGAGCACTTGGGCAGCCATCCAGGCAAGATTCAAGTGCCACCCAGCTGATTAACATGCCTCAGTGCACATAATAAAATGTATTCTGCACATGGGTGAAAAAAAATAGAGGGAACATTGCTGCTGACAGGCATTACAATTACTGGGTAGCTTGAGAGAAAAGACATGAAATATCAGAATTAGTAGTAAATAATGTTCCTTTCCTCTAGCTGTCTAAAAACCAAATAATTGCATTGTTTACCTCTTTTTTACTCTCGCTTGCACACTCACACACATACTATAATAAAGTAAGTGTCAGTTAAAAATAGAATCTTTATGAAAGATACATATAAGTGGGAAATAGGTAATTGTGCATGTATAGGGTAAGATTTCTATTTCTGTGCCACTGTAGCTTTTGAATTTCCTGATTTCTGTGTTGAAATTTATGATCAATCGTTTTCTTACTGTGAGGTTTTGAGATTAATATTGTCTAAGTTGAAATCCATGGCCAAACATAATTGTAATAAATAACCAGTAGCAGTTTATGTAATATTTTTGTTTGTTTCAGTAGAGGCACATATTTTAATATGTCATCAGTGTGGCAGGGATGAGTTCATAAATAACTTTTCAAGGTTGGAAGACACTTTTGGTTTTCCAATAAGTTCTATTTCCATATGGCATCTAGTCACATAGGATGCATCTTACATAGCAGCGTCATTTCGGAGTAACAGCCATTATTTCGAAATAACAATGCGAGCATCTACACAGGAATTCCATTATTTTGAAATAGTGTTGAAATAACAGACGGCTTATTCTGACGTCTGTGACCCTCATTCCATGAGGAATAATGCCTATTCTGAAGTAGCTATTTCAGAATAGCTATAGTGTAGATGCTTCACTGCTGCTATTTCAAAATAGCTCCTCCCCAGGGCCATTTAAGCTAATTACTCCCCAGTGCCTCCTGGGGCTCTAAATTGAGGTAGCATGTCCCACATTAAGGAAGCCTGCCTCAGACTAATTTTGAGGCTTCCCTGTAGTGTAGAGGTGCTATTTTGAAATAAACTATTTCAGCGTATTTCTTCTGGAATAGCTTATTTTGAAATAAGCGTGCAGTGTAGACGTACTTATAGAGTATAAGGTTGACCAGATGCTGTGGAAGAATCCAAAGCTTGGTTTGGTTAAAACTTTTTCCTCAGACCAATCATTAGATATGCCAAATGAACATACTTATTCATTTTTTTGAAGAGGGTTTGAGGGGAAGTTTCCCTAAAAATCATTGCCAGAATCTCCCACCTGTGACCAGAAAGCCTTTTGTTGTTGTTGTTGTTGTTGTTTGTTGTTGTATTCAAATCAACCAAAGGAATAGATTTCAAAATTTCCCAGCTTCAAATTATACTAACTCCAAATTAATCCAAACTGGGTGGAAGATACGTATATAAAAAAAAGTTTTACAGTTTGACAAGAGAGAGGACCAAATTCTGTTCTGTCTCCAGTGGAGAGACACTGGTGTAACTGTTGGACCCACAAACTGCAGTTTTGTTCTTTGGCGCTCTTACTGCTCCAAGTAGCAATGCAATAACTTTCAAATCAGAAAATACGTTCTGCTGTAAAATTTGTATAGTCTAACTTTTAACTTCTTATTAGGGCTGTCAATTGACCTGCATTAACGCCTCCACTTAGGAAGGAACAATCACTCTCTCACATACAGAATGGGAAGCGACTGTCTAGGAAGGAGTATGGCAGAAAGGGATCTAGGGGTCATAGTGTAGTTTGGGAAAGAGAAGACTGAGAGGGGACATGATAGCGGTTTTCAGGTATCTAAAAGGGTGTCACAAGGGGGAGGGAGAAAAATTGTTCTTCTTGGCCTCTGAGGACAGGACAAGAAGCAATGGGCTTAAACTGCAGCAAGGGAGTTTTAGGTTGGACATTAGGAAAATCTTCCTGTCAAAATGGTTAAATACTGAAATGAATTGCCTAGGGAGGTTGTGCAATCTCCATCTCTGGAGATATTTAAGGACAGGTTAGACAGACATCTGTCAGGGATGGTCTCGACAGTACTGGGCCCATGAGGGCAGGGGACTGGACTTGATGACCTCTTGAGGTCCCATCCAGTTCTAGTGTTCTAGGATTAATGCAGAACAGGATTAGCGCATTAATATTGTAACGTATTAATCGCAGATGTTAATGCTGCACTGCCTCTTTGAACTGCTGCTCTGGAGCTTCAAAGGGGCTTTGCAACAGTGGAGCTGGGGATCAGCTGGAATCTTCAGCTGACCCCAGGCTCCTAATGCGTTGCCCCTTGGAAATGTTGCCGCGGGGCTTCCACGGAACAGCGCTGCATGGAGCCCGGGGACTCTAGCTGATCCTGGGCTCCATGCAGCACTGTCCGCCACGGCGTTTCAAGGGGGGCACACGCACTTAATCGCAATTAAATTTTGTAATCGCTTACTAGCCTGACTTCGTTTATTAACTTTGAAGAAGAATTTCTGTGGAACCCTGGTCTTGGCTGTGCTCTAGGTGCCACAAAATACAAATAGCAAAAAGGTGAAATCCTGTGTTCCAGCCCAGTTCAAAGAGATCGCTTTTTACAATGTCGGTGTGCTATAGTATTCTTGTGTACAAAGTGATTTAGACTGTCAATCAGAATACTTTGATTTTCTTCAAAATGTCTTTAACAGCAGATGCTTTTAGTCCTTTATGGATAATTGTAAAATTTACTTTAAATGTTGTACAACTGGTATAAAAGGAACAATCGCAA
Organism: Pelodiscus sinensis; assembly: GCF_049634645.1. Lineage (NCBI taxonomy): Eukaryota > Metazoa > Chordata > Testudines > Trionychidae > Pelodiscus > Pelodiscus sinensis. The sequence goes on along the minus strand of NC_134717.1, from coordinate 57,880,052 downwards.
AATCAAAAATCTTTTCACGTAGAGGAACATGGATTTTGACTGCTGAAAGGAAGCGTGTTAAAACCAAGATTTTCACAGCATGAAAGACTTGACAATTTGCTAATGTTCAAAATCCATAGACTTTTTTAAAGTTCTTTTGTTTCAACTTAAAAGTAAATTTGATTACAAATGAATTTAATTCTCCTAGAGGGAAGAGAACTTTTGTAGTCCATAAAATTGTCACTTTTACACTGTACGTCGTCCTTGAAGAAGTTATAGCAAGATACACAAATGTAAGAGTTAGTAAATACCAGAGGAAGAAAGGAGATTAAAAGGACTTCCAAAGTGATTTGTGTTTAACATGAATGCAAAATAATGAGAATTCTTTCCGAAAAATCACAAGATGGAGTACAGAGCAGTCCTATTTCTGTAAGACATTGTGTAAATGGAGTTCTGATTGGTAGGTAGCTACCCAGCCAACTTTGCAAGCATGTGCATTAGGGCCTGACCCAAAGCCTACTCTAGAAGAGCCATAATTGCATCCAAAAAGGTAGCACATTTCCTGTTTACTTGACTTAAAAGTACATAACCTTCCTCGTTTTTCATTCTAGCATAGTTCTCATTTAAAAAAAAATCTGGATTATTTCTCTAGGGGCATGAATAACTTCTGTATCAACTTGAGATCCCCCCTTACAAATATGTAAATTGGGGGGGCTAAAAATTGTATCATGTAGCTGTACTTTTCTATCATTTTTACATGAACACATACAGGTTAGTGATGTGTACCTTTGTACCCTTCAGTGTACTGTCTATATTGTTGGTTGCATGTGTGGCACAGATTTTCCATGACTGTATAGAAAACCTTTGTCTTCACTTTTAGTGATGCTTGTAATCATGGCAGGAGCCATCTCTCCTTTATTACAGATTGAAGATCTGTCAGATGAACTTTTTTCTTCACGTCATGCAAAATATGAACAGCGAGAGAAAGCAAGGTGGTTATTGTGGGAGCAGAGCCAATGGCCAAGAAGAAATAGCAGGCAGGTGTATTGTCATAAATGAAGGACAGAATCATTGGGATTTTCTGTGGGTAGCAGAGCAGTAACTTTGAAAATGAGGGTATTCTCTATCAAATAGTTTACTATGCATGTTTAATTTATTGTTCAAAAAGGAAAACTATGTTGCTTTAAATCATGTGAATTAGAAGAATATCAGGTATACTGGCATATTAGTGAATAAAATCTTAACACTTTCTGTACTCAACTCACTGCTGCTGTTCACTGCCATGCTTCGTAATTATTTTCTTAGCCAAATGAATAGGGTGTCGCTTCTCACTCATTAATCTCTGGGGCGTTGCTTCCCCGTACCTGAGACTGGAAGTAATTGCATTTAGAGGCCCACTTCAGTTACTGGATTCTGTTAAGCTTGTACTTTCAGAAAATACTGTCAGAGAAATAAAATATATTTAAATATTTTATACCAAGGCCAGTGTTGCTATAAACTTCTGTTTTTCAGGTTATCTTTACTTCTAAGCATATACATAAGAAGCCATTAAAAACTTAAAAGTAGTGCCTTTTCCCCCTTTAAAAGCAAAATGGAATAGTTTCCAGTCACTGAGCAGTTGACTAAAAAAAACCCTTATATTCTCATTTTGTCATATACTAGATCTTATAGCAAAAATGCTGAAGGCCAGCGAGGACAGGATCCAGTAATGACAGAAAATCATCACAACTCATGTGCCTTGCTGCATTGTGCTGCTGAAGCTGTTTCTGACCTTACTTCAGAAATCCATGGTTCTGCATGTTTAAGGGTCCCACAATCTTCAAAGGAAAACCAAGAAACAAAGGTATGGTCGTTTTTACTAACTAAATTTTAGAGCCTGATCCGGTACCCAAAGTTTCCCTGACTTCAGTGGGTCTTGGATTAGGCTCTAAAATTGCAAAGTAAATGTTCTCTTCTATTGCTACTTAGACATTTAACTTCCTACCTTCGTTTTTGGATTGCATTCAGAGCTTCTGCAAATTACCAGATGGAGATGACTTCCAAAAGAAATCCTCATTTTGTCAACAGAATAGGAACAGCACAGGCAAAACGTTCATTACTAGGTCAAAATGTCTCAGCATCAGAGATGAGAGAAGCAGGCTCTCTATTGATATATTCTGTAGCTTTTCTTCAGAGGATGCCAACATTGGTTCCAAATAGTCTGATTGTGATGGTAATAAATGTTCTTTAACGGTAGAAAATAGAGGGTTGCTTTTTTTACATTCCTTGCCCTTTACTTCGTAACTGCATTGTTTAATCTTGGAAATAATTTTGGGATACAACTTATTTAAAAGATTCTATACAAAATGAAGTTGTGTTGTTTTAAGTCAAGCTACATTGAAAACTGGTACCCAGCAGAATGGTATTCTTCCCTGTCTCCAAAGAACCTTGCAACCACTGTAAAGAACAAGATTTATTTGTTACTCGATAACAGAATCATTCTGCACATAACTAAACAGGACTCCTCTTTCGCCCCTCTCCTCTTTCATTCCTTTCAGTCTGAGCTGTGGGAACTTCGGGTTTTTCCATTAAAGGATGAAGACATAGAAACCTTACGGTGCCAAGACCAAATAACAAATCAGATTGAAAGTTCAAGTGCAGATTTCCACAGTGACTCCCTCTGTACTTCATGTACGCCCATCAGTGGCCATCCACCAAGAAAACAACCTGCAGAAGAACTGGACGACTGTAAAAGTGTTTTCCTAGGACTCGGCAGCACAAGAAAACACAGGTGACAGGGAATAATGTGTTTCATTAAGAAAGCCAGTTAAGGTGGAGAAAAGCATAAGGTAAAATCTCTGTTATTCACACAACACAATTCAGATACTGTACATTAGCATCATATAATATATTTTCTTTCTTGCTTTGTAACAGGCAGGATAAAACCCCAAACGCAACAGTTTCTTCTTCCTGAACCACAAGAGAAACTAATTGTTTCGAGCTGGAAGTCTAGTATTGCCTGTGTTGAAAATGGGCACATCTAAATAGCTGGCTTATGGGTTACTGCTTTCTGTTGTCATATTGCCACATTCTTTAATATGCTTCCTTTTTTTTCTTTCATATGAGTGTATGGTTTTGATAAGACAGCAGAACACACTTTATTCCTTTAAACAAACAACTTCAAAACACAGAAAAACTACTTGAAATGACAGTGAGAAGGTTAATTTTAAAAAAAAAAGTTTTCTTTAGTGGCATGAGCTTGTGACAAATACCTGCCTTGTTTTAAATGCATGTTTGAAATCCACTGAATATTTAAATACCAGTAATTTTTAAATACTTTCAAAAGCATTATTTGGGTTTAAAATGAGTCACTCAGTCAACACTCATTAATGTTTGTTTCATGAAGAAATTTTCAACACACAAATAAATATATCACTATATTTTCATAGTTGATACAAAAGGTAGAGAGTTTTGTATTTCATTAATTAAATGAAGGTACAGTTCTTTGAATATAATTTTGGATCACCAGATATTTGGAGACCTAATTCCTAGCCCTACTGTAACTAATGCAGTTTATAACTTGTGTGGTGTAATGTCTTAACAAAAGTTTAGCTTTTATGATTTCCTGCCAACTATGCAAAAGTAGAGTGATTAACCACAAAAAGAATACATTTTTAATAAGGACATCATAAGGGCAAAAAACCTTTCACAATGTTAATAAAAAAATTTATTTTTAAATTTGCAGCCATTTACTCTAAGGAAAATAAAGCAAATTGTTTAAGCTCATACATTCTGAATTACAGTATTTAGAATTTATCTACATTCTCAAGTGACACTAATAGAAGATGAAGCATACCAGAATGAATTATACAGCAGTATTCATTGACATCGATAGAATATGTGTATAAACCACTGTCAGCAGGAAGTTTTTCTGTGTACAACAGTTGAAGGCAACTATGTAGGAGTCTCTGTTCTTGTGCAGCATTTTTCTCGGCTTATAATATCCAGTACTGACAGATGACCCATTTGTTAATGTCAGCCTTATTTTTTTTCCTGTCAGATTGACTGGAAATATATGCTGACATCAGAAAAAAGTTCAGTCAAGTTTTAACACTACAGCTTATGCTACATTGTAGTTTATTGAACATTCTGATTTATTTTAAATCTTTTTAATGCTGGTTTGTCCAGAATATTAAACTCAAATTTTGCCTCAGTGTCTGATACAATAATCTTCAATGCAAGGGTTTTTTTAAATTAAAAGTTATTTCCATAAAATATGTGGAGTCTGTCTGAATTTGATTAGCAAGGGGAGTATTTAGCTTCTCTTCATAGGGCTATAACCTAAAAGTAGTGGTACATACTTGAAGACCTGTACATCTGTACTTACAAACAGAAGCTCGCATGCAGCCTTAGGCAGGAACATCTTAGGGATTTATGGGGCTCTATGCAGTATTATTAAACTCATGCCCCTATGCCCAATGGCAACTGGGATGGGGGAGGAGTGATATTTTAGAGATTTTATAATCTTCAACACCACACTAATATTTTAAAGCAATTTTTAACTAAGGTCCGTCTGATAAACTAACATAGTAAATTCAGACACTGACTGTACATTCCTAGGGTTGGCAAATGCCTTTTAAATGGCTTCATTGCCACCTGAATGGCTCTATCACAGGCTCAATATTCTGCTAATAGCACTGGCAGGCTCTCTCACTTTGAGTTAATTAGATCCTCTCCCAAGGAAGCAGAGACCCAGGAGGGCCCCAAATCTTCAGATTCCCTATGCAGCTGCATATTCTGCATATGGGTAAGGATGACCCTGGCCTTGGGAGCAGCAAGAGGCACAAATGGCAGTAAGCAATGCTCTCTGGAGGATCAGGAGCAATTGCACAACCAGCAGCTGGAGAAGCAGCAAATTGCAGGGAAAACTGCCACTTCTCACCAGCTGCCCCATTCCTTGGGAGTCCTTTGGTCCATGCTCACGCTGCTCAATGCCTCCTGCAGAGTGGACCCGGGAGGGGTGTGGTTGGGAGATGAGGAGCCAGCACAGAGCCTGTGGGGATGCCGAGAAGTCCCCTTAAGAATCTCCACCTTCCTCCTCATCCACCTCTAATTAAACCTGTCTTTCTGAAGCACCAGCAGTCAATCAAGGTTAAATAAAAAACTATTTCTATTTTTCATTGCAAATATATAGTATTTTAGCTAAATTATGGGTCAAATACACTTTTGTGGGCTACCATTTATAACGTTTCAATGAGAAAATATATTCCAACTTCTAAAACAACCAACCTACAAAGAACTTTTGGAACATAGCCGTTCGTAAATTGGGAATGGTTTGTATTGTGTTTTGTCAGGGTGAGGTGAGGTTTATTTCTTCTCCATTCCCTTGCTCCTTCAAAGTAAAGATAGGAGCAGCTCAGATTCTGATAGTTCTGTGATGAGAACTTATGTATAACAGGGCTACTCAACATGCGGCCTGTTAGTTTGTGGCCCATGGTGCAGTTTGAGTTTACAAGGGGCTCAACACGCAGCCCGCGAGTGGGATCCTTTGAACATGGTGTCCACTGGGAACACATTCCCCAACAGCGAGGCATCTCACAGGTGGAGCGAACACTGAAAGACGCAAGCAAATGGGTTGGCTGGAACAGACAGGTACAGAGTGTCAGTGTTTCTAGCACCCAGGGAGGAGGTGCCAGGAGCGCATGAGAAGTGCTTTGTATTCATGCCCATCTGTGTGAAAGAAGCTATTTGCAGATATATGCAACCACACTTAGGTTGCGGCCCTCGGCATGTGCTGTAAGTATCATTGTGGCCCCTGGGGCGCCCAAAGGTGAATAGCCCTGGTATATAACATTGTTTGGTACCTCCTACTCCGATTTGTATGGCTGTATGAGAAGCAATCCAGGTGTCAGTTACATGAACTCCCTGCATGCAGGACCTAGGAGAACTAGAGGTGAGAAACACTGATTTAGTTAATGAAGTCTGAATCATCCAGAATGCTGAAGGGGAAAAAAAGAGAGTTTTCTGTTAACATTAAGAGAATATTTTAAAAATGAAGTAACCTTTTGAAAAGAATCATAGGAGATTGGGTATGCATGAGACCTCAGGACGTCTAGTCCAGCCACAACTAAATCATTCCACCCAAGGCTTTGTCAAGCTTGCCCTTAAACCTTGAAGGAGGGAGATTCTAACGTCTCCCAAGATAACCCATTCCAGTGCTTCACTGCCCTCCTATTATCCAACCATGACCTCCCCCACTGCAACTCTCTGGCAGCTGCCACCACTAAGCACAGCTTAGCTCCATCCTCTTTGGCAGTACTACTTCAGGAAGTTGAAGACTGCTGTCCAATCTCTTGCTCATTCTTTTCTGCAGCCTAAATAAGCCCAGTTCTCTTCCTGAATCATACACTCCAACCCCCTAATAATTTTTGTTGCCCTCTGCTGGACTCTCTAATTTGTCCACACCCTTTCTGTAGTGAGGGGCCTGAATAATGGTAAATAATCTTTTCCCCTCAATCTGCTCCTCCTATAACATAACCCAATAGGGCATTAGCTTTCTTGGGAATGTCACATTCATAGCCAGCTTATGTAATCCTCAGGTTCTTTTCTGCAAAAGTAAAAGTTTATCTGAGAATTGAACCCAGGACCTTGGGTACTCCAAGCAAGACTCCTACCCATAGATGAACAAGCCACCTTTAATAGGACAGCTCACAGCACTGGTTTTCAAAGGATCAGGATAGGGGTCTTTTGATCTATAAAAATCACTATCATAGGGGCAATGCAAAATTTTCCCCATCCTGGTATAATAGCTGCTGCCTCATGAAATGGCCTCCATCAATTTCCTTCCTTTCCCCCAGCCAGTTTGTATATTTTCACATGCAACTACTTTCTCAATTTTATCTTTTAGCTATTGCATAAAGACTAAACTAGCTCATCCCCCCCACCACCACACACACACAATCAGCTATACTGTAAACTACTGAGCAGTATGCAGTCACTGTTGGACCTATGGCTCAATTTATGTAGTTGTGCTTTGTTTACCATTTTGGATCAAAATACAAGTCTCCATGGCCTGGTTGCAAGAGGTTGCGCATCCTCCTCTCCTAAATCCATGACCTTCCTCAAAGCATGGGAAAGGCAGACAGGCCTCCAATGTGATCAGACCCTATTTTCTGTATTATTTGGGTACATGCTTGTAGCACTGTCCTCTGTAAGACCCATACACCCAAGTAAGGACTGAACAGACATCTTGATTCTAATTTATTTTCCTTCATTGACAACAGTAGGCAGGCTGGCCCCTTCCCTTGTCACAGAATAGCAGTTCTCTCTTGGCCCACCCGTGCAGCAATGCGCACATTTGTTTTAGTTCTATAGTCTAGATGGCAGCTTTGTTGGCTTTCCACTGGAACTTTATTTTGGGACAAATAAGTCTTAGCTGGCATTCATTTTAGGCCCAGTGATATCCTTCCGCTTTTATTTCTGAAACATTATGACATTATGCAATCCTAAAGAAATTGCAGCTATAGAAAAGTACAGTGTTTCGTATTGGAGGTCTGGCAGGGTGAATGTGCAGTGTGTCTGGAAATTTAATTTAGGCATGAAAGTTTGAGCTAGACTTCTCCCTTCATTCAAAATCTAAAAGACTGCATTGTGTGGTTCATTTTAATGTGAAAGTACTTTTGCCATTCAGATGCCTAATCAGACTGGGTGTCTTCCAGGTCAGAATGTACTTTCATGGATGTGGTGCAGCTACTGTTTTCTATGTATAAGCATATCACTTAAAAGTAAGTGCAGCAAAGCATTCCGGGACCAAAAATTGTCATCTTTACATTTGTTTGCTAAGAGTGAAAATGTACAGTTCTTACAGAGTAAAATAATAATGTAATTAAGCCTATGTGAGAGTAGTAATCTCTGTGGTGACTAATAGCCTTACAAGGGGCTATGATAGTGCAGAGGTCACACTTACAAAGAACAGGGCTAAAATAGGAATACTCAGCCTCTCACTCTGCTTGAGAGAAGATGAGATTGTATACATGTCCACCTCATCCCCAAAGTGAGTGTAACCTAGGCTGGCAGGCCCATTGACCAAAAAAAAGGAGTGCCCCTCCCCGCCCACGTTGCTCTAGTTTTGGACCTGACAAAGGATTCAATTACATACTTCCCTCAGGGCAGAGCATAATATTTTTAAACTGAAAGACTGCATGGCCTCGTAAGTGATGACACAGGACTGCTTGCAGTTCAGTTATGGAGTGAATGTTTGTTTTGGGGGTGTTGTGGGAAGGAGTATAGCAATTAATTACATTTGGAAAAGCACAGCAAATGTGAGCTAATGATTCCATATTGACAATTATCCCTAACTTGGTTTTGGTTCTTTCTAAACTCTAGCTGACTCACTAACAGCATTGAGGATGTCATGGCCCAGTCTTCAGGGCTGCCTCTACAAGCCTTCTTGTGGCCCCTTAGTACTTTTTTTGTGCAGCCCCTTTGCAGATGCATCCTCACATCAGGTTTCACTGAGGGAGCTAGAATGGCTATGTTTGCTGTACATACCTGTCTCAGTCAGTGAACTTATTTCAGAAAAGATGCTCTTTCTTTGGTTGATCCTGGAGTGCCCATATTATTGAACAGCTAATAGATGAGTCTAGTTTGCCGTATGATGACTTAGAACAGAGTTTTATTTTAAACACTGAAACAGTTTTGTAGGGATGCACAGAGCAGACATTCCTCCACGCGATATCCCTTCTCAAGCAAAATCGCACAATTTTGTTTCAATCCAATCCCTGGTAGCTGCTATAAAATGAGCCTCAATGCAATTTGAGAGAGAGCACTGGCTGATTGTATTTCCAACCCTGGAAAAACAGCTGCTCCCTTCATTGTTCATTTCAATGAATGCTCAATTCTTCAGTGCTGCAGTCCTGGCTCAGCAGCTATGTTTCCACATTTGAATAGGACCCACTCACACAAGTTGGTCTCATCGGTCCAGGGAGCGCTTCTGAGCAGCTTCTGAACACACATTTCTCAGGAGGTTGATGACAGATCTAGGATCTTCACTTTTCATTATAGCACTTCCAGATACAATCATGTTTGCTCCTGCCTGGAAGAAAGTTAAAACAGTCAGATAGGGACTACTAGCACAGAGTATTGAGATTAATTAGTTAAAAATTCTCACTGAAGGACTGTCTGGATATGTGGATTCTCTACTCCGACCCTATGCCACCAGCACTCCCAGCTATCTCCGTGAAACCACTAATTTCCTGAGAAAACTACAATGCATTGGTGATTGTCCATAAACATCCCACACATAGATGGAATACAAGCTGTCAGGAACAGTACCCCTGATGCTGCCACAGCACAACTGGTGGCTGAGCTCTGTGACTTTATCCTCGCACACAATTATTTCAGATTTGGTGACAATATATACCACCAGACCAGTGGCACCGCTGTGCCCCACAATATGCCAACATTTTATGGCTGACCTAGAACAACGCTTCTTCAGCTCTTTTCTACTCATCCCCTTCTCTACCTACGCTACACTGATGACATCATCATCATCATCTGGACCCATGGGAAAGAAACTGAAAGAATTCCACCAGGATTTCAACAGCTTCCACCCCACCATCAACCTACAGTCTACACAGGAGGTCCACTTCCTGGACACCACGGTGCGAATAATTGACGGTCACATAAACACCGAAAACCTACCAACCGCTATGCCTACCTTCATGCCTCCAGCTTCCATCCCGGATACACCACACGATCCATTGTCGACAGCCAAGCACTGAGGTACAACCATATTTGCTCCAACTCGTCAGACAGAGACCAATACCTACAAGATCTTCACCAAGCATTCTTGAAACTATGCTACCCACACGAGGGAGTAAGGAAACAGATCAACAGAGCCAGATGTGTACCCAGAAGCCTCCTGCTGTGGGACAAGCCCAAAAAAGAAACCAACAGAACACCACTGGCCATCACCTACAGTCCTCGGCTAAAACCTCTCCAACCCATCCTGGACAATGATCCCTCACTTTCACAGGCCTTGGGAGGCAGGCCAGTCCTCGCCCACAGACAACCCGCCAACCTGAAGCATAGTCTCACTAGCAACTATACAGTGCACCATAGTAACTCTAACTCAGGAACCAATCCATGCCACAAACCTCGGTGCCAACTCTGCCAAAACATATCTACACTAGCAACACCATTACAGGACCTAACCATATCAGCCACACCATCACTGGTTCATTCACCTGCATGTCTACCAATGTAATATACGCCATCATGTGCCAACAATGCCCCTCTGCTGTATCAGCCAAACTGGACAGTCCCTACGTAAAAGAATAAATGGACACAAATCAGATATTAGGAATGGCAATATACAAAAACCTGTAGAAGAACACTTCAGTCTCCCTGGACACACAATAGCATATCTAAAGGTAGCCATCCTGCAGCAAAAAAACTTCCAAGACCAGACTTCAAAGAAAAATTGCTGAGCTACAGTTCATCGGCAAGTTTGACACCATCAGCTCAGGATTAAACAGACTGTGAAATGGCTAGCTAACTACAAAAGCAGCGTCTCCTCTCTTGATATTCACACCTCCTCGTCAGCTGCTAGAAGTGGGCCTCATCCTCCCTGATTGAATTAACCTCATTATCTCTAGCCTAATTCTGGCCTGCATATTTATACCTGCCTCTGGATATTTCCACTACATGCATCTAAGGAAGCGGGTCTTTGCCCACAAAAGCTTTTGCTCCAATACATCTGTTAGTCTATAAGGTACTACAGGACTCCTTGTCGCTTTTGCAGATCCAGATTAATACGGCTACCCCTCTGATAGTGAAAATGCTGTATTAGAAAAAGTAGGCAACTATTTTCCTCTTGCCACATGCATGGACTCCATTAGATAAGACTCTCTCAGGACAGGTTGTGAGAGAATTACTCTAATGAGAAAAGGGTATTCTTTCCCCCACACAGCATTCCTGCTGCACTCTTGCCTATTTTAGTTCTGGTTCTACCCCAAGCAAAGGAAAACAAAAACAAGTGCTATATGTTGGGTCATAGGTTGATAGACAACCTAAAAAAAGATCACCTGCCTTGGTGCTGCAAATGACCAAAATTACTATCTAAGACAAACTGTGCTGTTCAGTTTTTAAAATCTTACCTCAGCACATTTATGAATGGTGTCTGGCCCCACACCACCATCCACTTCAATATCCAAGGAAGGAAATTGTGTCCTCAGCCACTGAACCTAATGAGTTCATACAAAAAAATGCAAAAGATAAGTATTTGATTTTACATTCAGCTGCCGTGCAGGTGTAGATCATTTCCAACATTTTAAATGTTTAAAGAATATTTGTTAACAGAATCTCATCTCCTCTCAGTTCTCAAGCTGTAGGACAGGGTGGCCAACCCATTACAGATGAAGAGCCAAAATAGAACCAAGGGGGAAAAAGTGGTTGAGCAAAAAACAAAAACAAAACAAAGAGCCCCCACATTTGGTCAAATAAAAAGAGCCCCCGCTGCAGCCCTTTTAAGAGCAGAGCAGGCATTGCCCTTTTAAGGCAGCCATTCTGAAGTCTGCACAGGACACTGCAACTCCAGCTCTGTCTCTTCCAGACAGAAACACGCTGCCCCTTTCAGAGCCGTGAGCGCAGGAGCCACAATTTTTTCTTTGGAGAGCTGCATGTGGCTCGCAAGCCGCAGGTTGGCAACCTCTGCTGTAAGAAGTAGAAAGGATTAATTCCATTTAATAAAACACAGTCAGTATCTACCTTCGGCATCATGTCTTCCATGAATTTCTGCCCTCCAAATCCAGGTTCCACTGTCATCACCAAAGCCATGTCTATCTGATTAGCCCATGGTGCTAAGTATTCAACTACAGTTCCAGGTTTGATGGCCAAGCCAACCTGGCAAGGAGGGAAACAAACGAAAGTGCATCTGGAGCACTGGCACCTGTTAGCATTGCTCTGATACTGGCTACTACATGCATAATACAGTTACTGATTAAGTATTTGGAATATTTTGTAAGACCAATTTAGGTACTAACTACATTGAAACAAACTTTGTATATTGAACCCCAACCCCCCCTCCCCCCCCGCCGCCCCACACCTATAATGTAATCTATCCACAGCCCCTGGGGCTAGGGCTGTGACTGAGGCCTAGTCTAGGGCTAGAGTGCAACAGGGCGGTGCTCCCTCCCTGTCCCCATGGGGGCTGGCCTGGTCTGTGCTCCTCCCTTTTCTCCACACCTCCCTAGTAGGGTTCATGGACCAGCGCATGAAAGCAAGATTCCATTTTGTCTCTAGTATTTCCATCAAAATACAAATCAGATTCATTTTGTTAGAACAATACTGCCTAGATCTTACAGAGGAAAATAGCTACTGCAATGGCGCACACTGCTCTTGCCACACCAACTCCTCACCTTCATTCCATTTTCCCGAATGTCTTTAATCAGTGCTCCTGGATTGTCTGTAGCCTCTAGGTGGAAGGTGTATTGGTTTGCCCCTGCTACAGCCATTGGTTTCACCCACTGTTCTGGCTTGGCAACCATCATGTGCAAATCTAAATGTATGAAGTCAAACAGAAACAAGGGTAAGCAAGATACACTTGGAACGCATCACTGCACCAAAATATACTAACGTGTATTATCTGCAATAAATGCATGCACTCAGCTCCAAGAGTAGCCACAGCATTACCTGTTTGCATATTAAGTCATACAAAATAAATGCAGAATATAAATCCATGCTCAAAACTGGTATTATTGGATGTTCTAGTTAACCTTAATAGTACTGATTAAATGACTGACAGAATGACATGCCACATGGTAATGTGTTTTTTAAAGTACTAAAAAACAAAACACATTAGCTCACAGAATATATTCTTCCTTCCTTCGAAGGATGTAAAATCTGGTCTAAAAGGTTAACCAGTTAAACTTTAACAGAAGCAGCTCTCCCCGCACACGGTGCAGTGGGCCCAGTTGGGCTGAAGTAACCCTCCACTCCTGCAGTGCAATGCAGTAAGCCTAGCTGGGCCACCCATTAACCATTTACCCAGTAAGCATCACCCAATAAGGGTGATGCTTACTGGGTAACCAGCAAACCTTTTACATCCCTACCTTTGACTTAGCTTAGCTAAAAAGGAAACCATATTTTTAAAGCATTTTGTTTGGCCATAAATATTTGGTATTCACTGAGCCAGGACATGGTTCCTTTGTGCTACTCAAGTTCTAGAAAGGGTTGAAAATCTGGGGAAATCCTCATTTGACATAGCTGGCTTCTACAGCAACCCTCCTCATCTTTCCCAACATGTAGAGGGATGTGTTGAAATCACACTCCAAGGATTCCTGTCATCCTCGTGGTCCCAGGGGCAAGGCTAATGTCAACTACGACAGCACAAAACCACCTCCAGGATTAGGGAGTGGCAGAATGATTCTGAGGTTACCCCTCTGAGCTGTGCCCTAAGCTTACAGTCCACAGGTGAGGATTCAAATCCAGTGTTTTGTGTTTTCCTCTGTCAATATAACACATTATTCAAGAGTTTGGAAAAATGAAATCCTTACCAAAGAAAGGATCCTGACCCAGTTGCTTTCGAAGGCTCTCTACTACAGGGTGGCCAAATGTGATGTTCGGAACAAAGTGCCTACCAATTAGAAAAAGCACTTGATTTTTTTTTTTAAGCTGAGGTTCTTATTATGCATGCTATAGAGTTTCACTGTAGGGTGACTAAAGTAAGGAATTTTATATTGACCTACATATTTTTATATTTATGAAAAATATAAAAACAAATCTTCATAAACTATGTTCAAGACACAGTGTTGTTAATACAACAGAATCTCAGAGTTATAAACACATCGAGAACAGCGATAGTAATTGAACAAATCATTATGGGTGTTCTTTCCAAAGTTTACAGCTGAACATTGACTTAGAACTTTGAAACTTTACTATGCAAGAAAAAAAATGCTGCTTTTAGCCATCTTATATGAAAAACACAGAAACAGTTTCTTTACCCTAATCACATCTTTTTTGAACTTTTTTTCAAGTAGTTTACTGCTATCATAGTACTTTTGTCTTTGCAGCTACCTGATTACTGAATTCTGGTGCTATATGGGTATTGTTGACCAATCAGTGTGTCTCAGATTCTACTTTAGAGAGGGTATACACTGGGAATGAGGAGACAGTTTATTCCCAGTTCTGCCACTCACCTATCATGTGACCTTCAACAGTAAGAGATCGCTGCCCAATTTCCCTCCTGCCCTTTCACTGTCTTGCCTATTTAAGGCCATAAGTTCCTTGGAGAAGAGACTGTCTCTTGCTATGTGCTTGTTCAGCTCCCAAATCTCAATTTGGGCTTCTAGGCATTATAAAATAATCAATTCAGTGAGGTGAACAAAACTCAGCGGTCAGACATTTTTAACATCAAAGTCAAATAAGGTGTTAGGGAAGAAACCAAGATGAATTTAAAAGGACAGAAATGAACTTTCAGTGGGACTGCCACTCTGTGTGCATGAGAGAATGATACTCTTATATCTGTCCCCAGCAAAAGTTAAGTGGGATCTAGAAGCCCCAGTTTTCATGAATACAGTCCATTTTCTTGAAGCAAGAAAAAGTTGTTGAATGGAAAATCAGCTATATAATTCATGAAGTTAGCTAGTGACTTCTATGGTCAATCTATTTTTCTTGAAAGGCATTCAGATACTATGATGATGAGAGGCATTAAAACACCCTAAGACAGAGACGGGCAGTAATTTTCAAGGGGGCTACTCTAAGAATTTTGGTAAGTGATCATGGGCCACACTTTTCTATTACATTAATGGAAAAGGCATGGGGCCAGGGAGGGAGTTTGGGTGCAAGAGGGGATTCAGACCTGGGGCAAAGGTGTAGGGTGCAGGGCCTGGGAAGATGTGCCAGATGCAGGCTTTGGCCCTGGCTGGGAAGCTCTTACCATAGGCAGCTCCCGGCTGGTGGCATAGTAGGGCACTCAGGCAGGCAGGCTGCATGCTATGGTAGCCCCATGCTACTCAAATCAGCCCCCTGTTGATGGCAAATATGTCTCCAGGTTGCTCGAGGAGGAGGAGGGAAGTGAGCCTCCACCATGCTGCCTGTGCCCACAAGCACCACCTCTGCAGCTCCGACTGGCTGGTTTCCGGCGAACAAGAGCTGTGAGGATGGGGGCGAGAGTAGTGCATAGAGACCTGCTACCACACATCCCCATGAGGTGCTCAGAACCACGCTTGCCAGGAGCAGCAAGCTGCGCAGCTTCCAGGAGTGGCATGGCTGGGCCCATAGCAGGCATGCTATTTGAGTATTCCACTGGGCTGCAAGATTTTCAGCAGCCCTGGTTCACAGGGTCATGGCGGGCTGGAGGAAAACGTCTGGCTGCACAAATATTACCCGTATTTTGCTCACTTGTCCTAAGACAAGCTATGGCCGCCATGGCGTTACAAAGCTGCAGCCCCGCATGAAGCCCGCTTTGAAGTACCTTCTCTTCTCTTCCCCCCCGCCCTTTGCTGCCTCTATCTGATAGAGGCAGGAAGGGGGGAGGGGGAGGAAGAGGAGGGAAATTGACTAGTCAACTGGACTATTCAATAAGCATTTGCTTATCCGGTAGTCGACTAGTCCTAAAGGACAAGAGAGTGACATCATCACATCACCCTGCATCCCGCTGCCTGCCTCCACCCTTAGCTGCTCCGCCTCCTCCCTCCCTCCCTCTCCAGTGCTTGGGGGTTGGGAGGGAGTAAGGTTGCCAGATGGTTTAAAAAAAAAATAGCTGACACACTTGACATTACATCACAATCTGCATTACATTTTATTTAGAAAATACCGGGCATTTATATTTTCTCAATTTATTTCTAGAACAGAAAGCTCAAATACTGGACTGTCCAGTTCAAAACCTGGCAACCCTATGGGGAGGTGAGGTTGGGAGGGGGGAGCCGGGGCTGCTGCTCCTTGGACCAGAGACAGGTTGAGGGTGAGAGCCAGAGCGGCAGCTGGGGGAAGAGCAGGGGCTCCTTGGACCAGCCTTCCTCAGCCACTGATTGGGGGGCGGGGGGAGCCGGGACTGACCTGGCCCTGGCCCAATGGCAGGGGGGAGAGGGAGAAGAGCAGGGGCTGACACAGCAGGGCTCTCCCCCGCAGCCAGGGAGAGGGGAAGAGCCTGGGCTACTACAGTCCAGCCCTCTGAACAGTTTTGGGGGGAGGGACAGGCCGGGCCCATCACCAGAGAGAGGAGAGATGGCAATTATATTGAGCAGGGAGCACAGCCCCTAGTTTCCTTTAAAATCTTTACACCAAGGGATATGAAAAACAGGAGTTTATATATGGAGCAAGAGAGAGACAAAAGAAAGCATAGGTGTCCTCTGGTTAGTGGGGCAGGAAAACTGAATAGACATCAAGAAGGCTTGTTTTCCTTCAGCCTTCACTAAAAAGGAACATTATCACCAGACACTAAGTAAAATTTATATTAGCAAGGAAGCAATGCAAACCAAAATGTGAAAAGAACAAGTTAGAGAATATTTAGGGAAGCTGGACATACTCAAGTTGGCAGGGCCTGATGAAATTCATTGTAGGTACTTAAGACACTAGCTGAAGCAATCTCAGAACCCATTAATTATCTTTGAGAACTCATGGAGAACAAGTCAAGTCAAGTCCCGAGGACTCGAAAGGGCAAGTACAGAGCACGTCTTTAAAAAGGGAACAAAGAGAAGCTGGATCAAACCCATCTCAGTGAGCCTCTCCCAGCTGCAGGAAACTGAAGACAGCACCACTCCTAGCAGCAGTCAGAATCAAGGGTGGTAACACTGCAACCCTCCAACAATGGCCTTGCAACTCTTTCCTACCCCCTTTGGGTTCATGACCCAACACAATGAAATTTCAGATTTAAATATATGAAACCATGACCTTTTAGATTTTAAAAATCCTATGACCATGAAACTTATCAACATGGATTGTGAATTTGGTAGGGCCCTAATAATAAAGTTGTAAGAAATATCTAGCATGGATTTGTCCAGAGCTCAATTTCCTTCTTTGGTACAGTTATTAGCTGTGGGATTTGGCTTTTGACAATTCCATATGACAGCATCATAATCAAATCAGAAAAATAAAGTCTGGATGAAACTATTATTGGTGCAAATCTGGTTGAAAGACAATAGTCAAAAAGTAGTTATCAATGGTTTGCTGTTAATCTGGAGGGATGTATCTAGTCGGGTTCCGGGATGTATCTAGTCGGGTTCCACATGTCAGCTCTGGGTCTGGTACTATGTAATATTTTAATAGTTTGGATAATAGAGAGTATGCAGTGGACACCAAACTGGGAGAGGTACTGGCACATTGGAGAATACAAAATAACTTAATCAGTAGTCCCTGTAAACGGGGTGCTTGTGCAGTGAGATTTAAATGCCACCCCGCTGATTAGTAGAGCGCCCATTTGCACATGCCTCAGTGCACACAAAAATGGTTCTGCACAGGGATGGAAAAGATTAAAGGGAGGATGTTCAAAACAGAACTAGTGAAGTTCATGGAGGACAGGCTCACTGGTGGGTATTAGCCAGCGCGGGCGGGGCAGTGCCCTTCTCCTGTGTGCGCCAGAAGCTGAGAGGCAGGACAGATGCTCCAGGGCTGCCTGGTCTGCTCAGGTCTCGGGCACTGGGCACTGTGGGCAGGCTCCCAGGAGAGCTGGGCCTGTGGCCTGGCCAGTCTTATGCTCTGTTTCAAGAGGGCGGAGCCCTTTAGCCAGTAACTGACACGGGCAGCAAGGGGGAGCCCAGCCTGGACCAGGCTTCCAGTGGAACCCACCCCGGGGGCGGCTCCCATCGCCCGCCCGCTAGCCAACGCCTGTCGG
The DNA here is from genome assembly GCF_049634645.1 of Pelodiscus sinensis. Lineage (NCBI taxonomy): Eukaryota > Metazoa > Chordata > Testudines > Trionychidae > Pelodiscus > Pelodiscus sinensis. The sequence continues at coordinate 57,862,261 of NC_134717.1, read as the reverse complement.
GGCGGCCTGTTTACTGGCTCCGTCCTCGCCACGGGAACTGGCCGCGGGACTCCCCGGCCTGCACGTCCAGGAGAAAAACAGACCCCGGCCCGTGCGGGGCTCCCACGGCTGCGCAGCCGCAACTTGCAGGGCGCGGCTCGGGGGAGGAGCGCGCGGGCTGTTGGCCACAACCGCAGCCCCGCCCCGCAGGCGCCCCGGACAGGCCCGCGGGAGGGGCTCGCGCCCGGCCGGCGGCAGTTACCCGTCCATCACGCGCCAGGCCCGCGGGAGGGGCTCGCGCCCGGCCGGCGGCAGTTACCCGTCCATCACGCGCCAGGCCCGCGGGAGGGGCTCGCGCCCGGCCGGCGGCAGTTACCCGTCCATCACGTCCAGGTGCAGATAGTCCGCCCCGGAGTCCAGCATGCGGCCGCACTCGGTGCCCAGCGCCGCCAGATCGCTGTTGAGGATGGACGGGCCGATCCGGCACCCCGACGCCATGGTCGCCCCGCCACCCGGAACTAGGCGAGGCGCAGGCGCAACTGCCTGAGGAAACCGCTGCCCGAGGATCTTGGGGTGGATAGTTCTTCGGCCTCTGCCGCCCGGGGCCCGCAGCGCAACAGGGACTACCCGCCCCACAATGCAACGCGGGTTCGGGAAGGGTTAGCGCAGGCGCGCTGCGTGAGCTTTTGCACCTCCCTCCCGGCGCCAAGGGGCGGGGCAGCAATGGAGAGGGGAGAGGCGAGCCCCGCCCACCGCTGCTCGGGTCACGCCCTCGGCGGCTCACCCCATCCCGCTGGTGGGCGGGGCGTTGTCGCGTGTGTTGAGCAAGACGCGGCCGGGCCTCCAGCCCTGCAAAGCCGCCTCGTGGGCGCTCGGCTGCCGGCGCGGGGGGGTTCTCCGGCCAGGAGCATGCAGGCGGGGAAGAGAGGAGGCTTTCGGAGGCCGCGTCGCGAGAGCAGTAACGCCTGACACAGTGCACGCCCGTTGTGTGCCATATATTTTATTGTGCATATTCAAACATTAAACTCTTTCATAAACACAATTCAGACATCTCTATATTGTACCCTTAGTCTTTGGTCGCTTGGCATACAGCACAGACTTTGCTAGTCCTTGTCTAGGTCTGTAATCCTTCGGATCTGTCATCCTGCACGTTATTTTGAAAGGGGCTTTCATTTTCCTAATAATTGTGGCTGTCCAGTTGCATTGAGTCTGAAAAATGAATTGCACAGTTGTAACGTGGGAAAATTATATAAGTTGACATGGTTTTACCCACGTCTATGTAAGGAATTTGCCTTAAGCCCTCATATCTCGCTTGCTTCTAATAAATTCTGTTTCCTCTGTTTAGCACAGCAAGATTGGCTTCCTTTCAGTGCAAGACAGAAAATATAACAGTAGCAAATGAGTAGGTACTTCTTAACTGCCCTGAGATAATAGTTTATTCTGGTTGGACTATTTTAACTAGTTTCTTTTCTAATAGTTTCTGTCTTTCCCTCTAAACATTTCTTTGGTAATGGGAAGTAAAACACTATATTAAAGCTTAAGATTTGTTCAAATTTCAGAGAGAATGCCCTTGTTCAGAGATTATGAGGGAACTACATCATTTATAAACTTATACTTGGTTAGGGTTTCAACTCAACAAGAGTTTCTAATTTTGATGGTTTTTTTAACTTCCAAATTAAAAAGATTATTTCATGTTTTCCTTCTGGAACACTTTTCTTTCCTTCAAAAATCTAGACAATAGTAGTATTTCAAATACATCCTCTGACATTCTTATGCACATATATTTATACATAAATACACCTAGACATTCAGCACAGTTCAGGTCACATTAAGAGGACACAAATGCATACAAGAAGTGGATCAAACCAAAAGTTCCCAGTACAATGATCCTCTCTTTTTTAAAAGGCTGGACTGGGGAGGTATATGGCAAGTTTTAGTGAGGCACATATCAAAAGATGACAGAGAAACATATTAAATGATGACAAACTCTGTTGGCAACAAAGTAATTTCACAGTACAGGATATAGCGCCTTTTAAAAAGGAAAAGTTGTCTAATGTTGTACAATAGGATTAAACACAGAGCCATGCCTTTTAATTACTATTTGTTGATCATGATTAGTGTGAACAGACTTTTCTATTTTTAATCCTTTTGCCAACTGTATGTTAATGTAAAACTTCGAAGCAACACAAGAGAATCAAACACTGACAGACATTGGTTCAGGCCAGACATTTGACATACACTTAAGGCCTCTAACACTAATAAAGCAGCATCATTTTCCTTCACAGCAGAAATATACCAGTCACTTTATAAAGATACTGGAAAAATGCACAAACTCTGCTAAAGTACATGTTTATGCACCTTATTAGTACTAAGTGCAACCAATATGAAAGAAAAAATTACAAGTACACAGACTGATCAGCCTGTGTTAACTACCTAACGAAAGTATAGCCATCTTCTGAGCTACCTGAATAATCTAATCTTCATTTATACAATGCATTTTTTAGCTGGAGGGTGGACTTCAAAAGAGGCATTTTTAGTCTTTGCTATGGCTTGCTAAGATGGATTCAGCTTGTAACAGTGGGCAATCTTAATGGAAACATTTATTACAAATATTGAATTTAACATAGTAAATCACAGTTATTTTTCTATAATAAGACTAGAGTATCATGGGAAGGCATCTATTTCGCACTCATGTAAATGCTTTCTTTTAAATATATTATTAATGAAAAAGTGACTATGAAATTCACAGGGTTCCATGTTTATTGTGTCTCGGTCATTTCTATATCAAATTTACTCAGTTTATGAGTAAAAAGTTTCCCCCTTCAATTGCCAGTTAAGCCAACCAGGGATCTGAATGAGAAGCTGTGTTCTTTCTGATTTATGTATCATCATTAATAATAGCAATTGCATGCTTAGTACATATTTTTGATGATGCCAATGCTAGGAAAGAATCCAGGGCATTCTCCTACAGATGGATGGTATAAGTTCTAGTGCTGAGAGACGTAAGAATTAATCGGATAAATTTAAGTTAGCAACATAAGCAGCTATATTGCAGAATATCCATCATCTGTGTTGACCAAGCTGCCATTTTTATATAGACACAAACTACTTTTAAGATTTCCCTCTATTCAGTAAGGGTTTAATCCTGCAAGATTCCCATGAGGTGCAAAGCACTTCCTATGAGGTGCAAAGTGTCTTTAACTCTCAATGAAGGCAACATTAGTAGAAGGTGTTCAACACCTTTGGACTGGGGCCTTGACAGACAAACTTGTGAAAAGAATACATTTTGTTGTTTTTAGGGTATCTCGTGTGTGTGTGTGTGTGTGTGTGTGTGTGTGTGTGAGTGAGAGAAAGAGAAAGAGAAAGAGAAAGAGAGAGAATAATATATAGGACCCAATTGTGTACTCTGATGTATACATACAGCTCCTGTTGACTCATATATATGTAGAGGATACATGATGGTAGGATATAAAGGTTGATTGGTTGAAATTACTGAAGCCACAAGTCAGTTCTGCAGTTGATTCTAAATGAGTGCCAAAAAACCTATAATACTTCACCACCATGTAGGCTTCATATGACAATGTTTTACAGAAAAACTGTTAGGAAAAAAAACTTAAGAAAATACAGTGTTGTTGTTGTTGGGTGGTAGTGTTTGCTTGGTGTGCATTTTGTTTTGGGGATTTGTGGTCATATCATTTTAACTCTAAAATCATGTTTTAATACCACAAGTCCAGATTGAAAGGTCAAACAAGATTGTGATTATTTTTAGAGCTTTCTAAAATGTATCAAAAAGAAGTTTTCTATATATAATAATGCTACAGTTACAAGGTCTAATATCTCATTCTGTCCAGGTTAATTGAAAATGTATTATGTGTATGCGTGCGTGCGCGCACATGTGTGTGCGCACATACACACATAGGCATTGCTTGAAGTTTCTTGCTATGCCTCACAGTTGTTCTGCAGCTTGCCCGTATGTCAATGAGTAAAGTGCCATTTCAATTTAATCCCATGATCCTGAAGCACAATTGTAACTCACCCACAACTTCAATCAATTCCCAAAGGGGACACAGAATATGTATAAATATTATGCATGTATATCAACACATGCAGAGTCATAATTAGTGCATATTCATATACACACATATCATGAGGCCTTTTTTAAATACAATCTCAGTGTGCAGAAAATATATTCTTTCATCAGGTCTGTTCCCTGCAATATTCATTCCTGGTTTACAGAAATGTGAAAATAGGGATATGGATATATTTACTTAAAATATGTTTTTCCAAGTGCATACAGCATAAATATTTGCATCAATTAAGTTGTTGCCCCATACTACAAAGTCCACACATTCTAGCTGTGGTTTCTACGTAAGTTGCTTAGTACATTTAAGCAGCATATATAGTACCATTTACATCAGTACAGACCACTTTTACTTCCTTCCCCTCTATCTTTGGGCATGGCATGTGCATTCTCTCTCATAGTCTGTAGTGTATTCAGTTTTACACGGAATTACTTTTTTTTTTTTTTTTTTTTTTTAGCACTAGGATAATGTCTTACAGAATGCAATGAAACCAACAGACCGAAGTAAACGCTACTAAAGCCTGCCATGATCTTTCTAATCATTGAATGGTATGAGCCACTGCTATAGGGGTTAGAAAATACAGTCATGGGCCTTCTTATTTAATACAATCCTTAGTTTGATGTTAATTGTCAACAATAGTGTCAATATTCAATCATGCAAGTCTTTCATTCAGATACTATAAGAGACAGAACTATGTAGCACTTTAAGGACTAACAAGATGGTTTATTAGGTGATGTTCTAGATGAACAGGAATATGTGTTCTTGATCTTGTAACTGGCATGGTTAGGTCCAATAATGGTGTCAGCAGAGTAAATATGTGGACAAAGCTTGTTGCAAGGGTTTGTTGCAAGGGAAAGTTCCAGGGTTGGTATTAGTGTGATATGCCCTGTGGTTGTTGGTAAGAATCATCTTGAGGTTAGGAGGTTGTCTATAGGAGACTATGGGTCTGTCTCCCAGAGCCTCTCAGAGTGTAGTATCCTGTTCCAGTATAGGTTGTAGGTTATTGATAATGTGTCGGACGGGTTTAAGTTGGGGGCTACAGGTGATGACAAGTGGTGTTCTATTGTTGGTTTTCCTGGATCTGTCTTAAAGTAGATGGTTTCTGGGTATTCGTTTGGCTCTTTCAAGTGCTACATAGTTCTGTCTTTTGTTTCAGCTACACCAGACTAACACAGCTGCATCTCTATCACTATTCAGATACTATGTAACCCTTGTGAAATTACAAAAATAAACTTTGGGATGCAGTGTTAAAATGGCTAACCTCAAAAAGGTGGGGTGTTTCAGTCTACAATATTAAAGTAATGCATTTTACTGGAGAAGCTGCAGACTGCAGTAGATTTCTGGCAGATCAAGATTTTGGGAAACAAATACATGACTGTAGAATTTTTTAGAATTTTCTTCTGGTCTTTGGGGGTCTGTCCTGAACCAAACTAGGTTTGCCAAAGGCTTAATTTATTTCCTAAAACAATAGAAAATCTTTCCAATTATAGAAAATAAGATTCTTAGATATTCTCCCTTGTGGAATAAAGTGCTCTTTTGATTAGTTCATGAATGGTCATCAAGAAACTCTACAGAGAAGGTATAGTTTCTCTAGCAATGCTCTACATTGTGTCTCCTCCCATTCTAATCTAGTTCCCAGACTTTTACACATGGGACTCGTCTAAGTCAGCATCAGTCTCACCAAGCTCAACATTTGTGAAGCTGAAGTGGCTGGTAAGCAGGGGATTCTCCATCCCATTGTCTTCACTGATATGAAGGACGGTGTCTCCATGTTGCAATAAGCTGGTTGTCTCAAGGCCTGCAAAGTCCTCTGAATCAGAGAGCTGTGTAGCAGGTGTGCTATGTGCTTGTGCTGCCTCCAAATCTTCCTCTCCTTTTTCCTTTTCAGTAGGAAGTGCCTCACTCTGAAATCAAGGAGAGTTTTCAGTCAGGCTCCAACTTACGGGAAGAGAACAGGCAAGCAAAGGGGGGAATAAAGAGGGAAGGGAGAGAATGAAAAAGTAGTATGTGCAAAATATATTAACCTCCATTAGCTAATAAATACTAATCCATAATTGTGCTTCGGTTTATTTGAATTGTTTAAAAAGCTACATACCCTAAAATTTTATGCAAAACAATTTTTTTCCTGGTTGGTGAATTTGTAGTGGAAACTACAAAGGTGATATCCCCCCTACAGTTTGGAGGGAGGAATTGGCATTACAATTTTTTTCATATTTTTTCCAAAATGGGTTTTTCAGTCTCTTCTGCTCATGGCCAAGGATGCATCCCCTGTGGCAACCAGATAAAAGGACATATAAAAAGAGATGTCTCATTGGCTCAGCTCTAACTTCTTGGTTACAATTTGTAATTTTCTGATAGTCCATCTTCCACCCTCCTTTTTTCCAGCAGAAAAGAGTTTTTTTTTAAAGGTGCCCAGGAGCGGCCTGAGGCCGGCAGCAGCAGCTGGCGCCCTAGGCAGGGTGGCACAATCGCAGCCCCTGCCTGCATGGAAGTCAATGGCCATGATGTCATCACAGGGCACCCCCGGCGCCCCATGACATAATCATCGGGTGCCCACGGCAGCGGCACCCTAGGCAACTGCCTAGCTCGCCTAGGCTCACAGGCCGCCCCTGAAGGTGCCCTACTGCAGTTCTGTGTGATTTACTCTAACTAGCATGAAGCTCAGTGGCACAGTATCAGCCTGTACTATCCAACCCTGTCCTGGACCCGGGGGAATATTTGTATTTCAGCACAGAGTAGCCGCCCACGTGCTGTGGCTCTACTGCTCCTGGCAGTCATGTGAGATAAACATTCACTCAGGTGCGTTTACATAGATTGTAATCACCCACTCTGATGACAGTGTCAACGTACTGCAGTAATGTGTTTTTTGTAGGAATCCTTCCATACTGATACATCAGTCTAACCTACTCCAACGCTCACAGATCATCCCTGCAGAGACCCGTGTGGCTGAGGAGAGTGTGGAAGGGTGTATGAGAGAAAAAAGTCCACAGACAGGTGGAGGAAGACATAAGGCAGTTCGAAGGACATGTAGTGGTGAAGTGCCACAGAAGTGAAAGGAAAGAGATCAATACAAAGATCTTGGAACTGGCAATTTAGACAAGAAGTGGTATTGGGTTACCACCTCACTGTAAGGAAAACAGACTCTGCAGCATGAGCAGTGGGGATAAGAGGCAAAGGGAGGCAATGCTGTCTTGTGCTCAACCTTTTCCCATTCCTATTCAGATAGTTCCTGCAGGCTCCCACAACAGACTGTTGCAGCCTGGGAAGAGTTTTCCCCTGGAGGGAATCTATTATCTTAGGCTAACCCGGGGAAAGCGGGTTTTGCCCACGAAAGCTCATGATAATATATATTTTGTTCATCTCTAAGGTGCCACAGTATTCCACATTGTTTCTTTAAAGTTACAGACTAACATGGCTATCCTTCTGAGACTTATATACTGTCAGTTTCTGAATCTACTGACAAAAACAGTTGTGCATTAAAAACAATGAGTGTTGTAGCACTGTAAAATACAGTAATTCCTCATTTAACACTATAGATGTGTTTCTGAAAATGTTCGTGCTAAGCGAAAATGTGCTATACAGGGTCAATTTTCCCATTAAAAATAATGGAAAAGGTGGGGATTGTGTTTCAGGTGGTGGTGGCAAAGTCAATTTGTTATTGGTGCTCAGTCATCAATGTCAACGTTATCTAGCAACACAAGATAACTAGCAACACAAGACACGGTTTGTTAAAATACAAAGATAAACACGCGAGTGAGCGGAGGAGCGCTGTGACCATGTGTATTCATCCACTCATGCATATTACCACTGTTTTCACCAACTTATACTGCCACATGAAGTAGTCCGCCACTTGATTATTTTTGTGTTATTTTGGGAACAGTCGTGTTATTCGAAAAACGTTCCCCCCAAAAAATCATGCTATTGCGAAAACGTGTTAAGCGGGCACATGTTAAATGAGTAATTACTATAAATTTGGGCATAAACTTTCAGGGGCCCAAATAAATGTGTTAGTCTTTAAGGTACCACAGGACTCATAAGAACAGCCATACTAGTTCAGCATCCTGTCTTCCGACAGTGGCCAATGCCAGATGCCCCAGAGGGAGTGAACAGAAACAGGTCAAATGATCCATCTCCTGTCTTCTCCAGCCCCTGACAAAGAGACACCCTTCCTACTCATTCTGGCTAATAAGTATTGATGGACCTAATCTCCATGAATATATCTAGTTCTTTTTTGAACCCTGTTAAAGTCCTGATCTTGAAAACGTTATCTGGCAAGGAGTTCCACAGGTTGACTGTGTACTGCATGATGAAAAACTTCCTTTTGTTTGTTTTAAACCTGCTTACCTATTAATTTCATTTTGTGACCTTCTAGTTCTTAAGGGAACAACTAAATAACTTTTCCTTATTCACTTTCTTCATACCTGTCAAGATTTTATAGACCTCTATCATATATCCCCCTCAGTCTCCTGTTTTCTAAAATGAAAAGTCACAGTCTTTTTAATCTTTCTTTAAATGGCACCTGTTCCAAACCCCTAATAATTTTTTATTCCCTTTTCTGAATCTTTTCCAATGCCAATATATCTTTTTTGAGATGAGGCGACCACATCTGTACACAGTATTCAAGCTGTGGATATACCATGGATTTATATACAGGCAATACATTTTTCTGTCACATTCTCTACCACTTTTTTAATGATTCCTAACAGTGTTTGCTTTTTTGACTTCCACTGCACATTGAGCGGATGTTTTCAGAGATCTATTCAAAATGACTCCAAGATATCTCTCGAGTTGTTTTAGCTAAATTAGTCCCCATCACTGGGATTATTTTTTTCCAATGTGTATTACTTTGCATTTATCAACATTTAAATTCATTTGCCATTTTATTGCCCAATCACTTGGTTTTGTGAGATCCCTTTGAAGCTCTTCACGGTCTGCTTTGTTCTTAACTATCTTGAGCAGATTAGAATCACCTGCAAATTTTGCCAACTCCTTGTTCTTACTGAAATAGACTGACACGGCTAACCCTCTGAAAGTTGTGCATTACTGTAATATGTCTACAGGACCTTAGTTTAAAATTTGCTTTAAACATTTCATTAGTTTGTTGCTGAAGATTATAAAATCACATCTCTAAAAAAAATCCTTGCATAAGGTGTTTAAGTGCACAATCTCAGTATTCAGCTTTAGCCTTAAACGCTTGGATCTTCAGACATATACTTTTTAAAATAAATTCTTCAAATGGTCACCTTCATATAAAATACACATTTTATTTTAAATTACTATAGGACAAATACTTGATTCCAATGTATTCCTGTCCTGTTCATCCCTGCTGCTGTCATTTTTCTCTTGTATTCTCTTTTATTGAAGAGAGCCCTTAAAGCAGGGGTGAGGAAACTTATTTGGCTTGCGGGGTGACCCACAGAAAAATTGCAAGTGAGAAGCAAAGAAACAAAAACAAACCCACAAAAACCCCAAACCATCACTGATGTGGCCCCTGACCAAGAAGGAGAAGGACACCAGAGCCTAAGAGGACCCAATCTTGGTGGGGAGCCCCTGAGCCTTGGGGGCTGATGCAGTCAAGCCAGGGGTCGGGCCTGAGGTTCCCCACCATGCCTTAAAGAGAACTGGGGAACCTCAGGCCCAGGGGCTGAATGTGGCACCAGGCAGGCCTGGATCTGGTCTCCAAGACTCATGCCTGGCCCCCCAGAACTAGGGAGTCCGCTCTGGTATTCCAGCCACCCTGCTGCCCCACCATGGGGCTGCAGCACACACAATCTACTAGGCTTAACTCAAAAAAGGTTCCTCACTCCTGCCTTAAAGGAACAATACCCCTTTTTACCCAGGTATCTGGACAAATGAATTTCCCCTTTATTTCTGATCATTTGATGAGTTAGTTTTAAGAAAACCCACCACCAAAATTACTATCTAAGCAAGATGTAAAATCCTTTGTTATGCCTAAAATCTTTGGAAACATATTTTTAATATAAACATATGGTGAAATTTTATAAATGTCTATTTTTATGTAGATCACACAAATAGCATTTCCTTTTTCTAAAGCAATAAACTTTGCTATGAACACACTAAACTGCTCTGATTAATTTAATAGAATGTCTTTGTTTCAGTGTGTTAAATACGTAGTAATCTGGGAATTATAATAATTTTAGAAATACCAATTAAGAAAATGTAAATCAGAGAAGAGCCGCATCATGTATTCTATAATATTTAATGTTGTATTGAGCAGGGCAACTGACTTGCCCTTATGACAAAGTTTTTGCAAATAAATCTCTGACAAACTTCAGGGGATATAAAAAAAACCCGTGGCTGACATTTTTGATGCCCAAATTGAGTGCTTTTAAATAGTACCTTCTGCATGTCCAATCTTCACAATCTGGCATGGTCATGACCATGAGGGATGGACAGCAGCCTGACTAAGGGGTTAACTGTACCTAGCCAGGTAGTAGTTAGCCAATAGAAATGTAGATAGGGATTTCAAACTGAGACAAAGGAATTTTTGGGTTTTTCTTCCTTTGTCTCTGAGCCAGTTGTTCTCAGACTCTTCACTATCTGTAAATAGGGTAAAGTTTAGATAAATCCATTAGGTTTTATTGTTTTATGGTTTGGGAATGGGAATCTGATGTCTGTGCATTTAAAAATGGGTTTTCCACTCCTTTGTAACAGTTTTTGGCTCATGGGAGTCCCCCATGAATATATTAATTGGCGACTTTTCCATCTAGTCATTATGCTTGTAACAGGAGTATTGTGGTGATAATAAAAGTTCTTTCTTTTATTTAACCTGGTATTGGTTAATTTTTGTGTCCTGGTTTTACTTTAGGACTGAGATTTGCCAAGACATCTCTTCCCTGGTTTTCTTACTATTACTTGGGTGGTGGCAGCGGATTTTTATCCCTAAAATCTAGGTTTTTAAGATTTGGGGGGGAAGCTTTATACCAAAGCCTGGAGAGAGGTTTTGGGGTACTCTGGATTCATCGTGCCAGAGTGGGGAATCAGCCTTGACAGGCATGCTGTGGAAAACATGCTCTGTTTTAGAAGAGGGTGGGGTTTTTTCCCCCACTGTCATTTGCTACATCCAAGTTCAGGGATTGGCTGGAAGGGGTGAACAGAGAGAGACAATGGGAAGGGGACGGAGGCTAGGCAGGACCACAGGCTAGGGAGCTTGCCTCCCCAAGCAGCAACTTCACTGACCTACCTCCTCTGCTCTGCAGTCTTCACATACCAACCACTTCTCTTTCCGGCCATAAATGACATCACCAGTGATTTTTGCTATTTTTTTTCAGCAGCTTAAATCACTAAGAGAGGCACTGCGGGCGCATGTACCCACTAGAGACTGAAGCAGCTAACCTACTTTTTGACTCATCCAATGGGTTACCTGGCTGGTGATTTGGCTGTGGAGATCAGCAACAACAATGGCAGGTGAGGAGGTCAGCACAGGTTTGTTCACAGCATCTGGCTTGCTGACTTCTGCAGAGCTGCTCCTGCTGCAGCTAGGTTGCAGGGCTGGGGTGGGCGTGGCATCTGTTTTGGGGGATGTTGTCGCATCCAACTGAGCTTCAGTGAAAGTCACTGATCGCTTTTGATCCACTGCAAGACCAGAACAAGGGGGAGAATAAATTACAAAAATATTCTCATTCAGAAAAAAAAATCAGAATATAATAAATACTCTATATTTATATAGCATCTTTCATCTCAGAGTGATTTACATACATTCATAACTGTCAGGTGAGCCAGCTATTGCGACCCTCATTTACATGAGGGATATGAAGCACAGGTTGGTAAGTGACTTGGACAGGAATTCTGTAGTAGATCTGAAAATAAAATCCGGGACTTTTGACTCTTATTTCTGAGCCTTACCCAGAAGGTCACCAAGTGGAAGTAAAGAGCAGGCAAAACATATTACATAAACTGAAATGTACCCATCAAAGTTAATATCCTTGCTCTTGTTTTTAATTGTGTTTGGCTGAAGATTTGCGTTGTAGCACATCTGCAGCACTGCTCCTCTTAGGACTACACTGATCACTAACTCCGGGAAAAGTACTGCCTGCTAGATCACTAACCAATGCACACAGGCTTCCCTTGACAACTGGTCAGACCCTTCTGGAAGTGGGAAATTCCACAACTGCTGCACGCCCTACTGAGCAATGTTAGCCACGAAAAGAACACGGCACCAGTGTTCCAAAGACTGAACTGGCTCCCCCTATTTGCTCCTATGGTCTTTAAATCTTTAAAGCTCTGTCAGGTTAGGTCAGGAGTTTCAGACTCCCAGCCTGTGGTCCAGTCCCAGCTGAAGTGACTGCACAATCAGGCCCAAGACTCCCAGTGGGACTGCAGGAGGGGGCAGGGGGGGGGGGAAGGCAGACTGTCCATTACCGGACCATGAGCCCTGCCCCTTTCTATCTTTGTCCCGCCCCCTACCACTATTGCACCCCGCCCCCCAAAGCACCCCAACGTGCACGCTGCTTCCTCTTCACACCAAGGTGATCCCCAAAGTCGTGTGTTTGGAGAACAGGCTGCCATGGGGGAGTGGGGGGGGGGGAAGGAGGTGATGGCGGGAAGGGGCGGGGCTTTGGGACTGGTAACGGACAGTTCCCCCTAGCCCACCAGGAGTCCTGGACTGGTGATTCTCACTATGTGAGACATTTCCTCTCACTGTTCTACCAGGACAGCTGATATCAGCAGAGGCACTGTCACAATCTTTGGAGTTGCACTTGTGCTGTTGACAGGGCATTCTCAGGTGAACCCCTGACTCATAAACCCTCTATCTGGGGCTGAGAAGATAATTCTGTGTCTAAATCCATTCTTACATTGGCCTTTAGAGAAACCATCGTTTTGTGGAAGTGGATGTTTTGGTGTGGTATCTCTCCTCCAAACACTAGACAGAAATCCCTAAATTTTGCCTCACATGGATTAGTGAGGAGCACCGGGATCATAATTTCCAACTGCTACCAATCAGGGCTAGCTAAGAACTGGTACAAGACTAGACAACTCTTCATCAGTCCCCCCCAAGCTATCCAGTACGTCTGCTCAGAGAAATCTACAGAAAACCCACCTATGTCAATTTCACACACTGTAACCTGTCTTTAAAGGAAAAACAAAACCTAGTAGCTCCTACTTTAGGTGCCAGCTGCGGGAAAGCAGGAGTTGCCTCACCACTTGGTTTTGTTTTTGGCTGTATACTTCGACGAGTAGTTGAAAGTCGAGCCCCGTGACGGCTACGAGGTTCAGTTTGGGTCTTCTGACGTGAGAGAAGAGGTCTTCGTAGCTACAGGACACAAAGCAGAGTAAAGATAAGCCAAGAAGACACTAATGTACAATTGAAATGTGACTAATCATAGCATGGCGGTTGACACTAAGTGTCATACGTCAGAGGGCAGGGAACAAGAGACTTCACACTCCCCCTGCCCTCAGGCTAATCAGGGCTTGGAGGTGAGGGGGAAGCATGCAAAGTCTCCTCCCATCCTGCAAGGAGTGCATGGCACTTTGCGTGCTTCTCCCCTGCCCTGCCTTCCCCATCCCCAAGCCTTGATTGGCCAGGGGGCAGGCAGGCGGGCGAAGTCTCTTCCCACCACTAGGAGCACGGGCGCCTAGAGAGAACGGCCAGCTCTCTCTGGGGTCAAGTGGGGGCAAAGACGTCACACACTCCCCCACCCATATACCAGTCAGAAAGCCCAGAAGTATCCTGGCCCCACCCCTTCCACCGGAGGCTCCGCCCCTTCTGGGGCAGCCCAGGGCCACTTAAAACATTATTGCCCACTCCTGATTTATATGATTCTCCTAGATATAGTCACCAATTTTTCTTTTAGTGGCTGGGCATGTTTTGGCTTCTTAAAAAACTCAGGAGCTGAAATAAAGCACTTTGCACCAATTCAATTTGAATGTAGTGACCTCTGCTCAAATAATATAGCTCTGAGGAAAGGGTTTGGGGGTCTGAAATGGAGTGTAACTTCTTTCTTTGTGCCTGAATGGTTCTGCTTGCCCAAGCACAACACAGAGGACTCTGATGCATTCTGGGCAAGGGGAACAGAAAATAGAAGATCTCAGCAGCAAGTGGACTGCAACAAATGGAAATTGTCATGTTCCCTGCTCCCTGTGATCTTACCTGTCTGAGGCCTCTCTTCCTTCCGAGAGGTTGCTGAAGAAGATTCTGTTGTCCAGGTTCACTCTGCACGCTTGCTACCCTGTTAAGTGTGGACAATATCAGCACAGCCATAGAAGTGCAATGGCTGGTTAGAATAATTCCTAGCCATTGTGACTAAAAAACTCTAATGGCACAGTCACTTCAAAGACTATCTTTGAAGGACAGGGGGAAATGTTGGGTTGCAATTTCCAGAGTTTAAGAAAATGGATGGGAGAAGGAATCACAGCGTTCATTCTCTACTAGGCCATGCATAGGTAGCACAGAGCTGTGAAAATTGAGATGTTCAGTTTTCAATCATTGATTGACGTATCCCATTCTGCAATACCCACTTCTCTGTGTCCTTTCTCGTTGGCCTCCACAAAGGGCAAGAATGCCTCTTTTTTACCTCGGGTTGATGTTTTGGTGAGGGTAATTACCCAGGCCTATTTTTCCCAATTGGATTCCAAAGCCTCACCTCTGTTTTGTCTTTTTGGCTTCAATGTCATTTTATTTTTAAACAAAAATGAAACATGAACACACATGACACAGAAAGGGTGCGTGACTTATGCAAACAAGGTGCATTCGGTATGTTTGCAGCCTGAAGTCTCTTTGTGGCTAATGAGCAAAATAAATATAAAAACAGCTACAGTATTCTTTTAGGACTTTGTAAGTTGTCAGTGATGTCTGAATAACTGAGTTAAAAGTAAAAGCAGTTTTGCAATAGAAGAGACTGCTAAATGCTTTAAAGTAGTGTATGCTACTGTTCAACTAATTCCTTTGTTAATTTGATATTAATTAGATTCTCCTTCCCCTGCATCCTTTTTCTGCAATACTGTATTATTCCTCCCAATTCAATCACAGTTAGTTACTCACTTAGCAGGCAATGATCACAAATATTTTAGTTGAGTGAACTGAACCTGAGATAGGTATGGTTACAATGGTAAGTAACATTTAGATGAACTTCTTTCAAATGGAATAGCTGCATACTTAGGAGGACAAAGCCAAAACAGTAAGGCAGCTTCTAACATTGGCCAGTAGGCACAGCTGACTAATCAGTAGTGCAGTACGTCTGGCATTTGGCATGTCTTAATCTAAGAAAAAGAACATTCCTTTTCTTCTCAGTTTTCCTGGGCTTTCTTAGATCCCCCTTAGGAAGAGGTCAGAGCCTCCGCGGAGGTGTGGTTCAACACACAGCCTTACCAGGACTGGAGGAGAAAAAAAACAACACTAATACTTTTGAGTGTGCATTAGCTAGGAGAATGGTTTAACTCCACATAAGAAAATAATGTATATGTGGGTCCTTTCTCCCTTGGGCAATACTTTCAAAAGAGATCCCATCCTCTAGAGCAAATACTCAGCGCAGTGTAATTTGATTTACAGTGAAACAGTCAATGTCAAGATGAGACTGCCCCTACGAATGGCATGATCCCACAAGCTACTTCTAGTTGTCACCATTACATTCTTGACCCAGAGAACAGCCTATAGCCCATAGAGTGCTTAGACCAGTAAATGCCAACTCCGATACACCCTCAAGGGTCTCAATGGTAATAGGCTGAATTTACATTTTTCCTCACATAAGAAATTCAGACATGTTTCCATTATAATGTGTACATTCTGTTAATTATTTGCCTCTAGAATTACTTCAGGACTTGCTCCCGCCAATATTTAGAGACTCAGACAGATATTAGCAGGGCTTGACAAACCGTGGCAAAATCTACTCGCCAGCCCCACACTGCGCATGCACAAGACCCGCATTGCACATGCGCGCGCCACCGGTGAATGGGACGACCGGCTGAAATTTACTTGCTACGGGCGAGTAGATTCACTGATTTGTCGAGCCCTGGATATTAGCACATGAATATTTTCTTTACATAGATGAAATACTGTATTGAACCTATGTTTGGTTCTAAAGAGGCGGCAGAATATATTTTTTTAAATGATGCAATAAGAAGTTTGTTGAACCAAGTGGCTAAATATCACTGAGCTATGGTAAGGTTGTCATTACAGTTTCTGAGGAAAGATGATGACTTTTAGTTCTATGAATAGGGAGACTGACATCTGTCAGAGACTAAAATTATGTTAAATTTAAATAATCTGTTACAGTAATGGAATAAGCATGTCAAAAGTGCCCATAGTGAAAACACCTTAAACTCATTAGATACAGATCATTCATTATATTTGTGAGTATGATGTTACTGTGCTGCATGCATGTTAGACACGAGGAAAAATTATTCCCATGGACTAATCTGTGCATTAAAGACAAAGATAAATTGCAGAAATGTTAGACTGAGTTGCTTTTCCTCTGTTGGCCTGGGTTTAAGTTTCACATCATATGTGAAATGAGTTTAGTGTTCTAATAAGCAGAATTATGCCATCACGCAAATTAGCATAATTCAAGGAGACCTTATGAGTATGAGCAGAGATGTCCATTGGAGGTAAAAGGTGGGAGGAGTTTTAACAGTGAAATTCGGCAGGAAAACTCTGTCTGGGCATGGCAGTCATTTTCACTTTCCTAAATACTCATATTCACCCCAAATTTTGAGAGAAAGAGAGAGAGAGAGAGCTTGCTTTTCCCTTCTCCAGAACAGCATAAAAAATCTGGTTTCAGTGAAAATTAGTTTCAAAGGGCCTGTTGACTCCATAAGTACCTCCTCTTCTTTCCTGGTCTCATAACAAAACCAAGCTTGTACTGTTGTTCTGTTCTTGGTTTGGAGCAATCATTATACTTGGGTGGTCAGATTCTGGGGACTCTACATAGCTGCTTTCAATCAAATCAAATGCTATTTTCACATGACATAGTTTATTCTACTTCTCTTGTGAACCTAGCATCTAGTAGAGGATTTTTGGTTGGAGCACATAAACCAGATTTGATTGAGGAGAACACTCTTATAAACTTTCCTGTCCAGAAAGAGTGCTCCTCTAACATGTGCTGAGTATGAATGACAATCATGTTACTTCCTTTCATGGTTAGTGCAGAGACAGATGAACAAACAAACAAACAAGCTGTTCATGAAAAATTGTTGCCAACAGTACAAAAATGTCAGGCCAGTGTAACATTCATATCACACAGGACAAACTGGAATAAGCGTTGCCCGGTTGACATTTATGATAGGTTATTTTCATGAATAACAAGAACTAATGCAACAAATAAAAGTGTGGTGGTTTTCAGGGAGGGGAGAACAAAAACCAGAAAAGCAAGTAAATCATTGTTAAAGAATATTAAATGGACGTTAGTGGCTGCCAGATCTTCAGATAAGCATCTAAGTAGAATGCACCTGCTGAATTTCTCAAGACACCAGGCATGGGAGTTCCACAGATTGTCAATTTTTTTCCACACTTGCCCTGTTGATATTAATTTGCTCTAGTTTTCCTTATTAAGCATGATTAATTTAAAACAAACATATCAGAAACATTGAAAGGGAATTTCTTTGCGCATCACAGCTTTCAATTATAGGAAATTCTCGTTCTCTTTTCCCTCGTGCTTCGGGAAAATCTTCCACCTAATTTCAAGTTATTACCTCAATAAATCATTATGCTAAATAAAATAGTTTCCCCTCCCTACATGTACACATTTCTGCATAATCTCAGGAACTTGAATGTTATTCTCTTCTTGTGTTCACTGCTGTTTATCTATGTAACTCTAACTGGTACAAGCACAAAGGGAAAAACGACTTTAGTGTTGTCTTTATTTATCATTGTTCTTTTCATTTATTTGAAATTCCTGGTTTCCATAATGTTCTGATCTTTGTTTCATTTCATCAGTAATGACTGCTGCTAAATTCAGTATGTTATCCTTAGCAGTTTTCATCCCTGCTCTAATGAAGATCAAAGATATGTAAAGAAAAATCTTGGCCTGTTTTATGTAAAACAAGTGTTCCTGAATGTAAGAATATATTCAACCTCTGCTACAACAATGATCTCCATAATCTGCTGTGCTATCTGTCTCTTTTATTGCTTCTCTCCTTTAGAGAAGGAAGGTAATTTGCACATTTTAGTACACACAGTACAGCTAAAATGTCGGGTTTTTTATCTTACACAGAACTATAATTGTAGCCTTTTCACAAAGATCAGGTTAATTTGCTCCACCATTACCTTGAGTCTCTTTTAAAGTACTGTGGAATAAAAGTGTCACCTCTTTAAAACAAAGAAGTCTACGTCTGTGTCTTCAAAAATAATAAACCCCATCAGAAACAGTCTCTCAGTACAAATCTACCTATCTGACAATGCTCACTGACCAACTACTTTAAGAAAACTCGACACAGCACAGCACAGGATGCACAAAATCCTGTTCTGGGCAAAGGTTGGCACGCTAGTAGCTAACAAAACTCACCGTGCATATGTTTAGAATTTAGAGATCAACATGAATTATTTTGGCATTGATGTTGTCAGCTGGCTCAGCTGTCCTGTACGTAGCGCCAAGAGTTGCTATGTAGCCTGGTTACCATTTATCAGTCAAGATATTTCACAATCAATATTAGGCTGTGACTCAATCTGCAGGTCACTTGTCATATATAATGAGATTTTCACATTAATTTAGGCTTCTGAGCTGCTGTGCAGCTGACTGTCTAGAAGACAGGCTTCTTAGGATTCTTTTTTGCACAGAAGAATACATTTTGCCATACAGGAACTTGCCTGCTGCTGCCAAAGGACAATGTCTTTTCTTTACAACACTTCCACATTACCACCAATCAGAGACTGATCAGGAGAGGGCCCGCAAACACAAGTGACACCATGAATCATGGGGTTGATCTAAATGACACCAAACAATACGCTTAATTTCCCATTTTTCCAATATTAAAATAAAATTGGAGAAATCTCAAACACAATTAATTCACGAGAATGCCTCTCAACACAGCCTCATCTTTAGGCAAGAGTGACAAAGTAATGACTAGAGATCTGGTAAGGGAGAAAACTGTGGTCTCCCAGAATGTGAGAATATGTTCTCCCAGAAGGAAGCAAAGAGCTTGTAATGAATGACAGCTTTCCCACCTAGTGAGGATCAGTTGAGAGGTATGACCACAGTAGTGCACTAGGAAGAAATGGTTTAGATGGCTGAGCTGACTGTTAAAGGTGCAGTCCTCCTTTTAAAACCTTACAACCAAAATGCTTTAAAGGCACAGTCATAACAATGTCTGTTCACCTCTCCTGTTCATGAGAAATGCTAGCTTGCAACGCTTGGACAATGACGTTGCCAGAGCAATTTCTCTGAGGATGAACAGTATTTGCCTGAAATCTCTAAGGCTGCATTTACAAAATGACTGCAATTTGTAAATCATGGGGATTCAGGAATTCTTAGAGAATTATATTATTAATGAATGCTAAAGGAGAGAATAATGATTAAAGTGTTTCTAGTTGGTGATATTGTGAAATGATATATTTTGATAAGATACATAATATAGATAATATTTATGATAGATATTTTTTTTAAAGTATGTTCCCAAACTGGTGCTCATAAATGGTTACATTTAATGCCATGGTGATGATGCTACTTTCTTAGGTCTTCAGAGCAATAGCTATCAAGGAAAAATCCATGACAGGCAGACAAATATTTTGGCTTGGCAAGATTTTTTTTTTTTTTTACTTCCTCAAGATTGTTAGGAATTAAAAGCTATTGGCAATCAAAGCTGAAGTTGGGTTACTACACCTTTGACTTGCGAGCCTGAGTATCAATGACCAACAAGAGACAGACATGGAAAGAGAGACAAAGGGTGAGGAAGAGAGACAGAGGATATAGGGAACTCATTATTTCCCAGCACAGACACTGACAGACAGGTAGTGTTGACACTGTACCTAGAGAGGCTGCCCTCAGCGGCCAGGCCCTGGGAGTCATCGAGGACATTAGGTTCACTGCAGGAGGGGCAGGGAGATGAAGCATTTAGGGAAAGAAAATGCAAAAAGCATGCAATTGTCTCTATTTTCAAGAAAAAAAATTATCAACGGAATAAGAAAAGAAAAGGAGGACGGTAAAATCATTTGGTCTTGCCCTGGTTCATCAGAACACATGACTCAAAGCGTTGAAAGAGGAACATCTGACAAATCAAATTCTGGATAAAAGGATCAATTTACAAATGGAGGATATGATATATGGACACCTCCAAATCTCTACACACTATTGCATGAGCTAAGAAGCTCGCTGAGGTGTGATTCTAGTGCAAATAAGGGGTAAGGAGGATAGGACTTGAAAAGTTTTCAAATAATTTTGCTGCCTGTATTTCCTTTGATTGTATTCTATTTACTTCCAGTTTCATTTTAAGATCTCCCCTCCACCCCATATACCCTATCAGTTCACTTATTCCGGCTTCTCCTTGACGTGTTAATTCACTTACCATAAGCTGTAGAACAACATTCTAGTTCTGATGTTATTAAAAGGCCAAACTGCTGAAAACTATGGTCTTGCATTGCAATAAAATTGTAAGTAAAGAGCTGAAATTTATAGTGGCAAATCTATACCAAATCACACTGCCTCAACAGCTACCTATTTCCCCCATCAAGAAAGAGCAACCGATAATATTCCAGACTGTTCACTCATTTGAAATAGGAAAGGTAGAAAGAGATCTGGAGGATTACCAGTAGGAAAGTAATACTGTTACAATACATTTATTAGTTTACATGTGTAATACACACAAAAAAAATCAGAAACCATTGCTTATCCATGGCTAAAATGGGTATACAATTGAGAACAATGATTAGGCCTTCTAGGCCAATGAAATAGCTACCCTACACATTTGAGAGGTGATTTTCCCAGTAGATTTCATGCTTCAAAAGTCAAAGAGACCAAATCTATATTGCAATTAAACATTATTTACCTCAGGATCACCAATTAAAAACCAACATGGCTCAAAAATTTACAGTAAAACATAACTAAGGAAATGGAATTAAATTAGTTAAAAGGTCAAAGGTGTCCTCACTAGTACCCTTTATGCAAACAATGGGATAAAATCTGCCGCTCTTATTGTTGCAGGTACATACAACTGTTCCTTTTAGCTGCTACATGTGCCATATATTGAGAGATTTCTAACTGAATTACCAACACGGCTGTGCAAAGGGACAATGGCCAGTCATCAATAAATGCAGAATTCACATTTTCAACATGTATAAAAATGACAAATGAATCTATGCATGGACCCATTATCAGAGCTCTTTGCTATGCAGAAATCTATGTCATGTATAAATAAAAATAACCATTGTTTACTGAAAAATAACAGCATTTGATGGGAAAAACTGCTTGTTCACTGACTTCTATGTCACTCACCTGACTAATGAGTGCAATGTATAACACCTAAATCCTCTCTCTCTCTCTTTCTCACTATAACAGAGGCATCCAAGATTAGCTCTAGCAGACAAACAAGTTGCTGGTTTAGAATAATCCCACTTCTCTTTCTGCTGTAATCTAATGTCGACAGGAAAACTAATTTTTGCTCTGACTTGGGGTTGATACTGTACTCAAGAAACTTTCCCAGCATCGGAGGAAGGGCTATACGCAGGACTCTGGCTCAGCACCCTGAAATCATGCCTACAGCTTTGAAATCCGCATTATAAATCATAGTGGAGAATCATTATATTCTAACCTGTGGCAAGTCAATCCACTGACATCAGTGAGCAAGCACTGCAGGATAAGTAGCTTTTCAGTAACTTGGGTGCTCACTCTATCACCCTTGCCTTGCTGCTCACTCTCTGTTACACATAATACACCTTTGGAATGTTTGCTCTGGGGAAAGGAGTGGGAAAGATGGAAAGCACATGTTTTTACCTTTGGCTGGGTAACATGCCCACTTCAGCCTGAGGTGCAGACATGCTGGAGATATGGCTGGAGAACCGCCGCCTCCCAATGGCACTCATAAGGTATGCTTCCTGTTCACTTACCACACTGGGCATGCTCACGGAGTCATCTAAAAGGGACACGGAAGAGACAGACCAAGAAAAAGGAGTCATCAAGAACCCCAATAACACATTCAAAAATGTCCAGGTAATACCAGAACCCGCCCCATGTTCATGCCTAGTGGACACATAGCACAGGCCCAACACTGCAAACATGGGCATCTGATTAACTTTTCTACCAAAAATAGACATAATAAAGATAAACATGGGCACAAATGTTCGCAGGTTCAAGGCTTTCGACTGCAGGCTCTTTGGCACAGGGACCTTTCTCTCTTATATCTTTATACATTGTTTCAGACAATCAGTTCAGAATGCTCAGTACAATTACTACTATGAAGTTGTCCATCAAAATATGATGTCTCTTGAGAATAAAAACTATACTGGGACATTTTGCTGGTAAAAAACATTAAAACATTTCAAGATCCAGAAAAGTCAACTTTCAACAAAATTCTGAAATAAAAAAAACCTAATCAACTCTATACCCATTTTGAAAAATACAGGAAAAATTCAGTGAAATTTTTCCTGATTTTTAAAAAATTTAAAAATAGTGGAGAAATGTTCATGTAATGTTTCCACCCCCCTTTTTTACAAGCTCTAAACTGAATAATCTGCAGATAAAAGTATTTTGATAAATTCAACACAGTGCCAAAATTCAAAATAAAACTATTCAAAAATTCCCCTTAACCTTCGTTGAATGAGGATTACCGGGATGTTGGAACAAGCAACATCAAACAAACAAGCATGTTGAAACATGTTAGTTCAAAATCTACTTTGAAATAGCAGGCTGCTTCAATAGACATGGAATAGCTATTTCAGCATATTTCTGGTATCCTGAAATAGATCCACAGTGTAGACGTATTTGCATTTAAAGAGGGCATGTATAATTCAAAAATAAATCCAAATACCACCTATATTTTCACTTACGACTCAAGAAAACCTGAAAACTGTTGAAGTTTTTATTTCTTCTTTTGAAACCCAAGATGGTGAAGTTTTGCTGCATTTAATTATGTAAATTCAAACCATAGATCAACACTGCCATATTTACTTGATTTAAAAAAGTGTGTTGTGCATTTGTAACACAAACACAATAACTCTCCAATAACATTGGAGAATTCTTTTAATCACTTTTGACTTGCTGGTATTTTCAGTCCAACAAGTAGGTCAAAACATGATCCTTATTGGAAAGGATCATTCCGCATATTCTGCAACATGCCTTTAACTCCATGCTTCAATTAACATGCCTCAATACCTTCTCATTTGCAATTGATTTTCCCCTGGAGAATTTAGGTTCATTTTTGGGTCACTTTGGTGGCTCTCTCATGCTTCTTTTGGCATGTCAGCCAGCTTTAAATCAGACTAGGCTGGAGAGTGAGGGGGAATGACAGTGCTGGCTCTAAAATCTTGCCCATGGCCTAAACAAACAGGAAGATTCCATTGGGTGTAACCAGAAGATATCATGGTCACCAACTAAAGAATACAGAACAGAAGGCACAAGCTGTGCAGTGTTTTGTTTTAAATCCATGTGCATCAAGTTTGGGTCCCATTTCAGGAGAAGCACTCTCTTCATTAGGGACATCTTCTCCATGTAGTAAGTGCTTACACTTCTTCTAGGGCCATTGTCTCTCTCATATCTGATGTCTTCTGGGACTAGCCAGCTGTCCCCAAGCACCAAAGTTGAGTGACAAGAGTTCCCAGCCATACACACAACAGCTGCACCACCAGAAGACAATAAAAGCTACCGGACTAGGAATCCCAAACCTTCTGGATAGAGAGGAGCAGCAACTGTGCTCTGATCCTGACTCTGCCAGCCACTTACTTTCTTCATCCTCCTCATCTGTGCGGCTCAGAGTGTCCTGAGAAGCCTGATGGGAAGGCTCACTGTCCTGCTCCCAGACCGTGCCGGTGCCGGTGTTCGAGCGGGACATGGTTGCCAGGCTGAGGCGGTATGCGGAGGTGGAAGTGCCCACGGTGCTGATGGAGGTCTTCCCTTGGTATGCTGAACAGAGTGGAAAAAACAAAGCCAAACGAATTACAGTGGCAAGAGTAATATTGTTCCCAGGATGGTGAAGGCATCTTCCTCAGCCAGGGAGTATAATGAAGGCAAGAGGTGTAGGAAAGTCAAGGGCAGAAAGAGAACTCGGCCACGGCTTGTACTTACTGACACCAGATCAGTACAACTACACCCGCCCAGCTAACCTGTAAGAAACCTTTGTCACTGCCAAGATTTCTTATGGTCTTACTGTCCCATCCGTTGCCCCGCTGCAACATTTAGCAGGCAAGGCAGGTTATTATGGAGGTTAAAAAAAGTGGAAATACTGTAACCCACACACCTTCCAGGTGTGATGTACTGTCCCATTTAGTTCACTGAGACCACTTACAGAGAGAATAGCGAGTCTGCTCTACAGCTTTACCTTTACACTATTTTCTTTCTAAAAAGAAAATACTGGGTATAAAGTTTTCCACCATCTGGAAGTGATGACTCCCCTCTAGTGGCAGCAAATGTATACAACGAAGGAGACATTTTACTGATGTGGCCACATTATGAATGGTCAGGACTTTTCCCATTGATTTCAAGGCACAATAAACAATAAACAAGTAGCATCCTATTAGAGGGGAGCTGAGAATAGCTAGATTTTAAAAAAGTACATTCACCTCTACAGCCGTGGTTGGCGTTCACGCTGGTCCGTAGAGACTGAAAGAGGTTACCACGTCATGGCGGTGTGAAGGAATATGAGAAGCAAGATGGTGTTCTGAGTGTAGGTATTGGGGAGGTGGATGTAATGGAGGCTGCCATTGCAACCAGTAGTAATTTGCACTTTTGCTGCCTGTCTCAGCTGATGGGACAGTGATTGACAGAGCAGCACATGAAGGCGGCCATGTGGGGGAAGTCGGTATTCAGTATCTCGCCTTGTCCGTCTGCAGGGCCAGCCCCTTTGACAAGCACAAAACTCACTCACAACACAAACTGCCATGCACAAAGCATCCACCGCTGGTGCTGTGATACTGTACCCCCGTGCGGACAGGGCGAAGCTGTCAGAGCAGCTCCATGCGGTGCATTTCTGGTTTTGCAAATTCCACGTGTTTGTTGTCGAAGGGCTGTACAAGCAGCCAGGTGAGTGCTGCTCATTTCTATGCATTTAAGTTTCAATAGCCTGAATCAAAGTGTGCACACAGAGGGCAAAATGATTGTCTCTTGCCGTCCGTATCCACACAGAGGAGGAATATATCCTTTCTCCCTCTCCTAGGACAGCCTTACCCGACCCACTGTGCACTGCCTCCTTCAGGATCTTTAGCTCGCTGTTGAATTCTGTGATGAGGGAGCTCTTGCACAGAGGGCGTGGTATAAAGCGCCTCTCCAGCTGGTCAGCGATATGTTGTCGGGCAGTCAGCTCCTCGTGATTCTCGGCAGGCTGGGCCAGCAGCTGACAGAGAGGCACAACAACCCTCGTTAGCAAAGGAACACCTAGTATCACACAGGAACACCACACGGTCCCTGTCCAGCTAGCTTGTGAACACCCTGGTACCCCAGTCACCTGGCTGTTTGTACACCCACAAGCTGAGGATTTTTGTCCTTGTACGTAAGAAGTTGCTACAGCAACAAGCAGAGAGATTATCTCGCTAGGGATGGGCTCTATAGTTGCAGGTAACTTCTTCTCCCAGCTTATAGGACGACTCAATGTACACTGAAATCAGTCAACATTGCTGTTAATATAGCAGGTAGGAAACAAGGAGGAATATCTAGATTTAAAGGCTTCCTGGTGCTAAGCAATACAGTCACATGCACCAAGACAGTGCCTATCCCAAACAGTTGACAGGCGTAGAAATGGAGGGCTGGACCGGACCTCAAGAAGTCATCAAGTCCAGACCCCAGCACGATGGCAGGACCGAGTAATCCTAAGCCATTCCTGACAGTTGTCAGTGATGGGGACTCAATTTACACACGTCAATGTGAGCAGGAGCAGCCTGCGTACACCAACTGCCTGTTGGTTCTCAAGAGCTGTGCTGGCTTATGACTCAAAGCCAGTGCAAAGCGGAAAGGCTCTACCCATCTGATAATGGCCGGGCAAAGTTCTTCCCCGACCCAAGCAACAAGCCTGCTCGATATATCGTGCTACCCATCCCAGATCCCGTCTGAGTCCTTTAGATCCACACAAGCCTCTAGTTGCCTGATTGCTCAGGGCTTGTGCTCATTGTAGAGTCAATGTGGGCTCTTCCGCGGGTGTTGCCCTAACCCAGCCCCCATCCACACACAAAAACCTCTGACCTGAGGTTGGCGCTTTCAGCCTGGGCTAACTTGGCTATAGGCTTAAGACCGGATTCTGCTTTCACTCAGGCTGGGGTGTCTATAGTGGCTGGGGCAGAGAACTAACCCTATCAAAGGAGATCTAGGAATTGCAGCTCACACCTTGGTACTCCAGTGAGTGCCTACCATGGGCCTCCATGCGTATAGCTAACCAGCCAGGGAAATGGGTGGGGTTAGTGCAAGGCCTCTCGCCTGCGCCCCCCTGAGCACTTTTTAAATGTTTCTCTTTCAATCACTGGGCCACCCAGGAATCAGGCTTGAGTCGGTGTCAGAGGCTCCCTTTTGCAAGGGCCCAGGGGTGTGGGCTGGAGCCGGGGCACAGTGGAGGCGGCTGGGCGAGGGTGGCACGGTGGAGCAATCTGATTCCTGGGAGCTCTAGATCTGCCACCGTGGTGTGTGCAGGGGGCTGACCCCTGCTGCTGTCCCATGCCAGCCCCTCCCAAGCCGGGATGGACCCACGGCTAAGATGGGGACTGTCCCATCCATAGGAGGACTGAGGTGATCACCGTGACAAAACACAGGGATGGGAGCAGCCGCCCTGAAACATCCTGTGGGTGGGACGGCCCTGACGCTGGCTGTGACGTAGTGGGGGGTGACTTGCTAACTCACTGGCCACTGTCTGTAGCACCACCGAGCAAGACAAGCGATGAGTCACTATGCAAAGAGGGTATCTCAACCTGTGGGAGGATGGAGGAAGCAGCCTCAGCTACAGGCTGGGGGGTTTAGAAGCCGAGACCCCCTCCCATATCAAGGGGGGCTGAGGCATCCTAGGCCTGCCCTGTAGCCTGATGACATCTGTGCTGTGCTGTATCCCGAAGAAGCAATAAACCACCTCTATTCTACCGGCTGGTGGAGTCTGTTCATGCCATTACGGGGGTGCAGGAGGCGGGGGACTCCAACACGCCGTCACACTGGCCTGAGAGAAATCTTCCTGGCTGGTGGAATCCTGGATGCCTCCCTGAGGGTGTCGTATGTCTGCTTGAGGGGCCACTCCCAGCAGGACAGGGGAGGTTGAGCTGATGTAATAATGGGCATTAGCGTGAACATAAATTATTCACCATCCACACCGTCACCATTAACCTACTCAGGTGCCAAGAACATTTCAGGAGGGGGTGGCGGGCCCTGTTCTCCACCGTATGGCATTGTGGATCCTCAGTATCAGAATTCCCATCATTTTAGCTTACTCTTGTGTTGCCCAAAATATCCACTGTGATGAATGCTCCTTAGCAGCAAGAGGGTCTGTACACGGATCTACTAGAGAACCAAGGTCTCAGAAATGCCTCCAGCCCTCCTTCTGAGACCCCACGCACAGGAGTCAGGGGTCGTTCGCTAAGTAAAAATACTCTTCTCCCCAAGACCGCAGTCTCCCTCAACACCCGTGTCATGTTCTCCTCACAAGGCAGTGTGGGGTGTCGTGCCTAAAAATAGGATCTATTGAAGCAGCTGACATTAGGGTCAATGTTCCTGCTAAACTTTTCCAGCTGCGTGCGGAATACATTTTTGTATGTGCATCAAGGCATGTGTGAATGCGCACCACCAGTAGCAACACAAAACCACATTCCAGGCTCTCTGCTAATCAGCCGGGCGGCATGTGAATCTCTCCTGAGCAGCTGCACAAGCGCCCAGCTTACAGGGTACCCTGATGGGGGTGAAAGCTGGCATTACCTTGCACTGAATGAAGGGCCGCAGAAGCACAAAGATAGGGATCCGAGTGCGAACAATAAAATCCAGGAAGTCCCAGAGGGCCAGCCCGCCCACCTTGCGCAGGGCCATCTCTTTGACTTGCAGGCTCAGCCAGTACCACTGGCTGCCAAGCTGGCGCTCAAAGCACACGAGGATCACCTTCAGGGCTGCAGGGGAACAAACACCAGCACATGTCAAGTGCTGCAGCCAGAGCCGCTAACTCCAGACTTGAACAGCTGGGGTATTGCAGTGAAGTGCATGGCAGTTTCTTTACCTCCAGCTGCCCTCTCCTGCCAGGGAGTAGGGCAGGTTTGTGGCTAGAGTACAAGGCCTACCCCCATCAGGAAGCACAGTTCTGTTCCCAGCTCTGCTAGTGGGTTACAGGAAGATTTTCATTTAGTACAGCTGTGCTCCACTGCCAGACACTGCCAAGCCCAAAGTTCCCAGACCACACCAAAAATTCCCTTTCTTCTTTCATAAGCAGCCCAGTCTGGGGATAGACACTGACCAAGGACAATGGAGAGAAATCTAGGCTGTGCTCTCCTGCAGAGGGAATGGCTCCGTAATGGGTGTCTGGAAGTGGCTATGAAGAGAGGCCTTCCGGTACTGCCCTTGTGAGAGCCCTGCACCAAAGCTTATTTGGAAACTGATCAAAGAATCCCTTAGCACAACCCATTGAAAAAGTAATTTATGAATGAACAAGGGTTAGGCTGGAAACGAGGCTGCTTATTAAAGGCCGAATTGTGACAGTATCTCCTCAAACCGAGCTGCCCTTACACTCCCACACACAGGCTCCACAGGCCATGCACCCAGCCACAGAGGAATAAGGAGACAAAGTGGCTGGGGAAGCGGATACAGACCTCTCTGTACGTGTGCCCAAATTAGCTGAGCCAGCGTGTGCAAACAAAATCAGCTAGTACAGGGGTTCTCAAACTCTGTGGCCCACGGCCTACCCTGCTCAACACAAACTATTCTGCGGACCACCAGCCAACCATTCATGATGCCAGGAGGGTGTGGGATGTGGACTCTGGCCTAGAGGTTGGGTGCAGGAGCAGGCTGAGGGTGGGAGGGTGGGTGCAGAAACGGGCTGGGGAAGGGAGTCTGGGTGGGAGGGTGGGTGCAGAAGCGGGCTGGGGAAGGGGGTCTGGGTGGGAGGGTGGGTGCAGGAGCTAGAGTTGCCAGGTGTCTGATATTCACCTGGACAGTCCAGTATTTTCAGCTCCTGTCCGGTAAAAAAAATTCAGAGAATACCAGACACCTAAAATGTCGGGTATTTTCTGAATTTTTCCTTGGCCAGGAGGCAAAAATGCCGGGCACCTGGCAACCTACAAACACTCAGCGCCCGGCCTCCCACCCTGAACCCCCTCCTGGCTCCCAATACCCCCAGCCCCCTGACCCCAGCCCCCATGCTTACCTGGTTCCCCAAGGCTGCCAGCACAAAATGGCTGCTGGCTAAAAGACCTAGGGGAAGCAATGCTTTCCCCTGGGTCTTAGTGCTCAACTTCTCCCCTGTTCCTATCCCTGCACTCACTCTTAAAGGGGACATGCTGTTTAATGCTGTTTAATTTTAATTTTTTTTTTTGGCGTAATAAGTCCTTGGAGTCCTTTTTTTTTTTTTTTTTTGCTCAACAATTTTGGTCTCCCTCTCTTTTTTTCCCCCCTTCAACAGAATTTTTCCAGTTTTTTTTAGGGTGTGTGTGTTCGGTATTTTTGTTTCAATCATCTGGCAACCCTAGCAGAAGCGGGCTGAGGGTGGGGGTCTGGGTGGGAGGGTGGGTGCAGGAGCGGGCTGAGGGTGGAGGTCTGGGTGGGTGGGAGGGTAGGTGCAGGAGCTGGCTGGGGGCGGGGTGGGGGTCTAGGCAGTAGGTGAGTGGTTTCCAGCACTGCTATTTTACCCAGCTGGGGAGAGGTGGAGCGACAGCATGCAGAGCTGCTTCCTTCCCCAGCGAGCTGGACCCGGTCTGTGAGCTTGGTGCTGCTCCCCTTCTCCCGCAGTGGGAAGCCAACCTTGCAGGGGGGCTGTGCGGGGCTGGAACTCCAGCATGGGCCCCCACTGTAGGGGGGGGTGAGGCCTGGGCTCATGGTCCACCTGCAAGATGGCGGCAGACCACTAGCAATCCATGGACCACACTGAGAAACACTGAACTACTAGCAAAGGTCAGTGATCAATTCCCACCTCCCAGGAGCAAAGAGAACAGATGAGGAAATACCAATCAGTGAAATGTCTCAAACCGCAATGGCTGGCAGCTCGGTGCAGCTTATGCTCAGTGCAGTGTGACTAAAGCAGCTGGAAAGAGCTCAGGGCATAATTTCCAGTGCAAGGAGACACAGCACACTGGAAACAGCGCATAACTGCCTTGTCCCAAGAGTGAGGCAGCCTAGAACAGGGGTGGGCAATATTTTTGAAGGGGGGACACTTCACAAATTTCTGAAATGGCCCCAGGCCACCCTAGAAGGGGCGGGGCCAGGACATTTCCCATGCTCCCCCGCCCACAGGCCCTGATTGGCCTGGGGGTGGGAGAACCCAGGAAGTCTTTGCACCAGCACCTAGAGAGACCCACCAGCCATTTTGAACAGCTGACGGTTCCTTCTCAGTGCCACGTGCCCCTGGTGGTGGGAAGAGACTTCACGTGCGCCCCCATCCCCAGGTCTCGATTGACGTGGGGGAGTGGCAGGGCTGCTGCAGGCCAGATCAGTTGGCGTGGTGGGCCGGATGTGGCCCCTAGAGGCCTATATTCTTGGATGGGATTGCTGCCCCTCCTACTGTATGCACCACCCTGGCTACACCTCTTTTTTGGAACAGGTATGTGTTCCAGCGCGAAATGGCGCATTCTGGTGGCAGGGCAGACATGCCCTTGTGGCTGGGAGGATTTTCTCTGCCTTCCCAGCGGGTTCGTAAACGAAGCCTTTTATTTTCCTCTCTCCTGATGGACACGTGGCGGCTGTCACTCACTCACCCAAGTATGCTGCTTGGCTGGTGGACTCTGCAAGCCCTTCCCTGCGCAGGTCCTTCCCAGCATCCCCTGGGGTGGAGCAGTGTGCAGGGGAGCTCTCCATCATGAAGTTCTTGCTGCGGGAAGTGCTGATGATGCGAGGTGGCAACAGGATGTTAATTACAGTCTGGAGCAGCAGAAGGACTTCCGGCTGCTCCAGCCACGGACTGTCTGAGATCCAGCGAGGGGGTGGCAGGCAAGGGAAAGAAAGGAAAGAAGATCAATCCATATCCTCTCAAAGCCCATGCAAAAGCCACAGTCTCGTTTTCAGTTCCCAACCTGGGATGGAATTGGAATATCCCTCAAACCAAGCCCATCCCCCACTTTGTTATGCTGCTTCTCCTCCCGTGGGCAAAAGCAAAGTTATTCTAGCCTCAACTTGCACCCTTCCCTGGCAGCACTAAATCCTCTGAGCATAACGACTTGGCCTGCTCTCTTTTCCCACACTCTGCTTTCACCCCTGCATTTGATGTAGGTGCTTAAAAGTGAGCACAATCTATAGAAGACAGGGGGTGAAAACGTGATTTGGGACAGACAACTGGCAAGGAACGAGATGAAGAGCAAACAACAGTGGCGAATTCCTGTCCCCCAGAGCTCTGCATCTTCTACATTATGATACATTTTGCCTTGTCCAGAACTCCACCATTGTTCTCCTTTCCAAAGAAGTAGCACACTTCTTGAAGAGTGAGCTTGAGAACCACTGATCTGACACCGCTGAAACAAAAAGGAGAAACAACAGCTCCCGTTGTAGCTCCTTTCCATCACCCCAAAGGCACTTTCATGACACCGGTGGGAGGAAGCCAAATAAGAAGCAACAACAGCAGGAAAGGCAAATATTTGTGGTTGTGGGGAGGACTCTTTTTGTTAAATAATCATCAGACCTTTGCTTCCTGATCCTACTGTGAGCACAAATGGAATCAGTAGGTTTAAAAGCATTCCTTCTCTTCTCTCCTGATTGGTGAATGGGGAGATCACATGGCTTAAGGGGAAATCTTCTTTCAAAGCCTGCACAGTAATAATAAGAAAGGATTAAATGATTTCATCAGAAGTTTAAAAATATAAACCACTGTGGAGAACGCTGATTCCCATAGGCATTGTTCACATGGCACACCACAAGTGACTGATAAAATTACTAGCTCTGAGGAGGCCTGAACAGAAGCTGAGAATCTAAATGGTAACTGTTTTTTAACATAATCATGTGATAAAGGATATTCTGATCTCAAATACGCCATTATAAATCCAGAATAATCTGTTTGGAGTCCATATGGTATTATTTCAAATCTACGTTGGTGCAAATGAGATCAGAATTTGGCCCAAATTACCTGGGAAAAAAAAGAAAAGGGAGTTACACCAATGATAAAAACAGCATCTCCCCTCTTGCTGAGTGTGGAGGATAATCCAGGATCCACCCTTACTTCCCTGCCTCATCATTCTGCTTCCTTCACCCACAAACCCCTGATATTATGGTGGCCTTCCTTCCTGAAAACAAACAAAATGCACAGTTGGATCCTGACACTTAGTCCAGTCTGAATGAAATGCCCCCTCAGCCTAAACAGATTCACCTCCAAAGCAGAAGAATTTTAGTGGTGGTGGAAGAAACTAATGCTGGGCGAATAGCTGAAGGTTCAAAGCTTGTCTAGAGCACCCAAACTTTTAGATACTTAAGTGTGAATTTAAATTGAACCTCAGAACCACTCAAGTATGCAAATCTGTACGGGAATGCTCAGGGGAGAAGGTTTTTCCTGTGGGACTTCAGACCCTGCTGAAAGTGCTGGTAGTATTATGACATTTCCAGTTTTGAGCCCTTCTGAAACCCAGGAAAAACATGTAAAAATGGAAAAGAAAAAAACCCATATGCAAATATCCCCAAATGATTAAAAAAAAACCCGATTCATCTGGGTTCTAAACAGGGGCAAAGATTCAAGAGAAAGTAGATGTGGCTTTTATATTTTTAAGAACCAGCCACCCAACATTGGAAGAAGCCTGCAACATTTCTGCACTGATCAGTGAGAATGCCCATCTTATGGATGCCACCTCCTGTTCTATGGTGAACAGGACAGTGCTGCACTTTGATGCATTGGCGCTCTACCCCTCTTTCCCATAAGCCCCCCACGCTCTGAATGTCCTGTCAAAGTGCTCAGCTGCATGGTAGATGTGCCACTCCTTAGTTAATTATAAGTAGAAAAACTGGTCCAAGGGCATAATATTCCCAAATAGGCCATTGTAGCATGAGCCTTCATTCTGCCCCTGGGTATATCTCTATTCCCTTTGGTTCCGAGCCCACACAAAGGTATAAAGCGTATGGAAGCAGAGAGAGTCCAAATGCACATGGAAGAGCTGCCGGCAAACATGTTTTAAAAACAATTAGCGTCCACAATAGAAACATATGGCACTAATGTGAAAAGGAATATCTTCATAAAAATTCCTCCTGATGGGATCCCGTGTGTTCACTGTTCTAGACTTCCAAGGATGATATTTGATCAGCAGTTTAAAAGCCAACCCTTGGTGTGCAGTCAGGCTTTTTTCTCTCCTATCTGTTCTTTGCACAACCAGGGTCAGTTTGGTGTAGGTCAACGGTGCCAAACCCCACGCTCAATGATGCCCCATGACGGTTGGCAGGGCTGCCTGGCATGCCCTAAGACTGGACTGTGCACAAAAGGTAACAGATGACTTTCTGCTCGCTTCCTAGATCCCGGGAGGAATCAAAGCACGAAGCATGATTCCCCGCTGGTGTAATTCAGCAGAGCTCCACTGACTTCAGTGGTGTTGCCTCGTGTGACACCAGCTGAGGATCTGACTGCTTGTTAAGATCTGAGCTCCATTCTGGTGCTCCAAACCTTTGCCCTGGGGTGGGATGGGGAGAGTTGACATTTTGTTCCACAGTTTTTGCCCAGCTGTCGCAGAAAAAAAAGAGCACCTATGAGTTGGTGTCTCAACCACAAGCTTAACGGGCCTGATACCAGACAGGGCAGGCACACCTGTATCTGCAATGCTACAAGCCGGACAACAGCTGTGCTGAAGGGCAGAGGTGGTGAGAGATAAGGGCTGAGATGAAGAAGGGGTAATCCATCAGCAACACTGGAAGGTCCTACTACTCCCATCACCTGCAATACAAACAGAGCACATCACCAGGACTGACTCCTGCCATTCCACCCATGCCATATCCTCCAACATTTGTGAAAGAGAAACAGGTACACCTCAGATGGTGGGAGGCTGGGGTGCTCGGGGAGCAGGCGTGTCCCCAAATGCCCCGCAGCAGCTGCGGTGAGAAAGGAGAAGGGATGGTTCTAGCAGGGAAAGTGCGGAAGGGGTAGGGAATCTCTACAGGGAAAGCCGGATGGGGTGGACAGAGGACACAGGGAAACTGGTACATTTCATGAATGTACCCACTACCAGCCCTGAGTAGCCAGCACTGGACTGGTAGAATAGGGACAGTTGGAGGGTATGTCATGTAGCCACTGTAGTCCATGGAAAAACGTAATATAAGCAGGAACTTTGTGATTCTTTTCTTTCCCTTGCTGATTTCTTGAAAGAATAATGTCCCGAGGCAGATCCAGTCCAAATTTTGTACAATGTTCAGACTCTCCTTAAGCGCAATGTATTCTTAAAGACTCTGTTCTAATTAAATAAACTAAACTGAATTAAAAATAATTAAATGAACTAATGGATTAAATGAACTAATCTCTGAATTTAAATTTAGGCTTCATTTCAAAGGTGAAAAACCTTTATTCTTTGTCATTTAAGATTTCCCCTTGTTCCTGGCTACCATTTTTTGGGGGGGGAAGAGGGAGGGTTTGAGGCTGTTTGCTGCTATGAGTGCAACTCTGACTGGTGTAAAGGCTCAAATTTTCAAAGCTGGCTCCAGACAAAAGGTTCAAATAGCCATTGAACAAACACCGCTGCTACAACCACAAAGGAGCCACTCGAACTCTTGTCATTATGGTCCCACCCATCTCCCTCTGGTGCCGTATGAAAATGCTGTATGGATTCTGAATGAAGACAAAGGTGTTGATAACGCCAACATCTTCCAGTTTTATCTGTAAGCGCTTTGGAGCAATCAACTTTCCCAAAGCATCAAACACCCAAACAAAAAACCCCACAACCTCACCCAGCCCTCAATCTTTTTCATTCTAAAAATCAGTCATTAAATTTATTTAATATTTAAGTCAGTATTTTTAACCCAAAGGGAACTAAGAGCGCTACCACAGCCATTTCCCTCCAAATCGTGGGGTTTTTTCCAACTAAAATGGAAACATCCGCCTCTGGTGTAAATGGTCTTTGCTCTATTGACCTGATTCTTCCTAGTCACCAAGGCCTTGTCATGATTGCTTGTTACCATCAAATGGTCAGACAGACTCCAAGAGTTCTGTGTGCAGCATCTCTCTGTTCACGAAAAGCACAAGAGCTGTCTGTGCACAGGCGTCAACCCCAACCCCTCCCCCCCATACATCATTATAGCTCAATTAAGGATGAGATCTGAACATTGTAAAGCCAGACCCTGCACTAGATCAAACCAGGGACATTACAAATGGCAGAGTGAATCCACTCACGTCACCCTTTAACTAGCCACTCAATGCCCTTGTAAAGAGCAGTAAAAAGTTCCCTTCCCAGCTGTAAACTGAAACTGTCCCTACCCCCACCCTCCCACTGCTACCAGGTGTGTGCAGTCTCCACCGCCCCACTCTCCAACTTGCAGCCCTCAACTCTCAGCGCAACATGCAGAGGTGGATTTTCAAAGTGGTGCGTGGGAAGTAACACAAATCAATCACTTGACCCGGGGGATCGGTCCCTGTATCTTCCCAGGCACCACTTTGAAAGTGTACCTCACTGTCTCTGGTGTCTCCTGGGAAGTCTGCTTCCACAGGTGGACAGGTAACAGGAAAAGGGATCAATTTTAATCTTCAGTCCGGAAAAGTCAACAGCAGAAGGAAGCTTAGCAAATGTTCATAATGTTGCCACTTGGCTACTCACCAGATTGACACAGACATTGATCAGTGACCTAAGGTGAGGCAGGAAGGATATGATTGGCTGCCTCTGAAGTGTCAAACAAACCCCTTCAATCAAATTGCTGGCAGGCTCCCACTCAACCTGTCGCCTGGAATACAACAGTAGGTGCCGTTAGCTGGTTGGCTGCCCCGCCAGATACGCCAAAACAAGGTGACGGACATATGGCAACTCCAACAAGGAACATTTAAGACAGCAATGACATCCAAGATGGCAACAAGGGGCATTCCAAGGGTAAGAGTTTTACCCAAGTTATTCAGGGAGCACCGAGCACACTGGGAAATACAGAAGACACTGGGAAGAGAGCAGAGGCATTCCTGCCCTGCTGGATCAGTGACACAAAAACCGTCACAACAAAGAGAGAGAGAGAGAGAGACTGGAAGAATTTGGATTTCATCCCTAACTTTTCCTCTTTGCAAGAGAGCCTGAGGGTGCAAACGGGGACATCCAGGAGACAGACAGCTCAGATGAATCTGTCTAATGACCAGTGCTTGTTTGACATTTACAAAGGCATGCTGCCTCTGCTGAGGCAGACCTAGTGATTAACACATTAATGCTACTCAGTTTTGTGAAATCCCTGTTGATTGAATGTAGGCCTCACCACAAAACCTAGAGTGGAACAACTCGGCACTCAGGAATACTTCCTTCTCCACTTTCATACAGCCTAGCCTGCTGCATCATGGGAACTCCCATTTAACCTGAGCCCAGACCACAACTTCACCTTCTGCAGTCCTCTGTGGCAGGATAGACAAGTTAACTGCCTCCCTGAACCAAAAAGTTAATCCTGCCCTCACCACATCCCTTGCAGATTGCTTTTTCCTTTATAGTGATTTCTAGAGTCTGTAAAAGGAGCCAGCTTGAGAGCCCAGGAGACAAAAGATCTTTTACAAGCCATGCTCCTGGTCTTCAGGGGCTGTCTCCCAAGTCTATGTGGATCTGGATACTGGAGGCAAGGATGAGGCAGACCCTGTCTTACTGGAGCGTGTGGTACTGTTATATTTCCAGTGAGAGTCCAGGATGGACTCCTTAAAAGGCTCCCTGGTGCCGGTTATGCAGTCTGTCAGCCACATACTGCACCACAAAGGTAGGTCAATCCCTCTCAAAGAGGAATACCCCCAAGTGACGACCGTGTGGTCCAACGCTTACCTCGTGCATATCAGCCCCACCTTTTTGAGCTGGACAGAAAGGAAGCTGTTCAACCTAGAGAGTCCCAGGGGATCAAATGGCCTGCTCCTTTAAGCAGCAGCACGGAACCTGTGCCAGCAGCCCTGATCACCACTTAACAGGCTGCCTGGCCACACTATGTGAAAGACGGTTGGTGCGTTTGGGTCAGCTGGTGGAAGGCAGGCGAGTGACCCAGCAGCTCCTCCAATGCTCACGCCTGCCAGAAGGAGCGAGTCCAGTGCGGTGGCTCTGCGGAGGCGCAGGTGGAGTGAGTGGGAGGCTGTGGCAGGGATCCTAGCTTTTCGGACCCACGATGAAGAAGGGATAGTAGAAAAGACAGTGAGATAATGGCAAAAAACAGCACTAGCAAGATGAGGCAGCGTGAAAAGTAGGTCCCAATTCTCTGAGAGGGCAGCATTTTTGAAAGGGTTCATCCAATGCAGTAGGAAGGTGGGAGGAGAGGTGAAAGATCCCCACCTCGCTCGGTACGCACAACACCCCATCAGAATTGCAGACATTCAGTGGTGGGAACGACGGAATTTAACAGAGTCTCCCTCCCCTTACACTCTTGGCCTCTTGGCTAATGCTACCAACAAGGTTACCAATTCAAGGCAACTGTCATGGTGTGTTTTTGTGATCTAGGAATTTTTCCAGAAGAGACTGGACCAAGATCAGCTTCTTTCCCACAGGCCACGAAAAGGCCATCATGCTACTAACCTGGACTGAAGTCACATCAGTGAGGCCAAAAGGCCCCATGTTCAATTATCATCCCCTGGAACCTCCCACATTACTTCTTGTGATGCTGCTTTCATCACTCACGTCTTCTTTAGCCATATGTATTTGGATACTACTACCATCTCAGGCTATTCTTATAATTTGTACAGAGCCTTATGGTAATCAGGTACTTTAAAAATACTCTTCCCATAATTTAACATACTTTTTTAAAAACAGTAAACATAAAAGACCCAGAAATAATGAGACTCTTTTTAGCCTGAAGACTTATTTTGGGAGAGGGAATGTGTTAGATTTCCATTTCTTATGGTCACTCTCAATAAAATATGCATTTCCTCTCTTGCTGCCCGGAAACCGGCACCAAGAAAAATGGCGACATACATATGCACCAACAGGAGAAATGCATCTTTGTTTTGCTGTAAAAGTTCAGTGCAGCATGACACTGTCAATAAAATGACATACCCTTACTTCAAGGCTTGCAACATCAGAAACGGACCCAAAGGTTTCCGTTACACCTGCTCACCTCAAAGTAGGCATCTTGTGAATTTTATTGAACATACGATCCAATCGCTTTAAGATGAGGATAAGGGCAGGTCTCACGGCCTCGGCTGTCCAGTCGGTGATGGGCAGCATCTCCATGATGTAGCGCCGGAGCCCGCGGCTTTCCATCGTCTGGGTATCATAAGGTGCCAGCTTCAGAAGGGAATGTGCAATTTCTGCCAACCTAAAATTATGGCTTGTTAAGAGGGAAATCTGGTACTCTAACACGAGCGTCTCTGTAACACAGAGCCATGCCAACTGCTTGGTGGAGGTATCACCAATCTCTTTTAACGGAAGGATATTGTTGAGGGTAGAGCCCTGCAATTTAAACTCTTAGGTCAAATAATGACACATTCCTGGCCCCTGGTGGAACCAGTACTTCTGCACATGCATGTACATGGTATCTAAGGATTACATCATCATGGGCATCTTTATGTGGATAGTAGATGGGTAAATTGCATCAAAGAGATCACAAAGAAAGGCTAGCTCATGTTACTAAAACAGGGATCAAATACAGTAGTATCTTTGTTCAGCTGATAATAATATACAATGTAGGCAATCCCAGTGAAGGGTCTTTAGCAGTGCACAGCAATTATCGGACGTGTATCAGTGAAGCTGGAGTGGTTTGATTTTCTGTCATGTTGCCAGATCAATATGAGATAAATACGGAAAACTGCATATTTCCATGCCATTTTGATGCATTTAACTTGACAAAAATAATGTGGTTCACAGATCTATGTAATCTGTGTTATTTAGGATTATTTTCCCCAACATGGTTCATTTTGCTTTCCCATTAGCTTCACTTATGGCTTTTTTTTTGGCTCTTTCTGACTCTCCCAGATAACCATGATTATGGGGTATCTTTTATCTCATGCTTGGAATAAGAATGGCAATTAAACAGATACTTGAAGACTTCTTGTAATTTTTTTAATGTGCTGAAATTGAAACATATTATGGGAATGTGTCAATTTTGATAAAACTGCATTGTCCAACAGAAAACTGTTCTGTTGAAAACTGTTCAACTAGCACTAATGACAAACTCGAAAAAATGGATCTTGAGGACCAGGACTGTGTGCTGGAAGGGTATTTTCCTCTCAGCTTCACCAAGGTAGAGACTGGGAAAAAAAACTTTGGAAAAAGTCTGAAGAAAAAACAGCCATAAAACATGCACAAAATATGGTATGAGAAGAGAGAAATTCTCCCCTCAGGCTTTGCTTTTCTAGCTCTGTAGGCTGAAGTTAATGTGCTATGCAATGGCTGAATACAATACTGAAGCAGAGACACACCTCCTAGCAGAAAGCCATAGCCCAGATAGTGCAGGGGATGTACTGTTTGAAATGATGCGGATATGTTGTTCTGCGAGGCCGTGTCACAATGCCACAGTACCTTAACTCTGTGAGAGCTGCTTTTTAAAAGCACTGTAATTCTTGAATGAATTTAACTGAGAGATAAAAGATAAATAGCTCAGCACTATTTTATATATTTTCTGGCTGTTATTTTAGGGTAATTTATAACATTAACAATGTGGTATAGGATTTGAAAAAGCCGCATTATCTTGTTTCATCTGCACATTAATAAACATCTTTTCTTTTGTCAGTCATATTTTGGTTTGATGAAGGTGATCAGGAGTTTAGAGCTACCCTGAGAACCCTAATGGCTATCAGCCATTGCGGCTGAGTTTCTGTCTTTGGATTCAACAATGGCAACTGGAAAACATCCAAGCACACTCCCTTTGCTAGTGAGACGCATTAAGTTTGGATCTGATTTCAGTGCAAGATGCTCAGGTACAATGGTCGCCTACTCTGTCTTGTTATATGTGAGGACGAGCAGTTATATTTGGCAGGCTTTCAGTCCCAAAGACAGTCCACAGTATATAAGATTTAAAAAAAAACCTCTTTGTAGTTGTGATTTGTTCTTTGAATCTGAGACGTTCCCGTCCCTTTCTCAGAACAGTTCACAAGCGCTCCAGAGGGCCCTTACAGCTCCCAAAGAAGAAGCCTCCAAATTCTTTGGAGAAAAAGATGACCTACCATTTGATTTCATGCTAACTATGGATGAGACCATTTGTTTGTGTTTTAGCCCCAGCAAGCCAGACACGTCTAGCACTGAAACCAAACCAGCACTTTTCTGGAGCAGCAGAGGAGTCACATTATTCTATCCACTCTGACTTCAGCGATTCAGACCCTCAGCTCCATTATGGTGACTTCTGATCTCTTTCCACCTTGGAAAACAGGCCAGCATCGCCACATAATCCCCTACTTTCTGATTCTTTAGAATATCTCAACAAAATTGCCTGATGGCATTATTGAATCATCTGATGGAAGAGATTTAGACTTAGACTAGCTTAGTTCTGTGACTTCAACACATACAAACCTAAAGTATCCATATGAGTCTAAAGAAGTCCTAGATTATGCAAACTGAGAGCCCCTTATATTGTGTACAAAGGCAAAACAAGGATATCGATGAAATATGGAAGATCTCCAGCCTTCACAATGTTATGCTATGAGCTAAATCCTTGTATTAGATGTACATTCCTGAGGCTCACTGAATAGTTGGAGAATTTGTACTGCAACAAAATGGGCATACAAGTAGTTATTCCTTCCTATTTTTGATATCCTAGCACTTACTTTCCGGAGGAAAATGTTTCACAATGATCTACACAGGGCCAGACTGCAGATATGCACCTACATTTAAATCAGCCACGTACTACATGAGAATGTCCTGCATCTGCTCTAAAAGGTTTTAGTTCAAGGAACAATCCCAAAGCGTCTAATGATATCCTCCAAAAGCATTCAGATACCCACAAGTTATGGTGAGAGCTACATTAAAACTGCCCCAAGGGAGCTGACCGAATTGCCAGGCACCTGAGCAAGGTGTGTGTGAGGGGGGTGGTTCTATGCACCTGAAAAGGGTGAGCCCTCAGGAAGAAGGGGTAGCGCTGGGGACAAACAGTCCTGAGCATCGCCCAAACCCGCCATGCCCCCTGCCACCAGACCTTAGCACCAGCTGAACTGTGCCAGGAGTGGCAGCAGCTGGGAGCCCTGGGCCCTTTTGAATTGGTGGGCATTGGGACTGTGGCCCTCTCCCCGCCCCATCGGAGGGCCTGAACTGTGCCATATTAGTCCTGGTTTCCAATACATTACAGGATACAGTACACACACTTACTACTCGCAATCACAGACAATACATCAGAACACACCTGCAGCATAGGCAGAACCAACAATACCCCACAGAATATAATTTCCCCTGCAGATTAATTTTTGGTCTATCAACTATGCCCACACATGTGGAGGAATAACCATCAGGCAAGCACATATATGTTTTAGTGACTCTTGAGACAAAGGCCAACTTCAACAGACTATTTGATAGCAGGAACTGCTGCCCCGGATTGCAAGCGTATGAAATGTCCAGGAAATGCAAAGGGAATCGGAGACGATCTAGGGAACACCACATACCATTTCTGGAAGGCTCTGCCAGCATGAGTAATTGTTAGAACAAATAAAAGCGCAAGTGGTTACTTTTGGCTTTATGAAAAATTAGAGTCAGGGAATGAAAACGGCAAATCCCTGAGAGGAATCCACTTTCCTACAGGTCTCTGTTCAGATTTCTCCTCCTTCTGCATTCATGACTAGCACACATTTGCCTCTTCTTTGGCTTAGGGTACTAGAACTTAATGACTTTCCCCACCCCCTCCTCCTCCCGTTTCACCCCTTTTCGTGGAATGGAAGCAAGCTGACAGACTCCTGATTGGAAGCCTCTGGACATACCCTGTTCCCAAGGCTGAATGAGGTAGAGTGCTCACTCAGACTTGCCCCTGGAACTGCATACAGCATCCTGCATACAAAGCGTGCATTTCTTCACCGTTATACAGACAAGCACACATAGAGT
This sequence comes from Pelodiscus sinensis, assembly GCF_049634645.1. Lineage (NCBI taxonomy): Eukaryota > Metazoa > Chordata > Testudines > Trionychidae > Pelodiscus > Pelodiscus sinensis. The sequence goes on along the minus strand of NC_134717.1, from coordinate 57,819,886 downwards.
TGTACGGCAAATGGAGTACCTCATGTGAGACTTAACATCCAGCAGCTCCAGGGAAGTCACCCTGGGCTCTCCAGCCAGGTTCTGCAATATCTTCAGCCTAGGGCCACAGTGCTTATAGAACTCAGTGCAGATATTCAGTAGGGACTCTCTGGGCCTCCTGAACTCCTCCCTAGCAATTCGCTCATCCAGCTCTTCCCGGGGGAGACCCTGGCCTTCCTCCAGCAAATGAAGGTTTTCCCTGGGGATTAAAAAAAGTGAGGGTGTATGGTGCATAGCTGAAAGGTGACGCAGACAGCTTGGTAAATGAGATTGTAATTACTGCTCTGCAAAAGCCACTTCCCCTGTGACAGAAAAGGAAGGCAAAGCACCTGGCACTTGTAGTAAGGGGAGAGAGAGAGAGAGAGAGAGAGAGAGAGATTATTACCTCCAGGATGGAGAATTAGCCTTGTTTAAATGAAAATACCTTCCGCTGGTTTCCCCTGAAACAGCATCCCTTGCCTCAATTACTGTAAGTGCAACCTGATGAACTAAGAATCCGCCTCAGAGGAGTTCATCATAAGATGCCAGGGAAAATGGGTGTAGGTCTTACTGTACCTGATAAAGTGCAGTTTGACTCCTTGATCCGGGTACCTGGGAAGTTGAAAATGCAGACACTGTGATTCCAAATAGGAACTCCAGCACATCAGAATTGCCATATTGGTTCAGATCCTCTGTCTCACAGATGCTTCAGAGGAACGTGCAAGAAAACCCAGAGTAGGCAGATGCGAGCTAGGCTACTACCCAGAAAAAACAAACACAAAAAAACTCTTCCTAATCCATAATAATAATTAGCAATTGGCTTTAACCCTGAAGCATGAGGTTTTATGTCCCACTCAAAACTTTTTTTTAAGTATTTTTTTCAAGTGTCCCTTGTTTGTGTATTATCGGACAAAAAGAACATAAGCTTTGCATACTTGGAGTCTGCACCATTTGATATTTTGCATGCCCCCTCTTCTTTACCACCTTTAGAGGTACATATCCCAGTCTTTTCATTCTCTCTTTGTATAAGGTCTGCTTCCTTTACCTATTCATTCTTATTGCCTGTCTCTGAACCTCTCTGGCTCTGCCAGTCTTCTAACATGTGGTGAGGACATACACAGTATTTTAGCTGAGGGCATATCCTTATTTTATATGATGGCATTAAAATATTTCCCATATTTTTCTCCCTCCTAACATTTTATTTTGTGAGACCAGATCTTAACTAATGGAGAACCTCTTTAATCATTGTCTTTTGACTCCCAGGAAAAATAATTTGGAAGCTGCAACAGCGATCAAGTTTTGTATCACTAAATTCCGGCTCTTACTATTGAGTCTGTTATACGGAGACCACCGCAGACAACACAAATGGGAAACAAAAAATGGTGGAGATTTTTACTACCTCTGTATCCTATCTTTAGTCCGCAATCAGTGGATGGGTGCCCTTCCATTCCTGGACTAGATATGTGTCCCATAGAGCTGCAGCAGGGGTAAGTCCAGGACCTGGCATGAGCCGGGACTAAGCAGTCCTGGCTCGCGCCGGATCCCAGACCTCAGCATTTTAAAATGTCATGAAAGCCGGTTTTTACTACATTTCAAATGCAGAGCCGCAGCAGGGGTAGGTCCCAAATGTGGTGCGAGTTGGGATTGAGCTGTCCTGGCTCCTGCTGGGTCCTAGACCACTGCACATCTGTCTCCCTTTCCCCCTCTCTCCCTGCACCGCAGAGATGGTGCTGGGGGGAAACCGGCATTTAAGCTGCCCCCCCCCCAGCACTGGCTCCTGCTCTCCTCCCTTCCCCTGCTTGCTGCAAGGGGTGGGGAAGCGAGGAGTCCAGTAGTGACTAGCCTAGGCTTATCAGGTAGTCGACTACTCGACTAGTCACTTACATCCCTAAACATGACGTGATAGAATTTGATCACAGAAATGTGTAACCTATCCAATAAGAGGGCAGCGCTGCCTATGTTAGCCAAGCCTGCACTCCAGATAGGATTTTCTAAATCTATTATTTGTATCAGGCTTTGAGCCTTTCACTAGCACCTTCTCCACAATGTAATATCCTCATCCGGAGGTTTTGTGCTTACAGCAGCCTAATGTGAACTGCCTTGCCCTGAGTGATGGGGCAGCATTATGTGTTTCTGGCTACACCTAGGTTTTAGTTAAACAATCCTTCAGCTTTTCCATGCTTTATTACCCTCCTGCTGTTTTCAAACCATGTGTGTGTGCGGGGGGAGAGGAGGGAGGAGACAAAAATCAATATCTGGTCTCTCCTGCACTCTGGAAGCAAAAATGGGACATTTTAAATCTGGTTAATAAAGTCTCTGGTGGGCCAAGGGGAATAAAAGAGACTGAATCTAGAGTCAGCATCCCCCAGTCTGGTATCCCATTCTCCTGTTCAGTCACATTGTCCTGGACTATAATACAGCCACACCGAGACTCCAGGATTGGGGTGCTGCCGATGGAGTGCTTGATTTGGGGGGGTTGTTTTCTCTTCAGTCCTTCTCATCCTTAGTAACTGATTGCCCTCTCACACACATAGAGAATCTTAGAACATGGGGGTCAGAAGAGACCTCAGGAGGCCCTCAAGTCCAATGTCCTGCTCAAAGCAGGACCAAACCCATCTAGTCCATAAACCAACCATAGCGCCTTCAGAACTGTTCCTGATCCACAGAATGGGACCCGACACTGCAAAATTCCAACAGAGGCAAGTGGGAGCAATGGATTGAGAAAAAAACACATAGAATTACCTCGTATTCACCCCAGCTGACATGGTATGGTTGGCTGCCGTGGCTCCTTTATGGCCTTGGTCGGACCTGCTCATCTGAGGGGCAGTCATGGGCCTGTTCAAAAAAAGATCAATAGCATAATGAAGACAATCTCTCAGAACCAGACTGACTCTCCAGCCAGGACCTGTTAAAACACAGTGCTAAATTCACTGTGGTCATTAAACACTGGCATGCTACGCATGCATCGCAGTTTCACTGTCCGTAGTTCATGTTATCAGCAAGCTACAGAGTAAAGGCTGACTTCGGGCTGCCCCGGGGCTACCTGGTGAGAACTTCCACGCTGTACAAGAGGGCCTGCAGGGACGTGGCAAGAGCAGCAGTAGCAGCAATCTCCTCGCGGGCAGCTGGCACCGTCTCCACTTGTGAAGTCTGCTTCTTCAGTTTCTGCAGGTAACAGGGAACCAGTGCTTCCAGGACCATCAGCATCTGAAGGCTGGGACAATGCAAACCACACAACCTTTCACTTCAGGCAGAGGTCTGAGAGTCCAACAGCAACCTCAGGGCGTGATTTCATTATATCTCACTAGCTAAACAGGGCTGGGCCTGAAAGGTATGTGGACAGAAGACTCCGCTGAAGGGAATCCGGTGAGTGCTGGAAGTGAATATAAACACAATTACTTCATATCAAGACAGCGTCTTTAGTCTGAGAATCTCAAAGCTGTTTACAAACCTGGTTGAGTTTTCCTGCTCAAATGTAGATCCAGGGATGCCACACAATTGTGTAATGCCCTAATGGTTCATACGCATTCTCTCATGCCCATACACTCATGTTTGGCTCCAAGGATTCCTTTTCTTTCAGGTTCCCCTCCTGAATTCCCCTTCCTGTCGCCTCCTGTTCCCCAAATTCTCCTCCCCTTCAAATCTGTCTGCTTCTTCTCTCTGCTCCTTCCCTCACGTTCCCCCTCTCTGTGCTCCATGACCACAGAGACCCTAAACCCGACAGCGCTCTCCAACTTTCTCATGGTTATACACAGATGGTTACAACGGCTGCCTTTCTAGTGCTGCTCCATCCATCATGCTGCGCAGGGCTTTAGCCACATGGCTGTTGGCAGCTTGGGAACTGTGCTCTATGAAATGCACCTATGGATTGAGAACACCTCAGGCTCTCTATGGTTTAGACTTGTCCCATAGCAGACATCCAGGACCCTAATCACAAAGCATTTTCCCCACACAGCTGCCATCCTTGACCAGGGACAGGGTAAGAGAGCAGTTGAAGAGTGCATCCTAGACATCCAGAATAACTGAACACAAATGAGTTTACTATTATCATGCCTATGCTACTGATGGTAAAGTGAGGTACAGACAGGCTAGTTGACTTGCCCAAGGTCACACAGCATGTCTGTGGCAGGCAGGCCACTCCCAAATTATTTCTCTCCCAGTGTCCCAGCAAAGGATTTTTTGCAACAATAGGGGTATGTCTACACTACAGCACTAATTCGAACTAACTTAATTCAAATTAGATAATTCGAACTAAGCTAATTCGAATTAGTGCATCTAGACTTAAAAACTAGTTCGAATTAGCGTTTTGCTAATTCGAATTAGCATGTTCACATTGAGTGGACCCTGAACTGGGGTTAAGGATGGCCGGAAGCAGTGCCGAAAGGGCATCAGGTTAGGACTTAGAGCGTGGAGCTGCTGTCTCAGGCTAGCCGAGGGCTGTGCTTAAAGGGACCCGACCCCCACCCCAGACAGACAGTTCTCAGGGTTCCCTGTGTGCTTGTCTACCTCGATGAGGGACAGCAAAGCAGTTCTGTCTTAGAGTGCCCTGAGTGCCCTCACTCGGCACAGCACAGCACTCGGCCATCAGCCCGGCTTCACTTGCCGCAGGCTGCCATCCGGGGGAGTCAATCGAGGGGCTGCAGGAGAGCTTCCACCCCGAGGAGCCTGCAGAGCCACCCCAGTCCTCCCCAACGGGGGCGCGTACCCCATTCCTCCCTCACCTCCTTCCACTTACCCTTCCCTAGCCCTCCTTTCTGATGTAAAAAATAAAAGACACGTGTGTTCAAAAATAGAAACTCACTTTATTTAAAAAAACTGGGGGGGGGGGGATTAACCTCTGGGGAGACTGGGAAAAGGAGGTGGGAGAGGGGAAGAGAGAGGGTGGGAGAGGAGAGGGGGAAACCTGGGAGGAGGGAGCTGGAAAGGGGAAGCCAGGGGAAGAAGGAGGAGGGGAAGTATAAAACGATGGTACACCATATCTTCAGTACAGTGTACAGACGAGGTCTCATCACCTCACAAAAGATGTTTTGGCCTTTGAAAACACCAAATGAAATGAATGGGTAGCAGGTTTCAAACTAATAAAAGAAAGTTCTTCTTCACAAAGCAAATAGTCAACCTGTGGAACTCCTTGCCACAGGAGGCCGTGAAGGCTAGAACTATAACAGAGTTTAAAGAGAAGTTAGATAAAGTCATGGAGGTTGGGTCCATGGAGTGATATTAGCCAGGGGGTAGGAATGGTGTCCCTGGCCTCTGTTTGTGGAAGACTGGAAATGGATGGCACGAGACAAATGGCTTGGTCCATCCCCTCGGGGTAGTTGGTGTTGGCCGCTGTCGACAGACAGGCTACTGGGCTAGATGGACCTTTGGTCTGACCCAGTACGGCCATTCTTATGTTCTAAGCTCAGGGTCGGGGGTCTCACTGGACCACCTTGATTTTCACGCAGACCTGCTCCCGGGTTCGCATGTGGCCTTTGGTGGCCAGGCTGGCAGCTATCCTGCCCTAGACGGCCACTTTCCTGTGTCTAGTGCGGAGGTCGTGGACATTGGAGGCCTCCCCCCAAACTTAGATGAGGTCCACAATCTCCACATTAGACCAGGCGGGCGCCCGCCTCTTGCGGCTCAGGGCAGGCTCCTGGGAGCCGCCAGCCTGGTCCCGGGAAGAGGCGGAGGGCTGGGTGGCAGCAGGTGGCTGATTCGTACCGTGCCAGGTGCAGGGTCTGCTGGCTGGGTGCTGGAAGGCTTGCACCTGGCACGGGCAAGCCTTTAAGGGCTCCGAGGCCAGGAGGGGGGCAGCCAAGTTTCCCTGGTTGTGCCCAGAGTGGCCACCAGGGCAAGCTGGGAAGGGCTAGCCTCCCACTAATTCGAATTAAGTAGCTACACAGCCCTTAATTCAAACTAGGCATTAGTCCTCGTAGAATGAGGTTGACCTAGTTCGAATTAAGCGCTCCGCTAGTTCGAATTAAGTTCGAACTAGCGGTTTGCCTGTGTAGCGCCTATGAAAGTTAATTCGAACTAACGGCCGTTAGTTCGAATTAACTTTGTAGTGTAGACATACCCTAGGGCTGTATTGATGTAATGACCAGTTTTAATCTGGATAATTGCCAGAACTGTGCTGAGTACACACGAATTTTATTTAAATTCACAGACATTCCACTAAACAACGTAACAATACAGCACTTTTCACCTACTCTAAACTCAGCTGTATTTTTTTTTTTGAAGTGGAAGAATGTGAACTGCTCAAGTGTACATTTTTTTCTGAAAACCAAGAAGCCATGCTTGGAATCGGCTTCCATAATCATTACTTTTGCTTCTACTGAACTCCATTTTATCCCTCGCACCTCACGCTATTCTTTTCCCTTTTCTAAGTGTGCATAGACTGAGCTAGACACCAAAGAGATATTACCTTCTAAATGATTCAGGAGCGTAGGCCACCACAGTTACACACAGCTTGATGGCTTCACTGATAGAAAAGGTCAGATCCTCATTCCCATAGCAGAAATCTGAGGAGACGGGAGTAACATAGGACGTAATTATGCAAATAGAGGAAACGGAAATGCAGGCAGGTGGAATTCACTCAAAGGGTTTTTCTTTTGAGTTGCTCTGCCTCTCACGTTATTAAATCCCAGACAGTTTTTGCTTTTTTAAAAACAATAAAAGCCACACCATGTTCTCATTGCTTGTCCCAGCCATCTGAAAGCTCAGCAGTGGCAAAACATTTGTCCCCAATCATAAGGCCTCTATACCACTTACGTCATATTTTAAACTCTGGGTAGCACATGAAAATAAAGTGACATCAAATGTGACAATGGCTGTGTGAGGTTCATTTCACCCCACAAAATCAGGCCTCCTTTATAAAGGTGTCTATATATGTAATTATGGCCAACATTTGAAAAGCAGCTAGCAATTTTAAATAAAATCTTTCAAAAGCACTTAAGTAACATTTTCAAAAGTGATTCAGGCACTTAGGGGCCTGAACCTCCTTCAAAGCCAATGACTTACACCTCCGAAGCATTCAGGTCATTATTGAAAAAGGCGCTTAAATGTTTTTGAAAATACCATCATTCAGTGCCTCAATTTTTAGGTTCTCAACTTGAGACACAGCAAAGGGGCCACATTTTCAGAGTGTAGATACTCAACACTTTCTGAAATTCTCTTACAATGTCCCAAGTTGGCACCCAAAAATAGAGGCATCCAAAAATATTGGTCACTTTTGAATATTTGGGCATTAGGATAATTATAAAGCTATTCTGATTTAGATTTAGATTTCTTTGAAAACTAAACAGGTTGAGAGATGCTGTACCATGCATTTTCAAAAGCGACGAGGAGTCCTGTGGCACCTTATAGACTAACTGAAGTGTAGGAGCATAAGCTTTCGTGGGCAAAGACCCACTTCGTCAGATGCATGCCATCTGACGAAGTGGGTCTTTGCCCACGAAAGCTTATGCTCCTACACTTCAGTTAGTCTATAAGGTGCCACAGGACTCCTCGTCGCTTTTGCAGATTCAGACTAACACGGCTACCCCTCTGATACTTGACACCATGCATTTTCAAAAAATCATCTTTCATTAAGGCATCTAATGAAATGCTGCACTGATTAGGCTTCATCTGGAATAATGCTGCACTGATTAGGCCTCAGTTGGAGTATTGTGCCCCGTTTGGGCACTACATTTCAAGAAAGATGTAGAGAAATTGGAGAAGGTTCAGAGAAGAGCAACAAAAATTATTAAAGATCTAGAAACCTTATGGGAAGACTGAAAGAATTGGGCTTGTTTAATTTAAAAAAGAGTAGACTGAGAGAGGCCAAGATAGGACCTGAGGCCTTTGCTTCCTGCCAATACGGAACAGAGTAAGGCACTGAATTGATTTTGTCTGCCCAATGCAGCCTATTTGGGATTGTTTTTCTTCACTCCCCAGTGAGCCAATTCAAAATTGCAAACATGCTCACTCAGCACAACAGAAAATGGTTTCAATTAAATAAATAACCTGTTGTGGGAAATACCTAATGGACAATTGGCACAAACCTACCCCTGACAGCTGGGTAAAGTGTAGAAGCGGATGCTGCTGCACTGAGAAACAAAAAGCCTACAGCAAATATTACTGGGTCAACATACTAGATATAAAATTAAAAAAACACGTTTCTTGAGCACCAGGGGTAACAAAAGGAAGATCTGTTATTACCTAATGATTTAAGAGGCTTTTCTGCTTTCACCAGCTCTAAAATGTCCAAAATGTCCGGTGTATCTCCCTCTAGGGACTGCAACAGGTCAAACAGGCACTGAGCAGACACTCCTTTGCTGGGTCCACTATTTGTAGCATCCTGTATAAATGATACGATTGACTTTTTTATTATTCTGTTTGCATTCCAGTTCAGTTTTAATCAAGCATTCAAAGAGTTTAGAAGTTTAGTTTAGGGGCGTAATCATATAAACCAATATGCACGGTCTGATTCTGCAAACAAAGGCCAGAGCAGTAACACAGTCTGGAAACTGTATAGTCTTACTTCCAAGGTGCTCGTTCAAGTGCTGTCCTCTGCAGTAGTGACACTATGTCACAAATACGCAAGGTCTCCGATTCCCTCTCTACCTATATACTTACAATCACAGAAACGTAGCATTGGAAGGGTCTTCGATTTCTGACAGGTGTTTGTCTCACCTGGTTTTAAAAAACCTCCAAAGAAATTCTACCATCTTCTAGGTGACTTCTTCTAGTACTTCGCTACCCTTACAGTTAGGAAGTTTTTCATAATGTCTAAGCTAAATCTCTCACTGCAATTTGAATCCACTGCTTCTTTTCCATTATACAATTACAGATTTATGTTAAGGTACCATTTATAAATAGCTTATAAAAGGATAATAAATGGTTAATCAATTGTTACAATCTCAAAGGTGAATAGGCGGCTTACAACAATATGTCAAGTCTGTGCCATGCTTACAACAGGGCTGTGTCTACCCTGGCAAGTTATTCCGAAAAATCAGCCGCTTTTCCGGAAAAACTTGCCAGCTGTCTACACTCGCCGCTTGAATTTCCGGAAAAGCACTGACGATCTAATATAAAAACATCAGTGCTTTTCCAGAAAAACTATGCTGCTCCCGTTCAGGCAAAAGTCTTTTTCCAGAAAACTGTTCCGGAAAAGGGCCAGTGTAGACAGCACAGTAGTGTTTTCCGCAAAAAAGCCCCGATCACAAAAATGATGATTGGGGCTTCTTTGCGGAAAAGCGCGTCTAGATTGTCCACGGACGCTTTTCCGCAAAAAGTGCTTTTCCGGAAGTGTCCTGCCAATCTAGACGCGCTTTTGCGAAAATGCTTTTAACCGAAAACTTTTCCATTAAAAGCATTTCTGGAAAATCATGCCAGTGTAGACGTAGCCCAGCTGTTCATTTATTAACCCTTTATAAACCATTTAAAATAGGATTTTAATATAGATTTTAATTATATTTGGCTCTCTGCTTTCTGTCACATATAGTGCCACTCTTCCATTGGGCATTCCTGTATATTTTATGCCCTGGTCCTGCTGTGTCCCATTGATTGTCATCATTCCACAAAGTTTCTTTGATGCCTATTATATCTGTGGCAAAGCTCCAACCGTGTCCCATGGGTCCCGCACTTCTGGCTGATAATGTTTGCCTCAGAGCCTCGCTGTGATGCTCTACACAGCCCACTGCCCTTGACTAGAGGCAAGGGTCACAGCCCACTAAGCCCTTCTCACCACAGGCTCATCCATATTATGGGGTAAAACCCCAGCTCAGACCCGGTCTCCCCTCTCGGAGGCAGACTCTGTAATGGAGAGGCAAGGGGTGGGGGGAACCTAGGCCTACCCACTACTCCAGGCTCCAGCTCAGGAACCCTAAGTCAGTGGCAACAGACAGGGTTTCCTCTATTCCAAGTCTTGCCACCACTTCCCTGGGTCACCTCCCCAAACAATTCCTCCCAGGACTTTCTCTCTGGTACCTGGACAAGTCCTTCCTGCTCCTCCACAGCACTCTGCCTTTTCTCACAGTCCCCAGCTTCTCAGCAAGTGCACCTCTTCACTCTCAGGCCTTGGGAACCTTCCCCTCTTCCAAACTCCTTGCACGCTCTACTAACTGCAGAGGAGCTCTTAACATATCTCAACTGGCTCTTAATTGACCCTAAGTGCTCTGATTAGACCCATACAGTTGACTCCAGAAATCTCCCAGTGGTTTCCAGGTGCTTCAATTGGCCTGACAGATTCCAGAAGGTTCCTTCTGGTGCTGGGTTAGCCCTTGTTAGTTCACGCTGGGTACAGAGACTTACTCAAGCTAGGGCTAATGTACTTTTCTTCTACCACTCTCCTGTACCCCTCTGGACTGACCCTGTCACATATAATTATCGTCACTTAACACCAGGCACTCAAGTTCACTCATCGTATTATTTAGATTTCCTAACATTTATATACAAACAGTTATAAAATTGGTCATCTTTTAGTTTTCCGCAGTTATGTGATATAATTGAATAGGACTTTTTTTTTCATTTCACTGTTTCTCTTCAGTACATATCTGGGCGTTGTCAACATTTGTCCTTACTAAGATAGAGTTTCTGTTATAGAGCCTCCCCTATGGGATGTCTCTGTTCAAACTCAGTGCTCCTCCATACCTGCAAGCTTTTCCCTCAACCCTTCGTTTGAAGGCTCCTCTATACACTTCTTAATTTTACATGCCAACAATCTGGTTCCCTTTTGGTGTGGGTGGAGCCCATCCAAAAGGTTCCTCAATCCCCAATAAACCTAAACCCCTCCTCCCTACACCATTGTCTCATCCACACATTGAGGCGCTGAAGTCCTGCATGTGAAACTGGAAGCATTTCAGAGAATGCTACCCTGGAAAGCCCAGACTTTAATCTTTACCTAGCTGCCTAAATTTGGCCTCTAGGACTTGTCTACAACCTTTCTGTATGTCTCTAGTACTTACATATATCATCCCAGTAATCACAAACCCAACTATTTATATTTCTAATGATTGAATTCTCTATTACATGAGGTTCCCTACCCCAGAGAGGTATCCTCAGTGCAAGAGGGATACCATGACATCATCTGGAAGGAGGGTTATAACTCCTCTGTTCTCACTGAATCTTCTTCTCTTCGGGTATGTCTACACTACCCCGCTAGTTCAAACTAGCGGGGTAATGTATGCATACCGAACTTGCTAATGAAGCCCGGGATTTGAATTTCCCGGGCTTCATTAGCATAAAGCCGGCGCCGCCATTTTTAAAAGCCGGCTAGTGCGAACCCCGTGCCGCGCGGCTACACGTGGCACGGGCTAGATAGTTCGAACTACGTAGCCATTCCGAACTATCTGTACTCCTCGTTCCAAAATAAAGGTTGCCTGCCCCTTTAAGAGCAGCCATTTTGAACTCTGTTTTTCTCTGTGGCACACCTCCAACTGCTTTGTGGCACACCGGTGTGCCCCGGAACACAGTTTAAGAAACACTGCACTATAGTGTGCTGGAAAGTCTCATCTGTGTACTTCTTCGTCTCCCTTAGCTTCTCCAGTTCAGCCATTCTGGTTTGCAGAGCTCGAACTCTCTGAAGTCCACAAGCTCTTTGCACCCAATGCACACATATGCCACTTTGCCATAAAACAGGTAACCCTTCTTGCTGCACCCAGTGAAATAAACTGCACAGCCCCCACTCTGCTGCTGGGTGTTTTTACACCTGCAGCTCTTTTTGACCAGAAATCTAGGAGCACGTTTTACGCACAGGGAACTCGAGGAGAGGAGCCACACTGGCAAACAGTTGCAGAACGAAGGGCTTGCGATGCAGAATGTAGAACTGGCGACAGGCAAACTCAATTGCTTGGCGTAACTGTGGGTTGCTTTCATAGTCTGCATACACCTGGCAGGAAAAAGGAAAGAAAGAGTATAGAAGTGCCAATCCAAAGAGCAATACAGGGAATTCTGAAAGTCATTGTGGTCCTAGACAGCAGTATTTCCACATGCCTCTCTCCCACCCAGAATCCTGCCCTGCAGGTGTTTCATTAGATTTGTGAATCACCAGTGATTAATTTCTCTGTGGTTTGTAAACAATGCACTTACCTAAAAGCCTTTTTGTACATTTAAATTACCTCCCTGCTCTAGTTCCCTGCTGATACATGTTTGCATGAAAAACAACTACCAATATAACTCTAGCTGTGCTCAGGCAACAAACCTCACTGAAGTCCTGCATTTGGGGTGGATTTCACCCCATTACTGATAGCCCACACAAGACTTTCTATGCCACAGAAGTGCTCTGGTAGCTCAGCTGCACATCAAGGAGATGAACTCAATCTCTGGGGGCAGAAAATGAACTTTTTGGGTAGACAAAAAGACACCTCATTGGCTTGTTCCTGAGGAAGTAATTGGACTATGAATTTACATTCATGGAAATAGGATCTCAAACAATGCTGCAAAAAGGGGCAAGAGAAATGTGTTGCGACTGAAGGCTACATTAGTTAATTCTCTAGGGAACAGGTTATAAAACAAATATCACATGTACTCCACGGCTGTGTCTACACTGGCATGAATTTCCGGAAATGCTTAAAACGGAATACTATTCCATTTTCAGTTTTTCCGGAAAAGGAGCGTCTACATTGGCAGGCTGCTTTTCCGGAAAAGCCCTTTTTCCGGAAAAGCCTCTGTGGCCAATGTAGACGCGCTTTTCCGGAAAAGAGCCCTGATCGCCATTTTCGCGATCGGGGCTTTTTTCCGGAAAAGACTACTGGGCTGTCTACACTGGCCCTTTTCCGGAACAGTGTTCCGGAATAAGGACTTATGCCCGAGTGGGAGCAGAATAGTTTTTCCGGAATAGCGGCTGATTTTGTACAGTAGAGCTTTGTTGCTTTTCCTGAAATTCAAGGGCCAGTGTAGACAGCTCGTAGCTTATTCCGGAAAAGCGGCTGATTTTCCGGAATAAGTGGCCCAGTGTAGACACAGCCCACATGTGTCCAGTATCCTGATTCACGCTTTCTTAAATCTTGATCTGTGATAACAAATTCATGATTGTTCTCACTGTAAGTGTATCTCAGTGCTGTGGTACTGTACAAGGAGCTGATAGTTCAAGGTGGTATGTACACTGCATTCCTGATCTGACTAGGAGTTCTCAGTGGATAAAGAGCTGAACACTGTAAAAGAAGCAGCTCTTTCGTCTACAGTGCTAGCTGGTGGGGTAGGACACTCACCTGCAGCATGGTGGGGAGGATCCACTGGTAGCCACTAAGAGAGAAGAGGTGGTTGAAGTGCACAGCAGTGTTGATGACAGTGGCGGCGTACTGCCTCAGCAAGGCACTGTCCTCTGGGTGTAGGATTAGCGCTCCATTGAAGACGTTTAGGAACAGCATGATCTCGTCTCCCCAAGGAAATTCACTGGGCATGCCCAAAAACATCTCCTCCAGGAGCTTAATCCATAGGCTTTTCTGAAGAGTATCAAGGCCAAAGAGTTCCTTCCCAGCTGCAAGAACAACGCAGGCCACACAGAAGCTAATTACTCGCCTCAGCCCAGCAAGGCATTTCCAGCGGGATAACATTCCCAAAGACCAATGGAAAAGATCTTCTGAACAACAGCTTCTACATAGTTTCCTCCAGCAAACTCGGCACCACTTTGGCTACAGATACTTTTTAAAAAGGACTGAACCAAATTCACTGGTGGTGTAACTCTACTGATGACAATAGATTTTTGGCCAATTGAGGATAAGCAATAGAAAAGAGGCACTGGAGGAATGCAATATTATAGGACTTTATTCCTCTTTATCCTGTTAGTCTAAAATTCATTCAATTTTTCATTCTTTTAAGTTAAAGCAGACCAAAAATGTATATATCATTGGTAACTTGCCATCTTTGGAGAAGTAGGCAAGCCCTACCCTTCAGGTTACTCCAGAAGAAAACACACTACAGGATGCTGATGTGCAATTAATATGCTGCCTTCAGTGCCAGCAGTCGTCCAGTTTCGTGATCTGCTAATGCTTACCACACAATGAAAAGGGCCTTCCAGGGCAATGGGCAGCCTAATGCACCCCAGAGTTTGACTAGAAAACCTACTCGGTTATAAGGCACCTTAGAGACTAACAAAATATATAGGGTCATGAGTTTTCCTGGGTAAAACTGACTTCATCAGATGAGTTGGAGTAGACGTAACAGAATCCAAGATATGTATAGAACAACAAAAGCAGTGACCTGTCAATTGCTGGATCTGTGTTAACAAAGCTAATTAAGTGGGCTGAATACAAGAAGTTTTCTATGTGGATCCCTTCTGATGGTCGAACCAGCCTACTACCCCTCTGAAACTTTGATTATAAGGGTTAACCTTTGAAAGGGGCATTTCCTAAATTCCGTTTGGAAAATTTTGCATATATGCTCATCATGGCTGCAGACACCACATTTACACATACAAGTTGTGTAACCATCCACACAAATTCCATTTTGGATATGCATTTACCTAATTTCCATGTGAAATGTTGCAGGCACAAAGGCAGAAGTTGCACACTACATACAAACTTTGTGAGCACAGCTTTATGTGCCTACACTTTGAAAAACATTGCATTAGCAGTGCTTGTCAGTAATCAGAGTATACCGAGTGCATGAAACTGAGGCCCTAATCCAAAGCCCAACAAAGTCAATGTAAAGCAGTCTCTCTTGTGGGCTTTTAATAAATGAACAAATGTATGCAGCAGTATCTTTACTGCTGTCACGCTCATGTCCTAATGCCTGGAAATCATATTCTTGGGTGGGGTACTTTTCTTTGACTCTTTCAGATGAGATAAATCTCTATGCTGTTCAGTCTTTTTGAGCAAAGAAGAAGATTTCCTGAATGAAGAAGCTGGTGCCAAGTACAACATGCAAACAGAGCCAGTGAAATCTTTGCCAAGTGCTTTCTCAGTACCTTGTGGATCACTGAAGAGGGAGAATTCTGCATCAATGGCACTCCGAGGGAAGGAAGGCAGGCGGAGAAGGTCTTCTTGGAGCATAGACACGTGCGATTGTTTGTGGGCGACAGGAATTTTCTGGGTCAGCGATATGAGGAACAAAACCCGTCCTACCTCCTCCAGCTTGCGGGTGAACACCTAGCAGAGAGGGAGAGACACATGGAGCATAAAGGTTGTGACACCCTTAAAGATCACCACGCCATACGTATGAGGACGTGTGCAGACCAGTGCAGCTAAAAGGAGCAGGCGGGAGGGAGTTTCCACTGCCTTCTTCATTGCCCTGATTGTTCCTGAACATGCAGCATGCCTGGGGAAGTGACACTCAGGAGCTGCTCCTTTGGAAAAGTGTGCCCTGACACCGAGGGGAGCATTTTACAACGGACAAGGAGGAGCCACTTCCAATGATGTGGTTTTGGCTGGAGATGCCCGGGTGGTGGGGAGATACCTGTTTCTGAATAAGCTCTTGCCCCTTTTCTGGATGCATGTGTACCAGATTGAGCTGCGGAGACACTGACCTCCGGAAAGGATAAATATCCCGAACATAGGTCTGCAATGGAAGAGAATAACAAACCGTTTTAAAAAAATACAGTTGGAACTGGGCCCAAAGCAGGGACTGGACAACAACCCTCAGTACATTGCCCTGTTCTGTTCATTCCCTTTGAAGCCTCTGACACCAGCCACTGTCAGAAGACAGGCAACTAGTCCAGACAGACCACGTGATTCCGTATGGCCATTTTTATGTTCTTCATCAGTGCAGTCGTAATAAAAAAGGCTCTTCCATGGAGAGTGGTGAACTGGCTTGGATAAAAAACCCAAAATGATGCCCACACCGACAGTCCTCTGAGCTTTCGTCCATTCTTAGAACCCCAACCAAACAAAGTCTAATACTGAGCTGCTGAAATATCTGGATAGGGGCTTCTGCTCTGTGATGTGGGTGGTATAAGAATCTGAACAGAACAGGAAATAGATTTCCCCAGACAGATATTACAAAATCTAAGATGCAGGCTTCCTTTCCATCTCTCTTTAGGGACACTAAGGCTGTGTCTAGACTACATGCCTCTGTTGGCAGAGGCATGTAGATTAGACACATAGGCAAAGGCAAATGAAGCCGCGATTTAAATGATCGCGGCTTCATTTACATTTACATGGCTGCCGTGCTGAGCCGGCAAACAGCTGATCAGCTGTTTGTCGGCTCGCGCGCTAGTCTGGATGCTCCCCTGCCGACATCAAAGCCCTTTGTCGGCAGCCCCGTTATTCCTTGTGGAATGAGGTTTACCGGGGCTGCCGACAAAGGGCTTTGATGTCGACAGGGGGAACGTCCAGACTAGCACGCGAGCCGACAAACAGCTGATCAGCTGTTTGTCAGCTCAGCGCGGCAGCCATGTAAATGTAAATGAAGCCACGATCATTTAAATCGCGGCTTCATTTGCCTTTGCCCAAAAAACAAATCTACATGCCTCTGCCAACAGAGGCATGTAGTTTAGACGTACCCTAAGACCTGTAATTTCCACAGGTGACAGTTCTTCATCAGTGATGATACGCTGGTCACATACAGATCTCTTGCTATATTCTAGCCACTCCCAATATTCAGGAAGGGATGAAGAAAGAACAAAATCAGATGAACCAGGCCTTTACCTCACCTTATTGTAATGAATAAGATTCCATCGTTTATCCATTAAAAAATAATGAGCAGACTGGGTTTCAGGTATGTTAAAAAACTCCAAGCACTCCTAAGGGGGAAGAAACAAAGAGCAACTTGTTATTTTTGAAGAAAGTTGTACGAGACAAAGAATTTAATACCAGTTATTGAGGGACCATTCCCAAATGCCTTGCTAAGGCTGGTACATTGCTCTTGAAAATGAACAGACAGACAGACAGGTAGATACATACTCCCACTTCAGTGTTCGTAAAACCTGTTGGACTGACAGCCTTGTGGACTGATGTTACTTGTGTTTGTTCATAGAACAATTACTTTTGCCTCCACACTTTTTCTGTCTCTATAGCGGCATCATCATATGGTTATTACTGCCTCCACTGATACCAGCTCTAAGCACCACACAAATATATGTATTTATTCTCACAATACCCCTTCCAGGTAAGGAAGTACTGTATTACAAAATGTGGAAATAAGGCCAAGAGAGATAAAGGTTATATCTACACTTAGGGGCTACGTCTAGACTACATCCCTTTTTTGTAAAAGGGATGTAAATTAGACATATCGCAATTGCTAATGAAGCGGGGATTTAAATCTCCCCCGCTTCATTAGCATAAAAATGGCTGCTGCTTTTTTTCCGCACGGAGCTTTGTTGGAAAAAAGCGCCAATCTAGACGCTGATCTTGCGGAAAATAAAGCCTTTTCCGAAAGATCCCTTATCCCTTATTTCATAGACAAAGCTCCGTGCGGAAAAAAAGCGGCAGCCATTTTTATGCTAATGAAGCGGGGGAGATTTAAATCCCCGCTTCATTAGCAATTGCGATACGTCTAATTTACATCCCTTTTATGAAAAAGGGGTGTAGTCTAGATGTAGCCAGGGGGTAAAGTAGATGATAGACTCTTCATAAACCACCTTAACACAGGTATAAACAGCAACAGAGACTCTAGGGAGTAGAGCAGAGTTCTCTGAATTCCTAGAGCCCTGCCTCTCAGCTCTACACTGCTATTTTTCATAGAATCATAGAACTGGAAGAGACCTCAGAAGGTCATCAAGTCCAGCCCCCTGCCCAAGGCAGGACCAATCCCAACTAAATCAACCCGGCCAGGGCTTTGTCAAGCCAAGACTTAAACACCTCTAGGGATGGAGACTCCACTACTTCCCTAGGTAACCCATTCCAGTGCTTCACCACTCTCCTAGTGAAATAGTTTTTCCTAATATCCAACCTAGACCTCTCCCACCACAACTTAAGACCATTGCTCCTTGTTCTGCCATCTGTTACTACTGAGAACAGCCTCTCTCCAGCCTCTTTGGAACCTCCCTTCAGGAAGTTGAAGGCTGCTATCAAATCCCCCCTCACTCTTCTCTTCTGCAGACTAAACAGACCCAACTCCCTCAGCCTCTCCTCATAAGTCATATGCTCCAGCCCCCTAATCATTTTGGTCGCCCTCCGCTGGACCCTCTCCAATGCGTCCACATCCTTTTTGTAGTGGGGGGCCCAGAACTGGACACAATTTTTAGCATGTTTTACATTTTTAGCAGTGTAGTTTGCTGCTTCCTCTCTGCTGTCAGACTTTAGGAACACTGTGTCTGTCTGTCTGTCTGTCTGTCTGTCTGTCTATGCCTTTACTGCTTCAGGGAAAGTCTGAGTTACTACAGAGAATTCTTTCTCAAGTGTCTGGCTGGTGGGTTTATTTTACTTTGTTTACAAAAAACCTGGCCTGGTGCCTTCATCTCTTATCTGATGTGTGGTCACTGGGGGTTCTCTTGGGGTCTGCTGTGCAGAGCTAGGGCAGCACACAGAGGGAACACACGCACACAGCCGAATGGTTATCGACATTTGACAGAGCAAGATGTCTCTCAGGACACCACATCAGTGGCATCCGACAACAAATCTGTTTGGTCCTTTACTTGTGTAGATACTCAAGCTGGTCACACCCAGAAGGAAATGAACACATGCACATTTCAGTAAATAGTTAACTAATTTATCCAGCAAACTGTATCTGACTAGCAGCAGTCTGTTGGCCCCAGAGTTACACTTGTGGGGCTTGGCTGGCAATGGGATCGCCCATAGCCCAAGGTACCAAGGGTGGGAGGACCCCACCCCATTTTTCTACAGTAGTGATCACCCCGCTTGTGACGGAGCAGGTATCAGAGCCATGTTCCTGTCCACCACCCTAAAATCAAGATGTTTGCAAGATAGTATTTCTAAAACTTAGATGTGACCAGCAGAGGCAGCTAAACGTATCAATGCTCTGCTAAAAACCTCATTCCCACCTTCAGAAGAGCTTCAAATTGTGTGTCCTCATGCACTGGTAACTGGGTGGGGATGTCACACTCGTTCTGTCCATGCACTACCAGAGTCTTGGTGCCTGCAGCAAAGAGGAGCTGTCATTCTCTTGCTTCTGAATTTTCGCATAATTCATATTCTATTTCAATGGGACTATTCAGAGTAAGGTTACTGGGTGACATTCATCCGGTGAGGAGCCAACACAAGACCCAGGATCTGGAATCCACTATGCAACACTTATACTCGCATTTAATGAGAATTAGTCTTTTCTAAGGGTTTACAAGTGGTTTTAACAGCAACAGTTACCCTAAGGAAGAAATACATATGAAATGACAACTCTGTTTTTCACAGCACAATCTCTTGTCTGACTCAAGAAGATGTGGGTTATTGCTGTATTCTCTTGGGCTATGTCTACACTGCAGGCTTATCTGAAATAACAGAGTGTGCGTCTACACAGCAAACGCATTATTTTGAAATAATTTTGAAATAACTGTCTTCTTACTCCAACTTCTGTAACCCTCATTTCACAAGGAGTAAGGGAAATCAAAGGGAGAGTCCTTTGACTTCCTGCTGTGTAGACAGGGCCAAAAGCCGAGTTCAGCTATTTCGACTTAAGCTACGCAATTGACATAGCTGAAGTTGCGTAGCTTAATTCAACTTTTGCCCTGTTGTGTGGATGTACCCTTAGTAATTAACTGCCAGCATTGCCACAATTTACATTGGAGGATTTCAAACTGAGCTAGCACTAAATGATCAGACTTGGCAGTCCATCAGGAATCGACTGGCACATGGTACCTTTTGGAATAGAGTATGTATGTCACTTTTTGTTTACTTGCCAAAGGCGTTCTAAAGGGGCTATGAACTGTTCAAGAATTATTTTCAATCTGGTAATTATTTAACAGAGACCAAATTCAGGGAGGACTGGCTTAAAAATGTCTGGTGATATTAAGAGGGAGCTTCCACTGACCTTCTTCCAAGGGACCTCAAACCAGCAAGTCAATATTTGATGGGTATCAGGAAAGTAATATAGAATACAGAAGATAGGTAAAGGATCTCTTAAAGATTGTACATCTCCCTACCTGGCATTGAGGCAGTCACCAACAGTTTTACTTCACACTGCTCCTTCTTCATAGTCTGTTTGAGATCCTTGAAGAACAGGCCCTCTACATAACCCACCACTTCCCACAGGAAGGTTAGTGTGGCTGAAATAGCATCCATGCCCCATTCACATGGAGTACGCACAAAATACATGATCAATCCCACCTGCAGGGCACAAACAAAAGAGTGGTACTCAAACTGCTTTGGTTTCTACCTCACATTGTTCTTACTGGCATTCATCCTGCTTTAGCCAATTCTGTGTCCCATGTTCCATTATTCTGGGGAGCAGTCAATTTGTGATCAACCCAAGGCAACCATGTAGATCAACCACCATGGTCCTTTACACCCCATCTCTATAAAGTGGAGGAAAGAGAGGATCTGGGTAGCAGTGTATAGGGGGGACCAGGGAAGAGGAGCAGGGACCTGGAGGAAAACAGCAAAGCAGGAATTGGGAGTGGAGGAGGCTCTGAGAAAAGGAGGGCAGGAACAAACTAGGAGGCAGGAACTAGTAATAGGGCAGGCAGGTAGACAGTGTTCAAACTGGCAGACATCTAAGGATTCACTGAGGGTATGTCTACACTACAAAGTTAATTCAAACTAACAGCAGTTAGTTCGAATTAACTTTCATAGGCGCTACACAGGCAAACCACTAGTTCGAACTTAATTCGAACTAGCGGAGCGGAGCACTTAATTCGAACTAGGTCAACCTCATTCTACAAGGACTAACACCCAGTTCGAATTAAGCAGTTAGAATTAAGGGCTGTGTAGCCACTTAATTCGAACTAGTGGGAGGCTAGCCCTCCCCAGCTTTCCCTGGTGGCCACTCTGGGCACAACCAGGGAAACTCGTCTGCCCCCCTCCCAGCCCCGGGGCCCTTAAAGGGGCATGGTCTGGCTACGGTGCCCATGCCAGGTGCAAGCCTGCCAGCACCCAGCCAGCAGACCCTGCACCTGGCACGGCTCGAGCCAGCCACCCGCTGCCACCCAGCCCTCCCCCTCTTCCCGGGACCAGGCTGGCAGCTCCCAGGAGCCTGCCTGGGGCTGCAAGAGGTGGGCACCCGCCTGGTCTAGTGTGGAGATCGTGGACCTCATCCACGACCTCCGCACTAGGCACAGGAAAGTGGCCGTCTAGGGCAGGATAGCTGCCAGCCTGGCCACCAAAGGCCACATGCGAACCCAGGAGCAGGTCTGCATGAAAATCAAGGTGGTCCAGTGAGACCCCCGACCCTGAGCCCTGAGCTTAGAACATAAGAACGGCCGTACTGGGTCAGACCAAAGGTCCATCTAGCCCAGTAGCCTGTCTGCCGACAGCAGCCAACACCAGCTACCCCAGAGGGGATGGACCAAAGACAATGACCAAGCCATTTGTCTCGTGCCATCCCTCTCCAGTCTTCCACAAACAGAGGCCAGGGACATCGTTCCTACCCCCTGGCTAATAGCACTCCATGGACCCAATCTCCATGACTTTATCTAACTTCTCTTTATAGTTCTAGCCTTCACAGCCTCCTGTGGCAAGGAGTTCCACAGGTTGACTATGCGCTGTGTGAAGAAGAACTTTCTGTTATTAGTTTGAAGCCTGCTACCCATTCCTTTCCTTTGGTGTCCTCTAGTCCTTCTATTATGGGAACTAATAAAGAACTTTTCTTTATGCACCCTCTCCACACCACTCATGATTTTATAGACCTCTATCATATCCCCCCTCAGTCTCCTCTTTTCCAAACTGAAAAGTCCCAGTCATTTTAGCCTCTCTTCATATGGGACTTGTTCCAAACCCCTGATCATTTTAGTTGCCCTTTTCGGAACCCTTTCCAAGGCCAAAATATCTTTTCTGGGGTGAGGGGATCAGATCTGTACACAGTACTGAAGATGTGGGCGTACCATAGTTTTATACTTCCCCTCCTCCTTCTTCCCCGGCTTCCCCCTTCCAGCTCCCTCCTCCCAGGTTTCCCCCTCCCCTCTCCCACCCTCTCTCTTCCCCTCTCCCACCTCCTTTTCCCAGTCTCCCCAGAGGTTAATTCCCCCCCCCCCCACACACTTTTGTTAAATAAAGAGAGTTTCTATTTTTGAACAGGTGTCCTTTATTTTTTACATCAGGAAGGGAGCTGGGGGGGGGGGGTAAGTGGAAAGAGTTGAGGGAGGAATGGAGTACGAGCCCCCGATGGGGAGGACTGGGGTGGCTCTGCGGGCTCCTCGGGGTGGAAGCTCTCCTGCAGGGTCTCCTTGATCCTGACAGCCTCCCGACTGACCTCCCGGATGGCAGCCTGCGGCAAGTGCAGCCGGGCTGATGGCCGAGTGCTGTGATGTGCCGAGTGACGGCACTCAGGGCACTCCAAGTCAGGACTACTTTGCTGTCCCTCATCGAGGTAGACAAGCAAGCGGGGAACCCTGAGAACTGTCTGTCCGGGGTGGGGGTTGGGTCCCTTTAAGCACAGCCCTCGGCTAGCCTGAGACAGCAGCTCGACTCTCTATGTCGTAACCTGATGCCCTGCCGGCACTGCTTCCGGCCATCCTTAACTTCGGTTCAGGGTCCACTCAATGTGGACATGCTAGTTCGAATTAGCAAAACGCTAATTCGAACTAGTTTTTAAGTCTAGATGTGCTAATTCGAATTAGCTTAGTTCGAATTAACTAATTTGAATTAAGTTAGTTCGAATTAGTGCTGTAGTGTAGACATACCCTTAGTTGCTCAGATAACTTCCTGTGCCTCCTTCTCTCCTAAGTAGCATGTCCAAGCCAATCTTTGGCTCCAGACATCTCCTCCAATCGAGAGCTTGTGGGAAGAACCCTTGGTAAACTAGACCATCACTGCCCCCTTCTCTCATGGTTCTAGCGAGCTGCATGGTGGTGGTGGAAGTCTGCATACTTCTGGGGACCTGCAAACTTGGGTTTGAGACATGCGCTCCTTCACGCAGCAGAATCGCAGAGAGCACAGCTCAGGATCTGCGCACATGTTGCCAAGTCTCCCCTATCCACCCTCTGAGCAGAGCTCCAATGATTGCTCTGTGAAAGGGTGGTATGCAGCTGTGGAGTAAAGGTTTGGGATGACAGTTTATTTAACTCTTTAATAAATGACAATAAAATGGAAGCCTATCTGAGCCGGGTGATGTATGCTGACTACTGGAGGCTTGGTGTGTATGTATATAGTGTGGGCAATACCACAAGGCATGCTCTCCTCTAGATTGTAACACATGTGCTTTCGGAAACGGGCAGTCAAAGATTAGACTAATGGCTGATATAGGGTGCTACTCACCAAGTAGTTAAACAGGATGTGAGATGTCTGGGCAGGAAAGTCTCCGATGTTCAGTAGGAGCTTCCTCAGCATGTACATCAACTCATCCTGGAAAAAGAGCAAGAGTTTTAATTTCCATCACAAAATGGTCTACAGTTTCTATCCGTTCTCACTTGCTCTTTCTCTGCATGAAATGGAACCATATGGTTAGGCGAGTACTTAGAATTCTAAGTGCAAGTCCAAAGGCACATTGAATGTACCTAGGTCACTGGTTCTCGTTATTTTATATTGGGGATCACCTTCTTACCTAGAAATAACACCCTGGCAGCCTCCCAATTCTGTCATTAGACCCTGCAGCAATTCTAGTTCTGACTTACAGTCAAAAAGTCCTGTACGACAGTATTGGAGAGAGTATATGAAAATTAATTCACCTTAAAGACTAAAAAATTTATTTGGGCATAAGCTTTCGTGGATAAAAACCACTCTCTCAGAAGTAGCGATACCGTTATTGATATCACTATCAGACTCAAGGGCAGCAGCAGTCAAAAAAGCTAACAGAAGATTAGGAACCATGAGGAAAGGTGAGTTAATGAGATAAAAATATCATAATGCTACTATGTAAATCCATGGCTTGAATAACGTGTGTAGGTCTGGTCTCCCCATCTCACAAATAGAATACATTAGAACGGGCAAAAGTGTAGAGAAGGACAATAAAAATGATGAGGGGTATGGAACAGCATTTGTATGGGGACTCCCCACAGGGGACTGTGCAATTTAGAAACGAGACAACTAAGGGGCGGATATGGTAAGAGCTCTGTAAAATCATGAATGCTGTGGAGAAAGTGAACCAGAAAGTCTCATGTACCCATCACGTCACACAAGAACCAGCGGTCACCCAATGAAATGAACAGGCAGCAGGTTTAAAACAAACTTTAGGACGTTCTTGTTCACATAGAGCACTGCCAACCAGTGGAACTCCTTGCCATGGGAGATTATGAAGGATAAAGGTTAAAAAAGGATTAAGTAAGTTCACGGAGAATTGGCCCATCAATGGTTATTAGCCAAGCTGATCAATCCCGTATGCTCTGAGTATTCCCAAACCTCTGACTGCCAGATACTGGGGCTGGATGACAGGAGATGAATAACTTGATAAATTGCCCTTGGCTGTTCATTCCTTCTGCCCACTGTTTAAAGAGAGGTTGCTGGGCTATATGGACCATTGGCCTGATCCCATGTAGCCGTTTCTATGTTCTTACTTATATGGTGTCACTGGTGCTGCAGGTCTGCACGATACTTTTCATACAAACAAAAGAGACAGAGCCCTATCTCAGAGTTTACAATCTAAACCAGACACAGCAGAGAAACGGATTACAATGAGAGATATTAATAACTTACGTTAAACAATCTGTTCCACCTTATGCTTAGCTGTGACACGCTCAGTAGCTTTCCCAAACCCAAAGAAGAGCTCTGGGTAAGCCTGAAAACTTGTCCCACCAACAGCAGCTGGTCCAGTATAAGATATTACTTCCCCGGCCTTGTCTCTTTAATATCTTGTGACCAACATGGCTACAACACTGCCGACAGGGCGATGCCTTATCAGCCCTGTATTTCAAGGAAGGTCTAACAGAGCAGCTCTTATGAAACTAGCTTCATTTGCACCAGCTGAGGATACCTAACTCAGCAGAATTCACTGAGACACCTTGGACAATCATGGCCAGATTCTCTTGTGGTGTAAATCAGAATAGCTTCATTGACTTAAATGGGCCGACACTGATTTTTACCAGCTAAAGATCAGTCTGTCAGTAGTCTAAGCCACCTTATAATAAAGATTGTTTAGCCTTTCAGTGATTTTACTTGCTCTTATATTTTCGTGCCTGACATGATGGCTAAGCTCGTCTTTAATATCTATCCTGAGAAAAGTGGAGCCTAACTTACCTGTCGATTGCTTATTGTGAGTTTCTCCAGGAAATGTCGTAGAACCGTAGAGGGATCTTCAATCAAGCAGTTCCATAAGACCTGCTGGGCTACAGCACTCACTACACAGGAGGAAGAAAAAAACCAGTTGGAACTTCCTCGAAGAAGTCTTACAGGGGTATATTTATATTACAGTATTTGACATCTCCTCATCCAACCACGCATAAACCTTGCTCAGTGCTCACTCAGAAAACTGCACTTCCTGCCCTTTCTCAGACGATGATGGTTTTTGCTGTGCTTCTAAGGTCTTCAAAAGGCACAGACCCTTGCCAGAAATTTTCAGTGTGCAGAAGCTGAGCTAGATGGTGTTACCCCATTTCTTTCTGTTACAGGACATGACAGGAAGGGCCAGCCACACTTTACAAACAATGAATAATAAATATAAAAAATAACGAAGTAAACCATTTGCAAATTGCCTATAATATTTCACAATAGCAACGAAGGATGTTAAATTACATTTAATCGGCTAATCGAGTAGTCGATGGAATTTCTATTGACTACTCGATTAGTCGATAAGGTGGGAAACTGAATAGCGGGGGGCCTGGGCCCAGAAGCTGCACCTCTGCTTTTTAAATGTATTAAGAGCCAGCAGGCTCTTAAAAGGCAGAGGTGCAGCGAGGGGGACCAGAGGGAGACTCTGATTAAGAGTCCATGAATGTTTAATCTAGGTCAGCACCTGCTACTCCATCCTCCCGGACTTCTCCATCTTCCATCAAGTGAACAATGGGGAGCACAGCCGCACAGATGCATGCTGGGAACACTGCCTGGGGGGGCTGTGGCACATGATGGTTTGGAGTGTGCTCTGTAGTGTGTTCCTCATCTAGAGTGCAGAGAGGAGTAAAAGGCATGCATTAGCCAATGTGCTGTTAGTAAAGCCGTTTTAGTTACAGTTTTCCACCTGGTAGGCTTCACCTGACACAACTCAGCAGTAACTCACAATGAAACTCTAGAACTGGAGAGAAGCTACGTGGCAATGAATAGCAATATCATAATGCATGGGGCTGACTAGTCCAGAACTTCCTGAGCATGCAAGCAGGCCTCACAAAATCAGGTGCGGCTTGGTTACGAGCAAGCAAGACGGTGCATCAATAGGAATGAATAGCTACACTTCCCAGGCGACTTAAAAACAAATGCACAGCCAATGCCCACCTTCTGCACTGACCGCTGAACGCACTGACCAGACAGAACCACGACGGAAGGAATAGTTCCTGTGAGAAGTACTGGAGGTGCAGGAGGGACTCACAGAAAGACGGCGCGATGCCAAGTTGGTGACTTCTTCTACTGACAAAGAAAACAGGAGATGTGAATTTTGGTCCATAAATTCGACTGACACAATGCAGGGCACCTCCTCGGGAGAAGCAGCATGCTGCCAGACTGCAACAGGGAACAATTCAAGTCAGGCTTCTTGTGAAGTGCACAATTTAGAAGCTAAAAAGATGACCTAGGTCATTTTGTCCATCCCTGGGAGATAGAGCAGGCCTGTTCCTTAACGTATTTTACCCAGTACTTTGCTGAGTGAGCTGACTCCAGTGATGCAGCTCCACAGCTTCCATCAGACGATTATTTTATATCCTAATAACTCACACTATTAGGCAATTAGTTGTGCTTCCTGTAAGGTGCTGTCTGAGTGCACTTCCACAGCCACAATTCTCTGTGCAGACTTTCCATTGCATACCCAGCAGTGGACATCACAGGACTTCAGCAGGCCTGGCCAAAAGGTTTGTGGGGCCCAAGGCAGGACGCTGGCAGCGGGGCCCCAGGCCTGGCTGGTGGATGGTGAATATTCAGCAGCACGAAGCCCCGAAAGCGAAGGGCACAGGGTGTTTGCCTTGCTCGCCTTGCCCTATACTTTAGCATATCCATAGCTGCAATGTGATAAAAGTGAACATTTAACTAACCCTTGTTAAAGTAGAAACGCTTTATGGCAATAGCGTGACTCCCTGAAAATCCTCAACCCAGGGCTAAGTTTTCAGATTCCTTTATTCTTATGCAGTAAGGAGCTGACAGGGCCAGGTACTGAATGCCTCCTGCGAGGCACTAAGAGTCCCCAACTATTGGCCAGTGGGAGCTGAAGACACCCTGCTTTTTGCAGGCAGCATTCAACAGTTCAGAAGTTTGGGGCCTTATTACACTAATTCTCAATTACACATTTTTGAACCTTTGATTTTTTGACATGGATGCCTTATACCTAGGTGGTGCTGTTAGGTTCTGAAAGTGATTCAGAACCAGTTCCACTGCATGATCCAAAATGGTGAGGCTATTAAAGAGAGGTCTTCCCTATCATTACGGATCACTTTCTTTCCTCCCTCCTCCCCTAAGATCTGTTCCATGTTGTAGGCATGTGCTTATTAGTCCCTGGCAGGCAGTTCCTGGCTCTGGAGCGCACCTTCCTCTTCTTGCTCTGAGTTTGGGGTACAGGTGGGCTCGTAGCAGGCCTCCTGCGTAATGGGAATAGCCGTGATCAGACTGGCTTC
Source organism: Pelodiscus sinensis (assembly GCF_049634645.1). Classification (NCBI taxonomy): domain Eukaryota; kingdom Metazoa; phylum Chordata; order Testudines; family Trionychidae; genus Pelodiscus; species Pelodiscus sinensis. Next base: position 57,792,243 of record NC_134717.1, on the reverse strand, counting down.
CCGGCCTAAGCGCTTCTTTTCCTCTTCCTGCTGCAGGTTCTTCAGGATGTGCTCAGCTCGCTGGTGGGAACGAGAGACCGCCCGGGCTGAAAATGACTTCTGCCAGAAAAGCGAGAAGAAAGAAAGCAACGTGAAGCAATTAGTTTGGTTTTCACACAACACATGTTTTGGGCCACTTTTATGTAACATTTAATCACTAAAGCTCAAATCCACCCATCTGCACACACTCGCATACACAACGGTTAATAAAGATTCCCAAGGAAGCCCTTGTTTGGATATCTTGTCTTAAACCTCTTGCTGACAAATAAGAAAAATATAAATGTTGTATTTCTGATGCCCAGGCACTATGTTGATAATGTACTCAAAGTGCTCTTGTAAACCGCACAAGTAAAGAAATTCAGAGTTTAGACGATTTTGTATTCTTTAGCTCTTCCACCCCTTCCTCACCCCCACCTGACAAAACCAGAAGGATAATCTGCTATTAAGCAATAACAATACCCCCTCTAGGGAACGCTCTACTTACAGACTGGTCCTCATTAATTGGGTCCTGCACACTCCCACTGCACTGTGGAACCCATGGGGGATCAAACATGGGCACAGAGGGCATGCCCAGTACTGGAGAGGGCAAGGTGAAGTTGATACTTGGAGGAGGAATCTGTAAGAAACCCCAAGGAGAGAAAATCAGGCAAAGGGAAAGAGAAGTTTTAAGTGGTGGATTTAAATGCTTATTGATTACGATTCCCCTTGGGATTCTAGCCTCCTTCTGCAACCTGGGACAGAGTGAAGGGGAACTGCATTCAGTAGTAACAATTTATTTTAAAACAATAAAGCAGCTTAGACAAAATTATTTTGCACTGTCCATTATAAAAACTGAATCCCAAACTTAAAACAGGGAACCAGGAACTATAATACCACAGAATTGCAGGACACCGATTCTTTTGCATAGCATCATGCCAACCATTTGGGTTCTTGTTACATCACCAGTTATAATCAGGACTCTTCAACCACCATGAGAAACAGAAAACTAAGGAAGAAAATCTTCCAAATTAATCACTTTTACTCCTCAAATGTTACATAACAATTATCTGTGGTATATCAAAGGGTCAATACCCTTGCAGTGGTTTCAAGAAGACATCTGTTCCTTTAAGATGGACACTAGAAGATACCTGGTTTAGGCTGAACTTCTCTAGTCTGGCACCTTGGGAACCGGACCGGTGCCAAACAAGAGAATTTGATGGCCCACAGGACGTCAATATTATCTAGCAGAATTACCAACTGGTTACTGGGATGTTAGAAGACATGTAGGGGTAAATGAAAGCTAAATAAAAGCACAGAACACTGAGATCCAGGACTGGTGGCTGAAAACAAATTTTATAGGAACCGCGGGAAACTTGGCCAAACCCACGATAAGCGAACATCTGGCTAAGTGAAATCAGGACAGACCACAGATGCTGCCAAACCAGAGAGTGCCAAATTAGAGAGGTTCAACCTGTATATCAATCTGCAGTGAAGGAGCCCACTTCCCAGATATGTCCATTATATCATTAAAAATTACAGCAGTTAGGAGAACAGTGTATGATCTTCAGGGATGTATCAAATTTTTGTAAAAGATTAAAAGTGAATAGACAACTCAACTGGCCAATCCCATTAGTCAAAGAAAACCCATGATTAATATTGACCATATTATCGCTTGGGGCATGAAACACCCAACTGCAAAAGCAATGGCCAAATCAGGTCCTATATATTTAGCCCAACACATTTAATTATAAAAGGCACAAGATATTTCTGTTAATAATCATGAAAATGTTGCATCATCTTCTAATTTAATGTTGGCAGAAGAGTTCCTTGTCTTCATGTCACAATACATCTGCCCCCCCGACACACTGGCTGTGTCTACACTGGCATGAATTTCCGGAAATGCTTAAAACGGAATACTATTCCGTTTTCAGTTTTTCCGGAAAAGGAGCGTCTACATTGGCAGGCTGCTTTTCCGGAAAAGCCCTTTTTCCGGAAAAGCATCTGTGGCCAATGTAGACGCGCTTTTCCGAAAAAGAGCCCCGATCGTCATTTTCGCGATCGGGGCTTTTTTCCGGAAAAGACTACCGGGCTGTCTACACTGGCCCTTTTCCGGAACAGTGTTCCGGAATAAGGACTTATGCCCGAGCGGGAGCAGAATAGTTTTTCCAGAATAGTGGCTGATTTTGTACAGTAGAGCATCGTTGCTTTTCCAGAAATTCAAGGGCCAGTGTAGACAGCTCGCAGTATATACCGGAAAACTGGCTGATTTTCCGGAATAAGTGGCCCAGTGTAGACACAGCCACTGTGTTTGTTCTCCTCCTCTACCTTAAAGATCTGTTGTGCTCCCTCCTCCATCCGAGGCCAGACTTGATAGCGAAATCTCCAGAGAGTATGGAATTTGAGAACAGCATTCAATCGTTGCACGGTCTCAGGGTGACGAAATTCGGACATCAGCATATCAGAAACAGCCTCCGGCACTTTCACAGCACACAGCAGGAACATGGCAGCTGCAGGGAGAGCACATCTGATGAGCTGAGTGTTTCCAGAGTGCATTTGTTTTGCAAATAAAATTGCCGTAATTTAAAAAAAAAAACCCTAAAGATATACTCCGCAGAAAATCAGATAAGCAATATACTTCGACCAGCAAAAAGTGCTTTGCTTCATAAAACCGAATCAGTGTCATTCCACCTATCACAGCCATTACAACTGCTCATGAAAAGGTTTTAGCAAAGCTGCTTTTAAAACAGAGAATACTTCTGTTCTCCTGAAAACCTCAGTAATGATTAGCTTAGAATAATAAGTAAGCCCATGATTCATTAATCAATAATAATGAACAAGCAGCAGCACTTTTTAGGACTTTCCAACACAAAGCATTTTACAAAGGAGAGAGGGGGAAACTGAGGCACATAAATTTTAGCGCCTTTCTGAAGTTCACCAATCAGTGGCAATGCTGGGGAAAGAAATTAGATTTCTTGACTCCCACTCCAGGATCTTATTTTCCTACTGTACAGATCTGCATAAAGGAATATTCCAATTATAGACAGACAGTAACTTAATTATTGGGAATGTCACAATGCATTGAAAAAGATCATTAGTTATGAATCTAATAATAAATTGTCCTGAGATAAGAAATAAGAAGAAAACCAATGAATGAATACTTTGCAACTTCCTAAGGGTACAGCTACACTTGCTCCCTAGTTGGACCTAGGGATGCAAATGTAGGCGACTGAAATTGTTAATGAAGCGGGGATTTAAATATCCCGTGCTTCATTAGCATGATCTCGCCGGCGCGTTACTCTGCTCACCAGCTGATTCAAAAGTGAAAGTGCGCTCCTGGATGTGTTAGTTTGAACCAAACCCCTTGGTTCGAACTAACGTTACTCCTCATTTTTTGAGGAGTACCCTATGGGACCAGACAGGTGCAGAATCCAAATATTTACAGAGCATTCAGTAACTTTTAGATAAAAATAAAAAGGGTTGACAATGAGATTTAGGTCTCAGTCCTGCAAGGTGCTGAACAATTCTGGGAGTTGCGCTTCCAAGTCGGGGGAGTGAAGGGTGTTAAGAATATCACAGAAGAGCTCTGCACACAACCCCTGAAGCATTACTGAACTGATCTGAAAGTCAGTGGCCTGTGGGCAAACCATACAAGTGTTAATTACGAAATAGTTGTTTGTGTTCTCTTTCCTTAAGTGCCATCACTATGCAGTTATAATGGTGAACACAAATGCCAAGGATTTTTAAATTCCAGTGTCTAAAATGACCTCTACAGTCAGACTCCTGGGCATTGGAGAACATAATGCAAAGGAGTTGGGCACCCTACTTTGTCTACAAACACACAGAACAAAAGGATGGCCCCTGTCCCAAATTGCTTAGAAACTAAGTACAGGAGAGAGTTGGGAGCTGGACCCGGAGACATTACAATTAAATAGGTCAAAATGTGTTGGAAGTGGGTCAAGTTGAATCTCAAGGGTCATCCTCTCTCACAAAGACTCCCTATCACAGTGATGGGAGGGGAATGCAGCTGGATGCAAAAGCTGGTGTTTTGCTGTTGGAGCCACTGGGTGAAGGAATGGTCAGAAATGTGTGACCTGTGTACTCATAAGCAAATATCAATGCTTACAGACTTGCACAGATATCAGTCTTCAAAGTATGGCTGGCTGCCTGGAGCGGTTCACCCCAGGAGCCCTGAAGGTAGCTGCTGTTTGCCAGCCTGTCTGCCTGGCATTTACTGAGAGAGTCCCAGACATTCAGACCTCTCTTAATTGGGCAGCTGGTATCCTTTCCTCTACTCAGAAGCCAAGCTACAAGGTTGCTCTGTGCCTTTTTGGGTTCCACCACCCCATTATCTCCTCTGGAGACTTTTGGACATGTCCTACATCTCACTGGGAGGCTGTTAACCTCCCTCCTTCCCCGCCCCCAAACTCTGCAACAAACTCTGAGTACAAGCTCATGGGCTACGTCTACACTGGCACCCTTTTCCGGAAATGCTTAAAACGGAACAGTTTTCCGTTATAAGTATTTCCGGAAAAAGCGCGTCTACATTGGCAGGATGCTTTTCCAGAAAAGCACTTTTTCCGGAAAAGCGTCCGTGGCCAATGTAGGCGCACTTTTCCGGAAAAAAGCCCCGATCGTCATTTTCGCGATCGGGGCTTTTTTGTGGAAAAGACTACTGTGCTGTCTACACTGGCCCTTTTCCGGAACAGTTTTTCTGGAAAAGGACTTTTGCCTGAACGGGAGCAGCATAGTTTTTCCGGAAAAACACTGACAATTTTACAGTAGATCATCATTGCTTTTCCAGAAAAGCAAGCGGCCAGTGTAGACAGCTTGCAGCTTATTCCGGAAAAGTGGCTGCTTTTCCGGAATAAGTGGCCCAGTGTAGACACAGCCATGGAGTTTTCTGCTTGTCCATCGACAGGCAGAAGGATTTTGTCAGATGATACAGCGCAGAGCTAGGCAGGTGAGTTAAGACTAAACTGCTTTAATATTTAAGAAGTGATAATGTTAGGACAGGTTTCACCAGGCAGTGCTGCTATTCAGAGGCTGACGTGGCACGGCATGGGAACAGCTCTATCAACTCTCATCTCCTCCTGAGCCATGGGATTTCAGTCAAGACTGAACTGGTCTCACAATGACCTCCAACCCTCAAGCAAATTTTAGCTCTGCCCATGGTCAGCTCCCTGTAATCTGCTGCCTGCCGCACTTCCCCGCCTCCTAGTAGCCAAGCAGAACTGTGCCTGGAAGCAGGCAGAGTTCTCTGCCTCAGGCTTCTTCCAAGAGCTATAGGAGTTTGGGGTAGGGCAGTAGGGAAGAGAGCAGCTGCATCATTCTCACAGGAAAGCAGGGGGAGCAGAAAGAGCCAAGCAGATTAGGGGGGCTCCATTCCCTCCACTCCCCTGTGAAAAATGGCTCTATGTGCTCTCTGCTTATCCTCACACACATCTGCAAGGCCAAGCCTAGGAAGGGTGGCAGGAGGATAAATAACCCCTAGAGCCACAGGAGGAGCAGAGGTGGACTGACAGGCAAGTGGAAGATCTGAGGCGGGGGCAGGATTAATTAATGGGCTGTGGTGTGGGAAGACAAGGGGCTGGACGCACACAATTCATTAGAAGGTTCAGGAATAAGATGGGAGCTCCAGCCCATCAGGCAGGATTTTAGACACATCTCTGTTACATGATCTCAGCTGGGTCCTCTGGCAAAAGCTCCAGCGGCACGGACCGCTTTACAAGATGATTCTGGGAGAGTTGGCAATACATGTACTGGGGCAGTGGGGAGGAGAAGGCGAGTTCAAACATCAAAAATGACCCAAATCCACCATGTCATCTTTGTTTTAAAGATCTCCTGATTCTGGGCCAATCCCCGAACTGCTGAGCTTTCAGGGTTAGCAACACTGAAGACACCAAGTACTGTTAAGTTGTGTGATGCATTTCTGTTTGCGGTAGGGCTGTGGCACACGGCAGGAAAGCGTCCTTTAATCTCTCTAATTAGAATCAATTCCTGGAGCAGAGATGGTTCCTCTGAATCAGGCACTGACGTCTGGGCTGGGATGCCCAAACAGGAGATTGCCTGCAGCCTGCTTGCGCTTTGTGACAAGCACAGCATAAAGAAGCTGCCCTAAGAACATACCCAGACACAAAGTCACCGATTCCTCCTCCAACAGGAAGCTGATCTGCAAGGCCCCGACGTCTGCAACGGATGGGCACTGAGTTGACAATACCAGTCTCTGGATCTGGTTCTCTTACCTGCTGCTCCAGCCATGTGCTCATCCACACTGAGCAGTAGCTCCCACACTGCAGGCTGGATGTCCCCGTACATCTCCTCTGTGAGGATCGGAGCTGCCTTGATTAACAGTGACAAAGGCGCTGGAGACAGACTCATTACCTGCAGAAAATGAAAGTGCATTTTGGAGCAGAGCTGAGTAAACGATTGTTAACGAGTAACATCCTCACTGATTTTACTCTCGTATCGGATCATAAATGATCCCCCGTCTCTGGTTTTAGCAGATTCAATTAATCTGATATGAACGTAGCACACTTGTACGTGAGCATATTTCAGTCTGAAAACTCTGCACCTTGACTAGCTGCTGTTTGTCAATTGTGGCGTGAGGCTGATTCCCTAAGCCCTGTACTATTTTTGCTGCTCCCTGACTCAGGGACTGAAACTTTGATAAATCAGAAGAATGGAAGGCAAAGATAGCAGCACATGCACTACTATAAATATCAATCACAAACCATCACTGCAGCAAATTCACAACTGGTTTCTAAATACATGCTTTGATACCTTATTACTTGAGGCATGAAAATATGTAGACACTTAAAGGCCCAGACTCCAACTTCTTTTCCTTTTTCATTGCTCCTTCGGTTGTTAATGGGGTTAGAATTTGCATGTATTAATTGAAATCTTTGGGCGGGGTTCTTCTAGCAGCTGCTCCAGCTCAATCTTAGGTGCCTCCTATACATTTCAGGATACCATTCATTTCCACGGTGTTATTTAGGAACAGTCACACATTCCAGTTCTTCTTACTCTATGCACAGGTTCCATAATCCTTCCTTCTCCCACTACAAGCCCTCTTGGAGGGCAAGGCAGAAGCCACTGTGGTGGGTAAGAGAAAGAGAGCCAATACCTGGTGCCTGATGTATTTCAACATTCCAGAGTCCTTCTTTCCTTCCAAGTTGATATCCATCACCCTCTTCTTCAGAGAGGGCGTTCTCAGGCACGACTTGTCCAAGCACTGAAAAAAACCCAAGAACGGAATTCAGTTATTCATCTTGACGACATCTAATTTGTAAAACCGGAGAATCTAATTCAAGTGGATGCTGAAGCTATGGATCTGAAGCTGTCCATATAAGGCCTTTTTTTTTTTCTGTTGGCGTATTCAGCACCCAGCAAGATGACCTAATCCTAAAGGTTTTTTTAAAAATTTGAATTTTAATACTACTTTCCTTAACAAGACCAAAGTAGTAGCCAATAAGCCAAATCAGAAATTTGAATGTGTTCCCTGAAAGTGTCCCATAATACTCTCATCTAAAGGTTACAAAGGTATGAATTTTAGAACACAAGTGTCTCAGAAGGTTAAAAGTCAAGAGCACACAAATTCCAATCTAAACTCTCCTAGTGAGTGTATGACCGCTGCACCGATCCATCAACTATTCTCCTTTCCTCTCAGGGAAACATAAGCAGCACTAGGTACCTGCACATGAATTTACTGCTGCTTGAAAGTGAAACCAAGCTAATTATCATGTAGCCCAGTGATAAGGAGAAATGGGACTTACTGTTGCCAGCCATTTTATATTCAATATCCCGAGCACCACAGTTTCCCCAGTGTATTGTGTGGCTTTTGACTTTGTAGTGGCAACCTATCAACTAACACAGGGGTTTTCCCCCATGGAGGTCGCAAACAGGTGTCAAGTGTTATAACCCTCCTGACTTTCTCCAAATGAGAGCATAGTGTCAGCTAGGTCTTGGCTACATGCTAGGGAGTTGCCAGAGTTGTCGCAGCATGACAAAGTTTTATGAGCTAACACATAAAAAGAAATGTAGTAGATAGAAATAAAGGTTTTAGGGTTTTCCTATGTAAAGAGCCCCAGCTTTATGTGTGTATGCCCAGATGCATTATTGCCCATACATGGGCTATGAAATAGTATAGCTTCCCGTTTTGCAGTGGAATTCAATGTTTGAGCTGAAATAACTGCAGCATTGCAATGTGTGTCAGGGGACATGAGCATCGTTCAGCACTCCAATGAGTAGTAATTCTGCATTCTTTAATTTGTTCCCTTTGTGCTTTGTTCTGTATCAATATATCAGTCATTGATCCAAATGAACAGGCAACTAATCACCCGTTCTGTGATAGGGAAATGTAATGAACTTGTGTAACCTACACACCTGCTGGGTGAGGTGCACTGTCCCGTGTAGTGGCACTGAGACCACAGAGAGAATAATGAATCTTCTCTACAGCCTTCGCTGAACAGTAGTTGGCTTTTAGTTCATACAATAGAGCAAGGGCGGGGAACCTCAGGCCCGGGGCCCGCATCTGGCTCCTGGCTTGCCTAGATCTGGTCCCTGAGGCTCAGGGCTCCCCCATAGCATTGGGGAGTGTCGTCTTCTTTTTTGAGGGCCACGTCAGTGAGGATTTGGATGGGGTTTTTTGCTTCTCATTTGTGTGTGGCCCCCAACTGATTTTTCTGCGGATCAGTGGCCCCCAACCCAAAAAAGGTTCCCCACTGCTGCAGCAGAGGCTCATGCACTAAGCTCTAGAGGTCCCAGGTTTAATTCCACCCACAGGCAACTGGAGTCTGCTGGCATTACAGATGCAGAGCGAAAACTTCCACCCAGAGAGGTGACGATGAAATCTTTGCTTTGGTGAGATTATGAAGTGAATTCAACAGGGGGCCGGAGCGCATGACCTATGAGGAGAGGCAGTGGGATTTTGGCTTGTTAGTCTGTAGAAGAGAAGAGTGAGGGGGATTTGAGAGCAGCTTTCAACTATCTGAAAGAGGGTTCCAAAGAGGATGGAGAAAGGCTGTTCTCAGTAATGGCAGATGGCAGAACAAGGAATAATGGGGATATTATCTAGGTTGGATATTAGGAAAAACTATTTCACTAGAAGGGTGGGGAAGCACTGGGATGAGTTCCCTAGGGAGGTGGTGGAATCTCCATCCCTAGAGGATTGAAGTCCTGACTTGACAAAGCCCTGGCTGGGATGATTTAGTTGGGGTTGGTCCTGCTTTGGGTCGAGGGTTCGACTTGATGACCTCCTCAGCTCTCTTCCAGCCCACGGATTCTATGATTTTATGAGTATCAAAGGTCACAAATACTTCTGCTTCAAATTAAAGGGTTGTTATTACCACGTGAACATCTGCGAGACTCCCATATGACATGTATTCAGAAAATCTGCATCCAGTCTGGTTCAGCTCAGGAATGTATAAATGTCAGCCGGTTATGGTCCCTGAATAACCCAGGGATTTCAGGAGCTGCCATACTTTAAGCACAAAAGCAGTCCAATTGAAGCCAATGAGACAATCACTGGTTTAAAGTTTGTCACAAGGTTAGGTATCTTGCTGAACGGGGGCCATAGTTTGGGTGACACTCAGTGCAACTAACGAGTGCAGCTAACGAAAAGAATCTTGTAATGAACTGGGTCCTTTACTGTCCTTCTCACCTCCTTCTGCTTTTTGCCTCTTGCCACGTTGTTCAGTGCATTGTTTTCTCGGAGTGAATCCACGGTGTCACCATACAGCAGTTTGATGGCTCGGACCAGGCGAGCGCAGGAGCGGCTGTGGTGGAGGTAGCAGTGCGGGTGGCAGTAATCAACATGGGTGCATATGAAACTCTGCTGGTTGCACAGCAGGATCATGACCTGGAACCCAAAGGGGGTGCGTGAGAGTTACTCCAAGTATAGGAGCACTAGTTTGGCAGAGAGAGAAGGCCCAAGACAAGCAGCGTTCCCTCCATTTCATGTAAAGACTCTTTTGTTACTGACCTCCGTTTGAAAAAAAAAGGGGGGGGGAGAGGCAGGGTTAGAACTGGTCAAATATTTGACCACCATTAAACACTAGGTGCCCTATTGTGGTTCTGAGTTGGTTCCATTCAAACAGGAGGGCTTCCCTGTTCCCAAACAGAAATAAACCCAGCCCCTGGTAACCCAGACCCATCTAGGGGTCCCCTGCAGCTGGTAGCTATGCAGGGTAGGAGTAGCTCCTGCAGCACTTGGGGACTGGAAGGTACCTTCAGGTCAAGGGATCTAGACAGGCATTAGTGAATGCCCTCTTACTCCAAACGCATAGCAGTGAAATACCCAAAGTCAACCGAGAAGGGAGGCAAGTGGAGCAGGGCCCCCCCGCCCTCACTCAGTACACATTTGCTTGTGAGAGGAGAGGTGCTGTGCATTAACAACCCACCCCATTTTACCCTGGCTTTATTCCACAACACTCCTTAAAATTCTCCAGACTTTCATCTATGTAGACTAAATACCAGGCAGGCAAGGTCACAGCAATATTCTTAGCTCCCTCTAGTCTATGCCTTGAATTGATGAGTGGGTCTATCCTGATCATGGGAAAATTCACCACTGCACTCTCCACCAGATGCAAGGGGATCAAGTTGTCCGCCAATGACTGCACCTTCAGGTGGCTCAGACTAGGAGTCAAGCCAATGTACTGGCATTTCTACGGTGGGTATGGTCATTAATAGTACAACAGCAGTGCCTGACAGCAAGGATGGACCCGCAGTTAGGATATCCGCTGAGGAGTGGGAAGGTCTGGGCTCAGTGTCCTGGGAGTCACTTGGTCTGAGTATTAGTGCCCCACCTGCAACCTGGAAATAACACCACTGTTCTGTTGTGAGGATAAATACACCGAGAACTCTGAGAAGCTCAGGTGCTTGGGACCATAGAGCTCAGGTTAATTCTGTCTTCTTTTTAAGTGAATTTACAATTTGCAAAGGTATGCAGATTAGGAGGCTGTTCAGGTAAAGAGAGAGGGCCTGACTGAGACTGCAGCCCCACTGTGTTAAGTGCTGTACACACGCACGGCAAGGGGTGATCCCAGGCCAAAAAGTTTATCATCTAAAGCAAGAGGACAGAGAAGTGGTGGGAGACAAGAAGCATTATCTCCCTTTTACAGATGGGGAGCAGCCACTCTTCTTCAGCTGCAGCCTATGGACACTTGCCAGCCCTAATGCCGCGCTAACTGAGCGTGAATTGTGAACAGTTTACCCCTCGTGTGTCATAATCATTCATTTTGAAACCCCAAAGTGCTAGGTCGGAGAGCATCTCAAGGGACCTGTACTTACATGCAGCCACGACATGTTTCGATGGTAATTCTCCTCCGTGCCTGTGCTACTCAGCACTTCAGGCTCAATGCTGGGCTCACTTGCACTCCAAGGGCTCCCTTCTTCAAAAGAAAAATACCCCATAATGTGGCTGTCTTCTCGGCTACCCCATGTGTTAAAAGCTAGGGAAAGTGCTTGTAAGCCAGGCCAGCCTTGCTGAGACCAATCACTGTGCATAGAACCAACTGCACTTGGAACCCTCCCGCCTGCCATCAGCTGGACTGGCAATTACAAGCAGCATTCACAGTCACTGTTAATTTGCCAGCTAGTCAGTGGGGAGCATTGTTCCCTTTCTGGCAGAGCGGGGAGGGAGTAAAAATACTGGAAACAAATTCCTGGCATCACTAAGATGCTGCAAATTAGTTCAATGATCTGCACTGACTGGACCGCGTGGTTACAAACGTCAACAAAAATCCAACCTGAAGTGGAATCAGCCTGCTGCCGCCGCCACCACCAGGCAATGTCACCATTAAGTGCCCAATGAAAAGACAATAATATAAAGGGGAAAAAATCCACACTCTATTCATGCTAATTCGAGAGAACTAGGGCAAGGGAGAGAGCTCTGACTTGTCACTGAACGGATCCCAGTGTTTCCTGCAGCCACCAGGGGTCTTCCATAATGCCCACATTTGAGAACACAAGTTGCTTTGGGAGGCATTTTACCATGAACATCAGTAAGGGTCTGGCTAAACTCAGGTTAGTCCTGTCTTCTTTTACTTTTTCTAGTGAATTTATGGTGTGCAAAGGTATCCAGATTAAGAATTAGCTTTCCTATTGAGCCACGAGAGAGGGACAGCTGACAGGGTCAGAAGGGCCTTTGGGGTTGGGATGTTAGTTCAGCCTCAGTTGTTATTCAATCCTTGACATCTTTGTTGACATCCCTATCACTTTGTGCCAATTGCGACAGAGATTTCTTGTGATGTGGACATAAAATAAATGTATAAGGACTAATTTTTGAAGGACATCGTATTAAAGATGTTACATTTAGATTAATCAACTAATCAAATAGTTGATGCTGGCTCTTGCTACATTTCAAAGGCAGAAGCGCCATGGGGAGCCCTCTGGGGCTGTTGTACATTTCAAAAGTCGGGAGGGCGGGGCTAGCGGGGCACTGCTTGAGTCCCCAGCTACCCCCTGCTCCTGTGGCTCTTCTGCTTTTGAAATGTAGCTCTGCTCTTGCTACATTTCAAAGGTGGAAGCACTGCCAGTTCCCCACTGCACCCCTATCCCTCCCCCCGCACAGAGACAGTTTTAACTGGCTTTTAAGCCTGCTCCCCCACTTGCTGCCTCTCTGACAGAGGCAGCAAGGATGGGGGAAGTGACTAGTTGAGTCAATTCGTTGCTTACATCCCTACATTGTACATAAAATAATTGTACAGTCTATTACACTCTCATATGACATGCATGTGTAGAATATTATATGATATATTATATAAAATATGTGTATATATATATAATATCATACAATATAAAATCTGCATGTATACACATGCAATATCTACTATCGTGGATAATAAAATGTATAACACAATAATATTATATATATTGCACATATAATGTCATATATATAATATATGATTTGTAAATGTTATATATCTATATTATCATATGATTCACGTGTGCGCACACATACACGTGTGCATATCTCCTCCTAACCACAGCATGAAATTGGCTGGCAGTCTGGTAATTTAGTATTTTAAGAGTTCATACACTAACACTGAGATTTAAATTGAAAATTTTTCTGTGGAGTAGAATTTACATTCCAGTGTGCACCAATGGCAAGATTTGAACTCTGGCCTTCCTGGGTGTTAGCTTAGGCATTCCATGAGGAGGGAAAAGATGACTGCTTAACTCATAGGGATGGCGATTTCTCCTACTCTAACCAATCTTTATATTTATTTATTGTTTCTGGACCTGCTTTAATCATATCAGAATCTGGATGCTGCCTAATAAGCCCCACTCCCTTTTTAGCCCATCTCATCTATGTTACCTATGTCAGTGACAGTGTCCCTGCTGTGGGACAGCTGCAGCTCCTCATTCTCAGACTCTGAGTCCTGCCGTGATAACTTGGTGCTCTTTAGGCTGCCGGCCCGGCGAATGCTGGACAGGGAACCCCCCTTCTTCACCCGGAAACTGCGGGTTCCTTTAATCTGGAGCAAGCGGGAGCCTCCTATCCTGATCTTCCTGCTGGAAACTGCATTAAAAGAATAAAAGAGGACTTTTCCCCCTTACTTTTCTCCCATTTAAAAAAAATCCTAGTCCCCCCGTCCCACCGACTCCTGATTGTCAGCCTGTGTTACAGCAACTTGACTTCTGTCAAGGAAGATGGGCAAGAGGGTCCCTCCAAAGCCAGCCAGCACCAGTGCAGATCTATCTATCACTCAGGACGGGATGCTTTACAGAAATGTGCTCAGAATCTTCTTCCTGTAAACATGTTACATCAGCGCCGGGCTTGTTTATATTTGCGATTAACCCTGTTTTGACCACTGATGTCCAGCAAATGGGTGAGCTGCACTGGCAGAAACCCCAAGCAAAGGCAAGGTACATCACAATTGGCACTGGTAGAGTTCATTCATGCTTGAAACTCAAGTAGACTCAGCTGGTGCCAACTGTGGCTTTCTTTGCTCAACTTGGAATTTGCACTGGTGCACATCCAACAGCTGCTGCCCACCAGCGGTTGAATGCCAGATGCAGACATGGCTTCTCTGACTCTCCTTCTGACTAAAGGTTTGCAAACCCAGATCTGCCCCTGTAGCAAGATCACCTAGTTCATTAGAAGAAGTTAGATTTGCATAAATCCCTGTCTTTGCATGTTGTTCTTCATCACTGGGATGTTTTAAAGGAAACTGTAGCATGTAGTTCCCCTCCTTCAGACAAGGCAGCAGCTTTCAGGCACTAAAAATACACCGAGACTTTTTTTGTTTCTGATGAGCACAAACATGAAATGGTTCAATGTTCAAAGCACCAATCATTTGCATTTTATTCTTCTCTTAATTCAAAGGCGAAACAATGGCAGCACATCAGTCCAAATGTTGCAACACTCAGTCATTAAACTGTTGATCTATTCAGAGAAGAACACACGAGATCACCTTTTGGTGCACTGTGCAAACGGGACTTGTATAAACCTTTTGGTATATATAAGAAAAATACATAAATATAATTATATTTGGACTTGAAAACTCAATCTTCTGAGCCTCAAAAACCCCTCTTAGTTCCCCATCTTAATACTCTCATACCACCCAGAGGCCCATTTTTCTGGTTTATCTTTCCTAACGATGGAATAGGCCTGGATGGGTCTCCTTTTTGGAGCTAATGAGCACTACTTATTAATTAGCCAAACTAATCAGTGTTGAGTGATTTAAGTATCTCGTTCTCTGTGACTGAACTGAGACTTAACTTATAGTTGGCTAGATTCTGTTAACCTCAGCACAGCTGCCGATATTCCCCTGAAATGCACAGCTGTTTTGGCACACCTAGTTTAGAAACTTCTTAGCACACAATTAGTACATAAACTTTCTGGGGGCTACCTGTTACCCTAAATTGGTACATCTATGCTTTGGACCTACCTGTAGCAGGTTAGACATAGTAAAATGGTAGTTTTTGCTTAGCTGTTAAGACACATCTGGGTTGACCAATCGAGCAAAGTAATTACCACTCAAGAGGAGATGAAAGGAAAGAAAGGGATTATTACTTGTCAAAAAGATTGGGGTAATGATACTGTCCTTTTGTCACTGCGGGTGAGAAAAAATTAGTTACAGTCACACAACAACAATTTTCAGCTAGACAATTTTAGATTCAGAAAGATCTCTTTGTATCTGATACATTTTAGCTCAAGTAAATTCCCAGTAGAGTAGGCTGTAGCCACAGCAAAGAACAGTTTAAAAAAATTGTGTATTTGTTTAGCATATTTCAGTACAATACTGCAAAGCGCTTTGCTAATGTATAAACTGAAATGCAGCCTCTATATCGGGATCATTTTTCCCCACCACTAAAACACAGCTGCCTCTGGGCACAATGTAGTAGCTTCGTAAAACTTGCATGGTGACATGACACCAAACCTCACAGCAAGAAGTGAAGCATGGCTTTTGAAACTGCATGGAGAATTTAGTTAGGGAGAATGAACTGGAATTGCTCTTGAGATAATAAAGATTTTACACTGTATCCAAAAGTGTGCAGCACAGTAACCATGCAGGGGCAAATTCAATCCCATGTTCTCACCGGTATCATTCCCTGCAGCACCTATTGTTTTGAGGAGGCCTCCTATCCATCTACCCTGACAGCCCATCCTTGCTTTTCTCAGAAGGTGTGATGGCCTCACAGCACAAGATGGTTGCAGGCAGTTGCTATGGAAGCCTTTTTAAAAATTAAAGTTGTATCCCAGGGTTCTAGGATTCTATGACTATTTGCAGCTTAATGGGATGCTGCCTTCACCATCAGTAGCCGGTCCATTCCACACACTTTTGCAGACAGTTTTACACATGAGTTTTGGAAACATTTCACATATGAATATATCTACTTGTGTATGTAATAGCAGCTTATCATGAACATGAATGCATTACAGGCCTGATCCAAAGCCCTATTCAAATTTTATATTCAAGGGAAATCTCATGGTTGACTGCAAAAGAAAGTTACTACAGTGGATAGCTTTGGATGATCTGCATTATTTAGCACACAAATATAATTCTTCACAAAATCCAAAACCATCAATTCCATCCCTTAAAAACATTGTTACAGAATGTCTATATCTGTGCATCGCTGTTACGAAAGGAATTTTGAACAGTTTGCCTTGCAAATCTTCTAACCTAAAACACAAACTGGACTGTCAACAGGTAACTGTCCAGAGCATACAGACTCTAATGTCAACTAGTGTAACTACTGACTGTGTATTGTATTGCAACACTTGTACCATCAGATAGTATGGGGGTTTTGCATGAGATGGTTTTAAAATGAAAAACATTCTGCTGCCCTCAGCAAACACAGTGAGCTCGAGCTTTGCTTGTACAGTACGCAATATGTTGGTAATATTAACTTGTTAGCCATCAAGAGCCACATAGGTAAGTGTTTTTCATGTAGTAGTAAAGAACCAAAAGTGACCTGGTGTTAAACCACTAATTCTGTTAAATGCCATGAACTCTGAACAAGTAGGTATTTTAACAGAATAGTGCAATCTTTCAGCCCATGTGTGGTTTTTACCCCACACTGAAGAAAATACAAAAATCAAATCAAATACTTCTGAGCATTGCACCGAACGGTGCTACTGAATTTACACAGTTTGCTTTTTCAAACGTCCGTTTGGTTCTGCTAATATCATTATCCAGATGACTAAGAAATCTTTGCTTTTCACACCCAGCATATGCAACATTACAGTTTAAAGATAGCTCAGAAAATAGTCAAGCCATGTGGCTCTGTGGCTTCCTGTTTTTTAGCACAGTCTATGGGAATGGAGAGACACAGCATACAGCATCACAGAACAAGCCCCAGGCACATGCAAGCTTCACTCTGCTGACAAACCTTTCTTCTCTTCGCAGCCGGTGTCAGATTTGAGGGTGTGGCTGCTGCTGTGCAGTGAGTCTTTTGAATCTTCGTTTTCATCCAGAATCCCAGCAAAGCTGATCTTCCTCTCATACCTGTGCCTGTCCAGCTCAGGGTCCAGACGCAACCTGCAGCTCTCCAGGTCCTGTAGCATCATGTGGACCACAGAAACACATGAATAGTGTGAGCCCTTATACTTTTCTCTAGCAACAAAAGATTATCGTTGTAGCAAAAACTGCCCTCAAATGGGAATCCTACTTCCAAATTCCCAGTTGGACTACTCCCTTCATCTCTACCCTGATACACTTTCAAAGCCCAATTGAATTTGGATCTCAACCACCGTGTGCCCAATGCAAAGGGGTATTGTTATGGTGGAAGGTATGAACAGCACCATCAACTGGGCTTCTGATCTATAGGTGATCTGGTTAACGATGATGAATGTGCTATGCACCTTATTTTCAGGACAATGGATAGAGCAATATAATGTCCCTTCAGATACCAATTGTTGGACTCACCAGGAGTGTGACTCTTGCACTTACTACAACAATCAGTTTAAGGTTGGTCCAGGGAGTTGGGCACCTTGGTTTACTGGGAACTGGGCACCTCAACTCTATAAGGCAGTGCTGCAAATCCCAGTTTAACTGGTTTAGTCCAAACAAACGTGGATGCAGACTAGCTGAAAGGATTTAATTAATTGTTCATTGCCCAACAGTGCACACCTGGCTTTAGGAAAACATCCACAAGTTGCTAAATGATCCAAGAGCATTGAGAGATGCACTCAGATCACATTGCAAATGAAGGCAAAACTTAAAGCAATTCAGCCCAACTAGTTTGGATGGAGTGATTTGCCTTTATCAGCAATAACAACAAAAAGGAAACAAATCTTTATATGCCCAATTCTCTTTAAAACCACAAGCAGGCCAGAAAGTTTTCTTTGCACAAAGAAACCCCCATTAACCCATATCTAACTTAAAACATAACATTCAGTGCAGATGATTTCCTGAATGTCATGGGGCCATAATTGTTCAGTACATTCACAAAGTCAGGCTAATGCTAATATTTCTGATACCCAGTGAGATTATGTTTTCGTCCAGCTTCTCATTATCCAGCAAGTGCTCCTCTCCTTTTCCCACAGCAGAGTGTGAAAAATTTATTAATCAGAAGCATTTCTTGTGGCTCAGAGACATAGATTTCTATGGATCCTAATTAGCCAGGATGTTCTTAATTTCCACACATCTGTTATAGTCAGATGCATTTTCACCTCTAAGACCCTGTGGTTTTGTAACACTGCCATTTATTATGTGGTAAAATAGTCAACAAAGAGCCATATGGATTTTCTCCTTTGCTGCATAGCTTTTGACTGATTCATTTCATTGGAGAGCTATAAAATATTTTAGCAACCAACTTCAAAATCTAATTGCCATGATGCCACATCATGTCAGCCTGTCAGGTAAATTGTCATTAGTGAGGTACTGAGATTTAGGTGTAAGACTTCTGTTAAAAATAATGGGAATGGTGGATCTTAATTGTTCAGCCTTTTGTGGAAACTTCACCACAATTAAATTCCTGACACCCATCTATGCTTTTCATCAGATTTATGAGGAAATTAACCTCATAGGAAAGTCTCCATCTCTAATTCCTGTGGCTCACTTACCACGAGAGGCTCAGTACGTGGCCTGGGCATGTAGGGGAACGTCTCTCGAAGGAAGGTGGTAATCTCCAAGAGAAGTTGGCATGCTGCCATCTTCAGGGCAAAGGGGCAACAACATTTGGTAGGGTTTACAGTACCTGGGAAATGAGATTTGCTTGGTAAGAGAATACATGATACAAAATGTGGAACCAAGAATTGATGGACACACATGGAGCACAATGCAGGGTGCAAATGAAAAGTGTTATGATTAAATTCTAGACCCCTATATTACTTTTCTAATATTAAAAGGACAGATCCATGCATGTATCTATCTGTTGGCACAAATCCCATATACAGTGAGGTATATTGTTATCAAAACATCCGCTAACTTGAAGTGGTCTGAAAATATAAACTCTACATACATTATTATATATTAGCATAACACAGATATTTTATGCCCTTTAGACTTTTGCATTGATGGCAATCATTGCTAAACTTGTGTCCTCAATGAACATGAACTCAAACCAATAACAAATCAGCAGCCAGCTGAAATTATAAGATTATAAGATTGGGAATGGGAAATCATATACATCATTGCGAATTAGTCAACGTAGAAGTTCTGCTAATAACTGTCTAGAAGACTAAATAAAACAGCAGCCCTTCACTTTTGTTCTACATAATGAATACAAATGTTATTTAGGGCGTGGGCAACATCGGGCAGGTTATTGCACCATCAAGTGTTTGGAAATTAGTAAAGTACAAATTTCCATGAAAGAGGGATTTAGCAAAGCCAAGTATTTATATGCATGCTTGACTTTACAGAACTGGAACTACTCACATGCTTAAAGATAAGTGCATGTATAAATGGCTTTGCTGAACTGGAGTTTACATGCTTAGCTTCAGAATTTATTATGTTCATGATATTTTTTCAGCTGGTCCACCACCACTCCATACTTGAAAAGTATGAAGTGTCCTTGTGACATTTTCTTTTTGGTGAACATACAGAAGGGAAAAAAGCTGGTAGTTGTTTTGGGGTCCCTTGTAACTACTAACAATGCTGATTTTTTTGGAATGTTTTGGGCTTGTCATTTAATGAACCATCTACATGTAATTTGGAGATTTTATGTTTCCCCTGGTTTTTCTCATATCTGATCCTGTTGTCTTTCACAAAGAAACATGCAGATATTGAACAAACAAGGGAAGGTTTCAGGGATGGAGAGACCTACTAGATAGCTACTAGATGAAGCACGGTTACGTTTGCCTCACTTGCAAGCGCGTTCATTTATTTCACCTCTCATAAGTGATGGAGAGTTCACAGAAATTAGAATGATCTGAACAAGCAGAAACACGGGGAATCTATGGGGTGTTGGGGAACCCAAGGGTGTAGTCTATGGTCACAGTGGGCCAAGGCATGCCTAACAGACACAGCCCAAAATTCCATGGGGAAGCTCTAGAGCAGATACTCTGCTTGTTACACTGCAGAGCGTTCTACTAGGGATACAGTGTAAGCCAGCAGAAGGATTTTTACCAGCATAACTACCTCTGCCCCAAATGACAATAGCTAAGGAGACAGAAGCACATTTTTATCAGCATAGTCTCTTCTGCACAGAGGGTTTTGCTGTCATTCAGCTAAGGAGTGTGATTTGTTTTCTCACTGCTGGCCAACATAGTCAGGCCATCAAAACACAGAGTGTAGACTAAGTCACAGTGGCTCTCTGAACTTCCTTGCCCACTAGCTTCCCCCATGAACCTATCCTATGCAGTAGCCCGGCATCCTAGCCCCGTCCTTTTGGAGTACCTGGCACCAGGGGGGAGTAGGAATTGAACAGACCAGGCTCTCTCAATCACAGGGACCTCTCATGGGTCATTTAAGATAGACAGGGAAGGTTCCTTGTGCATTCCACCCCTTGATGTATACAAGCATCTGGGTCAAACAGAATGTGGCCCAGTACAACTATCCAGGGTCACTTAGGCTCCGCCACTGTGGTCAGGAAGAAATGGTATATTATGAAGTGCTGGGAAGAAAATTCAGATACTGAAGGCCTGATTTTCCTCTTGCTCAGTGATTTCACATGAGTAGAATTCCATTGCCTCTACCAGAGTGGCCTTTATGCAGTGAAAAGAGCAGCTTCTGAACCACAAAAAGGAAGTCAATTGATACATAAACAGCACTAACATATTACATTCAGTGGAAAAACAGTAGTATGCATACACACACACACACCAGTACATTACAGCACACGCATATACAAAAGTGTTTGGGGACAACAGAATGTTCATTGCTATCTTTATCTATAGTCTACATCTGTATGTGATGTCACTGTATTGATTCTGATTCTAGATCACATTACAATTTGTGTGGCTATTTACTTCCGGAATCTGTGACTCTCTTTAAAATGAGTTTATTTGCACATTTGGTACGTTGTATGTTTTTAATCAAATTCTCTGTACCGCCTCACTATATATGTGTGCTAGCATCACTACATGGAAATTAAAATACTTAAATCAAAAGCATTTCATGAAGCTATGTCAATTTACACCAGCTGAAGATCTGGTCTGTCAATATTCACAAAATTCAGGTCTGGCTGATTCTGCAAAAAAATGCTTTGGTTTTGTATTTTGGGAAGGACATCTTTGAAGAGGGGGTGTCAGAATGGTATACAGACACTTGAGCCTCGAGATAAAAGATGTATCAGTTTTCATTTATAATCACAATCTACAGTAATTGGAACGGGTTCTCCTGCATTTTTTATGCTATTCTTTTCATTGTCTCTTACTGCTCCTACGCATGTGGTGTATTTCACATCTAGGCACAGGAAAACAGGGAAGGGAATTGGTGGGGAATACAGTCGGGTGGGAAGAATATGAAAGAGAAGAAGAAAATTAAGTGCTCCTAAAGCAGAGGTTCTTACAAGCGGGGGTTCTTGTAGTAAAGGGAGTCTCCTTACTATCATCTAAAAAGTCTTCCTCCTCATCCTCCTTTCTCAGTCTCCGCTTGGTCTCGTCATCATAAATGAGGCCCAGCAGGTTGGCCGGGCTCTCACTTTCACTGTGGCACAGCTCGTTGAGTCGGATGCCAATTGCCTGCCGACAGTAAAGAAGAAAATGAAAGCACAAGGGAAGGAGAACCGGAGGGAATTCACCTGGACCCGGCCCTTCTGAGACAGCTGGAAATTTCATGTTAAGAACACAACTTTTTGGTATTTTTTAAATCTCTATGGCAATTGAGAAAACTAAGGGTGGGGGTTGGATAGAGGGGTGGAATCACCACTAAAGAAATTAATTTTTTTTTGTCAAAATAGTTAAAACTTTATCAAAATTTAGAAAGGGTTTTTATATTTCTACTGGAGGAGGGAACTTGGCAGAAATTCCATCTGAATTCTCTTCCTTCCCCTGACTATTTTTTCATCAAAATAATTTGCCGCTGAGGATGGATGGTCGCTGGTTTTGATACAGTCTGGAACTTAGGAGACCTCCTCAGTGATCTTGGGTAAATCACTTAGGCCTGGATGTACAAAGACTTTTAGGCCACTAAGGCTATGTCTACACAGCAGCGTTATTTCGGAATAACTGATGTCATTCTGAAATAAAATAGTCCGTGTCTACACCCAAGCAGTTATTTTGACACAATGTTGAAATAATGTCGAGCTGGAGGACTGCTTACTCCGACTCCTGTAACCCTCATTGTATGAGGAGTAAGGGAAGTCGGGTGTAGAGTGCTCTATCTCAAAATAATTGCTGTGTAGACAGCGCCAAAAGTCGAAATAAGCTATTTCTACTTCTGCTACACAATTAGCGTAACTCATGTTGTGTAGCTTATTTTGAGTTTAGCCCTGGTGTGTAGATGTGCCCTATCTCTCATGGATTTCAATGGGAGTTCAGCACCTTCATACCTTTAAAATGTGTCCCTTAGCTTTTCTATGTCTCCGTCCCCATCTGTGAAATGAGAATAATAGCAATACCCTACTTCACAGGGAATGGGGAATACATTACAGATTGTGAGGCACTCAGATAATACAGTGGTGCATATAAGCAGTTAGGTGAAAGAGAGATTC
This sequence comes from Pelodiscus sinensis, assembly GCF_049634645.1. Classification (NCBI taxonomy): domain Eukaryota; kingdom Metazoa; phylum Chordata; order Testudines; family Trionychidae; genus Pelodiscus; species Pelodiscus sinensis. The sequence goes on along the minus strand of NC_134717.1, from coordinate 57,769,683 downwards.
CCATTGGAGAAAGGAAAAAAGCCTCAAAATGTCACCAGCCATACAAATAAACAAACAAACCAAACAAACTTTAATGTTAGTGTAGCTGAGGTTCTGAAGGCAATGCTACAACTGGGTCTGTTAAGAAGGAGAATACTTAACATTAAGACCATTTGAGAACTCCCAAGGTTCTTTCCAAAGTATGCTGTTTGTAAGCAATGTACATTAAAGAGAACATGGAAAAGCACACGGAATATTTTACCTTGCTATAGAATCATTTTGTAAAATAGGAAGCGGTAGTCATTTCTGACTTTTAATAACAATTTGGCATTTAGGTGTTCTAGGATTTAGAGGATGTTCCTAAGAGAGAAACTAACACTAATTTTCAGACCCTCTGAATCTCAGAATTGGCACACCAAAGGCATATAATTAATTTGCCTTGGCTAAAGTGAAGCCAAGAAAGAAACGCAGTCACAAATAGGTATGATTAAGGCTCATTCCCACTGCTACCGAGCAGTTGCTGTTAAATGGAGATGATAGACTCTGCGAGGCGACAGAAGAACGCGGAACAGGGAGGTTTGCAAGCTGAGCTGGATGGCTGTCAGCCTCAGTTATCTGTGAGGTTACACATAGCTGAGTAAGCTCTAAATCTTCCATATCATTTCCTCCTTCCTCACATCAGTGTTTAAGGAAGAAATGCCTTGCTTGGTTTTCAAACACACAGTCAATTTACCACTTGTTATTACTGCTCTGTTGTCTACCCTGATTGATGATAAAACAATTATCTATATAACTAATTTGTACTGAATTCCTAATATGAACTGATTACTGGAGTTACCCTGGGCTAGTCTGGCTAATGGAACAAAGTACAGGCAGTCCCCGGGTTACATGGATCCGACTTACAAATGGGGTGAGGCAACCCCGCACTAGCTGCTTCCCCCCAGCAGACCAAGGAGACGCGAAGCTAGCGCCCGCCCCAGCAGACCAGGGAGACGCGAAGCGGCTTTTCTCAGCAGACACCTCAGCTTGAGAATAAAGGACTGAGGGAAGTGAGGTGTGGGAGAATAAAACTGAGCTCTGGAGAAATGTTTGGCTAGAGTTTCCCCTACAATATGTACCAGTTCCGACTTACATACAAATTCAACTTAAGAACAAATCTTCAGTCCCTATCTTGTACGTAACCCGGGGACTGCCTGTATTACAAGTAGGAGGAGGCATCTTGACAAAACAAGCTTCAGGAAACGACTGACTAGACTAGACTGACCAAAGCAGGCTGAAAAGCCTGTCACTCAGAGTCTGTGACGCTGGTGGGAGCGAATTGGCTCACTTTGTAACAGGCCCGTTACTTTTAGTGGCACTCTGAATCCTGTCCAGGTCAGTAGTGACTTACACTTGTTATTCTGGGAGAGCTATTTGGGACCTTAGGCTGGGTGGCCTCAGACTAGTTCTTTATCTGCCCCAGGGTTTTATAATGCCAGCCCTCATCACAATACTTAAATGACTCTCAGTGCCCAAGTGTATCTCCACAAAAAACCATCACCACAATTAACACAACTCGGCAATCTTGCTGGCAGTCTGAAGGAAGAAGCCAGGGACTAAATGGGCTTGGAGGTTGACCTGCCTCTAAATCCTACTGATCCAGCCCAGAATCTCCCTTGTGGTGCAAAAGCTTCAGGTCCCCCCCGTGAGCCAGGGTGGCAAGTCGCAGGTTGCTCTGGGATCCTCTGAAAGTACAGAGCTTATGTAGTGGCTCGTATGCTCCCTCGTGCTGACACAGCCGGTATAGCAAAGAGATGTGGTTGAGGTTCCTTATACCTGGGCAATCCCCAACTAGCACCATGGCCTCTTGAGGGCATTAATAGCCAGCAGAATTTAAAACAACTTCTAAGCTGCAGCCACAGGTTACACCAGAGGACCAGCCTTGCCTAGTTAGTGCAGGACTGAGACAGCACAAAAGCTGCCTTTGGAGCCTCCTCCTGAAGAGTCTTGTATGCTCCTCAGCTATCCCCAAGGAAACAGCGCTAGGTCCAAGTGAGGTGGGAGGCAGCGTGGTGCTGCAGCTGACCATGTGTGCCAGCCTGTGGATAAACAGAAGACATCCGTCTCCACGGAGACCAATATGGCTCCTCTCAAGAGCACCAGACAGGTATTAAACATGTGGAAAATGCTGCACTGTCAAGAGCTGGCTCTAATTTGTCCCTACCTTAAAGTAGAATAAAAAAAGAGAGGGAGAGGTGCAAGTAATAATTAATAAAATCGACCAACCAACAAACCATAACAGAAGAGCATGCTCCCTCTGCAGGGCTGCTGCTAAGCAATTAGCTCAAAAACTCCACTCCAATTTCCACACACACCCTGCACAAAATGTGTAGAGGTAAATACAAGAGAGAGGTGCTGACTCTTTCTGCATTTGAAACCCATAAGACAAAAATCAATATTGGCTGCAGGGAAAGACATTGTATGTAAAAGCTTCCAAAAGAGAATTAGAAATAAAATGGAAGCTAGAACATAAACTGAAAGGTATCAAACATCCCAAGCCTCTCTCTTTGATGGTGTTCTTATACCCTGCGTGGTAACAGAACGTGTCTGAAGGCTAATAAGAACCACAGCCATTGCAAAGCTGCTCTTTAGAGTAATTGTGCCTTTAAACCAGGGGTGGGGAACCTCGGGCCCAGAGCATGCCCCCGAGGCCCAGGGCCTCTCCCAATATTGGGAAGCCTGCACTCATGTTCCAGTCCCCCCACTACATCCCATAGGGCTGGATCACAGGAAATGTATTAGGCTGCCCACCCCCAGGCTACGTCTACACTGGCCCCTTTTCCGGAAGGGGCATGTAAATTTCACTAGTCGTCGTAGGGAAATCCGCGGGGGATTTAAATATCCCCCGCAGCATTTAAATAAAAATGTCCGCTGCTTTTTTCCGGCTTTTAAAAAAGCCGGAAAAGAGCGTCTACACTGGCCCGATCCTCCGGAAAAAGCGCCCTTTTCCGGAGGGTCTTTAAGTAGGAATAAGACCCTCCGGAAAAGGGCGCTTTTTCCGGAGGATCGGGCCAGTGTAGACGCTCTTTTCCGGCTTTTTTAAAAGCCGGAAAAAAGCGGTGGACATTTTTATTTAAATGCCGCGGGGGATATTTAAATCCCCCGCGGATTTCCCTACGACGACTAGTGAAATTTACATGCCCCTTCCGGAAAAGGGGCCAGTGTAGACGTAGCCCCAGGCTCTGGTGTGTGAGGGGAATGTGGGGAGTGTCTTTCTCCTTCTCATTCGGGGGCCCACAGTGAGGGTTTTTTCTGCTTCTCACTTGCATGCAGCCTTCAACTGATCTGTCTGTGGGTCAGCGGCCCCTGACTCCAAAAGGTTCCCCACCTCTGCTTTAAACAGTACATCCTTCATTCATACCACTGGGGACATGGGGAAGGTTTCACTTTTGGTGACTATAATCTGTATTTGTTATTTAATATTAGGGAGGAAGGTGAAAGGAGGAATTAAAGAGACATCTCCTAGCTCTCAAGAAAGGGGGCAAATCCCAGACCTCTCCCCTCTTAGTATTTCACAGTTCTCCTCTGTGGCTGAGTGTGCCAAAGTTAGGGTTGCCACATGTCCAGTATTGACCCAGACAATCTGGTATTTTTGCCTCCTGTCCGGTAAAAAAATTCAGAAAAAAACAGACATCTAAAATGTCCGATATTTTCTGATTTTTTTTCCTGGACAGGAAGCAAAAATACTGAACACCTGGCAACCCTACAATACACTCGGCGACTGGGCCCAGCCCCAGCACCCGCCCCCAACCTCTCCCCCTGCTCCCGGACCCCCTGCTTACCTGGTTCCGCAGGGAAGCTGAGTTCTGGCTTGATCAAGAAAACAAAATGGCTGCTAGCAAAAATCCTAAAGCGCAAGAGGAACCAATGCCTTCCCTGGGTCTTAGTGCTCAACCGCTCCCCTGTCCCTATCGCTATTCTGACTCTGCGGGCACTCTGAAAAGGGCCATGCTGTTTTAATATTTAATTTTAATTTTTTTTTTTTGCTCAACAACTTTGGTCTCCCTCCCCCCTCTTTTTTTCCCCTCAACAGAATTTTTCCCCCAGTGTTTTTTTTGGGGGGTCGGGTCGGGGGGGGGGTCGGTATTTTTGGTTAAACCATCTGTCAACCCTAGCCAGAGTTGGGAGAAGGGGGATGGCAAAGCAACCCTAAAATGTCTTCAATTTGAGTTGAAGGGTGTTCTTCCTGAACATGCCTGATTTCTGTTGCTGCAGGTTTTTATACCTTTATTCAGCAAGATCAGCTAGTTCTAACCCAGATGACCACGAGGTAAAATGAAAGCATTGACACAGATGCGAATTCTGCGTATTTACATCCATGGAACCTACTATTGCTGCTATGTTAGTAATCAGCAGAGTTGCAGCAAGAGCCAATGGAAGCCAGAGCCATCAGAATTTTTCATGTACCCCTCCCCATGTGATCTTGGGGCAGGAGAAAACCCAGCATCTCAAAACACTGAAAGACCTTTGTACTAAGATAATCAATCATGCGTATTCATTGGCAAGCGCACCAACTAATTCCCTTGGCATGAGCTGCGCCTCTCATATCAGGGACAGTGGGTCTTTGGAACCTAGTTCTCCAGAGTCCCAAATCTGGAGGCTCCTTTCAAACAAGTTAATGTGAAACCAGAAAAGCCCACCTGGAGAGGGATGAAAATGCCCACAGGAAAAAGTGCTAGTTCCAAATGGCTGCACTTTGACGCACAGATCTTTGAGGCTTGGGAGGGGAACCCTCCTGTACCAAGCACTATTCCATTCCAGTGTAGCTTTTACCAATTCTTGTGGGACAGCAGCTGCTGTGACTATGATGGGAGAAGCAGTTTGGAATTCGTACTGCTCCTGTGGACCCTGGATTTAAGTCCTGATCCTGGTGCGCCATGAGAAAGTGCCATGACTCTATGAGCGGTAACCCTTTTTGTATTCTCTATCAGGAGCGGTCAAACAAGCACTTTGTGAGTACGGCCAGCCTCTCTCTCAGAACCTGGAGAAAAGGGCAGGCTCAGAGATGCAGTCCACCACGGCAGCCTGGTAAGCAGTCCTATCCTGGAATAAGACATTCTGGGAAATAAAAGCAAGGGGAGGGCTCAGTGGTTTGAGCATTGGCCTGCTAAACCCAGGATGGTAAGTTCAATCCTTGGGGACCTGCTTAGGGATCTAAGGAAAATCCATCAGGGAGGGTACTTGGCCCTGCCATGAGGGCAGGGGACTGGCCTCAAAGTCTCTTCCAGCTCTATGAGATAGGTATAGCTCCATATAAATCTTGCCTTTTCCACAAATAGGGTAAACATATTAGGAGCAAGGCTGTGCTCATGACCTTTCCTAGAAGGTGCAGAACAATTAAAACAAGTGCCTGCATTTTTCACGCCTTTGATTTGTTTTTAATTACTTTTGAGGCAGACACCTCTGAAGAGTGTCTGAATTAACCTAGGGGACTATGGATCTCTTTGGCTGTCCACATGGAGAGGCTTACATAAAGAACACGGGCTGGGGAACTTTTTTTTCCAAACTCCAACATATGTATTTGTTTGGCTTGACACTCATTATACAATAGATCTTTGCTTTTATTAAAACAGAAGGGTAAGACAAAACTCTCTGAAAGCCAGAAACTCCGGCTTTCAAAATGCTGGAGCTCCTGCAATACAACTAATGAGAAGGAGAGTAAAAATGAGTTTTCCCCTCTGTTTCCATGATGCAGGCTTCCAGGCACTTAGCAGGTAGAGTCTGGCGTAGTTCCAGTGGAACCAGGCTGATTTATATACGCTGAGAATTTGTCACTACATGTCTAAAGTGGATGCCAGGAGGAAGGTTATTACATTTTTGGCCCCTGAGCCATTGGGATTTGTAATGCTCTACTCCATTTGATTTGTCATTCGATTTTTTTAACGTAAAGAACAAAAGGTGAAAACGTACATCTCCCCACTGGTAGAAGAGTTTGGCTGCATTCCACTGCAGCTTCTGGTTCCGTTTGTTCCCCACTATCGGGGATCGTCCCCGGGACAGGCCTTTCTTAGTGATATTCACATGGTGCCCCTTCATCCACTCTGGCCAGTTGCCACGATTGCAGCGGTGAACGAAGCGAGCACATTCAAGGAACAGGGCTGCTCTTGCCACCACAGGTGCTTCCTGAAATGATTGGAAAATTACATTAAAAACCATGAATCAACCAATTCCACTTAAGAGTTGGCATTATTCGGACTGGTTTGCAAATAAAAAGCAACTTTCTCTGGAGGACCACAGTTAATGTGAAGCTCCTTTGGATAAGGTCTCTGCTAGCATCAAATCCCTGACCTCTACTTTTCTTACTTAGGACACAAGACCAGGTCCATTAGCTAGGAATTTCTATGCCTTGGTCAGCCACTAGATGATGGCAAAGATCCACACTTATATTAATATGGTTACAACAGCAGATGTCTATTGCTTTCTAATCATCCTTAATGACACCTTGTTTCCTATAACTGGTGGTTTACCTCACTCATAATGGAGAAAGAGAAAATAGGCTGGATAAGAGTGTGAAATAATCCAAGATGTGCCTGAACCAAACCACTAGATTTGAATACTTCTGAACCTTGGGGACGTTCAGATCCAGATGTGGATTATGTTTCAGTCCCCTACATCTACAACACACCAATATAAATACATAAGAGGTTTTGGGTTGGCCAGAAGGGAGAAAATAACAATAATATAAATCAATCAATCAATTCTCACTAGTATGTATGCTGCAGATATAATATACTGTACTTCCATTTTCTTTCCAGTTCTTCCTGCATATTAATAATAACTTTTTTATTGGTTTTTGCAAATAATGTGTTCACATAGCAAAAATAAACATATATATGCAGATCTTGACATGGTGTTTTTCTTGACCTGTTATAGCAGTATTTAGCTGCATACCGTGCCAGGCTACAATTAACTGTTTCCCTACTTTATTAGAAACCCTTTTGCATAACTGCTAAAACTGATTCAACTGAAACTTTCTCCATTGTAGTGAGCCACATTTTCAGATTAAAATGACAGTTTGGGCACATGTACAACAGCATTCGCATGCATGGTCATTTGTTGTGCTAGGTGACAAGGGTGCGGATGCCTTCCTGGAGGGTTGCTATGATGGTGGCCAGCATGATCTGTACTGACAACAATTAGACACGAGAGGATCAAATTCTCTGCTTGTATAAATCAGTGCAAAACCACTGACTTCAGCAGGAGTCTGCCAATTAATGTCAGCAGAGAATTTGGCTCACAGCAACCCTCAGTTTAGACACCAGCATGCTGTTTGTTGAGCTACTCTCATCTTTGGCCAGCATGGGAAAAGACAAGAAAACCGAACTTCATAGCACTGTCTACATGGTGCTTAGGTTAGTGCAATGATGTTGCTCAGGGGTGTGAACATTTCACACTCCTGAGTGATGTAGTTATACCAACAGGGATCTGTAGCATAGGTCTGGTGAAGGCGTATCAAGGGAAAAGGGGACTGAGGCAAATAAAGATAGAGTGTATGGGAATAACAAGGGTTAAATAAGAAGGATGGGCCAGTAGCTGAAGTACTGGAATGGGAGCCGTCAGTCCAGCTCCCTGCTTTACTACAGACATCCTGTGTGACCTCGGGCAAATAAATTTGAGTAACTGAGGAACACAAAGAATTTCTGAGTTATGGAAATAATTGCACTTCCTCTCCTCACAGGAGCGTTGCAAGGATTAAAGGTTGTGAGGTGCTAAGTTACTGCAGTGATGGAATTGACAGAAGTACCATGGACAGACAAATGATCTGCCTGCACACCCTTGGAGGTCCTCCAGGACCTGTGGGGTATGTCTAGACTACATGGCTCCATCGACAGAGCCATGTAGATGAGTTTACTAGACATAGGGAAATGAAGCAGCAATTTAAATAATCACCGCTTCATTTACACCAAAATGGCCACCGCGCTGTGCCGATCAGCTGTTTGGCGCCACAGCGGGGCTGTCTGGATGTGCCGCGGTCAACAAGGTAAGCCTTTGTCGACTGCTCTGGTAAACCTCATTTCATTTCATTGTCGACCGCGGTGTATACAGACTGCCCCACTGTGCTGCCAAACAGCTGATCAGCACAGCGCAGCGGCCATTTTGAATCTCCGCTCCATTTTCCTATGTCTAGTAAACTCATCTACATGGCTCCATCTATGGAGCCATATAGTCTAGACATACCCTTGGAGATCCTCAAGTCTCTGCATCTGCTCCAGGTAAGGTTCTGGATAACAGGAACAATTAAGCTATTACACTGATTTACTCAATACTGTTCTGTGGTAATCACTTTCAAAGACGGTAACTTTTGATAAATCTCTCATCCTAAAATCACAACTCAAGTAACAGGGAAGATGGCCCTCCAGGGCCTAATTCTGCAAACCCTTCCTCACTTGTGAAACCCTTGCAAACTAATGCAAATAGTCTGAGTGGCCTTGAGTAGATGGGGAAGGATTGTCTTCCCAAGTAAGGCTGTGGGACTGGGCCTCTTGTTCTAAGGATTCTGCTCAGATGTTCCACATTTAAAACGTGGAGCTGGTCGCCCACAGAGAAAAAGACCCTGCTAACTGTGGCAGTGTGCAGATTCCCTGCAATAGCTTACCTGGTGCTCAGAGCAATCAGAAGCAGCAGGAAAGGAAAGATGAAGAGATGACAGAATGGACAGGAATGGATTCACATCACAGAGAAACACATCACAAATGGAGAGAAATGAATCAGGCAGGCGATGCGTGGCTGAAAAGAACCACAAGTTACCATGGTTACTGTCAAAACTCAACACAACAGCAAAATCCTAAACAGCGTTGCCACTTCCTATGGAATTATTTTTGCATGTCATCAAAGTAAAGTCTCCACCTTTTTACATTCAAATTCCCATAACATTTTTTTTTGTACTGTATAAATCAACCTAAATAAGAACTCACATTTCTCTTAACAATTCATATTTTACATAATCCCATAGGGGCTTTTCAACCGTCTGTTCAACTCATGCTAGCTGGCTCAAATTAGAATCAAAATGTGATAATATCATTAAGGCTAATGTTTGAAATCAACTTCACGTTACACAGGTTTAAAAGGAAGGCACTGAACATCTCAGGTCAAGCTTCAATTATGAAAGGTTACAAGAATCTGTTTACATAGTTTACAAGCTACAGAGGGTACATAATCAGCATTGTCACAGATTTCGGTGTGTGAGTTGTTAAGCGGCAGAGAGTAAGGCTATGTCTATACTGCAGCGCTATTTCGGAATACCGGAGGTATCCTGAAATAGCTATTCCACATCTTTTGAATGCGCCCATTATTTCAAAATATAATGGGCTCACTATTCCGACATCCCTGTAAATCTAATTCCACAAGGAGTAAGGGACGTTTTGGAATAGAGATTTATTTCAAAATAAGTGCTGTGTAGACAGCACCAAATTTCGAAATAAGCTATTTCGAAATAACATCGAAATAAGATACACAGTTTGTGTAGCTCAAATTGCTATCTTATTTCGACCTATGGTGCAGTGTAGACGCACCTTAAGTGTTCTCTGGAACGCCACCGATAGAGTGTATGGAGTCAGAATCAGTAGCAGTGAAGCAGATAGGTACATGGATGGTGTGATATGGACGAGCAGTTTGCTTAAGTTAGAATCAAAATAAGATCATATCTTTCTACTGCCTGAGCTCAGCCAGTCCGGTAGAGATTTGGGACTAGAGAAAATACAGTTCCACTCTTGACTTCTCCAAATGTCAGGTAATTTTGCAAGTCTGATACTGCCATCTGGTGGTAACTCTCTTGTGGCTACCCCTTTCCTCATAATGACAGTTCATAAGAACATAAGCAAATTTATTCAAACACATTTATTCCCTATTCCCCCTTTTCCCTCTTCTGGAAAAAAATTATCTATTTTTGAAAATAAACTGTTAGTTGCTTGTGAAAGATGTCAGACTACCAGCTGTTCTCTCTTGCAGTATAACCATAAGGCAAGGATATTGTGGGCAGCAGCTAAGCATGTGTACACATCCCAAGCCACCACTGGGCATGGAACCAATAGTGCAATGGAGCAATTGCTCCAGGAGTAAATGGTTAAGTCCATCTCTCAGCCCTTTCAGCACTTGGGCTTTCTGTAAGTACTGACACTGGTGTCAAGTATTGCCATTTGCATCAGTCAAATCTGGTCTAGGATAAAAGTAGGTTGTTACAGCCTATTAGTCATCACATGATGATCAATCCAATGTGAACAAAGCAGCATTGACTTTAACATGTGCTAGGTCATGATAAAGAATAGTCTGCCCCTACAACTTAACTGGATCAATTTAGCATGTTACAGGCTGTGACCCTTCTCTACATTACACTTTTTAAACATGCTCATTAGAATATTTCAACCAGCACATTCTACAACACACCTTTGATCCTAATGCTTTGATGGTGGAATTTATCCACAAGGGACTAGAGTGGCATACCAAACACATTCCACTTACATATTAAACAGAATTTCAAGGACTAACAGACTTCATTTACTACCAGCCCCAGCTGAATTTCAGCTGGAGGCAAAAGAGTAAAATGGTCTGTAACCCACTATTAATTCTCATAGAACAGCTGGTAGCCCATGACCACACCACTTTACAAAACTGAAGTAGGAAAGGATGTCACTTCTTCTAATCTTCAAGGTAGCCTGTGGTTCAATGTATATAATAAATCACTACCTTTGCAATACCTATGTTTCTTGTTCCACTTCTCTAATTTCTCTAAATTACAGTGACAAACATATTTAAAGTATCTGTGCTAATCAAAGATTGTTTGATCACTTTAGGAATTATTTGTGAAAGAAGCATGAAAAACATGCTGAGGAAAGTCGAACTAGACCTGAAATTAGAGCTGATTGCCCCTAATTTTTAACAGTTGTCATAGCAACATGGCTAGGGGAAATCATATAAAATAACAAGCTTTTAATTTGCATTAAATCTACATCAGGCAAATGTTTCAAAAGCTTGGAAACAGTTTAAAAATACACTTTGTGTTAAACTGTGTTTCTCTGTGCTTTAAAGACGGTGAAAGCATTTTTTCATAATAGCGTAATTTGCCTGTGGCCAAAGAAGTAAAATAACATACTGACAGCTTTTCAAAAGTACAGTGACTATGACATCTTAAAAGCTAAAACACCTCACTGGCTGTATTTATAAAAAGCAAATGAAATGCATTAAGGATCCTTCTTTCTTGCAGATTAAACAACAATGAAGAGGCCTTGGTTTTGGAGACATGTTTGGGCCAAACTGGATGCAACTCATACCCACAGCTTCTCAAGCAATAAAACATCTATTTATGGCAGGCTACACAGATCAAAAATGATCTGCCAGAATATGAGTAGAAAGGTCCAATGCAAGAACCCGGGATTGACCAACCAAATGAACTGATTTCATTGTCAGACATTGCGATTGTCATACAAAAAAAGCTAGCGTAGCTATAAATATAAAGGGAAAAAGAGGGTGTAGTAAAAATTATACTGATTTTGACACATGTTGTTATTTTTCTCTTTGTAGCACTAAATCTCTACCCCAACTTCCCCAAAATGGGGCAAGTTATTCATCCCAGTTGTTGGTCTCTGGTTCAGTGACCAGATCATAAATATGATTCTGTGCTCTGTGCCAAAAGTAGCTATCCTTTCAGAGACTACAGAAAAGACAGACTCAACAGAAACATCAAGAAAACAAACAAAGAAAAGAGAAGATCTCTGGAAGTTTTAATATTTTAAAAGCTCTGCCTCCCTTTTCCAGACTCCCAGCTAGCTAGCAAGATGCCAGAAAGAGTTAACTCTCTGTAATTCTCTTATTAGTTCAACGTTCTTATAATAATAAAGGCTTTGTAGTCATACATAATTCACAATGATAATTAAGGATCCCCTCAACTTCTTGCAGAGACATGCCGTCATGAATAATCTGTTGGCTCACGCTGGAACCCTTTAATATAGCTCCTTGATCATTTTAGGGATGCTTTACTTTAGGGACAATAAAATGGCTTCCAAAAGAGGAAGATCAATGGGTGCTAAATTAAGGGCAGCACCAGAAATTATTCAAATCTACCTTTTCCTCAGATTTCTTTCAATGCCAGTTCTTCTGACCAGGACATCTGATCTTTCTAGGCTTGTGAACTAGAGCTTAACACCTTCATTTTTACGAGCAAACCTCTGACCTTTTCAAACACAAAAGGCAAAATAACAAAGGTTCAGTCAGGCCCATATGCAGGGGGGTTCGGAGAGTCCCTCATGGTCCTCGTTCCTGGGAGAGGGGCTAGGGAGGGAGAAATCAGCCCAAGTCTTACTCCGTCCAGCCATACCCCAAATAACAGAGACTGGATTCACAGCCAGGCCCCTGGGAGCACACGGACAGGAGCTGTTACACACCTGGTCCCTGCTCACATACACCGTGTGCCCTCCCGCTCCGCACTCTCCCTCTTGTTGACTCCAGAGGAGAGTAAGGCTGGTGGGGGAGGCTTGCCCTCCTAGCCTCCAGGTTCAGGTAGCTCTATTCTCCTGCCTCCCTGTCATTCACCACATGCTTATTTCGAAATAAGCTATTTTGGAATAGTTATTCCAGAATAGCATGTATACACCACAGGGAAATCTTCCCTAATGGAGATGTGCTGTCTCGATTCAGAGCCCCAGGAGGCACTGGGGAGGAATAACTTAGAACGGCCCTGATGAGGGGCTATTTCAAAATAGCAGCAGTGGAGCAACTACACACGGCTTATTTCGAAATAGCTATTTCGGAATAGGTGTAATTCCTTGTAGAATGAGGTTTAGAGAATCCGGAATAGGCCTTCCATTATTTCAAAGTTATTTCAAAATAACAGAATGGCTGTGTAGATGCTCGCATTGTTGTTTTGAAATAATGCTAGTTATCTCAAAATAATGGTGCAGTATAGACGCACCCGAAATGTGCAGCTATGAGGGCTTGGCACATCTGTTAATCAAGATCCAGGGTCTCAAATTAGGTATCCAGAAAATGGGGAACACGTAATTAGTGACCACATGTGAAAAGTCTAAGTGACTTGCCCAGTATCACATAGGAACTTTGTGGCAGAGGCAGGGATAGACTCCAATTCTCCTGTGTGACATTTAACTGCCTTACTCACAAGACCAACCCTTTTCTTCCTGCAATCCCCCGCCTCATTCACTAGACAACTGCCAACTTCTGCCACAAATCTGACAGAGGACCTGCATGCCACAGACTCCTTTGCTACACAAATCTGACTCATTTTCAGAGCAGGCTCATCCTGGGCAATGAATGAAGCAGGGCTTTCATGGAAAAAATAGAATGTAGCTATGCAATACAAAATATACTAAACACAGAGTATGCTTTTGTGGAGACTACAGTTAAATCACCATTCTTATTATTGCCTAATTCTAATCTCAGTTATGCTCTGGCTTTACAAATATTGCAACTGAGGTCAGATTCCAGCCCAGAGAATTTTTCAGGATATTCTTATATCACTCTACTTATGAGACCACCAGAAGCCTCCAATGGATTTATAGCCTCCCAGCTGGCTATATTCTATATCCTGTATCTTGATATTGTAATAAGCCGTTTGCAAAGGGACAGCTACTGACTGTTCATGCACTTTGCAGCATGAACATAAAAACATGTTAGCGACAGTCTTATGAAGAAGACTGGTATAATAATGGAGACCCATTTTCTATGCGTGTTTATACAGTCAGGCATTAAAACTTCAGCTAAGGTTAGTAACACTTCATATTTATATAGCACTTTATCTGTTCAAAGTGCAGTACAGACATTACCTAGCGACGGCGGCATTTCAGTACTCTCCAGTTCGTACATTATTGCTCAGCAGTAAGAATGCTTGTGCAAGGACTTACAAGATCGAGGGCAGCTGCCAGGATGGAGGCATCAGGAATAGTGCCCGGCTCGCAGCAGTTTAAGAGAAACTGAAAGCGTTTCATGCCTTGTCGGATTGCTCCCAGGTTCACTACATTCTTGGATTTCCCACCTTCCTGGCTGGAGGCCAAGTGATCATCAAAACTGTGGCAACCTGAGGAGGTAGAGAGTACAGAGAAGGTTTGGGGAGGGGGGGGGGGGGGAGAATGAGGAGCAGAGAGGAAATGGGGAACACAGTACCTTACAGATTAAAAAAACCAAAAAGAGTTTTTTAGGAAACCTGGCATGCATGAGCCTACCCCTTCCCTCAACTTGATATATTATCTGAGCATGTGTGACAATTTCCTGGCACCCAGTGACTAAGATGAGGTGTGAAAACGGTGAGCCTGATTCTGAACATGGCTCTGCTGGCATTAGTCCAGAATGGTTCCTTGGACGTGGATGGAGATGCTCTAGATTTACTCCAGCGTAAATGAGATTAAGAGTATGGATGGTCCAGGGTCATTTTTAAAATATGTAGTACCAAGTCTTCTGCCTGTTTGGGCTCTCAGACTCTCTCCTTTCCCCCCACTTCCGGGTCAGCCTATTTAGATTATTTTCATTTATTGGTCTCTACCTTAGTTTTTCATCCTCCTTTGCCTTAAGAAAGAATAGGCATTTATCCTCGCCTATTAATTTAACAAATGTTATATTATATTTTGAGCAGGACACACAAGTAATAATTCTTGAAATGGACAAGGCAAGGATAAGGCCTAAACCTTCAAAAGTGACTAGTCGTTTTCGGGAGCCCACCGTGAGACACCTCATATCAAGGCCTGATTTTCTGAAGGAGCTCAGCATTCACCTTCTGAAAATCCTTTAAGAGGCCTCACACATGGTGGAGGCTCCCAAAATGACTAGTCACTTTTGAAAATGAAGTCCATGAAGTCTCCTTTGAACATAGTAACTTGTTGCTTTTATGGGACAAGTCAGCTAACCACAGTGCAGAGTGGAACCAAGGTTCCCCCGAAGGAGGGAAATAGGTAAGCAGAACTCAGTAAGTGACAAAGCTGGTGTTGCTTGTGGAAGGTACATGAAAGAAATACTAGACCATCCCTGGCAGGAGCTTATTTAACCCGCTCTTCAATATCTCCAAGGATGGAGATTCCACAACCTCCCTAGGCAATGTATTCTAGTGTTTAACCACCCTGGCAGTTAAGAAGTTTTTCCTAATGTCCAACCTTAACCTCCTTTGCTACAATTTAAACCCATTGCTTCTTGTCCTATCATAAGAAGTTAAGGAGAACAATTTTTCTCCCTCCTCCTTGTAACACCTTTTTAAGTACTTACAAGCTGCTATCATGGTCAATGAGAACCTATGAGCACTTCTACCACCTCTAAGGAAATAAATCTGCAAAGCCTCAGCACCTCAGTAGAGCTGACTGAGGACTAGATGGGACTCAGAGGAGAAATCTGAAAAGTAGTTTCAAGTCTAAGATGATTGCCATTCACCACAATCAGTGTAAACTCTCCACTTCCCTTTGCAAAAGCATATGCAGAATCAAGCTAAAGTCAACTATATCCAGATTATAGGTTTTCTTGCTCTTCTTGCAAAACTATCCCAACTTCCTTTAGCTTCTATGATGAAGTAACTAACTCTGTGGATATGGAAAAGTCAGTGGTTGTGATATACCTTGACTTTAGCAAAGCTTTTAATACGGCACAATATTCTTGCCAGCAAGTTAAGGGAGTATGGATTGGATAAATGGACTGTAAAATGGATAGAAAGCTGGCTAGACTGTTGGGCAGAGATCAACGGCTCGATGTCAGGTTGGCAGTCGGTATCTAGCGGAGTGCCCCAAGGTTCAGTTCTAGGACCAGTTTTGTTCAACATCTTTATTAATGACCTGGATGAGGGGATGGATTGCACCCTCAACAAGTTTGCAGATGACACTAAGCTAGGGGGAGAGGTAGATATGCTGGACGGCAGGGATAGGGTCCAGAGTGACCTAGACAGATTAGAGGATTGGGCCAAAAGAAATCTGATGAGGTTCAACAAGGACAAGTGCAGAGTCCAGCACTTGGGACAGAAAAATTCCAAGCATTGCTGGGGACCAACTGACTAAGTAGCAGCTCTGCAGAAAAGGACCTGGGGATTACAGTGGATGCGAAGCTGGATGTGAGTCAACAGTGTGCCCTTGTAGCCAAGAAGGCGAATGGCATATTAGGTTGCATTAGGAGGAGCATTGCCAGCAGATCTAGGGAAGTGATTATTCCCCTTTATTCGGCTCTGGTGAGGCCACACCTGGAGTACTGTGTCCAGTTCTGGGCCCCCCACTATAGAAAGGATGTGGATGCATTGGAGAGGGTCCGGCGGAGGGCGACCAAAATGATTAGGGGGCTGGAGCACATGACCTATGAGGATAGACTGAGGGATTTGGGTTTGTTTAGTCTGCAGAAGAAAAGAGTGTGTGTGTGGGGGGGGGGAGGGGGGCGGGAATTGATAGCAGCCTTCAACTTCCTGAAGGGAGGTTCCAAAGAGGATGGAGAAAGGCTGTTCTCAGTGGTGACTGATGGCAGAACAAGGAGCAATGGTCTCAAGTTACTGTGGGGAAGGTCTAGCTTGGCTATCAGGAAAAACTATTTGACTAGGAGGGTGGTGAAGCACTGGAATGGGTTCCCTAGGGAGGTGGTGGAGTCTCCATCCCTAGAGGTGTTTAAGTCTCAGCCTGACAAAGCCCTGGCTGGGTTGATTGAGTTGGGATTGGTCCTGCCTTGGGCAGGGGGCTGGACTTGATGACCTTCTGAGATCTCTTCCAGTTCTATGAGTCTATGATTCCTTGAATTACAGGTGTAAGGAAGAACCTTTCACTATTGAGAAATCTTACAGAATGTTCAATAATAAAGCAATTTAGAACTTCAGGCTAAGGACTCTAAAGGTACTTCTACATAGCAGTGCTGCACATCTACACAGCAAGCCATTATTTTGAAATCATGTTGAAATGGAGGATTTCTTACTTCAACTCCTGCAACCTTCATTTCACGAGGAGTAAGGGAAGCTGAAGGAAGAACACTCTTCCTTCGACTTCCTGCTGTGCAGACAGCGCCAACTGCCGAATTAAGTTATTTCAACTTCAGCTACGCAATTGACGTAGCTGAAGTTGTGTATTTTTATTCAACTTTTGCCCTGCAGTGTAGATGTGATTTCTAACACGGCTCTTAGCAGACAAAGGATACCATCTTTGAAGGATGTTCTTTACTTAGGGAGAGGAGAAAAGCAGAAAACTCCAAGTCCATTAAGGGACCTTGCCATTAAGATTTACCTTGGACACACATAGGGTGTATCTAGACTACAGGGTTTTGTCGACAAAAGTGGACTTTTGTCGACAAAACTATACCTGCGTCCACACTACCACTGAGTTCTGTCGACATAACGTCGACAGAACTCAGCAGTTTTGTCGATGCTGGTAAACCTCATTTTACGTGGCATAACGCCTTCTGTCAACAGAGTTTCTGTCGACAGAAGGTGTTATTGCATGTAAACTTTCCTTTGCGTCTACACTACCATGTCGACAAAGCAGCTTGCTTTGTCAACAGAACTCAATGTAGTCTAGATGCTCTTTGTCGACAGAAGTTTTGTCGACAGTATCTGTCGACAAAACTTCTGTCGACAGAAGCCTGTAGTCTAGACGTACCCTTAGATAGTACAGTGACAGGCCCAGAATAGATACTACTAAGAATAGAAACTATTAAGCCCAACCATGCAAACAAAGATGAATCAAGTTTAAAACGTCTTGTATGAATGAATGTATGTGGCTATCCTATATCCAGCTAAGGTATGCAGAGCCCAACAATAAAACATTTTTATCTTGGGACAGATTTAATCCAAATGAGAAAAAGAAAAGAAACAAAGAGGATGCTTGTATCAGTGAGTGACCATTCCTGCCTTTTCTTCCAATGCCTTTGTTTCCTAACTACCTGGCATTTTTAACCTAATAAAATGCCCATCCTATCACATTATCTTGTTTGGGCTATAGACAAAAACGATTTCCCATTAAACTCATCTCACCAGTCTCTCAGAGTCATAATACGTGCTGCGCCTCTAAGCTGTACAATACAGAAATTCACTGCCCTAGTGCAAGGTGCAGGTAGGAATGCTTTAAGCCACCTTTGTGCTCTCCTAATTTTGGGCTGAGCCACAGCCATCAGTATAATTCAGACACGTCTGCGGCCCAGTTTCAGTTGTGGTCTCCTCCCTGGTCTTCTCTAAGGGTGGAAATACTGAACAGACTCTCCAAAGTCCTGCCTCTTCTGGTCCCGCCCTGGTAATGTACCTTCCAGCCCCCAGCCCTTCACCTTTCCTGGGGCTTCTGAGGGGGTCCTGGAGAGACAACTCTATGACTAGCTCATGACCTGTACAGGGGGAAATCCCCCGGACACAAACAGGGCTTTGAGAGTCCTTCTAACTGGCATAAAAGGGTCAGGGTAGGGTGAGGATCTCATTCTTGATTTTTGGGTCTCCACGGGTCCTGGGCAAGGTGTGTGTGGAGGGGGAGGGGGGGAAGCTCCACGCTCCTGGAAGGGGCAGAGCCTCGAGCTGAAGAGGCCAGCCAGCCCTCAGTGCCACCCAGAGCAAGGCAACCCCCACCCATTGGCATGGCCCAGAGCACACGGTGCCACACTCCTGTGGCAATTTAAAGGGCCCAGGGCTCCTGCTGCTGCTGCTACAGTAGTCGCGGTGGCAGCCAAGAGCCCCAGCCCCGGACTCTTGGCCAACTTCTCTCTTTGCCCCCTCACAGAAGGGCCTGGCCTGCAGTCTTATCTCTGGGCTACATTTTGCTAGTGAGGGGGACAAGGAGAAAGAAAAGGAGGGGGACATTAACCACCAATCTGTTTTGGGTTCTTTCTATAGTCTGATCACCTAACCCAGAGGTCCCGGACCACACCACTTCCCGCAACAACCTTTGGCCGGCAATGGTGACCACAGCCAACAGGCTCCGTGATCGCCCATCCCTGCGGAGGCACAGGGAAACAAAGTGCCTCATGTCCAGCGACTGGCTTGCCCTTGCAAGCCACAAGCCAGAGTTTGAAAAACCCGACCTACCCTACTGTTCTGGGACTTCATCCTGCTCCCACTGAAGTGAATGGAAATTTTATCATTAAGAACATAAGAACGGCCATAGTGGGTCAGACCAATGGTCCGTCCAGCCCAGTATCCGGTCTGCTGACAGTGGGCAATGCCAGGTGCCCCAGAGGGAGTGAACAGAACAGGGAATCATCCAGTGATCCCTCCCCTGTCGCCCATTTCCAGCCTCTGACAAACAGAGGCCAGGGACACCAATCCTACCCAGCCTGGCCATCTCATTCAGGTCAATGAGAGCAGGAGGAGTCGGCATTGTTATTCATCCAGAAACGGATTCCTTTCCATCCCCAAAGGCAAACAAGTTGCCAGCAGCTAATGGGGCAGATCCTCAGCTGGGTAAACTAGCACATCTCTCTTTGCTTCCATGGAGATAGTTTGATTTTCACTAGCTGAGGATTTGCTTGGTTAGTGGAAATCAGTGCCTGTCCTAAAGAGAGAGCTGCTCATCCACAGGGATGAGATGTTTGCAGCTCCTATTGGCTATGGATCACTATTCCGGGCCGTGGGAGCTCCAGGAAGAGGCACAGATCAGGGCACCACTTCCTGAAGCTCCTATTGGCTGAGAACAATGATCCACAGCCAACGGGAAATGCAACTGCCTGTTCCTGTGGAGGTGTAGATAAATATAGCGACATACCAGGGGCTAACCCTGGGGAACCAAATCTGCCCATTTCAGTACTAGGAAGAGACTGGCTTTGGTACAAGGGTTTGTCTTGCCCATTACCACTGGCAGGGGCCACAGAGACTATGAAGTTTGGTTCCCCTCTTTCCCCCCATGCTTGCCGATGATGAGATGAGCTCAACAAACAGGAAGCCAGTGTCTAAACTGAGGGCTGCCATGAGTCTCTGAGGCAAGTCATCGGCCTGAGAGTACAGGACTCACTCAGGTTAAGGAGGAGCGTTGTCACACTGGATACTTTCTTACTGACTTAGGGTTTGGGTGGAGATGCAAAGATGTTATTTATAGCAAGCGGTGACATCTTTGATGACAAGACCCTGGTCCTGATCTCATTTACACTGGTGCGAATTAGGAGCATGGTCACTCCCTGGAAGTCAGAAATGCTTCCGTGGTGTTAGTGAGATCAAAATTCAGGCCTTATCACTTTCTGTATGAAGCTAAGATTAGAAAGACATACTCCTACTTGGTTGATACTGCTATTCCTGACTTTGTGATTCCCGTGCAAGCCTGTACCTATGATGGCAAAATGAGCATGTACAGCCATGGTATAACATCAGATCATGTCAAACGTCATGTCAGAGAATGGAATATACCATAAAAATAGCCGAAGCAATGGAGGAGGGGACTCAAACTCTTTGTGTGTGTTTTTAAAACAGACATAATAGAATGTCAAGATACAAGGTTTGTCTCCTTGGTAACAAGGATCAGGTTTCGGAACTGAGTTTGGATGACTGCATGATACTTGAAAATATAATATCCTCTTATTAAAGCACTCTTCAGACAAACATCACTGCTTTAAAAATTGCATTAGGATCAAATATTATTATAACTATTTCTTTTGTTGAGAAAAAGGGACAGCATCTCTTTAGCGAATAGTACGCAGACATTAGACATGCAAACACAGAAGAAAAGAGATAATTAAAACAAGGTTTATATAGAGTTTTCCATTCAATTGGTGCCGAATCTTGCTAAAATTGTTATATGGTCACAAACTGGACTAAAGAGCTGATAATAATTATGAAATGAAAGATTCACACACCCTCTTTTGGACTAAATCTTTGTTTTTGAAGTAAATATAACATTTTCAAGTGCGCTGATTCGGTTTAATTTGACTTTATTTTTTAAAGGTCCAAATGTTATATTACTTTAATTTGAAAAGATTTGATTTTTTTATTTCCATGTTCTCCACATTTGCCAGAAATTTTTGAAAGAAAGAAAGAAAGAAAGAAAGAAAGAAAGAAAGAAAGAAAGAAAGAAAGAAAGAAAGAAAGAAAGAAAGAAAGAAAGAAAGAAAGAAAGAAAGAAAACCCTCATTTCTAACCATCTTTTTCTTCTGTGTGATGAAGCTTGGATGGGTATCTTCGGCAGATACGCCATTTACCAAGACGCTTGAAGAAATTCTCCTCTTCATCTCGCCCATTCTCCAAACCAGCTCCTGGTCCACCTTCTGACAGCTTCACTGCACTAGTGAATTTCACCTGAACAAGTGAGGACATAAGATTCATGTTCTGATGTGCTATGATTTCTCTACCAACTTTGCCATAGCAATGCCATATGTAAGGACAGGCAGTGGTGTGATACATTACTATAGCAACACATCTGGAACTGTGCCCCTTTGCACCAGCTGAAGATATTCTATAAAGTGTCTAGGTAACAATTCCCCTTCTTTCACACAGATTTCATCCACATATGACTGAGGGAAGAACTAGTATGATCAACTAGTAAAATACATTAAGTATATTCAGAGGACCTATATACCTCCTTGAAAAGAATTAGTAGGAGAAACGATAAGGTAATTACATTGACACTTCATTCCTGTGACACTGTTTATATGGAGGACTAAAGAAGGCACGATGGCAAATCCCTAGATAGCCTATGACTAAAATGAAGCATGGTGCACATTTAACCCAGTTCTCTTCTCCAGAAGGAAATCTTAAGATGCTATTAGGGATGTAAAATTCCGATTAGCCACTCAACCAGTTAAACATTAGGTTAATCTAACGTTTAACTGGTTAACCGACTAAGTGGGATTCCAGGAGGGGGACTGCTCCAGCCCAGTTGAAGCAGCCCCTAGCTCAAAGGGCTCCTGCTTCCAGCCCTGTTCACATCCTTAGATGCTACTGGATATGACAGTTATTACATGCACGTTCCCCCTTTTCATTGCTACAGTAACACCATTTTGCTGCCACCCTTATTGACTCTATCAAACTGCCTCACCACTCTTAGCCTTCCAAATCACATGCATCCTCACAAAACTGCTTTCAGGAGTTCCCTGATTTTTCCAAAGTTGCTTTTCAAGTGAATTTCTAGTGTGTCCTATACTACAGCACCACACACCACTTAGAAAAACACTGAAGGAGAATCATTACTGTCCAATTATGGACTTTCTCCACTCTGCTCCTCCCTCTTCTCAAAGGAAGAGGAAAAGTCACCTGAGACTTTTAACCTTTTTCCTTGAGGGAGCACCAGTCTTACTTTATGTTTAAGGGACAAATCCTGCTGCCTCCACCCTGGTGGGCTTATGCTGGCTAGATTTTGGGATGGAGCCGGATTTAGGAGGTCTGCACAAGGGAGAGCAACCTGATAGGGCACAGAGGGTAGCTTCACTGGGTCTCTGTGCATGGAAGCATGCAGGGCAGGGAGGAGAGTGGGTGATTCCCACCACTGGGTGGGTTTGCTGGCTTTTCACTTCCGTGAGGGTTGGGGTTGATGAATGCTAGGATCAAAGAACCAAAGACTTTCATTCAGAACAGCTTCCAAGGAGCAGCTGTGCTACCACTCCATAGCCCAGGGGAAGAATGTCCTCCCTCCCAGTGTTCAGCATAATATCTTGGCTAGAGGAGAAGGATTAGATATGTTCCTAAATATGGAAAGACAGATGCCTCCTAGCTTTCGCAGATACAGAGCTGTACCACTGTGGGCACTTTACTGAAAGTCCCAGCTGATAAGGGTTTTGTCCATGGGTCCCATCAGGTGCAATATGCATGCTGATCACAGTATTTTCTCTGGGACCTGAAGTGATCTATGAAGTATGGATGTGAGTGACTACCCAATAAACATATGCTTATCGGGTAGTCGACTAGTTGCTTCCCCCCACCTTTCTGCCTCTATCAGAGAGAGGCAGCTAGGGGGGAGCTGGTGCTGGGGGGAGCTGGCTTAAAAGCTGGTTACCCCCAGCACTGTCTCGGGGAAGAGGGGGCAGGGAGGCAGAGGCAGAGCGGGGGAACCAGATGTAAGCCAGAAATCAATAGATTCCCAGCTCGGGCCCAGTCCCAGATGCCGCGCCTCTGCTTTTTAAATGTTTTAAGAGCTGCCAGGTTCTCAATACATTTAAAAGATAGGGACGCAGCAGGGGGGACTGGGAGCAAGCCGGGACAGCGGATTCCCAGCTCGCGCCCAGTCCCTCTGCTACGCCTCTGCCTTTTAAATGTATTAAGAACCTGAGAGCCTTAATATATCTAAAACACAGAGCCACAGCAGGGTTAGTTCCCAGGGCCAGGAGCTAACCCCACTGCAGCTCTGCATTCCCCCCCCCCACCCCGTGGTCTACTCAATTAGCTGATTAAACACAATTTAACATCCCTGCTATGACGTAGCCAGATCCTAACCCTTTATCTTTTCTACTAATCTGAAATGATACATTTACCTTGGAACTCTGCCTGATGAAAGACAGACGATCTACAGAGCTGATATCCAGGAGGTCTTCCACCCCGTCGGCCAGCCCAGACAGGGAAGAACGTTTCAGCCAGTTCCCTGATGCAGATAAAGCCAGTCAGGACAAATCTGAAATTGCTCCAAGCTGCATATATTAGTAATACAGACTTATTTCTCTACAGCACTGAACCAATCATACTGTGACATGAGAAACGGGTGAAGGATGAGGCTTGTTCTTGCTACATGCATCAAAGATCATAGTTTAATTCTCAACATGTGAGGCTGAGTTTTCGGATGGTAAAAGTTGAAATATCAGGAAGAGTCAGTAAGAAAGGATATTCATTCTTCCTTTCTTACTGAAGTCTGCTTAGTAAGCTTCTCTTAGGGTATGTCTACACTACAGCACTAATTCGAACTAACTTAGTTCGAATAAGTTAATTCGAACTAAGCTAATTTGAATTAGCGCATCTAGACTTAAAAACTAGTTCGAATTAGCGTTTTGCTAACTCGAACTAGCATGTCCACACTGAGTGGACTCTGAACTGAGGTTAAGGATGGCCGGAAGCAGTGCCAGCAGGTCATCAGATTAGGACTTGGAGTGTGGAGCTGCTGTCTCAGGCTAGCCGAGGGCTGTGCTTAAAGGGACCCGACCCCCACCCTGGACAGACAGTTCTCAGGGGTGCTCCGCTTGCAAAGCAGTCCTGGCTTGGAGTGCCCTGAGTGCCCACACTTGGCACATCACAGCACTCGGGGGGCAGAAGAGTTTCCCTGGTGGTGCCCAGAGTGGTCACCAGGGAAAGCTGGGGAGGGCTAGCCTCCCACTAGTTCAAATTAAGTGGCTACACAGCCCTTAATTTGAACTGCTTAATTCGAACTAGGCGTTAGTCCTTGTAGAATGAGGTTTACCTAGTTCGAATTAAGCGCACCGCTAGTTCGAATTAAGTTCGAACTAGCGGTTTGCATGTGTAGCGCCTATCAAAGTTAATTCGAACTAACGTCTGTTAGTTCGAATTAACTTTGTAGTGTAGACATACCCTTAGAGAGGAAGGAAGGTCCAGTGATGGTTCTAGTTTAGAATTTGGGAGCACTGGATTAAAGTCCCTGTTCCAACACTGTCTCTCCTGTGTGGCCCTTGGGCACGCCTGTAAAATGAAGATAACAGCACTTCCCTACTTCAAGAAGTCTGCAATGAGAATAAATATACTGAAGATTGAAAGGCACTCAGATTCTACATGTCTTTGCAATACAATATCCAACACACACACACACACAGAACAGATCTATTATCTTTGCACATGTAGTATAATATAATAAAGGGACATACATTTACCTATGGGGAGTTTGAGTTTCTTTCGGAGCGAGATCCGTCGAGAACGGGAGCGGGAGCGCCTGTCGGTGGTTGTTCCAGAGTGAGCAGTGGTGCACTCAGATGTGTCCTGCTCTGACTGGCTGCTGGTATCACTTGCTGCACTCTGTGACTTGAACATCTTCCGCCAGAAGTCTTTGCGTCCCAGAACTGCCCCTTGCATCTGTTCATCGCTGAAAGAGAACCCAACACAAAGGTAACAATTCCTCACTGTGGTTTGTATGCTGCTAAGCACATTTGAACAAGTTTCTCCTCTTCTTTTACCTCTCTTTGTTCCTTGGCACTTGTTACTCTAAAAATGTAAATGTATTCTTCTTGATGTAATTTCTTGTCAGAGAGAGTATATCTACACTACAAAGTTAATTCAAACTAACAGACGTTAGTTCGAATTAACTTTGATAGGCGCTACACATAGAAACCACAAGTTCGAACTTAATTCGAACTAGCGGTGCGCTTAATTTGAACTAGGTAAACCTCATTCTACAAGGACTAACGCCTAATTCGAATTAAGTAGTTCGAATTAAGGGCTGTGTAAACACTTAATTCGAACTAGTGGGAGGCTAGCCCTCCCTAGCGTTCCCTGGTGGCCACTTTGGGCACCACCAAGGAAACTCGTATGCCCCCCTCCCGGCCCCGGAGCCCTTAAAGGGGCACGGGCTGGCTACGGTGCCCGTTCCAGGTGCAAGCCTGCCAGCACCCAGCCAGCAGTCCCTGCACCTGGCATGGCACGAGCCAGCCACCTGCTGCCACCCAGCCCTCCCCCTCTTCCCGGGACCAGGCTGGCGGTTCTCAGGAGCCTGCCCAGGTCCGCAAGAGGCGGGCACCCGCCTGGGCTAGCGCAGAGATCGTGGACCTCATCCACAACCTCCGCACTAGGCACAGGAAAGTGGCCGTCTAGGGCAGGATAGCTGCCAGCCTGGCCACCCAGGAGCAGGTTGGCATTAAAATGGGGTGGTCCAGTGAGACACCCCGACCCTGAGCCCTGAGCTTAGAACATAAGAATGGCCGTACTGGGTCAGACCAAAGGTCCATCTAGCCCAGTAGCCTGTCTGTCGACAGCGGCCGACACTAGGTACCCTGGAGGGGATGGACCGAAGACAATGACCAAGCCATTCGTCTCGTGCCATCCATCTCCAGCCTTCCACTAACAGAGGCCAGGGACACCATTTCTACCCCCCGGCTAATAGTACTCCATGTACCCAACCTCCATGAATTTATCTCACTTCTTTTTAAACTCTGTTATAGTTCTAGCCTTCACAGACTCCTGCAGCAAGGAGTTCCACAGGTTGGCTATTTGCTTTGTGAAGAAGAACTGTCTGTTATTAGTTTGAAGCCTGCTACCCATTCATTTCATTTGGTGTCCTCTAGTCCTTCTATTATGGGAACTAATGAAGAACTTTTCTTTATGCACCCTCTCCACACCACTCATGCTTTTATAGACCTCTATCATATCCCCCTTCAGTCTCCTCTTTTCTAAGCTCAAAAGTCCCAGTCTCTTTAGCCTCTCTTCATATGGGACCTGTTTCAAACCCCTGATCATTTTAGTTGCCCTCCCCTCTCCCAACCTCTCTCTTCCCCTCTCCCACCTCCTTTTCCCAGTCTCCCTGAGTTTTGTTCAATAAAGAGAGTTTCTATTTTTGAACATGTGTCCTTTATTTTGTAAATCAGGAAGGGGTGCTAGGGAGGGGTAAGTGGAAGGAGGTGAGGGAGGAATGGAGCACGAGCCCCGATGGGAGGTCTGGGATGGCTCTGCAGGCTCCTTGGGGTGGAAGCTCTCCTGCAGCCTCCCGATTAATCCCTCCTCCTGAATGGCAGCCTGCGGCAAGTGCAGCCGGGCCGATGGCCAAATGCTGTGATGTGCCGAGTATGGGCACTCAGGGCACTGCTAGCCAGGACTGCTTTGCAAGCGGGGAACCCCTGAGAACTGTCTGTCCAGGGTGGGGGTTGGGTCCCTTTAAGCACAGCCCTCGGCTAGCCTGAGGCAGCAGCTCCACACTCTAAGTCCTAATCTGATTCCCTGCTGGCACTGCTTCCAGCCATTCTTAACCTCGGTTCAGTGTCCACTCAATGTGGACATGCTAGTTCGAATTAGCAAAATGCTAATTCGAACTAGTTTTTAGGTCTAGATGCATAAACCAGGCTACTGGGTCCTTCATGGGGGACTATCCATAGAAGATGCTCACAATCCTAACTGCAAGAAGATGCATTTGAGCCCAAAATGTATCAAAAGCTGGGCAGTGTTAGCCAGGGAAAGGAAGTGGCTAAACTCGTTGGGAGAGAGTTGACTTAATGCATCTCCTGGCAGGGCTTTTATGTACTAAACCTACGCTGCATCCAACATAACCTCTGGCATAAGTCCACTTCCAGAGTACAGCATTCCACCCTAGTGCAGGCAATGTAATGTGCCCCATCTGTGATGTCTCTTGGCCCACAGTTTTTAATCTTTCCCAGCCCACTACTTGGAATGGTAGGAAAAGTTTTACCTCACCACCAGCATGTCATTTAAACATGTGGGTTATCAGTCTCCCAGGGCATGCGGCATGATGATTTAACTATCAATGGGAAAGCAATGCCTACAGAAAACTTCTCAGGCCACATATTAGTCTTCTATGACAGGTTTCTAAGAGTAAAGAATAAAACTAGAACACCACAAAAACTAGCTGAGTTGAAACACTTCTAGCAATATGAGATTTTTCAAGAGCCCCGAGTTTGCTCATGACCTTCAGACTGGGCAAAACCTCCAGCTAAATCAGACTAAAAGCATAAATCAATTCACCATTCATTTGTTTTATTTAACTACTCTTACCACACTTGTTAACTAGAAAATGCTATTTCCCCTTAAACCACAGCTGGGTTCCTTCACAATCCATCTCCCATTTGATCTCGCAATGAAGCCATAATGTTGCCCTTGTTAATGGGTAGCAGGTTTAAAACTAATAAAAGAAAGTTCTTCTTCACACAGTGTGTAGTCAACCTGTGGAACTCCTTGACAGAGGAGGTTGTGAAGGCTAGGACTATAATAGAGTTTAAAGAGAAGCTAGATAAATTCATGGAGGTTAGGTCCATAAAAGGCTATTAGCCAGAGGATAAAATGGTGTCCTTGGCCTCTGTTTGTCAGAGGCTGGAGAGGGATGGCAGGAAACAAATTGTTTGATCACTGTCTTCGGTCCACCCTCTCTGGGGCACCTGGTGCTAGCCACTGTGGGCAGACAGGATACTGGGCTAGATGGACCTTTGGTCTTACCCAGTACGGTCATTCTTATGTTCGTATGTTGTGATTACATAATCATTTGCATGGAAAAAGAGATGATCCTCTGCAGATTCAAGTAGATGAGGAGGAGGAGGAGGACGAGGAGGAAAGATTGCGAGAAAGACAGAGAAATATCCCAGCTGGGGCCTATTGTCCCACCACAGGATATGAATAGCTTCAAAAGATCTGTTAGGTCTTCAGAGAACAAGTGATATAGGTAAATTCTACTATCTTTTCTAAAGACACTCATCTTCACACATCTCCACTATCTTCAAAAAAAGATGAAGATGCAGATACAGAAACGGGAGGGTTCTCTTCAGAAATTTCAGTAATTTTACTTATTTTTACACTGTAAGGGTACGTCTACACTACAGCGCTAATTCGAACTAAGCTAATTCGAACTAACGCATCTAGTCCACACTGATTGGACGCAGGGGCGCATTTAAGGCTGGCTGAAACCGGTTCTGGCAGGGCATCAGGACAGTAGTTGCTTTGTGTGGCTGCTGTCTGAGGCTATCTGAAGCTCGTGCTTAAAGGGACCCCCCCTGGACAGCCGGTTCTCAGCTTTTCCTGCTTGCTTGCCAACCTCGCCGAGGGCAGCAAAGCGTTGGTCTCTGTGCCTGTCTGTGTCGGTGCTTCCCTTCGGGGACGCCGCCGCAGGTGGCAACATGGAGCCAGAGCTCGCCCTGCACCTTCTGGTGCACTTTCTGGACTTGCTGCTGCAAGCCTGCCAGCAATGGCTCGAGGCTGCCTGGCACCACCTGGTGCACGTCAGCCCCCTGCCTCTCTGCCTGGCCGCCCTGGGGGCCGTGGAGGAGCCGCGGCGGCGCCCTGGCACCGGCGTGCCCCGCCGCATCTGGCGTCTGGACACCAGCAGCGACTGGTGGGACCGCATCGTCCTGGAGCACTGGGAAGGCCAACAGTGGACCCAGAACTTCAGGATGAAGAGGGACACCTTCCTGGAGCTCTGCGAGTGGTTCGCCCCTGCTCTGCGCAGAAGGGACACTCGCATGAGGCCCGCCATCCCCCTCCAGAAGCAGGTGGCCATCGCCCTCTGGAAGCTCTCCACACCGGACAGCTACCGATCCGTCGGGAACCAGTTCGGCGTGGGGAGATCCACCGTCGGAGTGGTGCTCATGCAGGTATGGCACTCGTCGGCCACTGCGCTGGGGGTGGAGGGGGGCTGCAAGGAGGGGATGGGCCGCCCCAGGGACAAAGGGGGGGCGGGAGGAGGCGAAAGCGCCCCACACCGGAGGGGTCGGTCTGTCCCGGCCATACTACACGCCGCCAGGGGGGTTGCTTCCAGGAGTGGGGTGCGGGGCACTGCCAGGGCACGAACGCTCCCAGTCACCTGGGCGCCCCACTGATTGGCGCTTTGCTGTGTCTCTCTCCGCAGGTGGTCAAGGCCATCAACCGGGTGCTGCTCCGCAGGGTGGTCCGCCTCGCCGACCCGGACACTGTCATCTGGGGATTCAGCGCCCTTGGCTTCCCCAACTGCGGGGGGACCATCGACGGGACGCACATCCCCATCCGTGCCCCGGAACACCAGGCGTCCCGGTATGTCAACCGCAAGGGGTATTTCTCCATCCTCCTGCAGGCCGTGTGTGACCACCGGGGCCAGTTCACGGACATTAATGTGGGCTGGTCCGGCAAAGCACACGACGCCCGGGTGTACCGCAACTCCTCCGTGTGCCAGTGGCTGCAGGACGGGACCTTCTTCCCCGACCGCCACATCAGGGTCGGGGACGTGGACATGCCCGTCTGCCTGGTGGGGGATGCCGCCTACCCACTGCAGCTGTGGCTGATGAAGCCGTACACGGGGCACCTCAATCCCTCCCGCCAGGCCTTCAATGCCAGGCTGACCAGGTCCCGCATCGTGGTGGAGGGGGCCTTCGGGCGACTGAAAGCCCGCTTTCGATGCCTCCTCACCAGTCTGGACCTGGCCGAGCACAACATCCCTCCCGTGGTGGCAGCATGTTGTGTGCTCCACAATTTATGTGAGAGAAAGGGGGAGGCTTTCCTGCCAGCCTGGATGGCTGAGGCTGACCGCATGGCTGGCCACTACAGTCAGCCCCGCACCGCCGCCATCCGGGAAGCCCAGCGGGGGGCCGTCCGGATCCGGGAAGCCCTGCGGGAGAGCTTCCTGGTGGAGGAGGAGGACTGACCTCTTCCTTGCATGCCCCACTGGGGCCTTCTTCCACCCTACCCCCCTTCTCCTTTCCCCTCCCTACCTACTGTCAAATAAAGACACCTGTTTTTCAAACAAAAATGTCATTTTATTTTACATAACTGGGGTGGGGGGAGGGAGGAAGAAGGGTGGGAGAGGGAAACCTAGGACGAGGGAGCAGGAAGGGGAGGGAAGGGAGGAAGGGAAAGGAAAGCTCAGTGGTGGGGGTCCGGCTGCCTCTACACAGCCCTTAATTTGAACTAGTAAGTTCAAACTAGGCTTAATCCTTGTGGAATGAGGATTACCTAGTTCGAACTAAGCGCTCCGTTAGTTCGAATTAAATTCGAACTAACGGAGCGCTAGTGTAGCGCCTATGAAAGTTAGTTTGAACTAACGTCTGTTAGTTCGAACTAACTTTGTAGTGTAGACATACCCTAAGTTCCTTGGGCAGAGGTCACCTTTCCAGTATGTATGTACATAAAACCTAGCACAATAGGTCCCCAGATTATAACTCTAGGCATTACATACAACTACAAAATTAGAAGAAGAAGAAGAAGAAGAAGAAGAAAGATGGTGGTGCAGCTCTGCTGAGTCAAGTACAACAACCCAACTGGGTGGGAAATTAACTGACCATTGAATGAATTAAGGGGCATGTAGCTTTCCTACTAGTGTAATTTTGACATTCCCTGCAGGAGCAACATCTAAGAACATTGAGAGCTACATGATACCACCTGGCATCATGTTTGGAGCAGGGATGCATGAACAGGGAATTGCTGTGGTAGTGCGAATAAATGTTTTATATTTTGCTCTGTCACTGTTAAAATGCACTGACAAATTTTGTTGCAATTTTATTTTGTGCTGCCTTCCTCTTGTAATAGCCTGTAGCACCAGTTTTAATTTAATCTTCCTCTGAAATCAAATTTAAGCCATTATCCTTTAGGTGGTATTGAAAATGGGCAATTGTTAGACATAACCTTTAAGTTCAGCAGCAGCTAAATAAATGCTCAATACATTTCATGTATCACCCTCAAAGAGGAAGCCTAAAAGAGCAGCTGACTGCTGCTACCACAAAGGGAACTGCTGAGGTACAACACATTTATTTACTTACTGCTCTGGTGTCTGCTGAGGACGGCTGGAGATGTAACTACGACATTCATCAGGAGCCGATGATGCTTGGCCTTTGTCAATAACAACACTTCCCACCTCAGATCTATGAAGACAACACAGATGGGCAAATAAATCTAACAGGTGGCGTATCTTGCATCTCGTATACCTAATGTTGTTCCCTGATCACTGAATCCAGCGCTTTTGCAGATCAAATTTAGATGTGTGCCTCCATTATAACAGCCTTCAGCCTACGCACATATCAACAGCAGAAATGTACGGGCACAGGGAATTAAGGCCAAGATTAAGGCCCTGTGTAGGGCTTTTAAAAACCGTGCTCCCACTATTATGGCAACAGGTTCTGAGGGACCATGCAGTCCCAGTCCCATGCAGGACTCTAATTATTTACAAAAGCTAAAAGCATTTTTGGAAGCTATATTTTGAGGGTGTTCAGTGTGAGGTGCCTTGAAGCCTGACCATCAGAAAGCATCGTCACTCTTGTTCAATGGTGGTCTGCATGTCTCGGAGACCAAGAATACCATGCAACAAATCTGATGCTGCCCACTTACATGAGACTAATGCATTTAACTCCATTTGAAGTTCCCTTTTGGATCCATACGTATTCTTTAATGTGACACATCCCAATCACAGGACAGCATTTCATGTTAATAAAGCAATGTATCAGGACTAGGCTTCTTTTGTATCATGCTCCCTAGGCATTCTGACAAACAGCTCTTGGCACCTCAAGCAACTGATGCTAATACTAGGCCAGGCAGGTGAGGGATTTGCAATCATCCCTTCACGCTCAACCTCCCCCCTACTCCCCTTTTTCTGCCCCCTGAATTTACACAGCTTTGCTATCCTACCTCCTATATATCAGCTATTTCTGTTGGGATGCACATTTTTCATGGGCTACTTCCACAGCTGCCTCACTCACTTTATTAATTTTAAGTGTGGCTGCTGACACTACCACACTTACACTAGGTGCTAGCGTGTCCTAACAAGATGAAAACAAACAACCCTTTGGACTTTCTTACATTTGTGTTCAGCATAATAAGTTGTACAGAATATAAATCATTCAGACACAATTCCCTCCCAGACACAAACTTTTTGCTCCCCAGAGGTTTCGGCTCCTGCTCAGTTGTTTCATCTGTTTTCTTCCCTGGAATTAACTTTTCAGCACTGTCCAAAAGGGCGCTGAGTGCCACCCTTCTAAAAACATTCCCATGAGCCTCTTTGATAAATTGGACCAATTGTCGGATGTCACAGTACAATCCCTGAATGACAAAGAACACAGAGAGAGAAAGTTACGTTACTCGTCAGTTACGTTACTCGTCAGTAGGTATATAAGCAGGGAGGGTAATAAATATTCTTTTTGTATGTAGCCAGCATGACGCACTAGTTCATGAAGAACTGCATGGCTTAGTAATTTTACCTGCTGTTTTCTAACTTGATCTATACCTACAGGTTTATGATTTCTTGTTAATGCCAAATGTTTCCCTTTCTAAAGAGAAATAATTTAACTAAGGAAAGGTTGCAGCTATCCCTCACGTTGATCTATTAACCATCATAAGCCATAAGCATGTTATTATTGTTATAGAGGGCATATTCTGTAGTTGACTATGGCAGTTTAAAAGTATACCAGGGGTTCTGTATCCCAGGATCTGGGAGCTGCAAAGGTGATTTGAACTCTCTTTCATCCCAGGGGGTATGGGCAATTGCAGCTCCCGTTGGCAATCTCCGGTCCTGGCTAACGGGAACTGCAGGAAGTGGTGTCCCAGCCCGCACTGCTTCCCGCTACTCTCATGGGCTGGGAACTGCAATCCATTGCCAACGGGAGCTGGGACTGCCTGTACCTGCAGTGGTGCAGGTTAACCAAGCATCTCCAAGCCAACTAGTGATTTGTCCTTAAAAGCCATGACTCAGAGTCTGAAAACTCCTGTTATCTCATTCATCTAACCTATCGTCTTGAAATGCATGACAAATCCTAGTGAAAAAAGCAGAGTGACACAAAACTGCACACCATGCTTTGAAACCTGTTGGCATTTCAGATTTTTTTAAATTATTTCAATGGATTATGTCACGGCAATAGGGAGGAATGATTTGTACATTTACCAGTCTAGCTCTCACAGTTAGATTTTTGTTTACTTCAGTACATTTGCATGTACAACTGTAGCCCCTGGGAGGAGTTGGTATGGAAAGGATATCCCTATCTTTCAGGGAGAGACCTTTCCAAAGGACTCAACTAGTATTTCAGGAGATTTCCTGAGATCCCTCAGTCTATGCTATAAATTCCAGCTATGGAACTACATGACCAATATTCAGATCATTTGATGGACCTACTCTCATGTTTGAAGTTAGGCATGTGCTTATGTACCTTGCTGAACTGGGGTTTCAAGCACCTACTCTTTACCCTGGAGAGGCATACATCTTCTCTTGGGGTGTGTCTAGACTACAGAGTTTTGTCAACAAAACTATACCTGCGTCTACACTACCGCTGAGTTCTGTCGACATAACGTCGACAGAACTCAGCAGTTTTGTCGACGCTGGTAAACCTCATTTTACGAGGCATAACGCCTTTTGTTGACAGAGTTCTGTCGACAGAAGGTGTTATTGCCTGTAGGGTTGTGTCTAGACTACAGGGTTTTGTCGACAAAGCAGCTTGCTTTGTCGACAGAACTGAATGTAGTCTAGATGCTCTTTGTCAACAGAAGCTTTGTCGACGTATCTGTTGACAAAACTTCTGTCAACAAAAGCGTGTAGTCTAGACATACCCTTGTATGCCTTTTCTTCCTAATTTAGCCCATAATAGGTGTTTGCCCTCTTCCCAAAGCTACATATTAGTGTAGTACAATTCAAAGTCTTTGCTCAGAAAGAGTTCCAAGGGAGAAACACAGAGACACAGCAGGTCTGGTTTGAGTTAACCTAGCTAGACTGTTCTCGGAAGGTTTGCACAGCTTCTACCAAAACTTGGTGACATCTAGATCATGTAAACCAGCATATCTCCACTGAATGCAATGGAACTATTCTGATTTATCCCAGGTGCGATAATAGTAATAATCTAGCCAATTATTCCTAGCCCTGGTTTAGTGCTGCTAGAGTTTTCCTTTCATTAACATCAAATTCGCAATAAACAATTACACAGATTAAATCCTCATTTGCAGACAGAGAGGCTCAAAGGCCAAATTTCAGCTGTGGAACTACGTGACCAATATTCAGATCAGATGCTGGCTGGGTAGGATTGGCCCTACTGACACCTGAAGGATGACTTTTTCTTAAACCTGTCTAGCTACCCAGGCCAATAAAGTCTCATTGAATTGAACCCTCATTTTCAAGCCCAGCTGCTGTATGAGAGTGAGAGGAAATTCGGCTTGTAAAGCCTGCACATAAATCCTCACCAGGTTTTCAGGGCTATGCAGTTCATGTGTAGTGGAAGCACAGCGAGTGATCAGTGACTTGAACATTGCACTGACAATGATACCTTCCACACTTTGGGCTGTAGACTTGTTGTCCATTGTGGTGAAGTTATTTCCAAATCCAGCCTTATCTGCAAAATGCAAGAACAATTAACCACATGGTTGAGATGCGTTAACAAATTATAGTTTAAAAATAATTATGTATTTAAATGTATTAAAAGATGTAAATTAGTGGGATGCCCTCGCTCTTAACCATGTGTTCAATGCTGGTGACTCTAACTCATAAAGAAAACAGCAGATATAAGTGGCACAAATAAGAAGAGGGATAAAAAATCTGCCATTTGAAGAGAGATTGAAATGATCAAGGCAGTTTATCCTCACTTTATTGCCTCTCTAAAATAGGGGAATACAAAACAACAAATGGAATAGGAAAGGTAATTCAGGTTTTCCTGTTTTCTGGCTCATATAACACAGAGGAAGGGGGCACTCAAATAAACTGAACAGCAACAAGCTTAAAACTGACCAAAGGAAATTATTTTCGACCAATGGAATGCTGCTCTCACGAGGTACTTTGAAGGCCAAGATTTTAGAAGAATTCAAAAAACAGATTAACCCTACATCAGAATGACAAAAATATCCACCGTTTCTTTGGAGAGAAAAAAACAAACATTCAGAAGAAAGGGCTTATTCCTTGATGTTATAAGCCAATATCCAATTGATGGATATTTAGAAGAAATATGCCCTCTGGGCAGGTTTATTGTCCACTATGGTGCTTCTTGCACCTTTCTCTGGAAGCGACTGGAATCACAGACAAGGGGTACGTCTACACTAGCCCCCCTAGTTTGAACTAGGGAGGCTAATGAGGGCGACCGAAATTGCAAGTGAAGTGCAGGATTTAAATATCCCGCGCTTCATTAGCATGTTCCCGGGCGGTCGCCATTTTGGAAACTGACCAGCCTGGAATAACTGCCTGCGTCTACACGCGGCAGTGAAACGGGAGTTCGAAGTAAACCCCTTAACTCGAATTAGCTGTTAAACCTCATTCCACGAGGAGTAACAGCTAATCCGAGTTAGGGGTTTACTTCGAACTCCCATTTCACTGTCGCGTGTAGACGCGGGTAGTTATTCCGGGCTGGTCAGTTGCCAAAATGGCGACCGCCCGGGAACATGCTAATGAAGCGCGGGATATTTAAATCCCATGCTTTATTTGCAATTTCAGTCACCCTCATTAGCCCCCCTAGTTTGAACTAGGGGGCTAGTGTAGACGTACCCAAGGACAAGAACTTCTTGTGTGTTTTGATATGGCAATTCCTATATTCCAAATGCCTCCCATTAGCTACTTGTGCACACACTGATCAACGTACATGTACCATCATCATAATGATACACAGAATTGTTAGTCTCCATTAAAAACACTGGACCTACACTGTATGCACATACATAGGAATGCTCATATTCTTGTTTACATGATCTGCTTTAGAGATTTGCTGCCTCACCTTAGGCACTGCGGAGAGATTTCATGCTCAATTTTATCTCCATTCAGAATAAACACAGAACACACAGTCCACTCCAGCTGGCATTCGGTCAAGTCATTAAGCAGAAAACCGCCTGCCTGAGGCATAGTTGAGAGAAAATGTTCCTTCATAAAGCCATGAACAAACGGGTAGGAGGCATCAAAAGAGGGGGGACAAATGCTTCTCTCATTCTAACTGTACTCTAAATAAAAGGCATGTATAGGGCCAGACCCTCGGGGCTGTAATCTGAAGTCATTCCAGTGACTTTAAGGGAGCGATACTGATCTATGCCCACTGAGGATTTGACCTTGTATTTACAGTTATTTTTTGCCTTTAGAAATTCATTGAGAGTTTTGAAAATGGCAGCCTGCATCCTTGATGGTGGAAAATGACACCACCATAGAGGTGATGCGATGCCAGCTATACTTACTGTCAGTGACTGGCTCCATGCAGAATCCTAGCAAAGCATGAAGGAAATCTACCACATTATTGAGGGAATCTCTGTTCACATAGTCCCTCATGGTCTGCCGGAACTGAATTTTATCCAACTTGTACAGCTTTGTGAGGCAATTCTGAGCCTGTGAAGACATTACAAAAATGAGAGATATCTTCTTGAGTTTTTATGTCAGTTGCAGGGTCCTTCAAGTATGTTTTTGCCCTTATTTCACCAATACTGTGTTGTCAAAAAATAGCAAAAAAAATCATATGCCACAATGAGATATGATCTTTCAGCTGATACCAAACATACTAGTAGGAGCCATCACACCATATTAGCTTTTGGATCTGATGTTAAATCAAGCTTACTCCTTTCCTCCTCTTGCAGCCCTCTAAATGGAAGTTAAAATTACACTGCAGCTGAAATGACTAGGAACCCATTTACCCTGGCCAATATTTACAGTATAAATATTAAGAAAAGAGGCTCTTTTGAAGGGGCTTCAGATTTTGAGCCTCTGGCCCATATCCAGCCCTCTTCCTGTGTTTATCTGGGTCTAATAACCAACTCAGATTCTGCAGACTGCAAACTTCTATTTTAAAAAAATCAGTATTGACTCTTTATTGCAAAGTTAATCATCCCCATGTGACCCAATGCCAAAACCCTGATGTAAATCTGAAGAGATGAGCAAACTGTCCTATTTCTTGCAATGTGCACTTGGTTCTGATGCCTAGTGGTAATAGTGTCATTTTCAAATAACTTGGATGCACAATTTTGCATGCAGTTACCACAGTGGTGCATCCAAAACAGCCTAGCCAAATAACAGTAGAAATAGCAATCATCCCAAGACTCCACTATAAATCTCTTTCCATAAAGACCATAGCATGTCCCACTGAGGCTACTGGGATTATTCACATAATTAAACTTAAGCATGTTCCAAAGTGTTTTACTGGAGCAGGCCTAAAAGATGTAAAACTTAGCCTTAATTTTACTAACTATAAGTTTGGTTGCTATGTACAGATCATTGTGGATCCTTATTCTTTGTGTGAACCTCCCACTGCCATCATTGGCTTTTCTGCCACCCAATGATGGCTGGACATGACACTAGCATTGTAGCCTGGTCTCTCTGGTATCATAACTGCAAACAGAATTTAGGCCACTCCACAGAGTGGGTCTGATAGCCTTGTTCTAAGGCATGATCCAATTCACACTAAGTCCTGGGAAAGGCTCCCATTAATGTCAACAGACTTTGGATTAGGCCTCTACTGTTCAAGAGTATAACGTGAAGTACTGCTGACTGCATTGTGGATGCTATATTTGCCCACATAGTCACCATCAGAATCTTCCTTACTGCTTTGGAAAGCATTTTGGAGAAGCGTGTGCAGGAAGACACTATAGAAAAAGAAATTATTTTCTATTTTTTTCTTAGTTTTACATCCCTGGCAGTTTGTATAGACAGGAAAATCGTGGCACAAATTACAGTGAAACAGGAGAGTTGGTGAATTAGGGTATAAAACAAAACAACAACAACAAAAACCAGCACATAGACATTTGGAATTGCCTGATGACTATTTTGTATTTTCAGTTTAAAACAAAATTCTAATTTTTGTCTCCATAAAAACAACTAGCTGGATCCTCTAGTAGAGTCCAGCTGTTCTGCATTGCACTTGTCAGCATAATCTGAATTTAAAGATGTAGAACCTAGTCTGAGGATCACACTACTGCAAAGAAGTATAGGTCTGATTTAGGGACTTATTTTTACTCTTCATTCCTGCTTCCAGTATAGTTTTGACAAGGAAGCACTGCTAGGACGTCCTTATGCCACACCAACCCTCACCTGTGTCTTTGGCCTCTTGTGGCCATTACAGCCCAGCACAAATTAAAACAACTTTTTAATTGGCCCAACCATAAGAGCAGGACCAGCCTACACAGCAGTTTTAGAATCATGGGAATGAAAAGGAGAATTTCAAACACAGGGCCAGCTACTTAGGTACTCTGTGTTCCATCCCTGGCTCAATCACAGACAATATCAAGTCATGGGCAAGGGCAAGTCACGTAGGCCTGACTTTTTAAATGTCTTTAGAGATTGCTGAGACTTAGGCATTGTAATACTAAAAGCACCAATGCCTGAAATACCTTTAAAAAGCCAGGCTTTCGTTTTTCTGAGTCTGTTAAATAAGGGTAATACTTCCCTACCATGTGTCACACACAGCTACTATGGTGATGAGGCAATAAAAGATACTTAGATATGAAGATCTGACCCAACCCAGGATAAAAATCAGCAATCAGTACCTTCAGGAGTCCAATCTTTTAAAGTTCCAGTCCTTATTCTGAGGTTTTACAGTATGAACCAGTCTCTCAGAACTGGTAAAAATGCACAGTAAGTGGCAAGGAAACATTAATCAGAACTAAAATCATGCAAACAAACTGCAAAATTAAACTGAAGGAAACAAAAATACATCTGCATTTTGCAATGCAATCTAATACTTTGAGAAATGAAACTTATCCTGATCTTGACCGGAGCTTGTCATTTTTTTGTGGCAAATAGAAAATTTATCAGAAAATGCATGTGGGGATACGGAAACTATTAAGTGAATTTTGCAAACTGTTTCAACTGAAAAAAACTATTTTGGAAATGCTGAAGCAAACAATTTGGAAAGTGTCATTTTAACTTGACATTTGAAATGTTTCATTCAACCCAAATCAAATTCTTCAGCTTTTAATTTTAGCAAGAAAAAAATCAGTTTGAAACAAACTGATTTTTTTCATGTTTTTTGGTTTGGCCACCAATCCAAAAAAAAAAAAAATCAATTATTCACTCAGCTCTAGCCTTGAACACATATCACCTTGAGGTACAGGATAAACAGCTAAACGCTTTGAATTCAAGGCTCAGTATAAAAATGCAATATACTGCATGCAAATCTACTGTCAGCTTTTAACAAACTGAGCCAGTTAACAGGCTAGGGGAATCATATAACGCTCCCTTCTCCCACTGTAGACCTGGTTTATAGCCAAGTCTCAGTCCTACCTTCACCTCCACTTTTGTGGGTACAATATACACCAGCTAACGAAGCCAATGTCAATGTCCACTGCAGCAAACATGGGGGCCAATAAAATGCATTTGTGAGACTGGAGCTTTAGAATGCTTCTGTTTGGCAGCACACTTGGCCTTGTGATTCCATTGAAAGCCTCTAGACCTGAGTTATAATTCTCTGGGATGCAATCACAGCAATACCGGAGCAATTCTGGGATCTTTATGCTGGTCAAAAGGCCAGAACCTTACTAAAGCTACCCAGTAGTGGAGGAGGAGGTCTCTTGTTGCTCTTCTGCAAAAGAATGCAGCACAAAAGCATGCCAGGCACAGAGTGAACGCTGGCTATTTGGGGATGCTGGAGCCGCCCACAAGCAGACATTCTAGGGTAGCTCGGGGCTTGTCTATACTCATGGAATTTTGTACCAACGTGACCAAGGCGATATAGTCACCATTGTAAACCTTCCCACTGTCGCCATGCTGCACCTGTGCACAAAGTGGCTCAGCTAGTGCAGTGTGTCCATGCTTTGCAAATCTGCAAGGCAGACAAGCTTCCGGGGCTGCTCTAACTTGTGCTGGGCACAAGACCTGCCCCTAGCAAGGCCAGGAATTTGGAAGATAGAAGGGTGACTTAAAGCTGTCATTGCTTCCCCTTGGCTCGGCTGCAGTGCTCAGCAGGTGCAGCGGAGATTGGGGGCCAGCATTTAATGACAACTATAATGGAAGCCATGTGGAAAAGAAGACTGGGGGGTGGGGGGGTATCAACATCAACAGGCACATTTCAGAGAGAAGGGGTAGGGGGGAGCTGGAATCTGCTTTAGTTCTCTTACATTCTCCTGGAATACCTGGTGTCTCAGACGATCTCCAGAGAGCCCTCGGTGTCCTTCTCCACAGCCATAAGCACAGCCCAGGGATTTCACTATTTTGATCAGCATTGTCAGTGCCAGTCTGTGAGTGCTTATGGGAGTGCTTTCATCCTAAGAGATGGAGAAAGGAAACCATACCATGTGACGCTGAGGTCAGGTCATTCATATCCCTTTAGCATCTGCTCAGAATTGGCTTGCAAACTATCCAATATTAGTCTGAATAGTTAAGTAATTGAAGATGCTATTGATTTCTCCTTATTCAAGCCCAGTGCCTAATCCTTTAAAAACTTTGTAGTCAGGAGCATTGTAGTCAGGTGTCAATGAGATACTTCTAAGCTTTCAATTATCTGCCAGGTGGTACGGATATGACTGTGCTGCCGCACTTATAGGGTGTGTCCACACAACATCTTAAGCTCAAAACAAGATATGCAATTTGCGCTATGCAAATTGCGTATCTTATTTCAACTGCATTTCAAAATAGCTTATTTTGAAATTTGGTGCATCTACACAGCACCAAATTTTGAAACAACAAGCTATTTTGACACATCCCTTAACCCTCATGGGTTGAGGATTATAGGGATGCCGAAACAGAATGCCCGATATCTCAAAAAATATTTCAAAATAATGGGCGCGTTTAAAAGACACAGGGTAGCTAACAGCCCTGCTGTCTAGACGTACGCATAGTGAGTACAGGTTGAACCTCTTTAGTCCAGAACTCTCTGGTCTGGAAACATCTATAGACCGGCAAGATTTTAGTTAGCCAGATGTCCATTTTTCATGGGCGTGGCCAAGTTTCCCATGGTCCCATAAAGTTTGTTTATAGCCACTAGTCCTGACTCTCAGTGTTCTGTGCTGTTATTTAGCTCTAATTTAACCCTAAATGTCTTCTAAGAGCCAGTAAACAGTGGAAGTCTAGCAGCATTACCAACAAAATATTGACCTCCCATGGTTCTGAAAATTCTCTGGTTCGAAACCGGTTAGGTCCCGAGGGTGCTCGACTAGAGAGGTTCAACCTGTGCTGCTTTACTGAAAGTAGTCCGATTGAAATCCATGGGACTACTCAAAGTATTATTGAAGTAAGTGGGGCAGAACTGAGCCCTACGGACTTCAGGGGTCAGAACCATATGCATCTAGTCAAGTTACAAAATGAAGACTGGGCGAGCGTACTGTCCCTCTCTTGCTACTTGTTTGCTTTGTGCCTCTAAGTACTACCATAAATAATAAAAAGTAGAAAAAATCAGCAATAATTTGTCCTGTTTGTTTTTAAAAAGCACTTGTACGGTATGTAAAACAGCACTTAATCAGGGCACTAGAAATACTTGTTTTATATGAAGAACACATCCATGCTAGGTCCATTAGGGCTGCTTAGCAAAGCTACTTCCCGCATGTAGCCACAGCAAAGAGCGCTCAATTTTCCAAGGCAATGCATGTACTGGGTTTGCTGTGGGTACTGCACTGACACAAATCAATATGTTTTAGTAGTGCAAAGAAAAGAAAACCTAGCCATTCCCAAAAATAGAGAGACAACAGGAAATGATAAGTGCTTGCCCACATACATCTGCACAAATACATACACAAACTTAAAATTCCTTATGCCACATGCATGTACTCTCTCTGTAGTATCTGTTACCCAAACATACCTTTTCTTGATTTTTATCATTCTTTTCATAAGGACCTCCACCTCCTCCTCCGCCACCTCCATCGGCTCCGCCACCTCCTCCTCCACCACCTCCTCCACCTCCACCTTCTTCTCCTCCCCCATCTCCAGCTCCACTGACTGGGGGGCCCCCGAATCCACAGGCTGAGCCACCTGAAGCAGCCCCCTTGAGCTGGAAGGATCCCTCACTCGGTCTCTTTTCCACAGCCTCATTTTCCTTGTTCTCACTCTTCCTTCTGACTTTCTCCACACAGGGCACCACACCAAGCTGCAGCAGGCACTCAACGATGTTCAGCGCCACATCGCAGATACGGGAGCTGATGTCATGGTTTAAAACCAAGTAAACAGCCTTCAAGACCACCTGGACAAAGAGGGCAACAACGTGTTTTGGTCAGACTCGTGTTCCGTATTGTTATTGTTTATTATCATCATTGCTTTGTATTTGTATTACCAGAGCGCGTAGGAGCTCTCATCATCTACAATCTAAATGCAAAGTCCAGCAGCAACAGGTGGGTATGCAGAACCCAAGGAAACAACGAGACAATATTGGTCATTATGATAGCCCAAC
The DNA here is from genome assembly GCF_049634645.1 of Pelodiscus sinensis. Classification (NCBI taxonomy): domain Eukaryota; kingdom Metazoa; phylum Chordata; order Testudines; family Trionychidae; genus Pelodiscus; species Pelodiscus sinensis. The sequence continues at coordinate 57,726,969 of NC_134717.1, read as the reverse complement.
AGCCTAACCGTTATCAAGTTTTTTGGTAGGCATCCCAGCAAAAGGGGGTTTTGAGGAGGGATTTTCAGGAGGACAGTGCATTTGTTTTGTGTATGTCCAGGAGGAGTATAAGGGAAGGAAGCATGAGTTTAATGAGTAGTAGATGGAGGATGGCATCACCAGCCAACAGGAAGCAGATGTCAACATTTCAAAGGTGAACGAGATGATAAAGAAGGAAGGAAGGAAGAGGCCATGAAGGGCCTCAGAAGTGAAGACGCGTAGCTTTATGTGTAATGTGAAGAGGAGGAGGAGGCAGTGGAGGGATACAAAGACGGGGTGACATGGCTGGAAGGAACACAAGCAGGACAAGATTGCACTCAAACAAGGGCTGAGAGATGGACATTGCAGTAGCTGAGATGCCACTCTATGACTGCCTGGACTAGAATTACAGCTGTGGATGGGGAGGAAAGGCCGTATCTCAGAGATGCCATGTGGAAAGAACCAGCAAGGTTTAAATATAGCCTGGATATGAAGCCCCAGAGAGAGGTCTCAGCTGAAGATGACACCCTGGTTATCGACATGAGCCACAGGCAGGATAATGGAATGATTTCAAGTGGTTAAGAAGGCGGGGAGGGGGAGTTCTTCTGGGGTGTCAAGATTAGGAGCTCTACTGTAGCCATGTTAAGCTTGGGGTGGCAGCTAGACATCCACAAGGAGGCGTCTGTGAACTAGGCTGAAACTTTAGTTTGGGCAGTAGGAGAGAAAGCCTGGAGTGGAGAGGTAGTTCTGTGAGTTATCAACAATGAAGACGGAAGTTGAACTTGTCAAAGGCAAGGCAAAGGTAAAAGAGAAGAGGACCTGAGAAGGGGACAGAGCCCTGTGGAACTCTCCCAGAAAGCTGGCAGGGAGGATGGGGAGGATCATCCTAAGAAAATGCGGAAGGAGAGATTAGAGAAGTGGGATGAGAACCAGGAGAGGTCCATCACGGAAGCCCAGGGAGGACAGAATTCCAAGACACAGCAAATACTTTAAATTCAAGGGTTTGATTTTGACTGTCTTCTTCTCCCTTAGCTAATGTGAGAGTTTGGATTCACTTCCCAACTCCATCTGCTCACTCACTCTAGGGAAGGAAGAAGGTAATGATCTTCCAGAGCCAGGAGTTTGGAGTCTGATAGACTTTGCTGAAATTCTGACAGAGATGAATCTTTTTCCCTTCAAGGCAGTCCACCTCCCTCACAGACTTCTTATCTGCTATGCCAGTGTTAGAAACCTCTGGGATAACACTAGAAACTGACTCACAGGAAGTAAAAGCAGTGTGGTCTACTTGGTAGGGCAAGTGGGAATGTAAGTCAGGGTACTAATACTGTTCTACCACTGACATGCTGTGTAAACTCCCCCTCCCAACCAACAGCTCAGCCCAGCCCACCTCTAGGTAGGAGCTCATAGGTGCTACTGTAATACAGCGATTTAATAATACAGGCAGTCCCCGACTTACGCGGATCCGACTTACGTCGGATCCGCACTTACGAACGGAGCTTTCTCGCCCCGGAAGTCGGGGCGAGAAAGCCCCGTTCGTAAGCTGCTCCGGTGCCCCTGGTCTGCTGGAGACCGTCTCCAGCAGACCAGGGGCACCGGGCGGGTTCCCGCGCTTCTGAGGCTTTGCCAGAGCAAAGCCTCGGAAGCGCGGGAACCGCTGCTGCTGCCACTTGGGTGCCGGTGCCTGTGGTCTGCTGGGGACCGTCCCCAGCAGACCACAGGCACCGGGACCCAAGCGGCAGCAGCGGGCGGGTTCCTGCGCTTCTGAGGCTTTGCCAGAGCAAAGCCTCAGAAGCGCGGGAACCCCCGCTGCTGCCGCATGAGACCCGGTGCCTGTGGTCTGCTGGGGACGGTCCCCAGCAGACCACAGGCACCCGGACTGAAGCCGCAGCCGCGGGGGGGTCCCGCGCCTCTGAGGCTTTGCCAGAGCAAAGCCTCAGAGGCGCGGGGAACCGCCGCTGCTGCCGCTTCAGTCAAAGCGGCAGCAGCGGCGGTTCCCCGCGCCTCTGAGGCTTTGCTCTGGCAAAGCCTCAGAGGCGCGGGACCCCCCCGCGGCTGCGGCTTCAGTCCGGGTGCCTGTGGTCTGCTGGGGACCGTCCCCAGCAGACCACAGGCACCCAGACTGGAGCGGCAGCAGCGGCGGTTCCCCGCGCCTCTGAGGCTTTGCTCTGGCAAAGCCTCAGAGGCGCGGGACCCCCCGCGGCTGCGGCTTCAGTCCGGGTGCCTGTGGTCTGCTGGGGACGGTCCCCAGCAGACCACAGGCACCCTGACTGAAGCCGCAGCCGCGGGGGGTCCCGCGCCTCAGAGGCTTTGCCAGAGCAAAGCCTCAGAGGCGCGGCACCCCGCTGCCACTGCGGCTCTGCTCCCCGTGTCCCTGGTCTGCTGGGGGGGGGGGGGCGCAGCTAGTGTGCTCCCCCCCCCCCAGCAGACCAGGCTTTTGTTTTGGACTCTGGGGCAGAGCAGCTGGGGCGCTGCCGATTGGTCCTGCAGCGCCCATGGGCACTACTGGACCAACCCGGCAGCACCCCAGCTGCTCTGCCCCAGGTCCTGATTCAGCCGCTGCTGGTCAGTTTCAGCAGCGGCTGAATCAGGACGTCTGGGGCAGAGCAGATGGGGTGCTGCTGGGTTGGTCCAGTAGCACCCCAGCTGCTCTGCCCCAGGCGTCCCCAAGTCAGCTTCTGCTGAAACTGACCAGCGCTGACTACAGGAAGCCCCAGGCAGAGTTGCTCTGCCCCGGGCTTCCTGGAATCAGCTGCTGATCAGTTTCAGCAGCAGCTGACTTGGGGACGCCTGGGGTTCTTAAGTTGATTCTGTATGTAAGTCAGAACTGGCGGTCAGTTTCAGCAGTGTCTGAATCTGGACGCCAGTTCCGACTTACATACAAATTCAACTTAAGAACAAACCTACAGTCCCTATCTTGTACGTAACCCGGGGACTGCCTGTAATAATAATAATAATAATATCACTGAGTATGTCAGAATCTGCAAGGTAGATGCTTATGAGCTTGACCAATCCTTTTAATTTTAATTCCAACAAGATTCTATTAAACATGAAACTGAAATGATCTCTTTTTTCATCAGGACCAACTGCAAGGACCTGCAAGGTAGAGGCACTGAGAGGAGAGAACGGTTAACTGAGGAATTCTCTGCTTCCAAACAATTTACAAGCACTTTCTCATGTCAGAGGAGAGGTCATGAATGAAAAGAAACAGAGAAGGAAATGCTTTGTTATCATTTCTTTGCTTCCCTAGGTTTCAGTCAGAACTCTATGAGTGTATTCTGCCTCAGTGCACATGTATGACTCATGTTAAGAAGAAGAAGTTGCATTACCCTTTAGTATTTTTGAATGACCTTCATGAAGTGCTGGAAGAGACAGTTATAGAAAGAGACTATGGAAAACAGACAATGTCCCTCGTCTCTCAGTTTAGCTCAATGCACAGCTGCATTGACGGAAGAGGACAGAGGCTTTTCTTATTCCTTATCACATTTACCGAAAGATCCAGCATGCCGTTCTTGTGAACAAAGTTGTTGGTTCCATCAATGTGATCCGTGTCCTCCAGGCAGCTGTAATTGATGCAGGAGTCAGTCAAACTCCGTGGGAGATTGGCACAGGCCAGCGGCTCATGAGGCATTTCTGGAATGGGCACCTGGTTACAGAGCTTCCGCATATGCTCGCTGAAGAAATCTGCGTAGCCCACGTTGAATGAGGCCAGAGTGGTGTTGAAGGTGGCCACGGTGATGGTAGAAATCTGGGATCGCACTGTAAGACAGAAAACGGGCATCTTAGCCTTTCGTGGCTCAGTTACAAAACTACCCATTCAGGCTATGCTTACTATTGTAATTAGCACCACACGCAATAATGTATTTTTTAAATTATTCCTAAATTTGTCAGCAAAAAGTATCTTAGAGATCAATTTGTAAGCCTTTCAGATACAGAGCTGAGCTAGTGCGTAACAAAATGCTCCTGAAACGAATGCATCTCAGACATGAGAAACCTGCAGAGCAGATTGGAAAAGTAAGCTCTGCCTGAAATATGTCAGCACCAGGGCCAAGGGAGACTTGCCCACCCTGGTTTTGATCTGACACACATCCAGCTTTTCTGGGACTGCTCAGAATTGTTCAGAGAGGGACGTCTGAAAATGAATCCCAAAGGCTCACTTCATACCATGCAAATACATCTTCCTCTACTAACGGCGTATGCCTGGGAGCTCACTCACAGGACAGGTGTTCCTATGCAAGGAGTAGCAAGCTGGTGCAACACCGCGAGCACTAACAATCGCTAGAGGTACTGCTCCAAATTATCCACAAGAGCCTCCCAAAGGAGAGAGAGGGAGAGGGGCTCTTTCCTATTAAGCCACCTCTGCCGTAACTAGCAAAGCTGGATCCAACAACAACACCCTGCACCCTTCCAAAAGGTGCAGCAGCCGCTGCATCCCTAGCCTGGGCCTGGGAGCACTCCAATTTGCTCCCCAAGGAGGGCTGTGCTTCAAGCCTACATATCTAAAACTAATTCCAAACCATTCAATTCCAGGCCTCCGCTTGGAATCTGGGGTAGGGTTGCCAGGTGTCGGTTTTCGCCTGGATTGTCCATTATTCAGGCCCCCCGTCCAGTAACAAAAAAACCCAGAAACTTCCGGACCTGTGAAATGTCTGGTATTTCCTGTTTCCCTCAGACGGAAGCCACGTCTGGCAGGGGCAGGGGAGTGAGGAGAGCGGCAGAGGCATAGTTAAGGGGACACTTGCCCCCGGACACCACACTAGGGGGGAGCTGGGGTGGGAATGGTGCGCACGCTGCTCTGGCCCATGTGACCCTTTGAGCAGAGACCCAGGAGCTGGCCACATGATGCCTCCCTTTACACTGTGAGCCGAGGCAGCCGGGCCGGTGGCAGGAGCAGTGACTTTAAAAGTAAGATTTCCTTACACAGCCACCCTGTTCCTCCGGTGACTGGCTCTGCACGAGGAGAGGAGGGAGATTTGATTGGGGTGGGGCACTCCCGGTGCTGGAGATGTCTGGGTCAGGGGGAGGGGTGAGTGCGCTGAGATGGGGGATGCTGTGGAGGGCCTGGCTCTGGGGCAGGGGTGAGTGAATTGGGATGGGGGACCCTGTAGGGGGCCTGGCTCTGAGGCAGGGGTGAGTGCACTGGGCTGGGGAGAGTTGGGGGGCCTGGCGGGCCTGGCTCAGGGGGAGGGGGGAGTGCATTGGGGATTAGTGTGTGGCCCCAAACTGGAGGGAGTGATGTAAGATGCGGTACAAGCTCTCCCCTCCTTCCAGAGTCAGACTCATCACTTCCTCCCTCTCCCCCCCCACAACAACTTTGGTCTCTCTCTTGTTTTTTTCCTCAACAGAATTTTTTCCCAGTGGTTTTTTTTTCTTTCTTTCTTTTTTTTTTAGGGTGTTCAGTATTTTTGTTAAACCATCTGGCAACCCTAATCTGGGGGCTCAAATGAACTAAAGCAAGAAAACAATTCAACGAAGTCTGTGATCTTCACTGGGTCTCAGTGGGTATTGCAGGGCCTTCTCCCACTCAAAGGCATATCAAGCCTTTAGAAGGCTCAACATTTGGTGTCTTCATGATGTTGATGACACCTTGCTCTACACCTCCATCTTTATGGACACGGCCGAGCAATGTACACAGCATCGGAATGACATCAGCTGCAGTGTGACCCAGAGAAGGGATGACTGTGGGTAAAACAGGTGGAAGGAGTGGGAGATATACCAGACAAGGGTAGAGTTTCGAGAGGGTAGGGAGGGCAGCAGCCAGGTGTGAGAGGCTGCACAGAATGCAAGTACTTTCCTCTCACTCCCTGACAGTCTGGGGAATGGGATAAAGAGCAAGCTGCATTCCGGTGTGCACGGCTGCTCCCCACCTTACCCTCCCGAAACTTCGCCCTTGATATGAGGCATCTTGACTCAAGGTGTACAGCTGTTTTTTACTACGCAGGTCTTTCCCTTGAAGCCATGTCTGGAATATTCACGTTACAGCAGGGGTCAGGACTTTATCAAGTGAGAAGTGTTGTGTCGCAACCCTCCCTGAGCCCAGGGAGACAGTGTAGCTCAGCCCTCAGTTCCATGGCTAAAAGCTGAATTGTTTTCTTTCAATACAGGCAGTCCCCGAGTTACGCAGATCCGACTTACGTCAGATCCGCAGTTATGAACGGGGCCCTTCCTCTCCCTGGTCTCCAGCAGACCAGGGAGAGGAAGCAAAGCGGCGGAACACGCGGCCAGCTGACAGGCCAGACGCGTCTGGGCTGTCAGCTGGCCGCGTGCTCCGCTCTGCTCCCCCTCCCCCTAGTCTGCAGACCAGGGGGAGCAGAGCAGAGCAGAGCAGAGCAGAGCAGAGCAGAGCAGAGCGGCGGAACACGCGGCCAGCTGACAGCCCAGACACGTCTGGGCTGTCAGCTGGCTGCGTGTTCCGCCGCTCTGCTCTGCTCTGCTCCTCCTCCCCCTCCCCCTGGTCTGCAGACCAGGGGCAGGGGGAGCAGAGCGGAGCACGCGGCCAGCTGACAGCCCAGACGCGTCTGGGCTGTCAGCTGGCCGCGTGTTCCGCCGCTCTGCTCTGCTCTGCTCTGCTCCCCCTCCCCTTGGTCTGCAGACCAGGGGGAGGGGGAGCAGAGCAGAGCAGAGCAAAGCTGCGGAGCCCGAGGGCAGCAGGATAGCCACGGCGCGTCTGGGCTGTCCCGCTGCCCGCGTGTTCCGCCGCTTTGCTCCGGACGCCTGTGGTACAGCAGCTGGGGCGCTGCCGGTTGGTCCCGTAGCGCTGCTCTGGGCGCCACTGGACCAACCCAGCAGCACCCCAGCTGCTCTGCCCCAGGTGTCCCCAAGTCAGCAGCTGCTGAAAATGACCAGTGGCTGACTACAGGAAGCCCCTGCCCCGGGCTTCCTGGAATCAGCCGCTGATCAGTTTCAGCAGCAGCTGACTTGGGGATGCCTGGGGTTCTTAAGTTGAATCTGTATGTAAGTCAGAACTGGGTCCAGATTCAGCCACTGTTGAAACTGATCAGTTTCAGCAGTGGCTGAATCTGGACGCCAGTTCCGACTTACATACAGATTCAACTTAAGAACAAACCTACAGTCCCTATCTTGTACGTAACCCGGGGACTGCCTGTATAAGCACACTTCTCATCTACAGGTGCTGCACAAAGAGTGGGTCAACATCTGGAGGGCATTTTAACAAAAGCTGCATTTTTTTTTTACAAAACTAAATTTTGAATGAAAAACTTCATTACAATTTCAAAATTTTGAAAATGTTAGGACAGCTTTTTCTTTCCTTGCTAAAATCTTCAAAAATCACTAGGACCTTGGACGGTGGCAGCATACAAATACAAATATTAGCTAGTCCATTAAGTGCAAATAAAATGTAGAGCTTCAGTAACCTGACAAATTCTTACTTGGAGGTGGACAACAACGTCATCAGTATTTTTGAGAGTGGACTGCTACTGAGTTAATGATCTGCAGGAATACAGAGCTCCAGGATGAATGGATTTTATATTTCAGGTTTCAAAGGAAGAGTATGTTCAAATGACAAGGAGAGAGAAAATAATGGTTCAAGTGGCTAGGATATCAGCCCAGGACTTGGGTAGTGTGGATTCAATGTCCTGCTCTGTTTGTGACTTCCTGTGTGACCAAGCACAAATCATCTAGCCTCTTTGTGCCTCAGCTCTCTATCTGTAAAGATAACATTAGAGAGGTGCTCTGAGGATAACGACTGAGACATGCTCAGATACGATAGTCCTGGGGCCCATTTGAATACCATAGAAGCTCAGAGTTATAAACACCCCAGGAATGGCAGTTATTCATAACTCAGAACAGAACAAAAGTTTACAGCTAAACATTGACTTCATACAGCTTTGAAACTTTACTATACAGAAGAAAAAAACGATCCTTTCCCTTTTATTTTAGTAGTTTACGCTTAACACAGTACCATACTATATTTGCTTTATTTCTTTTTGTCTCTGATGCTGCCTGATTGTGTACTTCCATCACCAAATGAGGCGGTTAGGTTACTGGTCAGTTCGTAACTCTGTTGCTCATAATTCTGGGGTTCTACTATACCAGTGTTAGATGGGAAGTTTAAATGTTTTCTGCGCTTGGCTAAAAGAGAAGCAGCAGCTATTGATTGTGCTTGGTTCCTGCCCTCTCCACCACAAAGCAAGAAAACTTGTTAGTACTGGTAATAACAGCATCAGACTATTAATATTGAGGTGTCTTGTATAATTTTAGCAGCCCTATTATAGGAAAACTTTAGCAATGCTCTTGTCTTTTTGGTAGCTAGCTTTGTTACTGTAAGAGTAAGGAGTCTTAACTCTGATGGGGTGGGCCATATGCTGATAAGAGCAATTACACTTCTACCTCTGTGGCTTTTGCAGTGTTACATGCATATAGCATTTTTATCAACTTCCCAGAATTGCCAGCCCCAAGTACTAAAAAATTATGAGTCAGGTAAAAAAAAAAATCACAAGATTATTACTAAAAAGCCCCATGACTTCTAAGCCAAATTCTGGGTTCGGTTTCTTTGTCTTCTATCACTTGGGCCTTTAGGGTGCATCTTGGATTATTTTTCCAAGCTTTTCCTTGAAATTATGTGAGTTAGAAATAAACTTTTTAAAGGTGAAAGCTGAGATTCTTTTGCAATCTCTTGATTCCAGCAGCAGGAGCTTTTAAAAAACCATCAAAAATTGTGAGAGACCCAATGAAATCACAAGAGTTAGCAAGACTGACTTCCTGCCCTAGACTTCTGAGTAGCGTTGCTGCACACTGTTAAAAAGGTGCTGTGTCCCATCGTACACGGGGACGCACATCCTTTAAGATGAAAGACAGATACTTGTGAAAAATTATACTACAAAAAGAAGAAACAAACAATGATGTATATAGAAAAGCCAGAAAGGGAAAGAGGGAATTAGTCAGATATTAAGTAATGAAAACAATAAAACTCTCTCAGCCTCCTGATGTTCATGCTCCAAAGAGGTATTTGCTTATCATTATATTTGACGCACCTTCTTTGACTGTATTTTCTCCATGGCTGTTTGAGTGGTCAGGCAGGTCCGTAACCAGGGTGTGATGAGAGTGGGAATGTCTAGCACTCAGGCTCTCCATCTCTGTAGCTGTGTCAGAGCTCCCCCGTCTGGTGAACTTCCCTAAGGTGAACACACAAAAAATACATGTAGGCTGTGTCTAGACTGCATCCCTTTTCCGTAAAAGGGATGCAAATTAGACACATCGCAATTGCAAATGAAGTGGGGATTTAAACCCCTCCCGCTTCATTTGCATAAACATGGCTGCCGTTTTTTTCCAGCTCGGAGCTTTGTCAGAAAAAAGTGCCAGTCTAGATAGGGATCTTTCAGAAAATAAAGCCTTTTCCGAAAGATCCCTTATTCCTTTTTTTAAGAGGAATAAGGGATCTTTCGGAAAAGGCTTTATTTTCTGAAAGATCCCTGTCTAGACTGGCGCTTTTTTCCGGCAAAGCTCCGAGCCGGAAAAAAAGCGGCAGCCATGTTTATGCAAATGAAGCAGGAGGGGTTTAAATCCCCGCTTCATTTGAAATTGCAATGTGTCTAATTTGCATCCCTTTTACGGAAAAGGGATGCAGTCTAGACACAGCCGTAGTTTGCAAGTATAAGGGACACGTTAATGTTAGACGCTGAGGTGTGAGAATGGCGGATGGGGTTCGTTAAGATTAACAGAGGGGTAGCCATGTGAGTCTCAATCTGCAAAAGCGACGAGGAGTCCTGTGGCACCTTATAGACTAACAGATGTATCGGGGCATAAGCTTTCGTGGGCACAAAGACCCACTTCGTCAGATGCATTCGTCAGATGCATTAAGATTAACAAGAGTCCAAACTAGGGATGTAAAATCCCATTTAATTAGTTAACCAGTTAAACATTTTGTACATTTAACATTGACATTAAACATTTAACAGGTTAACCAATCAAATGAGGGTGGGGGGTCCAGGCTAGAGCGGCCCACCCAGCTGGAGCACCCATGCCCGCGGTGTGTCAGGCCAGGCCCACTGCAGGTGAGGAGCTGCTCCGTCCGGGTCCCGCAGGGCTGGAACAGCTGCCGGTTAACCATAACTGGTAAGCATCACTCGGTAAGAATGATTCTTACCAGTTAATTGGTTAACTGGTTAATCATTCACATCCCTCGTCCAAATCTCACCTGATTCATGTGAAACAGAGCCAAAGTGGAAAATCCTTCTTCAGGCTTTATCTATAATACCAATTTTGTCAGTCAAGGGTGTGAAAAAACAAGACATTTGGACTGACATAAGATTCAGTGACAAAAGGTCTGGTTTGGACAGCACTAAGTCAGCAGGAGAACCTCTCCTGCCAACTTAACTACTGCTGTTAATTGGATGTGGTTTAATTATGCCGGCAGGAGAGCTCTCTCCTACCTTACAGGAGAGACCTTACAGTGGTACAGCTACAGTGGTATAGCTATGCCACTGTAAGGTCTGTAGTGTAGACACAGCCCTAGCCTATGTCTAGCTACTCAAGCAAAACTCCCACTAACGCCAAGAGAAAGGTGGAGAGGCAGAAAGGAATGATGTGTTTCCTGAGTCTGAGTGGAAATATGTTTTGCCAAGTCATATTTAATGATCAGTAATAGTCTATGTAGTCATTGAAGGTCACCAGTCAGAACAACACCGTGCTTTACCTTAGAAGATGGCAGAAAGCCTATGCCATTCCTACAACAGGCATGGCAAACCACTAGTCAGGGCAAAGAACATAACCAGCCATCAAGAGGAAGGCTGCTTTGCAGTGCGACAATGCTGGAGAAATAAAGCTCCTCTGTTTCCACCCTGCTATTCTTAGAACATTCTGCAGCAGAATTATTAAAGGCTTGTAATAGTAATCCTTTCCCATTGGTCACCTAATATAGCAGTTTGCCAGCCTCCTCTCTCAAGCCCACGCCGGTCCTCTCCAATCCCGGAGAAGCTGCCAAAGGAGAACGTGCTGCGAGTGGGCGACACATCCAAATGATCCTCATGGAGCAGGAAGGGCACCCCCATCCTTCGCTGCCGTTTCTTCCCTGTGTGGTGAAAGGGGATAGAGCCCTTGCGCTCACGCTCGCGATCCTCTTTGCGAGTCTTAAACTGTAAAAGGAAGGGGAGGGGGGTTAGAGGCCGGCAGAGGCTGCGGGGCATTTCAGTACAGTTAGCGGGGAAGGACATTACCAACAATGGACAAGCATACAGGAATCCTAAATTCTCCTTGTTCGATTAATCCTTTTTAAATATATAACATTATAGATCTTAATTTGTTTCTATAACCTTCAAAGCAAGGAAAGGGCTTTCTTGGGAGAGTGCTTCACTGATTTAGACTCAGATCTCAGGACCAGCATAGGTCCATTGAAACTGATGGAGCTGCTCTGTCATACGAGGACCTGGCTGCAAATCACCACCACTTATGGAAAATCTCATTGATTTCAATAAGAGTTTGACATAAGTAGATTTCAGCAGTGTACACACACACACACACACACACACACACACACACACACCCATCCATACGTGGAAACATGTCCATCATAAGCTTTTAGGAGTTGCACACCTGGCATGTGTATTGGCACTGGATTCTATATAAACAAAAATAAATGATTGTGCTACTCACCTTTTTAAAAATGTTCATTCCCAGGTCTGTGGAGAGATCAGGCACGGCTAACCTGCGCAGGTTGGTCAGTGACACCTTAGAAAAGGCCTCAGTGCTTAGTGATTTTTCCTCCTCATTGCACTTCACTGTGAGATCCTTCACTCCCCGAAAGAAGAGAAACATAAACAAGCAGAAATAGCAAGTAAGCAACTAAAACATCTACTACTATCCCAACAAAGGACAGCTCCAAAGGAGAAAAAACTTAATTCCATCAGACAAAACTCCACTCCCACATTTAAACAGATTTAGAACTTCAAAGATTAATAGTTTAATCTGATCGTTTATCATTCAACATGATAGCATTTTGCCACCACAAATAACATCAATGTCAGGAAGAAGCGCATTGGGCTGGGAGTCCGGAGACCTGGAGATCTCTACTCCCAGCTAGGACACTAGACCCTAGTCTACATAAGGGAGTTATTTTGAAATAACAAGCGGAGCATCTACACTACCAAGCCTGTTATTTCGAAACAATAACTCCTGCTTTCCACAAGGAATAATGCTTATTTCACAATAGCTATTTCAAAATAGTGGAACTGTGGATGCTCCATGGCTGCTATTTCGAAATAACTACTCCCCAGAGTCATTCAAAGAAATTACTCCCCAGTACTACCTGAGGCTCTAAATTGAGGTAGAACGTCCACTTTAAGGGAGCCTGCCTCAGACTAACTTCAAGGCTTCCCTGTAGTGGGGATACGCTATTTCAAAATAGTTATTTCAAGAGTTATTATTTCGAAATACATTCTTTCGAAACAATTTCCTAGTGTAGACATGCCCTAGCGTAGCATCTGAGCGTGGGCAGGCTGTTTCACCAATATACAGCTGTGGATTATTATAATTGCCTTCCCTTATGAAGTGCTTTGAAATCTATAACTGTATCAGAGCCAATTGTTAGTTTCAGCAAATATAACTAAAATATATTAAGACTAATGTTTCAGAGTTAGCATCTGAAATGTGATGAGCAGCATTTTCAACATTGTCTCCATCTAAATAACATTAAGAACTACTTGGTTTATACCATTTTAAGATTTTGTTATAGGTTCAGGCTTCTTTACATGAATAAAAAGCTGAGATTTGTACATCGGTGAGAATTCTTAATTGCAGTAATGGTGCTCAGGAATATCTTTACTTGTATGCACAACTGCTACCCCCCATATTGTTTAAAAGCCTCAGGCCTCAAAACATCCTAGGCATCCACTTATCTCTAGGCAGCCAAACCCGAGGGCTGTGTCTACACTGGGCCACTTATTCCGGAAAATCAGCCGCTTTTCTGGAATAAGCTGCGAGCTGTCTACACTGGCCCTTGAATTTCCGGAAAAGCAACGACGCTCTACTGTACAAAATCAGCCGCTATTCCGGAAAAACTATTCTGCTCCCGCTCAGGCATAAGTCCTTATTCTGGAACACTGTTCCGGAAAAGGTCCAGTGTAGACAGCCCAGTAGTCTTTTCCAGAAAAAAGCCCCCATCGCGAAAATGGCGATCGGGGCTCTTTTCTGGAAAAGCGCGTCTACATTGGCCACAGACGCTTTTCCGGAAAAAGGGCTTTTCCAGAAAAGCAGCCTGCCAATGTAGACGCTCCTTTTCCGGAAAAACTGAAAACAGAATAGTATTCCGTTTTAAGCATTTCCGGAAATTCATGCCAGTGTAGACACAGCCCTGGTGGACTGGAAACTCAGCAGATTTTCTTCTTGTGCCTCAGCTACTATAACCATATGACGGTGAGGAAGGCTTTGCTGCAGGAGGAGGCATGCTTCCAGACAAGCATGAAGACTGGCTCTGTCTGCTTGTGGTCATTAAAGATGATCTGGCACCTGACACAGGAGCAGAATGGCTAGTTCCTGTGACATGATCAAATCCCATGTAGGTAATGACATTCTGCATGACTAAATATTACTCCGTTGTTTCAGCTGGAGAAGCTTCTCTCTTCATTCCCTCGCCAGAATTACTGTGCAATGTTGCTGTGTGATGTTAAAAAAATCCTGCCTGTCACTTCAGAGATGGCTGCAGCTCACTGAGCAATGAAGTGATGTCTGCAGGTTCAGGTCCTGGCTACTTCAGGTCCCGTTCTACAAGCGTGTGTGTAACTTTACTTATAGGACTGGTCTAGGGTTGCCAGGTGTCCAGTATTCACCCAGACAGTCTGGTATTTTCGGTTCCTGTCCAGTAAAAAAATTCAGAGAATACTGGAGACCTAAAATGTTGGGTATTTTCTGAATTTTTCCCCGGTCAGGAGGTGAAAATGACGGGCACCTGGCAACCTACAAACACTCAGCGCCCAGCCTCTGCCCCCCCCCCAGCTCCCAACACCCCCAGCCCCACGACCCCAGCCCCCATGCTTACCTGGTTCCCCAAGATTGCCAGCACAAAATGGCTGCCAGCCAAAAGACCTAGGGGAAGCAATGCTTTTCCCAGGGTCTTAGCGCTCAACCGCTCCCCTGTTCCTATCCCTGCACTCACTCTTAAAGGGGACATGCTGTTTTAATGCTGTTTAATTTTAGTTTTTTTTTGTCTTAATAAGTCCTTGGAGTCCTTTTTTTTCTCAATAACTTTGGTCTCCCTCCCTTTTTTTCCCCCTTCAACAGAATTTTTTCCCGTTTTTTTTTGGGGGGGGGGGGTGTTTGGTATTTTTGTTTCAACCATTTGGCAACCCTAGACTGGTCCCTCTGAAGGCAGTGGAACTACAGGCAGTCCCCGAGTTACGCGGATCCGAATTAAGTCGGATCCGCAGTTACGAACGGGGCCCTCTCCCTGGTCTCCCAGGGCTGTCTGCTGCCCACGTGCTCCGCGGCTTGGCTCTGCTTTGCTCTGCTTTGCCCCCCCGTCCCCATGGTCTGCAGACCGGGGGGGGGAGGGCAAAGCAGAGCCAAGCCGCGGAGCGCGCGGTCAGCTGACAGCCCAGACGCGTCTTGGCTGTACGCTGCCCGTGTGTTCCGCCGCTTTGCTCCCTGTCCCCCTGGTCTGATTCCTAGAATCAGCCGCTGATCAGTTTCAGCAGCAGCTGACTTGGGGATGCCTGGGGTTCTTAAGTTGAATCTGTATGTAAGTCAGAACTGGCGTCCAGATTCAGCCGCTGTTGAAACTGATCAGTTTCAGCAGCGGCTGAATCTGGACGCCAGTTCCGACTTACATACAGATTCAACTTAAAAACAAACCTACAGTCCCTATCTTGTACGTAACTCGGGGACTGCCTGTACTCACATTAATATAGTCAAGCATGCGTTTAACTGTTTTCAGGACCAGGGCCACTGAAACTGTTTTCTCTTCATCCTGTTTTCCAGCTTTAGAGATTGATACATGATACCTCCGAGGATAGCTCTTTTTCAGGGGGAGCATTCTTTTAGTACGAGTGACATTTGGCCAAATTAGACACATGGTGTTTTACATCTGCAAATCTGATGGCAGATTACAAGTGGCACATGACAGGTAAATCCAATAAAAATTAACCAGGTTCAGTTCTGGTGCTGCACACTCTCAGCTCCCTTTAACATCTGTGGCAGCTGAGGGCACTCAGCAATTCCTGGGATTAGGCTCTTGTGTTGCAAAATGCTTTGGGATGCGTGTGGATGGAAAACACTACACAAAGTTAACTCAGGATTATTATCACTGTGCATCAGAGACTGAATCACACTGGGGTGGCAAAGAGTACCTAATCAAAAATCAGGTCCAGTTGTGCTAGAAACTATGCACACACATAGGAAATCATAACCCCTGCTCTGAAGACCAGTCAGCTATTAAAACCACTGTATCTGAATTGAGTTACACAGTCATCTTAACCATATACAGTATGGGATATAGCCTCGTTTAATGTTGAAGGCTGGTTAAAAATGTGGTTACCATCACAACAGATCTTTCAGTGAGGCTGTTCCTATATATTTTTTCTCCTATCACCCTGCATCTGCCTGTTTAGCTACCAATTCATGAGTAATGCTATCAACTTCTGAGTATTACACTTGAAACTCTTGGGTATAAATTACCATTACATCTAGTCATTTCAACTGTGCTGTTTTTATGTTTAGGGTTTTTTTTTTCTCTGAGCTCCTGCAGTGTTCTTGCAAAGCTGTACAGCTTTACAAGCCCTCAAACATTTCATTTCCTAATTCCATCCCTGTGCTGGATTCACTGCATACAGATGTACTGATGATTTTTCCTTACACTGAAATACATGTCGACTTAGACTCCTCTAATAAAGGCAGGGAGAAAGTATTTGTAGCCTTCATTCACTTGCCGCTTTGCTTAGCAACACGGATCAGGATACATAATTCTCTGCATACTGCATGAAATATTCAATATATCCTTGAGCTGTTCACTACAGCCTGAACTGAGATTCTCTCGAGATATATAAGATTCTAATCATTTGATCAGAACTAATTTGCTGCAATATGCACCAGAATTATATTTTACATTATATTTCCTATCTAAATGGCCTGCTTGACAGCCATGCTGAAGCTTAGGAATGTGGAATAAGTTACATGGCAACCTCACATAGGCTATGTCTAGACTGCAAGCCTCTTTTGAAAGAGGCTTTTTCGAAAGATACTTTTGCAAAAGCCTCTTTTGAAAAAGAGCATCTAGACTACAACCAGTACTTTCGAAAAAGCAAGCCACTTTTTTGAGAGAGAGCACTCAGGCTGTCTGGATGCTCTCTTTCGAAAAAGCACAGTTTGCATTACATAGTGCCTTTTTTCAAAAGAGCACTTTCGAAAAAAGGCGTTATTCCTCGTAAAACGAGGTTTTCCACGGTCGAAAAAACTGCCGCGTTCTTTCAATTTACTTTTGAGAGAACGTGGCAGCAGTCTAGATGCAGGGGAAGTTTTTTTCAAAAAACAGCCACTTTTTTCGAAAAAAAAACCTTGTAGTCTAGACCGGTGTTTCTCAAACTGTGCTCTGCAGAGCCACAGGGCTCTGCCAGACGTCTCCAGGGGCTCCGCAAGGTTGACAAATTGGAAACATCAATAGGTACAACACACACAATCAGTGGACCACTGGGGCTCCACATAAATTTTTACGCATGTAAAGGGCTCCGGAGCCCAAAAAGTTTGACAACCGCTGGTCTAGACACACCCTCTCTCTACATGCCAACATTAAACCTACTTGCTTGTTCCTCAACTGATTTCTGTGCAGCTCTTTCTGCCGCCGTGTCTAACATCAGTTGAAGCTAAAAGGAGCAGATGACAGAGAAGACACAGTGCTGTTACTTTAAAAGTGTGTGTCTCCCCTATGTTGTAGCAAGAAGCCCTACTAAGAAGAGGCCATGAACTCAGAACCAATTTAAGGATGCCATTTTAAATGTACAATGTCTAAGCATAGGCACCCAATATTTTATTCAGAAAGCTTGATTTTCTATTGGAAAAGCAAAAGCAGAGGAAGAATGCAACTTGATGGGCTCCCACTGTAAATGTAAAAAAATATGCGGCTAGCCTGCTTGTTCATCTTAGCACCCTGAGGGTATGTCTTAGTTAATTCGAACTAAGCTAATTCGAACTAACGCATCTAGAACTAAAAACTAGTTCGAATTAGCGTTTTGCTAATTCGAACTAGCGCGTCCACATTAAGTGGACCCTGAACCAGGCTTAAGGATGGCTGGAAGCAGTGCCGGCAGGGCATCAGAGGAGGACTTAGAGCGTGGAGATGCTGTCTCAGGCTAGCCGAGGGCTGTGCTTAAAGGGTCCCAACCCCCACCCCGGAGAGATAGTTCTCAGGGTGCCCCGCTTACAAACCAGTCCTGGCTTGGATTGCCCGGAGTACCCACACTGGGCACATCACAGCACTCGGCCATCAGACCGGCTGCACTTGCCGCAGGCTGCCATTCGGGGGGAGGGGTTAATTGGGGGGCTGCAGGAGAGCTTCCACCCCCAGAAGCCCGCAGAGCCAGCCCAGTCCTCCCCATCGAAGGTGCTTACCCCATTCCTCCCTCACCTCCTTCCACTTACCCTTCCCTAGCCCCTCTTCTTGATGTACAAAATAAAGGACAATTGTGTTAAAAAATGGAATGTCTTTATTGAACAAAACTGGGGGAGACTGGGAAAAGGAGTTGGGAGAGGGGAAGAGAGAGGGTGGGATGGGGAGAGCAACTAAAATGATCAGGGGTTGGGAACAGGTCCCATATGAAGAGAGGCTAAAGAGACTGGGACTTTTCAGCTTAGAAAAGAGGAGACGGAGGGGAGACAGGATAGAGGTCTCTAAAAGCAGGAGTTGGGTGGAGAGGATGCATACAGAAAAGTTCTTCATTAGTTCCCATAAAGAAGGACTAGAGGACACCAGAGGAAAGGAATGGGTAGCAGGCTTCAAACTAGTAACAGAAAGTTGTTCTTCACAAAGCAAAGAGTCAACCTGTGGAACTCCTTGCTGCAGGAGGCTGTGAAGGCTAGAACTAGAACAGAGTTTAAAGGGACATGAGATCAAGTCATGGAGGTTGGGTCCATGGAGTGCTATTAGCCAGGGGGTGGGAGTGGTATCCCTGCCCAAGGTTTGTGGAAGGCTGGAGAGGGATGGCACGAGACAAATGGCTTGGTCACTGTCTTCGGTCCATCCCCTCCAGGGTTCCTAGGGTTGGCCTCTGTTGGCAGACAGGCTACTGGGCTAGATGGACCTTTGGTCTGACCCAGGACGGCCATTGTAAGCTCAGGGCTCAGGGTCGGGGGTCTCAGTGGACCACCTTGATTTTCATGCACACCTGCTCCTGGGTGGCCAGGCTGGCAGCTCTCCTGCCCTAGACGGCCACTTTCCTGTGCCTAGTGCGGAGGTCGTGGACGAGGTCCACGATGTCCGCACTAGCCCAGGCGGGTGCCCGCCTCTTGCCCGCCTCCTGGGAGCCGCCAGCCTGGTCCCGGGAAGAGGGGAAGGGATGGGGGGGCATCGGGTGGGTGGCTCAAGCCGTGCCAGGTGCAGGGTCTGCTGGCTGGGTGCTCGCAGGCTTGCACCTGGCACGGGCACCGTAGCCAGCCCGTGCCCCTTTAAGGGGTCCGAGGCCGGGAGGGGGGCAAATGAGTTTCCCTGGTGTTGACCAGAGTGGCCACCAGGGAAACCTGGGGAGGGCTAGCCTCCCACTAGTTCGAATTAAGGGTCTACACAGCCCTTAATTAGAACTAGTAAGTTCGAACTAGGCTTAATCCTCGTGGAATGAGGATTACCTAGTTCGAACTAAGCGCTCCGTTAGTTCGAATTAAGTTCGAACTAACGGAGCGCTAGTGTAGCGCCTATGAAAGTTAGTTCGAACTAACGTCCGTTAGTTCGAACTAACTTTGTAGTGTAGACATACCCTGAGTCACTCACTAGTTAATGAATTCTCAGCCCACAGACCTTCCTGAGAGAGAAAGACATGCTAAGTAGACAGAAAAATAGAGTAGAACATGACTTCTTCCATCTCCATGCCTCAGAAGCCTAAGTCCATCACATCTGCCTCAATTACTGACATTCTCACATGTTTACTTGTTGAATATTAATCAGCCACCAGACGTCACTGTGTGTTATAGAGCAATGGTTTTCAACCTCTGGCTTGCTAAGATTCCCCAAGGGGTCCGTTTCTCCGTTCAACATTTTTTGGGGATTCACAGTAGAAAAAAGGCTGAAAACCACTGCTATATAGAAACCAGACAGGGTGAACAAGTCAGAAACAGCTGAAACTCCAGCTGTGAGGACGTTGCAGCTGCTTTGTTTATTAAACCCTTCCATTTTAACAGGGACTGATTCCATGTAGCATAACAAAACGAATGAGACTTTGATGAGAAAGTCAACATTAACAATCTAGTAGTCTAGCCATGGAAAAAAGTGTTGTTCTGAATGGAACCCTCACATCAATGATCAAAAGATCCAGTCAAAAAACAAACAAGCAAACAAAACCCAATCAACTAGCACAGTAAAATACATGCAATGTTAACTATGAATAACCAAATGGCTTAAACAAAAATGTTAGTAAAGAACAACAGAATGAAAGGTTCTCCTGTGGGAGCAAAACTATTTAAAAACCAGGTAGAACCTGAGAATGTGAAGGTGGGAGACGTAGATCTTGCTACATTGCTAGGAGATCTCTTGTCAGGTACATTAACACTGATTCCAGAACTCCACTATGATGGCTAGCTGATGCAGACAACACATCCCTCCACACTACTGCTGTGCTGAGAACAACTTTATTACTGCACTGGCATTCAGGAAATTACACACACAAGAGCAAGTGGTGACTTTAAGCAGATGCAAGAGAGGGCAGCATAAATATGAAAGTATTATCCTACAGAACCATTACATGTCCCAATCTATTCTTGTGTTTGATGAACCCTCTGAAAAATCTGTACTTTGATGTGTTCCCACCCCACTGTGTGCAATTTGTTGCAATGTCTTAAAGAAGATGGGCTTGTGTCATGTTTCAAGGAGAATACTGTATTGAGACTGTGATAAGTATTATTTTCATTTCTCTGGGACTAGCAATATAGTATATTCTTAAAATAGACCTGAATGCTGAATTCCAGGGCAGTAAGACTATCTATGCAATCCACATATCAACATTTCCCATGCGACAAGTGACTTCACCACAGTTTATGTTATAATTAAAACCAAAGTGCTGAATCACTACTAATCCTGCCATGTCTCTAAAGAGTTACCGAGTGAGACCAAGCGATGGTCTCTTACCTGAGTTTTGTGGGTGTTCACCAGAGAGGGTGCCGCAGCGACCATGGAACTGCTGCGGGGCCTTGGCAGGTGCATGGTTTCCGGCTCAGGTGGCTTCTCTGGCTTCTCCTCCAGCATATGCCTCAGCCTTTGCAGATAATACATCAGAGACCACTGTGTGCCTTCCTCAGACCAGTGTGGCTGCAGCAGGCAGCGTAGTACTGCCACATCAAAATAGGTGGCATAGCGAGACTTTTGGCAAGGCGGGATTACCAATGAGACCCTGTTCCAAATAATGAATGAAGCAACATTAGAAATTAGTGATGGCTATTAACTTCCCTAGAGGTACAGAGTTCTGCCTAAGGGTTCCCTCCAGAAAGACTCATAGAGCTGGTCTATGCTGCACTAAAAAATCCCAGGAAACAGAGGCGCAGGGCCTGGGTCAGCTGACTCAGGTTTATGAGACTAAAAACTGCAAAACAGCTGTTCAGCTTGCGCTGGAGCCTTGCCCACTTGCCAGGATTCAGAGGCCGGGCTCCATCCCAAGGCCAAATGTCAACACTGCCCCAGATCCCAAACCTGCAAGCCGGCCGTGGGCCCTTTTATTGCAGCCACCCTTAGGGGTTGCCTTTTCATCATTCACTCTACTGCTCCATACGATTAGCTTCCCTCTTGTAGATGGAAACCATCACTGTCTTACCCTTCAGTTTGGCAAACTGAAGTCACTCCAGAGCCCAGCACTAATAATGCGCCATTTGCCAGCCACTAAGAAATAGTTACAGACTGAAAAAGGGAGAGACGTTGTCACTCTCTCTCCACAGTGGGCTTAAAATCCCAGCTCATTAAAGAGAGAGTATTAAAGCCCCTTCCAGTCTCCTCAGACCTGCAGAACTCTAAGCTAGTTTCCAGTTACCAGGATGCTTAATTGATACTGTTGGCTAACAGAGAGATTTGAATACAGGACTAAGACACTGGTTCAGGAAAGCATCCTTGCTTTTGAAAGCACTTAAATATGTGCTTAACTTGAAGTCTCCAGTGAAACTCAAGCACATGTTTAGTTAAGCATGTGCTTAGATGCCACCTTGCACAGGGATGCAATCCTAAATCAATGCTGAAAAAGCACAAGCCTAGACCACTGCAATAAATGACTAATTCCTCCAGCAGGATGCAGTAGCAGATTCAAACCTCTGCTGGCCAGGATCTGGTGGGAGAAGTGGGGGGGGGGGGGAGGGGGAGAAGGGAGTGTTACACAGTCAGCTGTTACTAAAAGAAATGTCAGCATGATG
This sequence comes from Pelodiscus sinensis, assembly GCF_049634645.1. NCBI lineage: Eukaryota > Metazoa > Chordata > Testudines > Trionychidae > Pelodiscus > Pelodiscus sinensis. The sequence goes on along the minus strand of NC_134717.1, from coordinate 57,705,417 downwards.
AAAATTCCCAGTAAAATAATCACTTATACTAATTTAAGTGGATCTGGTGGTTCTCAAGTGAGGAAGTGCTACTGCTACATAAGATGACCTCCATTTTTGCCCCGGGCTACTAGAAAACATGACGCATTTCATCTTCCTTACAAGTTTTTAGTGTGAAACTTCCCTGGTGTTTTAGTTTCCAAACTTGAACGTCATGCACAGAGAGACAAGAATGAACTATTGAGTCGGAAAGGTCATGTCCTGATTCTTCTACTAAGCTGAGATTATCCTTACAGCCATGACAGCATGCCAACGGAGCCCAGGCAAAATGGTTCTTTCACTAAGAATGGGAAACATGGAATGTTTTCTGCAACAAAATTATCTGACACACCCCAGCTCAGTACCTTCCTCAGATTAAACATTCTAAAAAATTTTAAGTGAATGCACTAAGTGCATGTGAACCGTGAATTCTCACTCCTGCACATGTAAGCTTCATTTTGAATAAAACCATCAAAAAATACTAAAAAGGCTAAGCCCCAAACCACCTTTCACTGATAAGCTGCAAACTTTGTGTGGCCCCAAAGGAACTTTTTGCCCATGATGCAATAGCACTTGCTGGCAAGATTCTATGTTGCTGAGATCCACCGGGTCCATGTTAAAGCATAGGCACCCCAGGCCTGTGCTTAGTGCCCCAGCATCTGGAGGAGGCATTCAAATCAGAATCTCAGTTTTCATTAGAAAAAATTCTAAGCCCTCAGAGTTGCAAAGGAAAGTTTGGAAATTTGATCTGATTGTAACTGATACAGTGACGTCTGCAGACAGCAGAAAACAACTGCTCTGAGACGGGGTGGACACGGCCCCAGCAGAGCACTCTAGATAGCAAGGAGAGAAAAGCAAGGAAACCTGGCCCACACACCTATACACAAACCCAGGCCTGGAGTACGTAGTGGGAGACTGCTTTGCTGCCATCCCGGCCCCCTAGGTGGGAAGGGGGTTCCCCTGCCATCACCAATCTAAGTAGCAGATGGAGCCACAGTGAGAAGGCAAGGTCAGGGTCATAAGGTGGGAGCCCCATGCTATGATGGGGCTTGATCTCCACATTGCCTTGATGGGACACCAAACCATAGAACACCAAAGCAAACATGATTCTGGGCTGCATTAACAGGTGTGTTGTGAGCAAGACACGAGAAGTCATTCTTCCACTCTACTTTGCGCTGATTAGGCCTCAGCTGGAGTACTGTGTCCAGTTCTGGGCACCACATTCCAAGAAAGATGTGGAGAAATTGGAAAAGGTCCAGAGAAGAGCAACAAGAATGAATGAAGGTCTAGAGAACATGACCTATGAGGGAAGACTGAAAGAATTGGGCTTGTTTAGTTTGGGAAGGAGAAGACTGAGATGAGACATGATAGTAGTTTTTAGGTATCTAAAAGGGTGTCACAAGGAGGAGGGAGAAAAATTGTTCTTCTTGGCCTCTAAGGATAAGACAAGAAGCAATGGGCTTAAACTGCAGCAAGGGAGGTTTAGGTTGGACATCAGGAACAACTCCTGTCCGGGTGATTAAACACTAGAATAAATTGCCTAGGGGGGTTGTGGAATCTCCATCTCTGGAGATATTTAAGAGCAGGTTGGACAGACCTATCAGGGATGGTCTAGGCGGTGCTTGGTCCTGCCGTGAGGGCAGGGGACCTCAATGACCTCTCAAGGTCCTTTCCAGTTCTAGTGTACTATGATTCTATCTGTTCAGTCTTATAATCAAAAAGATTTCTGGATGCCGTTCTTGAAACAGAAGTGTGTAACCTGAGCACTTGTTACCTTTTTTTAATTGTCTGTAAGACACAAGAGTAGCTAGTCAGTAACTGCTTCATGAATAGTGTTCTTGTGCATTTGGGACAAATCCCAACAGCTAGCAATATTTACCAAATTAATATTGACAAGGCAACAGAGCACAGTGGACGGCAAGCTTTGAAAGGCAGGCACCCTGGCAGAATATCCATATCTGTATGTTGGACACCCAGCCTGGAACTGACCAGCCTAACGCTACAATCCAGCAAACCATAAGAACATAAGTAGTTCCACAGTCTTCAGTGGGTCTGTGTTAAAGTTACATATACGTTTCAGTGCATTGCTGGAATACAGCTTAACAGGATACAAGACATTCAACAGGGTTAGGCTGCTGGTGTGCTGAGACCACAGCTATAAGGATGACCAATATTGTCTCATTGTTTCCTGGTACTTCCCATCCAATCTATCTGTATCCATTTATTATCTCTTGTCTAACAATAGAGGTTGTCTACATGAAGAATTAGTTCACTCCAAGCTGGGGTGTGAATCTACCCCACACTAGCCTGCTGCAGACAAGCTGCCCATGGGGACCATACTGATGCACTTTAACAGTGTGTTTATGTGCTTTGCTCTGGTCAGGGGTAGAACTGTTAATGTGTGTCAGCAAGGGCCGTGTGGACAGTCAGTCTGCAGCAGGCTAATGCAAGATAGATTCAAAGCCCACCTCGCAGTGAACTAAGCCCTTAGACTGTAAAGTGTCTGGGGGGCAGGGACTGTGGTTTGTTCTGTTTGTACAGCACCTAGCACAACATGGTCCTAGTCCAAGGGCTTCAGTCCCCACTAATGCAGGTTTCCCACTGCACCTAGTCCTTTGAAATGTACAAGGGCCACTGGGATTGCCAGGCAGGCTGCCGTCCCAGGCTGCTCAAAGTGGCTGTCTGCTCCATGTGCCTCTCTGCACTGTGCGACGGGGTGAGTGGGAGATTTTGCAGGCTGCCCCTGCCTCCGGCCCAATCATTGCAGCTCCCACAAGCTGGAAAACTGGGCACTGGGGTGACTGGACTAGGGGCAGCGCACAGAGTCTTCCCCACTATCTGCAGCACACGGTACAGAGAGGCAAATGGCACCAGCAGCCAACCACTTTGAGCACCTGTGGCAGGCAGGGAGCCTGTCTGACGGTCCTGCTGGGCTGCTGGCCAGGAGAGGCCTAGGTAAGCACCTTCTGGCCAGAGCCATGCAGTGCCCCACCCCTTCCCACACCTCTACCCCTTTCCCTACGTCACCACTCAAATCCTCTGCAATCCCACCTACCCCATGTCACAACTCCCTCCCAGGCCCTGCAACACTCCTCCAGGTCAGAATCCTCTCCTGCACCCATACCCTCGCCCCAGTCCTGGGCCTCTCCTGCACACTGACCCCCTGCCACAGGTCACCACCCAAACCCTCTGCACCTCCCCTGCCCACATGCCCCAGGTCACATCTTCCTCCCAGATCCAGCAATCCCTCCTACACCCCTCCGCCAAGATCAGGATCCTCCCCTGCACCCATACTCCCTCCCAGAGCCTGCATCCCAAGCCCCTGTCCCAGGTCACAACCCCTCCTTTACCTAAACTTCCTCCCCAAGCTTCATTACACCCCAATCCCGTACCCCAAGCTCCCTTCTGCATCCAACTTCCATCACAGATTCCACAGAAAAGTGCCCCCCATCAAAAAATATATCAAAAATTATTGCCCACCCCATCTTAGTCTATGACTGGGGCACTGAGGCACTATGGTAAGATAAATAATAATAATAAACATAATATAAGCCATGTGAGCATTCTAAGGCAGGTATATCCAGTTAAGAAGACTTGAGCAAAAGGTTTGCAACGCTGACCCAGCCTGCAATCAGGGTAGAATGGCAGTTTCTTCCTGGAATACATTTGTTGGGAAGGAGTCATCTCAGAGAAATGTGTTCATTCACAACGAAAATGCCCAAGCAAATCCACAAGAGATGGTTTGCTGCCAGCCTCTGTCAATGCAGGACACCACAGAGGCCATGTCTATACTGGCAGACGAAAAGCACTGGCAGGAATATTTGTCCAATACCAGAGGCACAAACTTGAGGTTTGCTGAATGAGTTTCCACAAAAACAGAATTTGAAATCTTGTGCTTTGCTTTGAATTAAACCCCATATACATTTAAGTAGGTTCTTGTTGCCTGATAATTGCAGGGTGAGTGGGTGACATATTTAGTTCAGTCGTGGGCTCAAGGACAAAGGAATACGGTGACTGTTGATAACGGGAGTAAATAACATTTGTTTCTGAGTTGTCTGTTGCTTGGCAACCAAAGCTCCCCGTTCAGTTTTAATTGATCAATGAGTTCACCAAATAAGGAGATATTAATGAAGCTCTCTACAAAGCCTGTCAGAAGCTTCATCTCCTTAGCAACCACCCAAATGAGCTGGATGCACTGGTCACCTGATTCAGTCCTCTAAAAGACTGCCTGCTCCCTTACTTTCTGTGGGTGTGTGGATGCACGCCAAACAATGCCACACATGACAAACAATTTACATTTAGTAAGACAATACAGGCAGTCCCCGGGTTACGTACAAGATAGGGACTGTAGGTTTGTTCTTAAGTTGAATCTGTATGTAAGTCGGAACTGGCATCCAGATTCAGCCGCTGCTGAAACTGATCAGTTTCAACAGCGGCTGAATCTGGACACCAGTTCCGACTTACATACAGATTCAACTTAAGAACCCCAGGCGTCCCCAAGTCAGCTGCTGCTGAAACTGATCAGCAGCTGATTCCAGGAAGCCCGGGGCAGAGCAACTCTGCCTCGGGCTTCCTGTAGTCAGCCGCTGGTCAGTTTCAGCAGCGGCTGACTTGGGGACGCCTGGGGCAGAGCAGCTCGGGTGCTGCTGGGTTGGTCCAGTAGCTCGGCCGCTCCTCGCTCCTCGGCGCTACTGCAGCACCCCAGCTGCTCTGCCCCAGGCGTCCTGATTCAGCCGCTGCTGAAACTTACCAGCAGCGGCTGAATCAGGACTCCTGGGGCAGAGCAGCTGGGGTGCTGCCGGGTTGGTCCAGTAGCGCCAAGGAGTGGTGCTGCGGGACCAACCGGCAGCGCCCCACCTGCTCTACCACAGGCCCTGGGCTTTGCTCCACGTCTCCCTGGTCTGCTGGGGGAGGGGGCACTAGCTGCGTCCCCCCCCCCAGCAGACCAGGGAGACGCAGAACAAAGCGGCAGAGGACCCGGGCCGGACCGCGGCGCTTCCAGATCAGCACCACGGTCCGGCCCGGGTCCTCCGCGGCTTTGCTCAGCATCTCCCTGGTCTGCTGGCTCCCCCAGCAGACCAGGGAGATGGGGAGCAGCTTTTCTTGCCCCGGAGAAGGCAGGCGGCAGGATCAGGAGTCCCGCCGCTCCAGTACTCCGGGGCGAGAAAATCCCCATTCGTAACTGCGGATCCGACATAAGTCGGATCCGTGTAACTTGGGGACTGCCTGTACTCAGAAAATAACAGATGACTTACTTTAACCAGATCATGTTAATACAATGAAATAAAAACCCAGTATCTATACAGGGCCTGACACAAAACTCACTGAAGTCAATGGGAAGACTCCCAACTAGATTAAGTACATAAATAATGGTTTTACCCATTCAAGCAAGCGACAAATATACCAATTATATGTATTTCAAGAAAACAGTTGGGGAGATGGTTCTCCAATCTTAAAACTCTTGAATATTTCGGTCTGAAATTTCCCCAAATGAACTTGAGGGGACAACATTTTCAAAAACAGAAGCCTAAGAAAAATGTGGTCCTAACGGGAATACTCAGCCCTTCTGATAATCTGGCTGTACCTTTATCTCCCCAAATACAAATTTAAGGAGGTTAAATTTAGGCTCCTGCATTTGGAAATCTTTGCCTAAGCCCTGCAAGGCTGGCTGAGGACAAAAGGTTTGAGTTGTTGTTCTTTTGCTCCCCTGCCAGCCAACCCGCGGTAAGTGAACTGAATACCTTTATATGAAGACAGGGAAATGGCCAAGCAGCACTAAAAGGGAACAGACCTACAGAAATACTCTGCCACAGGGAAAGAATAACCCAGAAAGCAGCCAAGAGAGATCAAGCCGCAGAAGAGCTACCCCGTCAAGGAGAAATGAGTCTAATGTTTGGATTTTTTTTTTAAATCAACATCCAAAAATACAAAAGGGCCTTGTTCCCTGTTCTGTCCCAATTGCATTGCAATTGCTATCCTAACAGGCCAGCTGGACTGTCCAGTAAATTAGACGGAATAAAGTCAGTGTGACAGCCACCATGTCAGAGGGTACATCAACTACTGAACTGAGGTAAAATCATGAGCTGTTAGAGTTCGAGCTGAAGAGAGAAAGCTCTCTGGCTGTCTCTAACACATATCCTTTCGGGATTAAGCAAGGAGGGGTGGGGCTAGAACACATAGGCCACAGTTATACCAACATAGCTTTTCACAGGAGTACCTGGAAAGCGGGGCTCCTCTGTCTTGGGATGTTTGGGATGAAACACTTCCATCAAAGGAGTTTCCCCGATGACATCCTGAAACAGTGGCCCGGGGCGGCACAGCGTCTGGCTGGGTAGTTTCACACACCACCTGAAGTCCCTTAGCATATTTTCAATAAAGAGAAATGTTTAAAAACTGATTTGGGGTTTCCACATTAGACCTCTGACTATGATACGGACTTGGTGCAATAGTATTGTTTATTAAAATAGCATTGAGGGCACTCAATCAAGAATGGGGCTTCGATGTTTTAAACATTGTGCAAACACAGAGTTCTCATCCCAGAGATTTTATCATGAACTATTCCGTCAGGGCAGACCTTTCAACCTGCATGAAGCTCAACTGACTTCAATGGAAAGCTATTTTCTGCTTTCAAGGTCAGGGCCTAATGCAAGATAAACACATTATATAAATGATGATATGTGGCTAATATTATTAATATTAATTAAGAAACAGTAATTTGAACATGCAGTAATTTAGACTGGATAGAGCACCTTGATGGCACCAAGTCATCCAAAAAAGGTGTCTTAAATGAAAATAGAGAGCACTGGCCCTCTCTTCTTAGCTCTATCATGTGTCTTTAATACTGATAACGTGTTGTCACTTTTTACACAGGTCCTGGAAGCTATTTGTTGATCCTTTACCTTGGGCCCCAATCTCATTCTTTGCAGGGGATTAGCCTTGAAAATGATCAAACCAATTCTAAAACGCATAATTCAATGAAAGCATTAAGAGGCATTGGAGGACTGTTGGCTAATTAATCAAATAATGTATTGGATATGATTTTTTAAAACACATTAAAATGATTTAAAATGCAGGATAATTATTCCAAATGTCATTTCAAAATTCCCTGCAAAAGATCCCTTTCCCACCTCATCCATTTAAAAAAAAAATCAACTCCCCTCAGCTCCCATTGGTTGTCTAGACAAAGGCCTACCTCTGTGTGTCCAGTGTCCAGATTAGGAGATTCACAAGCCAGGCTCTGGTTGCTGGTTGGAGAACTTCTCTTGGCTGGAATTTAAAAACAAACAAACGTAATATTCATGTGATATTAACAAAACAAACCCTGTGCAATTGGGGGGGAAATGGCATCCCCCTCACTAACATTACCAGACACTGCACTGGTTGGAAACTATAGCTGGCTGGCAATTTTCTGCGACTTTGGGGGTGGGGGGAAGTTCAGGAAGCACGGTTACCACAAAATCACAATTTTCTGCAGGGAAATTCTGCCCCCTGTGTTTTGTTGAGCTGAATTGAAACATTCATTCCAAGTCATTCCGGCATTATATTGCATCTGTCTGGGGTATCTCAAGAGAGCTGTAGTTGAGGTGCTTCATGCTCCAGTTCTCTTATGGATTGGGTTCCTTGGAGAGATTACTATGACCACGATGCACTTTGGTCTCCTCTCTGAGTTAGCCACACACAGTACATGGGAGTTTGTGTTGCATCACGGGAGAGGTAGTCTGGCCAGGAAGCACAGCCCTAGATAAGAATGGGGCCACTAGCATCTTAACTACAGCTCCCATGAAGAACTTGGCAGATGCAACTTAAAGTCAGACTAACTCAATAGGAAAAGTTTTGACATTTCCAAACTGGAATTTTTATGAACTTTTGACTTTGTGAAAAATTTATTATTTTTACTGTTCATCTCAATTCAGGATGAAAACTGTCGAGATATTGCAATTTTTCACAACAAAAATGCAATGTTTGCTCATCTCTATGGGGAATGTTTTCAAAATGTAAAATTTTATACGTCAAAACTTAGCACTGAAGGTATGTTAGGGCCTGAACCAAAGCCCATCTAGTCTAACCCCCAACTCAAATCAGTATCAACCCCGACTAAATCATTCCAACCAGGGCTTTGTCAAGCCAGGATTTAAAAACCTCTAAGATCTCACCATTTCCCATAGAGGGGAATAATCACTTCCCTCAATCGGCTGGCAATGCTCCTTTTAATGCAGTCAATATGCCATTAGCCTTCTTGATGAGAGGTTTTATTTTGATAAGGAACAAAAATACATGACTGTACCAAGATCCGGCACGTATGGCAAACAGGGCTCGGACAACCGTACTGCACTTTCCGATGCTTAACATCTGTCACTATACAGCAAGGTCACACACCTGTAATAATGTTCCTGATTGGCTTAACCAAAGCAGTGAAGGCAGAAACCTCAGGCTGTCTGTGCTCCCACATGGGCTGCCAAATAACAAGGCCACTGGCCAGCCGAAAAGTCAGGTCAGACTCCTAGAAAGACACAATAGGATCATTTTATCGTATGTGGATTAGTTAGATCTACTGACCCAGAAGAACATCATCTTCTGTCTGTGCTGATTATCCTACTGCAACACAGACCATGAAAGCAACAACCGTGATCACGTATAATATATATAATATGAGCTGTTTGTGTGCAGTAAGTCAAAAAGTCACTAGTGTAACTATTCAATGAAGGCATAAATACCTACCCAAAGGCTTAGTAATAAAGCATCATGGATTTCCCACTACAAAGCTAAGTAAAAGACGTTTGGCTCCAGGCCACAGTTATACTGATCCTATTTTTCCAGGATCTGTGCCACTACTGAAAAACCAACCCACCATTGCAGCAAAATCCTTTCTATGAATTATTCTGACTATTGCTTTAGGTCCTTTAGTATGTAAATCTTTCCTTAAGGCTTCCTTTTCCTCCAATGCCTGTCTGCACAAAATAAGCCAAAAATAATAATTATTTTAAAAACACATGTATTTAGGAAAGCTAAGCATTCTTGCAAGTATCAACATATATTCTTATTATTACCACTAATTTTTAACTTAAACACCAAAATTATGATGCTGAAAAGATTTATGCATGTGTGTAATTTTACTCAAGTGAGCTGCTCTATTGATGTGAATGGAACTAGTTACACATACAGGTAGATCTTCGCAGAACCAAGATCCAAGTATGTAGGGCCTTTACTAAAAATAAGTGGCCCCATGATCTGATTGTTGGAAACATTTTCCTTCCTCACTTTTTTCCATCCCTATTCTTTGTTACTCCCTTCCCATCTAAAATGAGTTTGTGACCTCTTTGGGGGCAGCTATTGTGTATTTGTATGACAAAGCACCCAGAAACACTGTATAAGAAAGATTTTGTTTTTCCCTGTGATCTGATAAGTCTAGTGGTGCACTGGTCCCTGTGCACTGCAGTTGTATAATTATGAACACGAGGTTAATGCTGGTTATTCAGGATTAGATTTTGTCTTTGCTGCTGGCTCTGAGTCAGAGATAAAATGTCGCTGTGTCAGCTTGGAAGAGCTTTGGGAAGAACTGGGATTCAAAGACTACCAGCCACAGGAAATATGTGCTACCCTTTTACCGGGTACCAGTAACTTTACACTCCAGTGCTGGCTCCGTTCTGCTGATTGATATGTGTGCACATGCATAAGTAGCTGAAGCTCTACTAACTCCCCACCTGCTCAGTAAAGGGAATAGGGAGTAGTAGGTATACATCTTCACAATGCCTGAGTCAAAATGCAGAAAGGCTATGCCAGAGAGCTGGCCAAATCTTACCTCCTGTGCAGGCACTTCAGGGTTAGGATAATTAGTTACAACATTTACTGTGAAAGATCAGATTCACGTAGGGGGGATGAGAAATGGGATGTGAGCATTATCTAGCAACTATCTGGTTAAACATAGTCATTTTCTAGTAACCTATTTTCTAGGAACAGCTGATTGAGAAAAATAGGGTTGCCAGATGGTTTCAACAAAAATACTAGACACACTTGACATTACATCACAATCTACATTACATCTTATTTAGAAAATACCGGACAGTTATATTTTCTCCTTGATATTTTCTCAATTTGTTTCCTGAACAGAAAGCTCAGATACTGGACTGTCCAGTTCAAAACCGGACACCTGGCAACCCTAGAGAAAAGCCAATTTCACATAAGAGGCTAGCCCTAAAAAAGTAAGGCTGTAGGACAGACCTTCAGTGAAGCTAAGAACAAGAGGTAGGAATCAAAGTATGCAGGGAAATAAATTCCTGATTACATAGTTCTGTAAAGCTGGCTTATACAGTGTAAAATAAAGAGAAGGACTTCAGTGGACAAAAAGACTGCAGTCTACTTCTGACATCAGAATAGAGAAGTGCTTAATTTGCACCTGTCATGTCATGAATACTATCAGAGATCCTATTAATTATTATCAATACTATTAGTCATAACAAATCAGTAGCAACACTATTTCTAGAATTACTAAGCAGACAGCAAGGTACTTGTTAACCATGAACGAGAGTCAAACAGACTAAGCTAAATCCACAGTCCTTGCTCCAGCTCTGAACCAGTGAGAAGTCCATGCCATCAATACTCACTGATTTCAATGAAAGCTGCAGGTACTTAACACCTCTGATGGTTGGGTTACTTAAGTAAGTGCCTAAATAGGGATTCAGGTGCTTCACTTTGGATATTCTTACCTTAGTGTCTGCCCAGTGCTAAAACCCTTATTCACGTCAATGGAATTACCTTTGATACTTTTACTATAAGATGGGTGCACAACTGTTTGAAAGGCTGTGCTCAAAAAGCAGTAATCAATGGGTCACTGCCAATCTTCAGAGATGTATCTATTAAGATCCTGCAGAGGTCTGCCCTGGGACCAGTACTATTCAAAATTTTCAATAGCAACTTGGTTAATGGAGTGGAGAGGATGCTTATAAACTTTGTGGGTGACACCAAGCTGGAAAAGGTTGCTAGCACCTTAGAGCATGGGATTAGAATACAAAATGACCTTGACAAATTGGAGAATTGGGCAAAATCAACAAGCTGCAAGTCAATAAAGGCAAGTATAAAGTATTACATATGGGAAGAAAAAAAATCAAATATGCAAATGCAAAAAGGGGAATTACTGGCTATATTGCTGAAAAGGATCTGGGGGGTTCAGTGGGTGTCAATGCAGCATGATGCAGTTACAAAAAACGCAAATATTCTGGAGTGTATTAATAGAAATGCCAGATGTATGAGCTGGGAAGTAACTGTCCCATTCTACTTAGCACTTGTGAGGTCTCTCTGGGAGTTCTGATTCCAGTTTGGGCACTACAATTTAAAAAAGATGTGGACAAATAAGAGACAAGTTCAGTGGAGAGAAACAGAAGTGATAAAAGGTTAGAAAACCTGACCGATGAGGAAAGGTTAAAAAACTGGGCATGTTGAGTATTGACAAAAGAAGACTGACAGAGAACCTGATAACCAATTTCAACTAGGTTAAAGACTGTTATTAAGTGTGCAGTGATCAGCTGTTCTCAATGCCCACTCCAGGTAGGACAGGAAGTAATTGGCTTACCCTGCAGAAAGGGAGAGTTAGGTTAGGTATTAGGAGAACTTTTTAACTGTAAAGTACTGAAACAGGCGTCCATGAAAGATTATGGAATTCCCACCACTGGAGATTTGTAAGAACACCTGTTAGACAAATCAGGTATGATCGAGATTTACTTGCTCCTGCTTCAGCACAGAGGGATGGATTAAATGACCTCTTGAGGTCAATTCCAGTCCTGCCATTGTATGATTCTTTTATGGCCATGGGACTGCTCTCCTGCATAGGGACTGGGCCTTTATTCTGCACTGTATAATAAACTCACTAGCCACTATTATGGCTATTTGCAGCCAAGGCAGAACTGCAGTCTCCCCTCACACTGATGTCACACCATTACCACTCCCTGACAGTTCTTCCACTTACTTTAATCCTGTGGACCAGAGGAGCAAACAGGAACACAAAGAGCTCCACTGTTGCCATGGAATTTTGAAAGAACTTCCTTCGGTTAGTCTCTTCATCTTCATTAGTGCTGCCACGCCGAGGGTGTCCTGGAGACCCTGGGTTTTCAATTTGATGAATAAAAGCACTACTGCTCCCTCCCCAGCTGGAGCCTCTCTCGCCTCCAATCCGGTCATTGCTGCAGTCTTGAGGAGCTTCCAGTAGCATCCAGTGGAGGGTGTGAAGAAGTTTAGTTTCTGCTACTCCAAGCTTGTCCTGATGCCCTGAATGGAAAAATACAGCATAATGGGTGTCTCTATTTACACAGGATCAGTACATTAGAGATTTGGAGATTTTCAAAGCCACTTCAGAAATTGGGCATCCAAATTCCCTATGTGGCTTTGAAAATCTCAGCCCTGAAATTAGAAACATCTGAGCTGTTCCTAGTATGTCTTGGCTAAAACCACTTGATTGCCTTGTGCTCTGCTCCCTGAAATGTCACTCAGTATGTATCTGCATGTGTAAACATACAGTACTCAGAAAAGATGCTAACTTGACAGCCTGGATCTTGAAGCACTTCTATTGATCCCCAAGTTGTAGCACTGCAAGCGTCTTCACACTGTCCTCGGCTACTTGTCTCCAGCAATACACTTCAACTCTGTCTGGAAGAACCAGAGAAACTAGTTTGACCTTGATGACCATGGTGCAAAGCCAACTGATGTCATTGGAAAGACTCTTAGGGTATGTCTACACTAGCTCGTTCGTTCAAGCTAGGTAGGCAAATGAGGGCAACCGGAGTTGCAAATGAAGCCCGGGATTTAAATATCCCGGGCTTCATTTGCATGTTCCCGGGCGCCGCCATTTTTAAATACCCCTTAGTCTGAACTAACTGCCCGCAGCTAGATGCGGCAGTTAAACATTAATTCGAACTAACTCCTTAATTCGAATGAACTGTTACTCCTCTTGGAGTAATTAGTGTCAATTGCGGTGGGAGATTTTGTAATCGGGATACTTACCCATCCAGAACTAGACCAAAGGCAATGATTATTTACATGCAAATACAGAACTTTCAGACATAAACTTAACATCAAACCAGACCTCCTTATCCTGAGATGCCAATCTGCAAGCGGCCCACATCCTTTTGAGATATGCCATGATGAGGAGGATGTAACAACAAATGAAAATACTTTCAGTGCCCACACAATTTGACTATTATGGCAAATGTCTTGCAGAAAATAAATATCCCATGAAGAAGCTTATTAAAGTGAGGTAGCAATACTACCAATACGTCCATTACAGTTCCTCTTGGAGATTAGTACTGAACTAATTTGACTCTCAAGATTGTTAGTCCCTCTTGACAACAACTTCCAAGAAGTCACTCATTTGTCTAGTTGGCACCCAGAAATCTTGGGATGGATTTGATCCTTTCAAGCTTAAAGAAGAGGATCTGTTCATTCATGACTTTTTTTCTCACTTCCCATTATCCAGCAGTGAAATCAGAAAGATGTCTCTGTGACATCACACTTCCCAGACTGTGGCTGTAGAACCAGGATTCAACTGTAGCATTAAATAGAGGTGTCTCCTGGAGGTTTGTTCCAGTAAATCCTTATGTAAAATACAAATATCTTCAGTGACAAAGAAAATGTAGAAAAATATGAACTAATTAAATATATTCCCATATGATTAGTCTTCTGTTTAGGTTCCCCATCCCCAATTTTGATCTAGTGTTAAAATTTCATTTAGAAACAGAGAAAGATTTGGTGTTATATCAATTTTTTAAGGCACAACTTCAAATTGGAGAAAATATTTAACTTATTTTTTGATCTACCTAAATAAAAGCTAATGTCTAGTTCTACGGGGTTGTTGTTTTTTTCAAGAGGCTGACAATTCTTTGTATTATGTTATCTGTGCTGAATTTTATATAAAGCATAGTCTGATTACTATATCGCCTGCAGAGTAACCATAAGCAAAATTATACAAACCCTTACACATATGAACAATCCTATTCTGATTAATGTGATCAATCAGGTGAGTGAATTCTATCCACAAGAATAAAGGCATAAAGGACTAGATTCCCATCATATTTTGGAGTTCAAACGAAGTAAACAGGAGAAATAAGAGGACCTATCTTGCTAGGTTTATTTATGTGATTAATCCTTACTAACACTAGTTGTCCCATAGACTTACATGGGTTATTTGCTTAAGAAAGGACTACTATATGAAAATGGATTTGCACCTACACCTTGGAGAAAATGGGTATGTTAACACTACAATCTAATACCCACCGCTGGCCCAAGCTACCTGCAGGCTTGCAGGGCTCGAGCTACAGTGCTATAAAATGGCAGTGTTGCTGTCTGGACTCAGACTGTGCTCCCGGACAGAATGGTCTATGGCAAGTTAAGCACAACTCTGGAAGTAAAAACAGTAAAAAGCAAACTAAAGCAAGTACTAACCTAGCTTATTTCGATTGGAAAGCAAAGTCGCTGTGCAATGAAGTACATGTGGTAGTGCAGCTTGAACAAGTTCCCAACGAGAAATGCTCTGGATGGCTTCAGAGAGGGCTGGAGAAAGACCATGTAGCTTGTTCTCTACTAAAACTCTTTCAAAAGACTAAAGAAAAAAGGAAAAAAAATATTATCCCTGCATGTGCTCTGCAAGACTGAGTGTTCTCTTCTAAAGCTTTTGCTGTCACATATATATAACATACAGTTCTTTTCAGTAAAACTATGCCTTAAAATATTTTCCTGAAAGAAAAAAGACTATAGCCAATGCTCACTGGATGGATGGTTAATCAGGAGACAGCACTCAGAAGAAATCAGAACTAGCATGGTTCATTTGATATATTTTCTTTAGTCAAAAGAATGAAAGAAATGAGTATCAAACTCCATATAAACAGAAGTACTTTGGGCCAAATTTGGCATAGAGTTAATCCAGGGTAAATCCAGAGTAATTCTGCTTGTAAGTAAGTAAGTGAAGCTACTCCAGATTCATACCAGCATGACTGAAAGCAGGGTTTGACACTTTCTTCAAAGGTCTGGTGTAGCATAAAGAGCAGCCAGTTAAAGCACAAAGGCCTTAGCAAATATTTTCACACCCTATCACAATTGTTAATCAGTGTGTAAAATCTGTCATCAGGACATTATACAGTATTTTTTCAAACAGTTAAGGTTCTTGGCTTGACCATGTTGATTATTGTGGTCTCAAGAAGCACCAAGTTTGGGGGCCAGGGTATCTGTTTAATAGAGGAAAAAACCTTAAAGGAAGCTTTTTATCAGACAGCCAAGCTATTTCTACTAGGGATGTGAACAGGTTAACTGGTTACTTGGTAAGCATCACCCTTACTGGATGATGCTTACCATGTACCAACTGGTGCCCAGAAACAGCCCCTCACCTGTGGCCTGCTGTGAGCAGAGGGCTTCCCCACTGAGGCCGGGAACCAACAGCAGCCCCAGCCTTGGGACCGAAGCTGGGATCGTCGTCCACAGATGGCAGCAGCCCCAGCCCCAGGCGTGATTCCACTTAACATTTAACTGGTTCACTGACTAAGTTAACCTAATGTTTAACTGATGAATCGGGATTTTATTACCTTAATTTCTACAGTAGCTTCAAAACACTTTTATGTTCTTCCAGGCTGTGTCTACACTGGGCCACTTATTCCGGAAAATCAGCCGCTTTTCCGGAATAAGCTGCGAGCTGTCTACACTGGCCCTTGAATTTCTGGAAAAGCAACGACGCTCTACTGTACAAAATCAGCCACTATTCCGGAAAAACTATTTTGCTCCCACTCGGGCATAAGTCCTTATTCCGGAACACTGTTCCGGAAAAGGGCCAGTGTAGACAGTCCAGTAGTCGTTTCCAGAAAAAAGACCCGATCGCGAAAATGGCGATCGGGGCTCTTTTCTGGAAAAGTGCGTCTACATTAGCCACAGATGCTTTTCCGGAAAAAGGGCTTTTCCGGAAAAGCAGGCTGCCAATGTAGATGCTCCTTTTCCGGAAAAACTGAAAACAGAATAGTATTCCGTTTTAAGCAGTTCCGGAAATTCATGCCAGTGTAGACACAGCCCCAATGGTTAGGGCATCTGCGTATTGAAAAGACTGTCAGATTGGACTCTTCTTCAGACCGCTCTAACCCACCTCAGCTGCTCAAAAGCTGCAGGGATTGTTACCGCAGCTAGGAATAAATTGTGCTAAGAGGACGAAACTCTTATGCCAGTGGGTTTAAGGGGGATGGCCTATGAGCCATGATGCTAATGTAGGTTTGCCAGAGAATTTCCCTATGTATGATGGATTCTCCAATGGCCAGTTAAGCAAACTTTGTAGAAAGTTAATGATGGTGTGGTACAAAGCGTCCCCTTCCTATAGGAGAACCAGGCTTTATGGTTACAGGGTCAGTCCCCACTCCAGTTCTAGCATATGCTTGTATATCTGACAGCAAAATGTGGATCCTTCCCTCAACTTTCTTAGGGCCTTGCCCTACATTGTTTATGCAAGCACAACTCACAGCAACTTCAGCTGATGTTCTGCCTACACACTGAGTGCAAGATATGGTGCTCTGCATCAAACTTTGATCTTGATTGTTATAACTTAGCGACTCCATTTCCTTTATTTGCTCCTGAAAATTTTCAAAATCAAGATGAACAGCCCAGTTTTTATCTTCCTTCACTAGAAGTTACATATGCCCTTGGCAGAAGGACAGTATTGAAATAAAATAAAGGAGGGATCCTAGGGCACTACAAATGCAGCTATAGCTGAAAATCAAAGAGTCTGATAGGTTAAAGGCATGGCTATTCCAGCACACACAATGGTGACCTAATTCAGGTTTCTGTAATAAAAGGGACTGAATGGAAGCAATATAAGATAAAATAAACCAAGCCAACCTGAATCCAAAGATTTGTGCCCTAAATATGAACAGCCAACTATGGAGCTAGATTTGAAAAGAAAAAAAAAAGAAAGGCTAAAAAGAATGACATCTTCTGGGGAAGGAGATCCGGTCACAGAATCCAGTACCATCAGCCTGAAAAACATATTCAAATTGACTTGGAAAGCTCAGAGATGTTGAATTGGACCCTCCTTATCCTGCAAAGGATGTATGAGTGCAATGAGATGAAAAAAAATAAAGAAACATTGAGGGAAAATGTAGGGAAGCTAGAAAGAAACAGGGAACAAGAGAACAGAAATAGATGTCAAATATTGTATGTTTTAATGGAGTGTTAGGGCTCAGAAATTTTAAAAAATGGCGAATCAGCCTCCGGATCAGGATACATCAAAAAAGCGTGTTAAAAAACAATGTATGGTGGGAGTCTTCGTTATACTCACATGAGCAGAAAAAGCTTTGAGTTTGTTCAGAGGTTGTTTTAGGAAAAAACATAGTTTCCTGTGTTTACCAATCAAGGGCATGTCTACACTGCAATGAGACTGCAGTGAGGCTCAGGATAAGGGACTGTTTAACTGCAGTGACACCAAAACTTAAAGTGTCGCGAATTTAGAGCCAAGAAAAAGGTGACACTTCTTTGCACAGATAACCAGTGAAATTAACCTTCTACAGAAAAGTCATTGAATCAATTCTCTGAAATACTAAATATGGATAGACAGTCATTGCTAAAGAATATTGTGTAATTATGCCAGCCAATAACACTATGATAATCACATCCCATGCTTCTGGGTATGAGTTGATTGCCTGCAGAGATCCAGAAGTATTACACCCCTTCTCTCCCCACACACAGCATGATATAATTACTGGCATGGAAAGAGGCTTATCTTTCTTTGGAAAGAGTAGGTGAGGAATCACTAGCTTGATTCAACAGATCAGGTCCTATATTAGGGGTGGGCAAATGGATCTGGCAGGCCCCCACTGCTAGAGTTACCTGCACAGCTGCAGGTACTGGCAATCACAGCTCTCATTGGCCGCATATTGCTGTTACCAGCCAATGGGCGCTGTGGGAAGTGGTGTCTGGTCCACGCCTCTTCTCATGGCTTCCATTGGCTGGGAACAGTGATCCATGGCCAATGGGAGCTGCAATTGCCTGTACCTGTGGCTGTGCAGGTAAATATAGTGGTGGCTGCCTGCCAGGGGCTAACTCTAGCGAACTGCTGCCATGTTACTGCCCACCCCTGCCCTATAGTCTTCTTCTTTTCTCATCTACTCACAGTTATGTTTCACCTTTGGAAATTTCCTATCATAACTACATAATGACTAATTCAGAACTGGAGAATGTAGCTGAAGAAACAAAAAGTTCTGTGCTGAGAGGTGGCCAAAAGCATAAAAGCTACAAATCCTTTATAATGCTGAATTCAGTTGCTAGAGAGCCAATTAAAAATATTCTACCAATAAATGCAGGCAGAATATAAATCTGTCGCTGAATTATTCTCAGAAGCATGAAACCTCTTCAGCCGTCCCTCTTACAAAGATAGACAACTATAAGTCCTTAGAGACACACATAGAGGGACAAATGCTGAATTAGCTTGCATTAACATTGTGGAGGCTTGCACAACAGGATAACTGTTTGACCTGTACCTGGAGGGATAAGCAGTGGAGAACCCACAGAAGAAGGAGTCTGCCTAGGTAGGGCATTCATTGTACGTTTTTAATAATGACCTACATAGGTGGAAGAACACGGGTGTCATGGCATGATGAGTGCAAATTCATGTGGCTCAAAATTGGTGAAGAAGTGCAGTGCGGCCAGCTCCAATATTTCCTATACGTATCAGCTAGGTTCATAGTATCACTATGGACAAAAGCTTGTGCTTAGGAATCCAGATCTGCCACAAATTACCCATCTTCCACACCTCCACCTATCACACCAAACACATCTTTTTACTACTTTTTCGGTGGTCCTTTTTCAGTATTTGAAAACAAAACACTGCAGATATTTACAGCATGGTAGGAGACAAAGAGGTTCTGTATCGCCCAAGAGATACCCAGCACATATACTCCGGGTTACTTCAGTATTCCATCTTGTAAGGAGGAGTTAGAAAATCAGATTTTAAAACTTAAAAAAAAATACCCTCAATTTATGTTGGGATTGCTATTTCAACTCTTAGAATTATATCCAATTTTGATAAATGACTAGAGCCTTGCAAATCTGCAGATATCTGCTTTATATCGGTGGATGTCCACATCTACGGAGGTGGACACAGATATCCACGCCTCATTTTTGTGGCTACAGAGAGGCGGATACGAAATTTTTTATCCATGCAGGGCTCTACAAATGACTCAGTTAAATACATTGGAAGGTCAACCACAATGCACAATAACTGTTCAAGAAATTCTGAAGTGTCCTAGACATGTCTAATTTGACCTTGAAGAATAATTTTCTTAGAGAATCAGATATCTCAGAAGCTAAACTCTTTAAAGACACAGCTGGTAATACATACATAATGGTAACTATTTTATAACACTTCCTGTATTTTACTATAGTGTTAATATATTGTGTTCTCCATTTTCTGGATTTTTTCAGTTTAGTTAGTATATAGGACTACAGAAATAAAAGTTAAGTCCTTAGTACTGAAAATATTTATGTATATACTACTTACACATATTCATATTTCCATGAAAGTCACTAGGATTAATTATAAGCACAAAATTAAACACACAACTGATAGCAGAATTAGGGCCAAACATATTGTCTCCACCCCTTACTGATATTTTACTATGGTTTTGAACATGCATTTTGAGTTGCATGGCTGGTTTGACGTTTTTTTCCCCCATGATCACTTGGAATATTTTTCCATCTCTGGTGCAATTTCTGACATAAGTAGATTTAGACCAGAGATTATTTGGCCTTCGATTTCCATCTTATCAAATTTCCATATTCAGCCAATGCTGCATGAAACTAGCAAACAATAGTTTAAAGAGGGGGACCACATACCACACAGGAAGCTTCATACTGTTTTCCCAGTTTGGGCCTCAAAAATGCACTAAAACCCCAAAAAACAACAATAAAAAAAGAGTTAGTCTTCATAACAGTTATAGGCATAGCACATTACAAATGACAATAAAAACATGTTTAATTAATTTTTCAGTGTGATGTTACTGAAGTGACTAGATAAGCCCATATAACAAACAGAAATCAAACTATAAGAAACTCAGAAACCTGTTGAATGCATTGTACAGAATGTTATTACCTTTTCCATAAACAGAAGGTTTTCACATAATCAAGCAAATACAAATATGCAAATAAAACATTCTAAAAATGTTATATTCTTCTATTAAAGGTAAACAGAATTCATCAAGTTTAACTCAACAGAACTAGGTATGTGAGCATGTACTCGACTATGTATGCTTATGCGCATTTCTGATACAGAGGCAGCAAGCGGGGGAGCAGGAGCCGGTGCTGGGAGGAGCCAGCTTAAAAGCCAGTTCCCCCCAGCACCAGGTGCATGGTGTTGCCTGCCCCACCCTGCACTGCTGCCTCTATCAGGGGCAGCAATGGGGGAGGGGAGCAAGGGAGGCTGCTGCAAAGCAGCCTCTGTCCATGGCGGGCCTGAATGCCCCATGGTCAGAGGATGCCCTGCATCCCCCAGAGCAGCCTCTGTCTGTGATGAGCCTGGACCTGCCCTAGGCAGAGGCTACTTTGTGATAGCAGCCCCTGTCCATAGGGTGGAGTGGGGGAGGGGGAAGGAAGGGAGTCTGAGGCTCCTACAGAGCAGCCTCTGTCTGAGGGGAGCTCAGACCCTCCACAGACAGGGGCTGCTGACACTCCGCACTGCTTCCTCTGTGTGGCTATGTCTAGACTGCAAGCCTCTTTTGAAAGAGGCTTTTTCGAAAGTATCTTTCGAAAAAGCCTCTTTCGAAAAAGAGCGTCTAGACTGCAAGCAGTACTTTCGAAAAAGCAAGGTGCTTTTTCGAAAGAAAGCAGCGAGTGAGTCTGGATGCTCTCTTTCTAAAAAGCCCTGCTGGCATTCAAGAATGCCTTTTTTCGAAAGAGCACTTTCGAAAAAAGGCGTTCTTCCTCGTGAAATGAGGTTTACCGCCGTCGAAAGAAAAGCTGCGTTCTTTCGATTTAATTTCGAAAGAACATGGCTGCAGTCTAGACGCAGGTGAAGTTTTTTCGAAAAAAGGCTACTTTTTTCGAAAAAACCCCTGAGTCTGGACACAGCCTATCAGAGGCAGTAGTGCAAAGTGGCAGACAGCCAGTCCACAAAGGGAGCTGGCTTTTAAACTGGCTCCCCTCACGGACCAGCTCCCGCCTGCCACTCCACACTGCTGCCTCTGATGCACTGCAGCAGTGCAGGGTGGCAGGGGACTTCCCAGGAGTGGAACCGGACTGCACAGGCTGCTGGCTCTGCCCCCGGGGACTGTCGAATAGTTGTGTAACCACTAGTATTTTATGCGGTTACATGACTATTCAATTATACGATAGCGAACACCCCTAATCAGAATGAGGAATTTTCTAGTCATGTTTACCGAGAATAAAATATATTAAGAATTACTGAAATTAGGTGTTGAATAGCTTTGGTTTGCTAGCAGATTGTGTTAAGGATTTTTTTCCTCTCTCAATTATGTATGAATAACAAGATTAAAACAAACTGAAAGGCTTGGAGGCCTCCAGTTCCTCTCAGGCCTTAGCTAGAACTCCTCCCTTCCCACAAGTAGATAGATTTGAGGGTTTCAGTAACTCAGCCAGAGAGGCTTTCGGTCTGTTAATGGTGTGTGTGTGTGGGGGGGGGGGGGGGGGGGGGGGGTGAGGTACTGTGGCATGCAAGGTGCAGGGCATCAGACTGGATGATCACGAGGGACCCTTCTGACCTTGAAGTCCATGAAGCTACTCAGGACCTCAGAGAGCAACATTTGCTCCAATGCCTGCATCAGTGAGAAGACTGCCCTAGTCCTGTGACTGATAAATAACAGTAACCCCCCCCCCACACACACACCACCAGCACACACACACACACACACACACACCACTACACACATACCCAAAAACACACACACCCAAAACTAGACACACTCACACCACACACAAACACCCCAAAACACCCCCCACCGCCCCAAAACTAGACACCACACACACACGCCCCAAAACGACTCTCACACACACATACCCCAAAACTACACGCTCACCCCACCCCACCCCACATACACACTGCAAAACTAGAGACCCTCCAAAAACAAGCATCGGCCCAACAGGTGGCCAGGCAAAGGGAGTTTTAGGGAGGGGGAAAGCCCAGATTTGGAAGTGGGGGGGGGGGGAGCAACCCCCAGGATATCCACGCAGCCTCCCCGCATCCAGCAGCGCCCTGCAGGGCGGAGAGGAGCCGGGGGCCAGCTCCAGCCAGGGCCGCCCCCGGTGTCACCGCCAGCAGCCCGGCCAGGGCCCCGCAGCGCGGCCCGCTCGCACCTGGTTTGCCGCCACAGGAAGATCTGGATGGGCAGAGGGACGCCGCGGCCGCTGCCCTGCTCCGGGCCCTCGGAGCTTTTCCGCTTCACCATGGCGGCGGCCCCCCCGCGGCTGCCGCGCCGCGCAAGATGGCAGCAGCAGCGGCAGCAGCAGCGGAGGCGGCGGGCAGGGCCGCTGGGGGCGGCGGGAGAGGGTGGGGCGAGCGGCGGCCGCCTCCCCCCGGCCTTCAGCACCTCCCCCGCGGACAGCGCCCCGCGCCCGCTGGGCGCCACGTCCAGCCCCGCGCCCCCTCTAGCGCTACTCGCCCAGCTCCATGCTCCCCACGGCAGCGTCCCGGCCCCGCCGCACTCCAGAGCCGGCCGGGCGTGGGGCGCCCCATCTAGCGGCACTGGGGCCACTTGCAGGGAGAACCTGGGAAGGCGCCTGCCCCGCAGCCTGGGGGGGGGGGGTGTCTACACAGCAAAGTCCACATCGAGAACCCCCGCCTCGCCACACGCCACCTGTTATTTCGCAATTTTTTTTCAAAAGGGCCGTGTCCAGACTCAGGGGTTTTTTCTGGAAAAGTAGCCTTTTCCCGAAAAAACTTCCCCTGCGTCCAGACTCAAGCCGCGTTCTTTCGAAATTATTTCGAAAGAACGCGGCTTTTCTTTCGATGGCGGTAAACCTCGTTTCACGAGGAAGAACGCCTTCCTTCGAAAGTTCCCAAAGAGGCCGTCTTCGAAAGAGAGCATCCAGACTCGCTGGGTGCTCTCTTTCGAAAAAGCGGATTTCTCTTTCGAAAGATCCGCCTGCAGTCTAGACGCGATCTTTCGAAAGAGGCTCTTTCAAAAGAAACCTGCAGTCTAGACAGCCAACAAGGGGCACCTATTTCGGCATCCCGCGGGTTAAGGGATGTCTGGGAATAGCTTTATTTCGAAATGTGGTGCAGTGTAGACAGCCCCAAATTTCAAAATAGCCTGTTTTGAAATAAGCTACGCAATTTGCAGTGCAGCGTAGACATAGCCTGAGAGCCTGCTGGCTTGAAGCTCATGTCCTGGATTCTAGTCCCAGGTTGGAGTCCACTTGCAGACGACTGGGGTCTGTGGGTGTTACACATACACGCCCCCCCTCAAGGGTGCTTGCTGGGTAACTACCAAAAAAGAAGTGCGATATATGAATCCTCACACTTGGGGGGGGGGCATCAATAGGTGTGTGGGAGTCTTTTGGCTGGAAGAGGCAGGGGACTCAACTTGCTGTTGCAGTAAGGGATGAAAGGGAGGTCATCCCAGTTCTATATAGAGCAGTGGTCCCCAACCTTTCGTGGCTGCCGGGCGCCCAGGGGCGGGGCCACTCACGTGCCGGGTGTCCGGGGGCGGGGCCGTTTACGCGCCACGTTTCCGGGGGTGGGGCCACACATTGCATGTGCTGCATGCCCAGGGCAGGGGCCGCCCATGAGCCATATGCCCAGGGCTGGCACCACGCATGTGCCTCACACTGGGGGCGGGGCCAGCCCAGATGTTTCGGCAGGTGCACATAAATGCCCCGTCGGGCACCATGGCGCCCGCAGGCACTGCGTTGGGGACCACTGATATAGAGCATGTTGTTTTCTGTTGTTTATAGAGCAGGGGAAGGAAGGGAATAATGACTTACTTTCCTGTTCCTTAACAACCATGCTTGCAAGCAGAGGTCTGCTCAACAAGTTTTTGGTGGCCCCTGAGTGCGGTCACTAACTCTTGCTGGTAAGGCAGCAGTGGTATGGGTGATAGTGGGTGACTTAGGGGCCTCAGTCCAAAGCCATACAGCCACAGGATGGAACCTGCTGAATTTTGTTACCTTCCCCTCCCCCCCACACACACTTCTCTTAAATGCCAGGGATTGCAGAGATAGTGTAGAATATAAATCAGCAGAGTCCTAGCACTGGCTGGACTTACTAAGGAGTCCAACTGATCTGTGACCAAGAGGGCGTATTCTGAAATATTTTTGTATTAATCCTAGTCAGGCCTCAGTTTCCCTCTGTACAGTGCATTTCTATGATGTTGATGTAAAAGCGTTAACATGGTTCTTGAGACAGTTCAGGAGATATGTGTGTGAATTAACAGGATCACTGAAGAACTGGCTCAAACCAATAGAGGGTCCAAAAAGGCAAAAACATCCCAGTGACTGAACAATCAACAGCAAGAAACCCCAGCAAGGTGGGCTGTGGGAACAAGATATGTGGAAGAAGTGTAGCCCTTTTGAAGGGACTCTGGAGCCTGGACCTGTGGGAAAAGAAAGAAAGGAGGAACAGGGAGGGAGAACCAGAGATGAAATCCATCACAGCATGGCTGGCTCCTAATGATACTAGTTTGACCAGGCAAACTGTGGTTTAACTTCTGCCCCTCTGTGTTAACCTAGAGACTCAGATTCAGATACCAGGTGACTAGTAAAAGGTTACCTTGTTTTGTAAAGGATGCCCATGTTACTGCAAAAACTCAGAGGGGCACAGAAGGATTTGCTGCAGGGAGCCATGGAGAGAGAAAGGGGGAAGACCCAGTCTGAGATCCTTAGGGGAAGGCCTCTTACCTCTGTGGGTGCTGGCACCTGGAAGGGATCACTCCCAAGAGACTGGTGACAGGCTGGGGAGTATACTGGATCTTGTAATGGGATCTGTCACATTCTCAGAGGCTCAGGATGATATAAAGCATATGTGGAAACCATTCTGAGTAGCCAGTCAGTCTCACCATTGAGATTAGGGATGTAAAAGTTAACCGGTAAGATGATGCTTATTGGGTTCTGTTACGGGTTAAACTCTGCTCCCTCCCAGTGAGCCAGCTTTGTTCCCATGAGCCAGCTGCCCTGCTCTCTGGGCTCTGCAGGATCACGCTGGCTATGCTCCTGGGGAGCCAGCTGCTGCTCTGTGCTTGCCAGCACCCTGGGAAGTATGGTTTGCAGAGCCCACAGCGTGGGGCCGGCGACATGGGACATCCCAGGAGCAGCTGTGGGGGCACCCTTCCAGCCTCCAACATCCTTCTCTCCCTGCTGCATCCACAGCAGGCCCCTGCAAGGCTCCCACTGGTTAACTGGCACCACTATCACCCATTAAAGGTGATGCTTCCCAGTTAACAGGTTAACCTTTCACATCCCAAAAGAGTATTGAACACCGGCGATTGGTGCTATGGCCTTGAGAGTCTCCACAGCTGAGAATGGCCAAGGGTCTTGGAAGAGAAGAGACTTCTGCTCAATAAAGCTTTTGAACACTTTTCCACAGGCCTGCCAGATGCAAGAGGTACAGACCAACTGAAATGGACAAAACTCTTTAGGATCAGAATTTGAGTAGATAAGGATGAATGATGAGGCTAGTGAAGAATCTGGAGCTGTAACTTGCTACAAACATTAGTTCTCATTTAAAGAGAGATGAAGGTCGACAATAAGTGTCCTGTTTCTTTAAAAGTGTGACAGCAAGCCAGGAGGGTGAGGGCTGTGGAAATTTCTAGGCAAAGGCAGAGAAGCTGCAGGAACAATATTATGTTCATGGTTTAGTGTTAGCTAGTCTTTGCATTGTCACATGACAGCACTCAAGAAGACAATACAGAAGAATTGTAACAGACTTCCTCAAGCAGGGAGTCAGACAGAGCCTGTATCACCAAATCTTTTCCCTGACCCATCCACACTGAACAGTGTGGAGAGAACTGAGACAACCTGGCTGATCTCAACTGTCTTGGCAGACAAGATACCTCTTGCCAGAGGGAAAGACTTAAAGTATTTAAGCCTAATATATGGCTGGCTAATTAACCTAAGAGACTGGATGAATTCTCCAGGCAAACTATTTAAAGAGACCAGATCAATACAAAAACTGACTAGTTGCAAAAGCCAGTTGAAGAAGCTAATGAAAGGGTTAATTGTGCAGTTTGTGTTCCAAAATTATTAACACAACTTTGACACTTTGGGCTAGCTACTCAGCTGGTATAAACTGTTGCAGCTGTTGTCTGCAATGGAGCTGTGCCAATTATGCCAGCTATTTGGCAGGTTTCCCCTGTGCAAACTTGTAAAGTTTCTACTACCTGTTCTACCCTACTTGCCATTTTAAGTACAGGGAATCTCAAGCCAATGGAAGAAGACTGAAGTGTCAGCATAAAGAGAGGATTTTAAAACATGGAGATTCCTAGATGCTAGTGCAAAAGCAACAGCGAGGAAGATGAGTTTCAGAGGACAATAACAGTGGATCTCAGATCTAGGTAAAGAATCTCTGGTCTGGCCAAACTGTAATTAGACCTAACAGACTTAACAGCATCCAGGAGCATAGCCCTAAATCAGACCAAAACCCCAAATAAATCCATCTTACGCTGTATAAAAGCTTTACACAGAGAAAGCTCATAAATTCAATCTCTTTATTAATGAGAGATATGTACAGATGCTGTTCCTCCCAGGTAACATTTATTTACACTGGGTTTGCTTCCCATCCTTTAAACAGAATTTCCCAGGGGCGGGAACTCTTTGTTCAAGTCTCCCTCATCTGTGGAAGAATAAAAACTTCAAGATGGATTCCAGCACCAGGTGGCATGGTCACCTGTCTTTATAGGACCAAGCACAATCCAGGCTTACAGGAAATACAAGACTATTCACAGAGCATTGCCTTGAGCACCAGGCCATTAAATTCCTTAAGTCCCACTAATGGCTTTCACTAGAAGACCTAGATGACTAAACTGGTTTACACTTCATATTTCTAACTTCATTTACAAGAGAGATACATACATATGAGTAGAATATAAACATTAAAGGACTAACAAGCGGTTGCATGATAAGTTACTTGTCTTGTTTTGCATAAAGCCAGGGAGGCTGACAGATTTGCCAGGCCTCTGGGCAAGATGAGGGGCCTGGATCCTTGCTCCTGGAAGGGGTGGAGCCTTGGGTGGCTGGAAAAGAGCTGGGCACAGCCAGTCCGCAGGGCTACCTGGAGTGTACTTTGCCCCCCTTTCCCCAGACAGCCCTCAGAGCCACCCAGAGCGGGCCACACAGTGTTCTGGGGTTGATTTAATGGGCCCAGGGTTTTGGCCACTGCCTCAGTAGCAGTGGCCAGGAACTCCTAGGCCCTTATGACTTGCAAAGCCCCAGAGCAGATGCCCCTTCTCCCCACCCCCAGCGGGCCTGTATAAAGCATATTTGAGTTATGCATACTAAAAAGTGAAAACATATTTTCATAAAATATATGGGGACACTGTGTCACAATGTGGTTCCTCCATCCTGGAGCGGCTGCAGCCCAATTTGGTTCCTGCTACAATTTAACAGTAGCTGCTGTTCGGCAGGGATACCCTGGTTGGGAACAAAGGAGCCTGGGAAGAATGGGTCACTAAGAGGAGAGAATCAGATTCCAATTTAGGAAGACGTTTTCCATTAACCTTCTCCTATTTGTATAGGTTAATCAAAGCCACTGCTCACAGCTGAGGCTTTCACTCTCACTACCAGACACCACTTGGGTGCAGTTACATGCTAACAATAAGATGCTGCTCCAATATCTCATCGGGCCCACCACAGTTTTCCTTGACAGCCGGTATCAGTTTTCTTCTTGATTAAAAAAAAAAAGGCAGTGACTCAGCTCAATAGATGTCAGTGATTAAATATCTAGAAAGAGCTCTGAATTAAGGGAAAAGCTTGTTTCCCCAGTTGCCTTTATACATCAGGGAGTATTTTTCTCTTGTGCTGCCTTGCAGC
Source organism: Pelodiscus sinensis (assembly GCF_049634645.1). NCBI lineage: Eukaryota > Metazoa > Chordata > Testudines > Trionychidae > Pelodiscus > Pelodiscus sinensis. Next base: position 57,677,418 of record NC_134717.1, on the reverse strand, counting down.
TTAGACATACAGGAAACAAATCAGAACAAAGTGACATGCAGTTGCTATGATACCTACCTGTGTTTTATGGCACAGTCACAGTAAATAGTCAGGATCAACCCGCATAATTTGAGCACGCAAGAGACACAGCTATAGAATAGAAGATGAGTAAATCTGTTACATGGAGTGTCATGACATAATACACTGAGCAGTCTAATAGCGTCATAAGCTGATAGGCTAGTGACCTGTTGTAAAAATGTACTCTTTTTGGCTATGTCTACACTGCCAGCTTTTGCTGGCGGAGAGTATACAAATGGGCTACGTCTAGACTGGCATGATTTTCCGGAAATGCTTTTAACGGAAAAGTTTTCCGTTAAAAGCATTTTCGGAATAGAGCGTCTAGATTGGCAGGATGCTTTTCCGCAAAAGCACTTTTTGCAGAAAAGCGTCTGTGGCCAATCTAGACGCGCTTTTCCTCAAAAAAGCCCCAATCGCCATTTTCGTGATCGGGGCTTTTTTGCGGAAAACAAATCTGAGCTGTCTACACTGGCCCTTTTGTGCAAACGTTTTGCACAAAAGGACTTTTACCCGAATGGGAGCAGCATAGTATTTCCGCAAGAACACCGACAATCTTACATGAGATCGTCAGTGCTTTTGCGGAAATTCAAGTGGCCAGTGTAGACAGCTGGCAAGTTTTTCTGGAAAAGCGGCTGATGAAGTGCTGATTAGCATTTTGCCGTGCTTCATTTGCATAATCGATTCAAGCTGGTTTTGCACAAAAGCAAGCAGTGCAGATGTTTCCTTTTAGTCCCTCCTCGCCCCCAATTGGTTGATTTCTTCCTAGCCACTCTAGCCACCTGGAGGACTTCTCCATGGCCCTTTTGGCCTTATCCCTCTAACACAAGGCTCTTCCTCAGGATCACCGGCACTCCCACCCCACACTGCTGCTGAAAGTACCATTCAGACAAATTCTGAGGCACGCAGGCAGAGGGGAGAAGGAAGGGTTCTCCATTGTCTGCTCTCTTGCATAGCAGTGGTGTTGTGCTATTAGGGCCTTCCATGCAAGTGTGCCCTAGTCCAAAAAAGGTTGAGAACCACTGGCTTAAGGGATATCACTATATACTATTAAAAGGATGAAAGGGAATCACTAACTGAAGTAGCTAGCTAATCATTTCTCCTCATCTAACAGTGCCAAGACAGACTCTCCCCATCTTTCTCAGGGATTGCTTTAGCTGCTTCTGCTTAAAGTAGGATTTTTTCCCTCATTCACTGTTTTTTCCCCCCCAGCTCTGATCTCTTCATTGGGGATGCTTCAGCTGTGTGAAAACATTCCCTCTTCCATTCAGTAGATGATTAACACCTCTGTGTGCAGGGCAATTCAGAGTAACACCTTCTAGTGAATGAGTGTTCAGCAGCCCACTTTAAGTCCTTCATGTCTACGATGCAGAATCATGGCTTCTATAGGTATGTCTACACTTGAATTTGCTTTGGTTGCTACCCCCCAGTAGCACAGACAGAACACGGTGGCAACAGAGCTCATAAGCTGCTTCTCTAATCCTGCTCAGAGCCAGCCTACACAACACACCCAAAAACATTTTAAACACTGGGAGGCGTTTGCAAGGCTGTAGAGTAGAGTTTTGTGGAAAGATCAGTCTCTCAGACTCTCCCATCTTTATCTTGGTGACAATATACTCAGCTTGGAGTTATTGCTATATCATGTTGACCCCCTGTAGCCAGACACAAACCCCATCTTGTTTTTCCACAAACCCCATCTTGTCCCCCCCCCCCCCCCAGAGAGCAAGAGAAAGGCAGTCAGCCTTTGATGCCCTGGGAACACAGGTTTGCTGCCTGTCCCTGACTCTACCATAAACAGAAACCAGACAGTAAATGGGCTAGCTGACGACCCGGGGCCTCCCGTCGCCCTGATGGCTAGTACCAGTAATTGACACGCCTGCACTGTCCCAGAGAGGAATCTTCGCCCATCACATACCAGAGGTGCCCATTGTCTGCATTTTCCCAGGTGTGAATTATGCTTTGCACCCTTCGTGGGAAACTTGGCATTCAAAGCCATTTTTCCTAATTGGCCACTTGAGCCCAGGAAGAAGCCTACATGACCCAAGGGGTATAAAAGAGGTTCAGCAGCCCACCCCATTTGAGCTCCAATCATCTATACCTGCTGGCAGGTATTGATTGTCTCCCGAGGTCTGTGGGACGCCCAACCTCGCCCTACTTCTTCCCGAGGGATTGAGAGAAAGACGCTGGCCACGCCAAGTCTGGAACGCAGGGGTGAGAATATATACCTGCTATGTGTCTATTTTGCATGCATTTAATAAGAGCTCAGAGAACCAAAGGGTTTCATGGTACCTGTAAGTGACTTATTAGTGTAATTTCTGTCCTGTCCTTTGTAGTGTCTGTGTTATCTGTAACACAGTAGTAGCATTTAACAACTAAGTTTACCCTGTAACAATAAAATAGTAACTGTTTAAGCTTTAACCTGACTCCTTCAGTTGCTGTAACAGAACCAAGCACAATTTAAAAGAACTTCAGCCGGTCATAAGGGACTCACTGCCCTGACCGTCGGCTGACAGAATTGGCGTAGTCGGCAGGATTGTGCTATTGGTTCACATACAGCAACATGAAGCCTGTCATGATAGACATGGATTTTAGTGGTATAGAGAAAGGGTTTGCCCAGGAAGGTTGGGGCAACCCAAAATGGGATAGAGAAATGTTAGAAAAGGATTGGGGAAATCCTGAGGAGTTGTGGGTACAGTTCTGTAAGTATAGAACTGCCTGCAAGCTAAAGAATGGGACAAAGCCTGAGTCTGTGGAAAGGAGACACTTTCCATTTAGCAAGGAAAACAGGATCAGGCCCAGACAAGCAGGCAGGTAACAGATAAGATTGAAAGCCTTGTTATAGAACTGAGAAAAAGGCAGTAAGTACTGGGAATCTAAAACCTTAAAACATACTTACAAGAGTAATATCTGAAACAAGGCCAGTTTTTATTTTAGAGATAAGAAAGTGTTTTAAGAAAAGAGAAACAGAGAAGTTAAACTCTGCAGAGAATGGAGAGAATTGAGCAGTTGTGCAAATGCTAAAATGGTGTAGATAGAAAATTGTGGTTTCTTTACAGTCATTCTGAAGGAAAAATGGGCCCTTTTTCCAAAGGAATGTCTGTAAATAACCCAGGCAAATTTGACTCAAATCTGTACATTTGATTAGAGAGACTGCTAAAAGAACTCTAAAGGGAGGGGGTTCTATTGGAACTGAACTACCCCAATGAATAAAAAGGGAATGTAATTGTTGTACAGCTATGTAGAAATAGTGTAAGAAAGGTTCAAAGAGAATGTATGTGTATCTCTGTGTAGATATATATATATATATATAGTGTAAATAAATGAAGTTTTAAGGTCCAATAATCTTGTTTGTTTGTAGGTTTAAAACAGATTGGTTTGGTTTACTTTTAGTCCAAGTTGTTTAATGAAAGTACAGGAAAACTGTAAGCATAAAGAAAGAGTTACACTATATGCAAAGTTTAATGTGGCTAAGTAGTGTTGTAAACAAAGATTGCACATTTTCCTGTAAACTATAGAATGAGTAAAAACTGCAAACAAACTAAAATGCTGTGAAAGCTCCAGGAGCCACAACAGGTTGTGATTTCCTTTGTGGTGCAAATGCCCTAGCTGGCAGCACAAAGAAGCTTTGCAGGTAATAGCTAAGTTTGATTAGCAAACTAGCTGAGATCAGAAAGTTCAAATTGTAACCCTCCAGAAAGAAAGAAAAAGGAGGTATTGGTATTGCTATTTTAGTCCCAATAGGAGGTTGGGTATACTAGAAAAGGTTTAAATGTAAGCAGTCTTTTAAGAAGGCAGAGAGAAGACTGAGACAATTGGCATTTGTAAAAGATGTTACCCCTTTTGAACAAAATCTTGCAAAGGTTCGGGCATAGCCCTTGGTCTGATCAAGTGTTAACTGCTTGTCCATACAATTTCAGACCTACAAGGCAAATTGGCTAACTACTTGTGCATATGTAAACCCTCAACTCCAATGAAGAGGGAAACAGCTGCAGCTTAACTTCTATGGAAACTCTGTAATGAGGTGTTCTTCAAAATTGTCTGAATATAAGAATACAAATATGAAACTGGAAAAATGTAAAAGCCTCTGCTGCAGAAGTGGAGAGGTAGAAATGCATGTCCCTCAGTACCCAAACGAGCTAGATTCCCTTAAGGATGGGTGCTGAGAGTTAAAGCAACTCAGATTTATTTTTTGTTTTTCTTCCTTCAGGAATATGTTTAAGAAAAGGACAAGGAGGTATGAGGCTTAGTGAACAAGCTCACCCTCCTTACCAAATTAATAGTAGACAAACATGTGTCATTGTAAAAAGTCATTTAGCAGGAATTAGGATGGACCATAAGAAGGGGAAGGCAAAAAGTTTGGAGCCCTATAGGCATAGTTGAAGGAATAAGGAAAGTCAGACATTGGAAAGTTACTAGGAATGAGAAACATTTTTGAAAGAACAAAGCAAGTGATTTGAGGGAATGTGAAGATAAAAGGTGGACTCCATGGGAGTGTGGAAGGAATTAAGTGATGGTTGTAATATGTGAAGGGAAATCTTGTTTTAAAAATGACACCTTGTTTATTTCAAATTAACTAGTTTTATTTTGTTTTGGATAATGTCCTCTTGCTTAAAATTGCAAATAGACAAGGCACAAATTAGTTAGTGCTTCTGTTGGGCATTCAACTCTTAAGGACATTTAACTTTCTAGAAACCAACTTATTAGTTTAAAAACTCAAGCTTTAAAACTTAACTGTCTCTTTCAAGGCTGAGTTGATAACACTTTTGGCTTGCTTTTAAATTCAACATTATATGTAAATACAGGCTGCCTGGTTATTTCAAAGGAAAGTGGACAGGGAAGGCTGTTGCTGTTTCAGCAGACACATCCACTGCACCCCTGTCCACAAACATAGAAGGAACAGCTCAGCTTGCAGAGCTGGCAGCAATCAATTAGCTTGTGAGGCAGGGGCCAGTACCATCTACACTAACTCCTATGCTGTATGGGCTGGAGCCACCCAGTGGATAACTAATTGGAAGAATAATAACTGGGAAATAGGAAAGCCTGTTTGGAGATTGGAATATTGGAAATGGATATACCAGCATGCAACCCCACATGCCTTAAGCATAAGTCATGTGTCAAAAAAATAATAATAATACTCTAGCTGCATAGCTAAATAACCTAGCAGATGCAGCAGTACAAATTTTTGCTGCCCAGGTGGATTGGGAACGCCTGTACATTTGGCTACATAAAACCTTGGGACACACAGAGAGCTGGTGCGGCAGGCACATGCCAGGGGGTGGCCTATCACCCACAAACAAGCCAGAGCTCTGGTACAAGCTTGCACCCTATGTGCTAAACTCAGAAAACATATAACAGAAAGGCAATGATTTGCCAGGCTAAAAGATAGAAAAATACTATGGGCAACCTGGCAAGTAGAGTATATTGGTCCACCGCCCAGCAGTAAGCAAGGGTGGGAGTATGTTTTAACTGAAGTAAAAATTGTTTCAAAAATTGGTTTTGCTTACCCAACCCGATGGACAACAGGGTTGTCTACGATCATGGGACTAAACCACTTAATAGACCTTGTCCCAACACCCCAGTTTGGGAACACAAACCCATTTACTGCACTCCTACAGGTGAAAGGGAGTCTGGGCTAACACCAATAACCATTACTGAGGCTTGGATTGTATCCAAGACCGGCGAACCTTATGTTTTATCACAGGAAACTGAGGCAATAGCCCTGAACAGTGCTCCAGTGGGATGGATCCCTCCCAATGCTGGTGTGGATCCGGGAAACCACCATGAACTTTTTATATATATATATCGCTTGCTGTTGTAGCGCTTGCAACCACTGTTGTTAGTTACAGACTATTGAAATAAGACATGGTACTCCAACTCGCCATGGTCTTCTTCCTCATCCCAACTGCTACTTCTGTACCAGAACACCTTACTTGACTCCTCTACTGGACTGGGAATCGAGTTTGTCCCTCTCAGCCCAAATGACTGGTGAAACAAGAGTGACATCTTCCGATGGGGACCGGTATGGTTCGATGACAGCGACTACCGCAATCCTCTAAATAACTCTGGGCGGAAGGCAAGGGAAGTGGCAACAAACGGTATGGGATAAGACATGCTGTAACTAAAAATGTAAAGCCTCAAGGCTAGATTGTCTAGCCCAACACCTAGGACTTTCGTTAACTCCCTTCCTTCACTCTATTATAAATACTATATTAACCATTTTACTTGTTGTAATTGCTTGCTGCATGCTTCTATGTATTGTTAGGCATTTTGTGTACACTGCTACCTCCTCTGCACAAATCTGGTATATGGCGTTGGGAAGTGATCCTAATCAATCCCTGGATCCAAATTATCTGATCAGACCCTGCTGATAGGGCGATTTTAGCTTCCTCCAAGGAGGGCAAAGGGTGCTGGCATCACCGCCATCTTGCGTTCTGGGACATAGTGAGGCGTGTCAAGGGGGTGGAATGTAGCCAGACACAAACCCCATCTTGTTTTTCCACAAACCCCATCTTGTCCCCCCCCCCCCCCAGAGAGCAAGAGAAAGGCAGTCAGCCTTTGATGCCCTGGGAACACAGGTTTGCTGCCTGTCCCTGACTCTACCATAAACAGAAACCAGACAGTAAATGGGCTAGCTGACGACCCGGGGCCTCCCGTCGCCCTGATGGCTAGTACCAGTAATTGACACGCCTGCACTGTCCCAGAGAGGAATCTTCGCCCATCACATACCAGAGGTGCCCATTGTCTGCATTTTCCCAGGTGTGAATTATGCTTTGCACCCTTCGTGGGAAACTTGGCATTCAAAGCCATTTTTCCTAATTGGCCACTTGAGCCCAGGAAGAAGCCTACATGACCCAAGGGGTATAAAAGAGGTTCAGCAGCCCACCCCATTTGAGCTCCAATCATCTATACCTGCTGGCAGGTATTGATTGTCTCCCGAGGTCTGTGGGACGCCCAACCTCGCCCTACTTCTTCCCGAGGGATTGAGAGAAAGACGCTGGCCACGCCAAGTCTGGAACGCAGGGGTGAGAATATATACCTGCTATGTGTCTATTTTGCATGCATTTAATAAGAGCTCAGAGAACCAAAGGGTTTCATGGTACCTGTAAGTGACTTATTAGTGTAATTTCTGTCCTGTCCTTTGTAGTGTCTGTGTTATCTGTAACACAGTAGTAGCATTTAACAACTAAGTTTACCCTGTAACAATAAAATAGTAACTGTTTAAGCTTTAACCTGACTCCTTCAGTTGCTGTAACAGAACCAAGCACAATTTAAAAGAACTTCAGCCGGTCATAAGGGACTCACTGCCCTGACCGTCGGCTGACACCCCCCCCACCACTTCCCTTTTGTATGCTTAAGTTTCCTTAAGATCACTAAGCAACTCGCAGGCAAGCACTGACATCTAATCGTCTATTGATTAAATAAGGATTTAAAAGAGTTCAAATTACAGGCATTTAAATCACTCAGTGTAGTAAAAAGAGGATTTAGGAATTATTGTGACTCCTTCCCTCCACCCCACCCCCCAAACTCTACAACCATCTGGACAGCTGCAAGCAAAAGGCAAATAAGAGACTGCTTTGGAGTCTGAGGCATTCCAAAGTGATATCTAATGCTTTACAAGGCACTATATACAGTTGAAGCTCTGTTATCTGGCACTCAGTTAACCAGCATTTCTAGTATCTCCCAATACAAATCTTCAGTCTAGTAAATGGGACTAGTACACTGCCCAGCATGTTATGCACTTGCACACTCTGCACTCCTATGCAAAAGAGGCAGAAGACAAGTAACCAAGGTGAAATCAGGGGATTTATTCAAAAAAGCAGCTTCCAGAGCTGGGCTGAATCTGTAAGGATTTCATCTCCTGAACCTTCTACATGTGCAATGATCACTGATGTTGATAATAACAACACTGTGGCACTGCAAGACCCTGAAGTGCCTTCTGAATCAAAGGAAGATTAAATTATGTTCAGTATAGTTTGGGTGTTGTGTATTTTTAGTGATCTGGGTGTAGGCCATGCACTGGCCATAGTGAGAGGCAGCGTCACTAGATAATCGACTGTATAGAGAACTTTACCTGTATACATGTAAGTGCTTCAAGAAACCAACCACTCTGCAGTGCAGTACCACTACTGGCTTGGGGGTGTACCTATATACCATTTTATACTTTATTCTAATCCTTTGAAAGCTGGTATTCCATCAGTAAAGCAGAACTCTCAATCAACCAGAATATTTAATTAACCAGCACCCTCCAACATGCTAAATAACTGAGCTTTTACTATACTAAGGGACTAGAGTACTCAGTTCAATTTCGGTCCCTATTTTAGGCAAAGGCTATGAGTGCTTTAGAGCCAGAACAAAGCTGGCGATCCCATGTTAAAGGACAGCAGTTACAAAGCAAAGCTAAAGCAGCAGCTGAATTTTTTCTTACTAGGAGCTAGGTGTACGGGGTGGGGGGGAATAAACTTCATTAGCAATCTAAAGAACAGATGAGGCCCTTTTTGCCCTTAGGAAGCTAGAGCTGAACAGGAAAATAGAAATGTCACCACAGATCAATTAACCATATGGCGCTCCTGAGGCCTCGATCCTGTAGGCCTCTCTAATGCCTCACAAAAGTGAGACTCTGCCTGTTATCAGTGTATGTTCAGGAGGATAGGGGCCCACATTAGGCCATCCAGGCAAATGGCTGACAGGAAGCAAGGAGATCCATTTTTATTATGAAGAGAGCAGCTGCTGTAGATACCGATGCAGCAGGGAAGTGGGCATGGGCCCTGCCTGCAAGGGACAAGCCAGCAGGCTCTGGTAGCTTGCATGTGTCTAGTAATTCCTAATGCAGGTCCATGCTTCCTGGTTACGTGTGCTCACACCTAGCCAGGGCAGTGAACAACATGGCTCACCACTGCCTAGGGCCAGCCGCTGTTCCCCTGCCTCATGGCTGAACAAGGAGCAATGGGCTCAAGTTACAGTGGGAGAGGTCCAGGTTGGATATTAGGAAAACTTTTTTCCCTAGGAGGGTGGGGAAGCACTGGGATGGGTTCCCTAGGGAGGGGGTGGAATCTCCATCCTTAGAGGTGTTTACGTCTCGGCTTGACAAAGCCCTGGCTGGGTTGAGTTAGTTGGGATTGGTCCTGCCTTGGGCAGGGGACTGGACTCGGTGACCTCCCGAGGTCTCTTCCAGCCCAAAGATTCTCTGATTCTCATCCAGAGCAAGCCCACAGAGGCCAAGGGGTTCACAGTGCCCCTCTACACAGCTGCTTCAGGCAAAGAGGGGTAGGGAGGGCATTGGCCAGAAAAGTATCGGACTCCTCCTCCGGCTGCAGCCGAGCAGCTGTAGAAGAGGTCTCTGGCACCCTCCACAACACTCACGCCGTGGTGGGTTCTTTTAACAAACCACGGGGGTGTTGTTCAGTCCCTCTCAATTCTCCTCCTGCAGCCAGGGATCCCCCTGCCCAGATCACTCTACTGGGCCAGGGTATTTTCCTCAGTGACTTCGCTGCTCCCGAAGGCTTCCCCCCCTCCGGCTCCCTTTGACTCAGCCACTTACCCAGCAGGAGAGGTGCTTACTTTTGCTCCGTCAACCAGAGTCACAAAGACCAGGTGTAGGCCCAAGAGCAAAGCACAGGAACTCAGGCAGAGTAACAGCCAGATTCGAGCGTACTTTCCTTTCCTGCCTGCCAGCTTTTCTCTTCCCTTAGCGGCCTAAACTTTGCAGGGGCTCAGTGCTCCATCCACCCTCAGGCCTCCAGCCTGTTGCACTGAGGAGGGAAGGAGGGCAAAAGCTGCAGAAGGCAAGACAAGTCATGCCCATGTATTCCTCTGGCACTAGGATGACCAGACAGCAAGTGTGAAAAATTGGGCCACGGGGTGGGGGCAATAGGTGCCTATATAAGACAAAGCCCTTTAAAATCAGGACATCTGATCCCCCTATCTGGCATTCTCCTGGGCTGTGTCCAGACTCCATGCCTCCGTCGACGGAGGCATGTAGATTAGCCAGCTCGGAAGAGGGAAATGAAGCCGCGATTAAAATAATCGCGGCTTCATTTAAATTTAAATGGCTGCCCCGATCTGCCGATCAGCTGTTTGTCGGCAGATCGGGAGAGTCTGGACGCGATGCCCCGACAAAGAAGCCTTTCTTCATCGACACAGGTAAACCTGGTTTCACGAGGCTTACCTGTGTCGATGAAGAAAGGCTTCTTTGTCGGGGCATCGCGTCCAGACTCTCCCGATCTGCCGACAAACAGCTGATCGGCAGATCGGGGCAGCCATTTAAATTTAAATGAAGCCGCGATTATTTTAATCGCGGCTTCATTTCCCTCTTCCGAGCTGGCTAATCTACATGCCTCCGTCGACGGAGGCATGGAGTCTGGACACAGCCCTGGTGGGTTATGCTTCCAGCCTGGTTTTTAAACATGAATACTCCCCTCTGGGTTTGTCTCCCCTCTCTCTTACACTGTTGACTTCCGTGGAGTTGTTCCTGATTTGCACTGGATGCAAAGGGAGAATCAAGTCTTAATTCCCAAACATCCTCATTTGACTCTCCTTCGAGTCTAGGGGCTGACATCCAAGGCAGCTGGCAGACTTTCCACCCTTAGCATTTTATGAACTAATGGGCACTAAAAGGAGGGCAGTGTCTCCTCCCTGTCTTTGTTTATTGTGTTAGTAAAGTTTGTGTGTTGTTTCCCCCTCTCAAAAGCCAGAGGCTTCCATACTCTTCCCTTTGCTATTTAAAAACATTCCCTGTGCTAGCCACTCTGGGCAGGAATGGTGTCCCTAGCCTCTGTTTGTCCAGGGCTGGAAATGGGTGACTGGAGAGGGATCACGAGACAATTACAAATTTTGGTCAGTCCCTTTGGGGCACCTGGCATTGGTCACTCTTGGCTGACAGGCTACTGGGCTAGATGGACCTTCTAAGGTCTCTTACAGCTCTATGGTTCTATGATTCTATGACCTAGTTTGGCCGTTCTTATGTAACATCCCAACAAACCCAGGAGTACGCTCAAGGAAGGCAAAATAATTTGGGAGCAGATCTGTGTGATCTGATGGCAGAGGCAGGGAGGGGGAGGGGAATCCCTTCACTCATGACTCACACCGAAGATAGGCTCAGCCAGCTCTACAGCACCATCTTCCCTCTTCCTCCAAGCTGCACCAATGGCTTTCTACAGATTGGTGGCCCTGTGCGTGGAAGGGAGAAGGTCGTGGGTTTGGAGAGTGGTGGAAGGGCCAGGAACTCAGCGAGGACAGGATGCATTCCAGCACTATCACTGCACTTCAATACGCCTTTAGAAAGGTAACACAGCCCCGGCTTCCTGCTGTTGCCCCTTTCTGAGGGAGATCCGCCTTTCGGGCATCCACAGGGCAAGCGCCAGCTGATAAGGCTCAGAAGGGGGAGTTTTGTGGGATCTGTGCTGGTGGCCCAGAGGCAGCCAGACACTGATTCTCTCTGGTCCTTGCTTTCAAATGCTCCCCCAAGATTGTGAAGGCAGGACATGTGGTTTAATCTGGAGAGTGTTATCCAAGCCCCTCCCACAATGGAGAGTACCAATTTGAGTCAGGAAATTATGGAGATTTCTGTTCCTTTAGCCCTCTCCTGTGTGATTTTTTCCCCTATAGGAGCAGTTGGGATCTCAGTAAGAAAATAGATTTCAGTTGTGGGATGTGAGGAAGCTATCTTCAGTATTCTTCTTCAGTTCCATATGTGGAACTCACCCCTCTCCGTATCTTCTTCCTGAGAAAAAATTCCACCTGCGGAGCTGGGTAAGTAAACCTGCAGGATGTCTTGTTGCCCAGCTGGCTGTGTGCCTGCCATTCATGGTGTGCAAAAAAACCATGTTTAAACAGTTGGGAGGATTTTCTTTCTTCTTCCCTCCAATCCAAGATGGGCAAGCTTCAGTGTGGAGTTGGAATAAGGCTGAGATCTAAATAAACAAACCAAGAATTCATGAGGGGTTGAGGGTTCCACTAAGGGCACATTTATAATTGGGCTTTTCTTCTCAACCAACCATCGCAGGGCCCCATTGACATTACTTTGTAAAGAAATTTGATGTATAGAATGTGTTAACAGTTCTCCATCCAGTTCCCGGCAGGCAAGTGTGCATAGGATGATTGGGTTCCAAAGAGAAATGGGCAAGTTAATGGAGGATAGGTCCATCAGTGGCTATTAGCCAAGAAGGTCAAGGATGCAACATCATGCTTGCGATGACCCTAGACCTCTACACCATCACCCTGCACTCCCCAGGCCAATGCCCTATCCCCCAGTCCACTCCAGAGTGGAAAACAGGCATGGATCACTTAATAATTACCCTGTTCTATATAGTCTCTCTGGGCCATTGTCAGAGACAGGATACTGGGCAAGATGGACTATGGTCTGACCCACTAGGACAACTCTTACATTCTTATAGAATAAAAAATACCATGCTGCTTGGAACTAATATATGCCTTTGGCAAAGACACCATGGGTTAAAAGGATTAGAGATGGAATGTATCCATTCTTCCCTACAGATGTTTTTTTCCAAATCAGGATTGAAATACTAGAGGGGAAGTATGGGGAAATCTGTAAAGCCACTGTCTGTGGCGTACATGTTTTGGGGTGCAATAGATGACTTCAACCTCCAGGGACATCTTCAAAAGTATTAAAGTCAGTCTAAAATATTTGAAGAATAGAGGAAAGCTGATTTACTCATAAGATCAGTTATTTATCTTGGGAGTCTAACAGTTCAATCCACAGTCAAGTCAATGAGCTAGAACTCCAATATAAACAAGAAAATAACTCATTCACGTGAAGCAGAGAAATATTTCCCTAAAGGCTGATGTGCTGGCTGTAAACTGGGTACTTGGGGGCAAGAAATAATGGAGAATAATGAAGAGCCACTACTTCAGCTGCTTTGACTCATCTTTACAAGACTGACTCTATGCATTGCTAGTATTGCTTTTATGAAAATATAAAATGATGCGCAGTGAGTGGATGGGGAAATGCTTTGCATTACAAATAAAAAATACAAGCGGCTAGAGGACAAGCAATTTTATTTTGCAAAACAATCACTATACAGCAACAAATACAATTGCAAATTGGATTGAAAAACATGAACTAACTACCACCAGCCATTCAAGAAATGTCTCTTTACGGTAACAGGCTCTAGAATTATCAGAGAAAACACAGATTTGTTACAGCAGTCTGTATTTCTCCAAATCCCAGCATACAGAATGTGATTGATTGGTTTTGTTTCTTTTTTTTTCTCTTTGCTAAAGTTGAAGTGGCTTTTTTGCCTGAACCTTCCAAGTCTGAAAGTAAATAATTTTTCCGCAGAGGGAATTGCTTGAGTAGGATGACTAGCGAGCGCGCGCTACACACACCTAGGCTAAAATCCTATATGCTTCATTTTATGTAACAAAAGTGATCTACACTTAAAGACATGTGTCTCTGAAGGGATGCTCATACTTGATTTTTTATTTCAGAAAATATTTTGGTCCAGCCCAGCAAAATCTTTTCTCATATACAGTAGTCCACATAGACTGCCTTTCAACGCCCTTTGGGTTGTGTAGTTAGGCTGGCTTATATATATATTTGCAAGCAGTCGTAATGAGGAAAGAAATGATGCTACTGTACATTAATATAGTGCTATCTGGCTAATCCCATTTACTGCTGTACAGTGAAAATATGTGTTGTCTAATGGACACAGGAGTATCCTCATCATTATTAAGTTCCTTCATTGTTGCTGAATGAATGAACCTGCTCAACTTTTACTGGATTTCTTTCTGCCTAGGATTACATAGAAACAGATATTTGCAGATGTAGAGACACCTAACGTGCCTTTTCCACTGTCCTATCACTCAACAAATATACTCAGCTTAGATTCTCCCATGACTATCCAATCTGACATAATTTTTCTATGTATTCACTGTTACAAATAGAGAGAAGTTGGCTTTTAGATGTCACTGACTGGCTAAGCCTGCCAATAGAATATAACTGTTAAAGATGTAAGATCCAGAAAACTAAGTGCTTGCAATGTTTTTAAACTGACACTCTTCTTGAAAAGTTAAGATTCTTATGAGCTTTTTCAGTGAACATCTAGGATTGCGTAACGTAACTCACATTTTATTTAACACAAACTCTTGGTTTCTTTTATCTTCATCTAGCTCCACAAAAGTTCTAGAACTCTTTCTATGGAAGGGCAATGATTAATTACCAGGACTTTGCTTGAATTAAGATAAGAAAGCTCATTTTGATGCACAAAGTAAATGACTTGGTGTGTTACACCAGCTGGACTTGGGATGTGTATGTGCAATAACAAAACTTCACCATCTAGATAATAATAATAATATTTTTTTAAAAGCTGGATAAAAAGTACTTGAGTCACAGGTTAAATACTGTTCTGACCAGCTTTGTTCAACTTCAGTGAAGCTCAGACTCAGTTGTACCTTAGGCTCTTCCTAACATTGGCAAAGGCATAATAAAAACACTGCAAGGCTAATTTTATTGATGGAGAGCAACGTGATCAGAAACACTGTTCCTCCTCCTTGTCTTGTTTTTCTTAAACAATGGCAAGAAATTGTTATGGACCACACCAAACATTATTTCCATGTAAATTTCCATTGGTTATTCTAAGCAAAAATACAGCAATTAGAAGGCAGAAATCAGAATCCTCTTGATGCACTTAACATGGTTGCTACACTCACATTTGTATAAAATAACTGACTGACAATCAGCTATAGCTTGAAAAAGCTTTTTGCAGAGTTGAAGTGTGGTGTATGGGGCTATTTAGGAATTGATTTTCAGTAAGGTGCATGGAGTTTAAGCCATATAATAATTCATCTTAATGCCACTTGGAACAACTGCTTAGTCAAATTTTTGATTCACCACACTGAAGATTTACTTTTTAGTATTTGTACAGTTTAATAGTGTGAATTTAATTTGGTGGACTCCTCTACTGTTAATTATAAGAAACTTCTGCCTAAACACAATGATATTTTCAGATCAGCTCCCAACACATAAACACGCATCAAGTAAAAAGAACAGATCGAGTACTCAAAAGCTTCCAATACACAAGGCTGACTTAATACACAGTTAATGTATATCGAACACAGTTCACTGTGTAAAGATTAGCTAGAAATTTCAAAAGAAAGAGAGCCAACAATCTGTAAGTGTGTCAATTTTGTGTCATTTTATAATGTATACTGTACATAACATCAGCAGATTTATTATCCACTGATGAGTAAAACAACCATATGACCTTCAGCAGTGTTTTCTTAGTGTCCATAATGGTCTGTTGGAGTTCTCACAAGTAACTCCTTTAGATCTGATGTTTATGTATCTTTGCAAGCCTAAGCACACTTTTCTTATACTTTTTATAGACAACATATTCTTGCTCCTTCTTTGTTGAGATTTAAAGATGTCCTACTTATCTATTTAGTCACCTTGGTGATCCAAGCTATTTATTTATTTATCTATTTAATTTATTAATTATAAGGTATTGGCATCTCTATAGCATGTACTGCCATATTACCAGAGTGCCTGAATGTACACATAAGACACTACTGAAGATATAGAATGACACCCAAATACTTTTTCCGTGTTTCAACTTTAGCAAAAGAAAAAAGAACCAATAAAATAAATCCAACATTCATTATCACTACAGAAATTTTTTTAAAAAAAAAGTTAAAATCAAACTCTTTTTGATGAAAAAAAATCCAGAATCTAAAACCACCTCATTGGAAATCTTTTTTCTAAACATCTGGACCTCACAAAATCAGTCTTGGGAGGAAAAGGAGGATGGGGAAAAGGAATAATTTTTCTAGCATCACAGAAAAGACTTGCATCTGACACTAAAACAGGGCCACGGCTTTTAGTTGTTACAGAAAGCAATTCATGCTAAACGTTTTTGTCTTTTTATGTATTTTTTTCTGAATAGGGAAAAAAACCCTGCTAACATCTACTTTACATACCTAAAATTGCAACACCAAAGGGTGCAAGGGACACAGATACTGTGAATAAAGAAGTATAATATTCAAGTATATGAGGGCGTATCACAAATGGCCACAGAGAAATATATATATCTATAATACTGTATCAAACAGATGGAAAGGATGAGAAACCGGTAGTGTATACACAAATCTAGCCGCTGAACCGACATTCTAATCAGACACAAGCCCATTAAAGTAGAAGTGCTCCCTTTCAATAGCGTTTTTGTTTTAAAAATGCCACTTCCTCAAGCACAATTCAAATGGTTCTCAACTACTATTTTTAGTTATCAGTTAAATAATTTATTGGCATCAGCATTACACTGGCATAATTATCCAGGCCCCAAAATGTTAATAACTTAATTCAGTCTTTCTCCTTCTGTCCATTTATACAAAATAATACTTTTTTAAATTAAACTTGATTTCCTTTATATGCCCTTCCCATCCAGTAACTAGACTGTTCAGTATAATTTAACCTGTAATAAGTTAGAATGGGTGACTGCCCCCTAGCCCCATGAACAGAACCCTGAAATGAGCAACTTGGGATAGTAACAAGTCAGAAAGAGGTGTATGGCCCTCAGGCACATGGAAAGGTAAAAATAGTACGGTACTCCATGCAAGACAGAGCAGAGCAACAATAATCGTCCAATGTCATACACTGCAATTGCATACCCATGGAAAGCCAGTGTCTTCCTGCTGTAAATGGAGATCAGGCCAATTTTTGCATCTATTTAATTATTTTGGGATTTTTTTATTGTATGGTTGCTACAGTCTTGGGAGGTGACTTAATTTTAGACATGGTAAAGAATGAATGCAACACCTGCTCTGAGCCCATTTTTGCCAAGAGCTCGTGTCTAAATATTATTACTTCATACACTGCTAAATGGAGCAAATTCATAAGCCCTGCTTAGCAAAGGCAGCCGTGACATCTTCAGCAAGGGTAGCAAGCTGAGGGGATTCCAGCAAGTTGATGCTTCCGGAGGAGGAGACGTTGCTGAGTCGGCGTGGTGAAGGCACGCTGGACCTGCCTGGCGACTGCGTAATGATCTCAGCGCCGTGATCTACACGGGCTTTAGCATGCTCTCTGAAGTTTAGCTTCTGGCTGTCAATCTGTTCAAGAAAAACAATGCATTTAGACCTTTGCTTTTAAGTAATGACCCCCAGCCCTTCTGTTGCAGATGTGATTCTCAACTCTTGTCTTGTGTCGTGATTCTCTTTCCTGTTCACACACCATCCCATCTTTTCAGAACTCTGTCCTTCCCACACAGGACCCTGGTCATATGGTGGTGAACACCCTCAGTTCCTGAAGTCAGTGGGGTTACGTCTACACAGTGGAGATATTTCAAGATACCAAGGTATCCCAAAATAGCTGCCTTAGAAACGTGCATGTTATTTCAAAATATTTTTCGAAATAATGAGTGTGCTATTTCACCATCCCTGGAAACCTTGTGGCACGAGGGTTATGGGCTGGTTCAAAATAGCCTATTTTGAAATAGACTATTTCGAGGGTGTTGTGTAGATGCACCCTTCGAGTGGAGAGGACCCAGCCTCACAGCACTGGACTCCAGAGTCAATCGCCATCTTTGCCTGGGTCACTTCCTCTAGCAGATGGGCTCTGCCAATGATTCCCACTGAGGTGAAAGCATTTTTTTTGGTCTGAAATGTCTTTTAAAAAACTCATGAGGATTGAATGTGAGTGTCTCTCTGTGACTATTCAGTATTTGTAATGGGGAAAATCCACCCTTATGAAGAGCACCAGCCTAAGGCTTTAAGTGTTACTTGAGTGGCAGCGTCGCATGGAGCCTAGGGTACAGGCTCTGTGTGGCACTGCCGCTTTGAAATGCCATGGTGACGTTTCAAAGGGGCAGCACCGCACAGCTGATCCTGGGCTCTTTTTCAAAGGAGGAATGCAGAAGTGCCTATCAACAAGTCGAGTAGCCGATGGAAATGCCATCGACTACTCAACTAGTAAATTAATCAATATTTATCATCCTTACTAGAAAATAAACAGATCCTGCTAGTCTGCCTTCTGTTTTCAAATTTCATTCACTTTCACTTGTTGTGATTCTACACTTCTACTTACTCAGAGAACCCTGGAAGAAGGGAGATTTGAAGACAAGATCAGGATTACTAGACTGACTGAAACCTCACTGTGGATTTGAAATAGCAGCAAAAGGAGAGGGCTGGAGGAAAACCAGAAGTTCAGCTGGGGAAAGGGAAAAGCACTGGGCTTCAGAAGAAGACTAGGAGTCACTGGTTTCAGGCTGAGAGGATCTATCACAGAACAGTAACCTGTTCTTGCTTGTTTTCCTGCTGCACTCTCCTCTCAATCTGCTGTGCGTAAGTTACACTTGTTTTTCTGCTCCATGTATAGTGGCAGTGTAATTTACACCGCGAGTCATCTCATTGCTAGCCAGGCTGCCATGCGTTCTGCAACGGATAGGCTCATTTCATCAGGCGGATTTCTTACCTTCACATTGCCACCTCCAGGTGTATGGTGGGCATTTTCAAGTGAACCAACTTTAGCCTGAGCTTTTTCTTTGAAATCCAGTTTTACACTCTCAATTTTCACACGTCCTCCACCTATGCCAGCAAAAAAATATAAAATAAAATAAAAAGTAAGCAGATAAAATAGTGCACTTCCGAAACTGCAAATACAGCTATTTACATGTAGGAGAGCTGGACACTGGGGCACTGCCTTTCCTGATGTGTCTAATTCTGGGGTGCTACCTGCATGCTACAGTTCCATTACCTTCAGTGAGATTTAAACACCTGTTTGTGTACTTTGCTGAAGAGGGATGGGCTCAAAATCTGTATTAATGGTTTAGATAATGGCACAGGGTGAACACTTACAAAGTTTGTGGATGATTTCCAAAGTGCTTTGGTGGATAGGATTAGCATTCAAAATGATCTGGACAAACTGGAGACATGGTCTGAAGTAAATAGGATGAAAGTCAAAAAGGACAAATGCAAAATGATTCCACTTAGGAAGGAAAAATCAGTTGCACACACACAAAATGGGAAATGGCTCCCTAAGAACGAAAACTACAGAATGGCTTCTGGAGCTCATAGTGGATTAATAGTGTAATACTGTGTCAAAAACAAAAGCAAACATCATTCTAGGATGTATTAGCAAGAGTGTCGTAAGCAGGACATAAGAATGTTTCTGCTCTATTCAGTGCTGATAAGGTCTCTGCTGGAGTATTGTGTCAGGTTCTGGGCACCACATTTCAGGAAAGATGTGGACAAATTGGAGAAAATCCAGAGAACAACAACAATGATTTAAGGCCTAGAAAACATGACCTATGAGAGAAGACTGAAAAAAAATAGGTTTGTTTAGTCTGGGGAGGAGATCAAAAGGGGTCGTGATAACAGTTTTCAAGTACATAAAAAGTTGCTACACAAAAGAGGAAGAAAAAATGTCCCCTCTAACCTCTGAGGACAGGACAAGAAGCAATGGGCTTAAATAACAATAAAGGCAGTTGAGAACATTTGACATTCGGAAGAACTTCCTAACTGTCAAGGTGGTTAAGCCCTGGAATAAACTGCCTTGGGAGGTTATGGAATTTCTATTATTGGAGATTTTAAAGAGCAGGTTAGACAAACAGCTGTGAGGGATGCTTTAGTTAATATTTAGTCCTGCCATGAAAGCAGGGGGTCTGAATTAGATGAACCTTGAAGTGAGGCTCAGTGGAGAACTTGTAACTCCCACTTAGGTCAATGGTATAGTGTGGTAATAGGTTCCACAGATTAAATTTGAGCTGTGTACCGAGAATTGTTATGTAGCAGTTTAAACAGTGTCCCCCTTGTATTTGTATTATGAGAACAATTAAATAGGTGCATCTGTGTGGCACTAGTTTATATCTCTCTCTCATGTATTAATCTCACCTCTAAATGATCTCATCTCTAAATTAAGCAGTCCCAAACTTCATCAATCACATGAAACACTTCTGGCGATTTGTACTTGGATTATTTATTAAGAGAAGATTAGTGACTACGATCTTTCTTTTGCAGATGAACAAACTCCACATGTGGAGACTTGTAACATATTCATTGGACTTGAAGTCTCTAGGATCACATGGGATTTGCATCTCAATATATGTGTTAGCTTACATATGTGAAATAACACACAGGCACGCACACGTGTGTATGTGTGTGTAACCACTGAGTTCTTTATTGACTGACCATCTGAAACTTGTGTACACTAGATATTCCAGTACACTGAGTATGTGAAATATTTCATGTTCTGGTTTCAGACAGGAGCGAGTATGTAAATAGCTAGGCTCAAATTCAGATTTGGTGTAAGGCAGTCCGCTGACCTCTATCTCTGATTTTAATCCCTACTTATGTGTAAGGGCAAAAACTTCCCATGTGAGGGAATCATGCACCATTTTCATCATTTTGAGCATATCCAATGTCTATTTATTGGATCTAGGTAATGCACTTTCTAGTGAAGAAAAGCTTTGCATGGAGGATGCTTGCTGATCAAATACTATTTCTGAGATTATGTATTTATAATTATAAAACTGGAAAGGAGTTCATAATGTTCCAGAATGTTGTCACTTAATAATTAGCTCATAATAGACTTCAAGCCTCTTTATCATTTCTTCAAGCACCTACCAATTAGGATTTTGAACTGTGGGTCTGAGCATGCATTGCTCAACACTCTAGCCTTGAATCAGCAACGCATGTAAACACATGCTGAATTTTAAGAATGTGAGGGTTTATCTAGATTAGGCCAGAGTGCTTAGCTCCTTGCAGGACCCAGCCCCGAAGAAGTAGGTTGCATTAGAGAAACTCCACTTATCCTGCTCACAATACTTGCACGAATAGCAGCTTGCTTCAGTGGGTCTATTCACATGAGATAGGCAAACAGGATTTGACCCTACTAGGCCACGTTAACCCAAATAACTCCTCCATTACCTGGTCTATGACGGATGTTCTTCAGAGAGCCACATTTTGAAGTGACATGGCTCAAATCAATTTTCTTGGTTACAATTTGTACCTGTTGAAAGCAAAATACATTTTAGGAAGGAAAAAAGGCAGAGAGGAAGAGTGCTAGCTTCAAAAAACACTGGAAAAGAAGAAATAGTTAACAGAGAACAGAGCATGCCAGAAAGGTGGTAAACATCTGAATTAATGGAGCAAGCTTCCATTCCACCCAGGAACCTGACAGCAGTGTGGTAAGTCTTCTCATTAGTAAAGTAAAGGAGAGAATCAAGAAGATAAACCAGGGTTATTTTCTGGGATGCTTCTGAGCTTTCCTCTTGTGATGAAAGGCCATGTCTCTCTTCATTGTATGTAACATGATACATATTGTTATTCCAGTCTTTGCTCCTTTATTGAATACTTATTTCTTTGTTCCTTTATTGAATACTTATTTCCTGGGAATTAGGTTTATAATACAGTCCCTTTCACATGGCTCATCCTGACTTTCAGATTCAAATCTCTTCCAATGTCCCTCTGCTCTGTCCCAAGAAGTAGTGTAAACACTGAGGGTATGTCTAGACTGCATCCCTCTGTCAGCAGAGGGATGCAGATTAGGCAGGTCGACATTGCAAATGAGGCAGGGATTTAAATACCCCGTGCCTAATTTGCATAAAAATGGCCATCACGTTTTGCCGACTCAGCACTTTGTCGGCAAACAGCGGCAGTCTAGAGGGGGAATCTGCCGAGAAAGAAAGTCTTTTTCGACAGATCCTGTAAACCTCCTTGCAGGTGGCATAAGGGATCTGTTGAAAAAGGCTGTTTGCCAACAAAGTGCTGAGTCGGCACAGTCTAGACATACCCTGAATGTGATTCACTACTGAATTACTCCAGATTTAGGGTACATCTATACTGCACACTTATTTCAAAATAAGCTATTCCAGAAGAAATACTCTGAAATAGCTTATTTCAAAATAGCACATCTACACTATAGGGAAGCCTCAAAATTAGTCTGAGGCAGGCTCCCGTAATGTGGACGTGCTACCTCGACTACTACTAACTACTTCCAATGGCCCTGGGGAGGAGCTATTTTGAAATAGCTGCAGTGGAGCATCCACACTACGGCTAATCCGAAATAGCTATTTCAGAATAGGCGTTATTCCTCGTGGAATGAGGTTTACAGAAGCTGGAATAAGCCCTCCGTTATTTCTAATTTATTTTGAAAAAGCAGAATTGCTATGTAGATGCTCATATTGTTATTTCAGAATAATGGAGATTATTCCGAAATAATGCTGCTGTGTAGACCCACCCTTATTTATATCTGACTAAATAGGGTTATGCTGCATAAAGCAGGAGTCTCATGATGGCTAATCAGAACTTCTGTCTGCATTCTCTTTATCTTGGCATTGTGTTTCTTGTATCTGTCCCTGTCTGTTATCGAACTCTGTTAATTTTATATAGTCTTGAGAGAGAAAGACTGACTCTGGGATAGAGGAACATACCCAACCTTGAATGACAGATGGGATTCCTTTCAGTCTGTTACTTTGTCTGAGATGACCTAAAGAAGGCAAATGTACAGATACGCCCGATAGCCAGGCGAGGCTTCTCCTGGTATTTGCAAAAAATTGAATGCCTGCCTTCTTAGGAGCTGCGAGCAACTTGGAATGAAGCCACACGACAGCAATGTTCATCAAGGCAGTCTGGCTTTTTTACCGGGGAGCGAGGGAGACAAAGTATGCAGTGTCAGAACAATGCAATACGTGAATTGTGTGTTTGTCGCTTCCTTGAAATTAGTCACTTTGGGCCAGATCATGTGAGTGCTGAGCAATCTCAGCCCTCCTTGGGCACCTGTTCTTGGGGTACGTGAAAGCTGTAACCACTTAGCACCCCAAGGGGTACTCAGCTCCTTTCAGGATTAACCCCACAGCTGCAAAGACCCATCTGCTTCCTCCCTTTCTCGGCTGGGTCCTAAGCATTTGCTGTGGTCTGTGGGGAAGGATCAGAAGCCCACCACCGAACACACAGGGTTGACAGACTACCAGACCAAGCTAGCATGTGAAACATAAGCAAGAAGGAAAATAGTGCTTGGAAGGAGGGGAGACAGAGGACTGGCTGTGCAAGGTAAGGTATCGCAGTCAGGACGTCTTCTGAGACAACGCCACTACTTACATTTCCTCCCCCTGCAGAATGTTTGATGTTATCCTTGGAACCACATCTGGATTGAATATCGCTAAAATCGATCTTCTTGTTTAAAATCCTAACCTAAAAGGAATTGGAGGTAACTTACTATGCTGCACATGTGTTAATTCAGTCTTCTGGTTAGAGGACCCAGGATCCTGAGAGCTACTGTTGGTGTGGACAATTAGGTTTAAATGTTGGCTGAATGGATACTGCCAACGATGGGGAAAAAAACGCTCAATATTAAAATAAATCTATTGCTTTTTTCCCCTCCTCCCAAGCTGGATGCTGAAATATAATCAGCAATTATTATATTCTGGGACTTCTCCCTGTTAGTCCTAAAAGGATCTGAGTTTGTCTCCAAGTCATATAGCCATTAACCTTCCTTGCTGAGAAAGACGGTCGTAGATCCTCTTGGGAGGTTGCCAACACCCCTTTTAAGTTGGCTAGAGGGAGTCCATGTGGAGAAACCTGGGACAAACTATTGTGCCTCCTGGACAACAGCCTCAGATCCAGCCAGTGCAGGGAGCATGCAGGCAGGAGTTGGATTCTGGTCTCCTGCTTAGCCCTCAGTTTGTTTACAGGTGTGACCAGTGATAGCTATCGCCATTTTACAGATGGGAAAACTGAGGATGATGGGGCCCTTACACATGTCAACAGATTAAACTGTGACAGGGAAGAGGACATGGTGCAGCACCTGACCTGGGAGATTATTACCTTTGTCACAATTTCCTGGTCACTGGGAGGAGAACGGCCACCAGTGAGATTTCTTACACCTATATAAAGCGTAACCAGTGCTGCCTCGCTATCTGGATAAGACTTCTGTGGCCACAGCAGGTGCTCCTCTGTGCTCCCCATAATTGGCAGTCTCATACCTGGGGCCAAAGAGCTCTTTGTACCTTTCTCCTCACACACTCAAGTGACCATCATTTGTCCCTGTGTGTCACACCCCACGCCAATAAGCCAGCGACAGAGACAGAATTAGAATCCAGATCTCCAAACACCCAGCTGCACATTCAGCCTCTACATGACAGCTGCCCCAATCATATGCCTCCCCCCACTACAGCAGCATTTCCATCTGGCAAAAGGAGGAGCTTGTTGGGGCACCAATAATTTTGCTTTGGTAATTGTGCTTCTGTTTTTCCAATAAACAATGCAGGGCAAAATTGTGGGGGCCCCTGCCCATAGGAGGGTGCAGGCTCCATCCTGGACTTGTTCCCTGGCAACATTATGCTTGGCTATTCCTGCATAGTCATTATGTCTCCAGCCACAACCACCCAGCCCCAGTAGTGCAGCCTCTGCTCACACAAGCTGTACGCACCCCGGAGCATCTGAAACAAAGCACTACGAGTAAGATGACAACAAAGAGTCCGGTCACACACAGGCCTTCGATATTATAGTAAATTACGGCCTCAGACAGACGGATAGATCAGAGAATCAGAGAATCCCAGAATTCTAGAACTGGAAGGGACCTCGAGGGGTCATTGAGTCCAGTCCCCTGCCCTCACGGCAGAACCAAGCACTTCTAGATCATCCCTGTCTAGATGAGATAAGATGGATGGTATCCACCACGGAAGATCCAGCTGGTGCAGTGGAAAAGAAGAGTTGGAGTCTATGAAATCAGGAATATGAGAAGATGGCTGACTTACTGCCAGTAAAAGAAAGAAGATGTTAGGAGAAGTGGAAGGGGTGGAGGGTCCACTGGAAGAACAGGCAAGAACCACACACGTGAGGCTGAGACAGGACATGTGTCATCTGTGACTCACGTTTGCAATCCAGGAGTTTTATTACATGCAAGGCTGCTCTTGGAGCACCCAATAACAGCTGTAGCCAAAAAGGCAAGAGCATTTCCATCAGCACCTGGCTAGGACAATGCAACCTTTCCTTTCACATGTCCGCTGATAGCTTAATCCACACATCTCACCTCCAGAGGGGGAAATTGCAAGGAGATCTACTTGGGACCCCCCTCTGGGACCTCTCCGAAGCTTATGCTGACTGCAGCTGAGCCTGAGCCATCACACAGGGAGTGTACTGCACTACTGCTCCCCCGGAGCTGCACCGGATCAAGGCACTGATGGAATCTATAAAGCCCTACCTCATCTGGGATCTGGGTATATGAGGAAACTCCTTTCTACTGGGGTCAAACTGCCACATTTGCCTAGCATAGTGTTTCTTAAACTGTGTTCCGAGGCAGTCAGCGGTGTGCCGCGGAGAACAACATTGTTCAAAATGGCCGCCCTTAAAGGGGAAAGCGACTTTTTTTCCTCAATATCTCCCCCCCCCCCCACACACACACACCAACCCTTTTTTTTGGTCAATAACTTTTCCCCACCTCTTCCCTCCCCTCCACTCCCCCCCTTTTGTTGCTCAATAAAAAATCTTTGATGTTCCTCATTAACAGGGCTTGACAAACCGTGGTGAAATCCACTCGCCAGCCCTACACTGCTCATGCACCAAGACCCGCATTGCACATGTGTGTGCCGCTGGTGAACGGGGCGACCGGCTGAAATCTACTCGCCACGGGTGAGTAGATACACTGATCACGCAAAAATCACGTCCATATTGGAAATGTGGAGATTGGGGGGAAAAACATGCGTGTGGCCAGACTCTTTCCTGACTCATGGTAGCTCTGACATGAACCAAACTAGCTCACTGCATGGTTCTCCCACCTAACCACCACATACCCACATTTTATCTTTGCATCCCAGTGGTGGCTAGAACTCTGTGTTGGGTCTCAGTGGAGCAGTGCTGTCATAGCCTTTGTTACGTTTTGCTCTCTAACCAGATTCTCAGCCGGGATAAATCAGAGTCACTGCACTGACTTCAATGCCAATAGAAAACAACTGAGCGGCCCCAGTGAGGGATTTCTGCTTAAAAAACTGAATTCATAATGTAGCCCAATATCATTCCTTGGAGCCACCTCCCAAGGTCTTTTAATCAAATATTGCATGATTTTTATTCAACTAGGCCGCAGTAAAATAAGGACCTCAGGATCTGGCTTGCGAATACTGACATATTGTGAATTTGCAACGTCTTTCCATGCAAGATTTACATATTGGAAGGCTTGCTGATAGACATTTCCAGATCACTCTGCAACACGGCATTCATCACAGTCATGTCTATCATGTAGCTGAAAGGCAGAATAGGAAACTCTCTGGTGACTGACTGACATTTAGAAGGAAGAGAGAGGGTGGGAGAGGGGAGGGCAACTAAAATGATCAGAGGTTTGGAACAGGTCCCATATGAAGAGAGGCTAAAGAGACTGGGACTTTTCAGCTTAGAAAAGAGGAGACTGAGGGGGGATAGGATAGAGGTCTATAAAAGCATGAGTGGGATGGAGAGGGTGCATCAAGAAAAGTTCTTCATTAGTTCCCATAATAGAAGGACTAGAGGACACCAAAGGAAAGGAATGGGTAGCAGGCTTCAAACTAATAACATAAAGTTGTTCTTCACAAAGCAAAGAGTCAACCTGTGGAACTGCTTGCTGCAGGAGGCTGTGAAGGCTAACGTCCGTTAGTTCGAATTAACTTTGTAGTGTAGACATACCCTGACTTTCAAATTAAAAAAAGCTCTCAGATTCAGATATCATTTCCAAGTTTCAGTCTGAAATGAATCTGTCCAGTTATTTTCTTAATTCACAAAAACAGATTCTTAAGGATGGAAATTGTGATTGGGTGATCCAATCTCACTATTATAAACATGCAAACAGAGACAGTTGAGCTAATGTCTAATTAAATGGACAAAATTGCCTTATAGTAACATGCTAGTTAAGTACTTTGGTCATAGTTATGTTTCAGAGTAGGATTATACCCTTCAAAATTTTCCTGTGGTGTCTCTGATTCAGCAACGCACTTACTCACAACTTTAAGCACATACTTAAACATATACATCATACATTCTCCTGAATCGAGGTCCAGAGGGTTATGTCTCAATGATGTCTCCCAGAGCCAGAGGAGGTTGGTAGGGGTAAAAGGCGAAGAAGATTTATGCCTGGGTAGAGCACAAACAGGTATAAAGGGCCAGATTATGCTCTGAATGGTAGAAGAACATAAGAACGGCCATACTGGGTCAGACCAAAGGTCCATCTAGCCCAGTGTCCTATCAGCTGACAGTGGCAATACCAGATGCCCCAGAGGGAGGGAACACAACAGGGAAACATCACGTGATCCCTCCCCTGTCATCTATTTCCAGACAAAAAGAGGCTAGAGACAACATTCCTACCCATCCTGGCTAATAGCCATTGATGGACCTAACCTCTATGAATCTATCTAGCTCTATTTTGAACCCTGTTAAAATCATAGTCTTCACCACATCCTCTGGCAAGGAGTTCCACAGGTTGACTGTGAGCTGAGTGAAGAAAGACTTCCATTTTCCATCTTCTTTACTGTTTTCAGTGGACTTATGTTGATGCAATGGAAAGTTTGAATCTAGCATATTGGCGCCATTGATGGGGGCTCTAAGGAACACACTCATCTATAGCCATAGCCACAACCCATCCAGATATACCCATTATACTTGGAGAGTCCCAGCTGCAGGACTGTTTCCTGTATGGGGGTTCTCTGCACATGCCTCACCTACTAGCACATTAATGCTGAAGCAGCAGGTAAATTGCTTTTCTCCTGTCATTAGTGCATGTTCAGACTCACCTCAGGGGCCATACTCCTCGTCACTAATGTGCATACACCTCAATGACGATGCAGCCCCTGATTCTGACATCCTTATGCACTCATAGCTCCTCCTGAAGTAAAAAGGACTGGGCACAATAAAGAACAGCAATTCTGTGTGGCAGGATAGAACCCTTAATGTACACAGCCTCTCCCTATCAATTCTGCGATGCTTAGTTTCATCAGACCTCCTTCTCTACAGTCAACACCGTATCACTTGTGAGCATACCAATATTCCTTTTCATACAATTCCCATGGTTTCTGGGCAGGTTTTACCCTCAATTGAATGTGGGCATGTAATAGGGATAGCCACCTCAACCAGGCTCCCTCATTGACAGAACTCTTCCTGACTCTTTTGGATCAACAAGGAAAACTGGAAAAGGCTGAGTTTCCAGTCCAATAACAGCCTCTCTTGGAGTTCCGGTTTCACTAGGACAAAGTTTCAAAATAACCATGAAAAGGTGTTCCATCCCAACCTTACACTGGGCACAGCCTCACCTCCCTGAGGAACTCTCTTCCTCTGTTCTCTAAGGCCTTGTCTCCACTTACCAGAAGATCGATGCTGCAGAGATTAATCTCCCTGAGGTCGATTGAGCAGGTCTAATAAGGACCCACTAAACTGACCACTGATCATGCCCCCATCAACTCCAGTGGGTTGCGAGGAGTAAGGGAAGTCAATGGAAGAATTTCTCCTGTCAACCTCCTACACTGGGGATATGGCAGAAAATCAAACTAAGGTTTGCCAACTCCAGCTATGCTATTCACGTAGTTCAGCTTTGTGTCCTAGTGTAGACCTGGCTTAAGTCTCTGGAGAAAAGCCAAGGCCAGGCCTGCCTTCTTTGCTGTGTTCCCAAAAGGAAACCAAAACATACAGCTGGGCCTTTCCATCCAGGCCCCCGTTTTCCCCAGGGATTGCTGGAGACTGACAGTCTGTCTCAGTCTCTCTCTCGCAAACTCTACCATTTCACTCTGAAGTCCCCCTGGGCTATCCTCAGGCCTCTGTTTTTCTAACCCTGCAGATACCTGCTTACCCTGTCATGTGACTGATTTCCTTCTCTCCATCTGAGGATGCAAATCAGCTACAGGATAGGGGGGCTGAGACCACTATCTCCCTTTTAAAAGGTCTGTCAGCCTATAACATGGTACCATATTTATACTGAAACATGGCTAAAAGCAATTTGTCCTTGGGCAAACAATGAATTCCTGTCTTGATCTGCAAAAGAGCTTCTTCAGAAACTCCATTCCATAGGAACGTAAGAGGGGCCATAGTGGGTCAGACCAAAGGTCCATCTAGTCCAGTATCCTGTCTGCCAACAGTGGCCAGTGCCAGATGCCCCAGAGGGAGGGATCACAACAGGTGATTGATCCCTCTCCTGTCACCCACCTCCAGAGAAACAGAGGCTAGGGACACCATTCCTACCCATCCTGGCTAATAGCCATTGATGGACCTAACCTCCATGCATCTATCTAGCTCTTTTTTGAACCCTGTTAAAGTCCTAGCCTTCACCACATCCTCTAGCAAGGAGTATTCATACTGGGTTTGGATACACACTTTTTTCTATTTGCCACATTGCTCGTTACCAATGACTTTGCTATACCTGAAGTTAGTGATGCTAGTACATACTTAGGACCAAATTCTCAATTCAGGTAAATCTGTGTAATACAATTGACTTCACTAAAATGTTGCTGATTCACACCAATGAGGATCTGGCCTGTGACTTGGATTTGACTCCAGCACTTTACAAATTTATTTGTAAACATTTGGATTTGATACATTTTTGGATTTGTCATTGATTGCTGCCATGTGGCGCTTAACATATATTCCATGTCAGCAATGTTATCAATGTTCTTTGGTACACTAAGTATGTTCACAAATATCTTCTCACATCCATGGTTAGAATGTCAAGAAGAATACTTACAAATAGCAAAAACAGAATTGATATCTGTAACAGAATTTCCCCCCATTCTTCCCTAAGGCCATCTTAGAAAGAATATACGCAAATTAGTTTCTTCTGAAAACACAGTATTTCCTTCATGGCTGAGGCAGCGCTAAAATCCACTCAAACCCAAAAGACGTACCGCTTGCAAGCTGTGTCTGAGCTCTGCCAAAAATGATATAGTTCATAATACTTTTGTATAAAAAGAGAAAACTACCTAGTAGTTAACCTCACAGAGCACAGGGCCCCCTCAGTTCTCAGTACTGCCAACCACCCATTAACTACTTCTCATACTGCATGCTACTAGTAGAAACCTACCAAGTTGCTGCATGAACCTACCAAGTTGCAGCAGTATGTTTTTTCTGTCCTAGAAAGCCGCTTTCCTTTTTTTTTAAGGGTGAACCAGAGCTGAATTTAAATGAATCTGTTGGCTGATGAGCTTCTAAAGAGATTCAGGGCTGAAACTCTGTGTTTCTTTCTTGATTTATTTAACATTCAAACACCTCATGTTTCTTCCATGATACACATCAAATGCTGGCACTGTTGCAATGCAACTGCTGTCCCTAGGATTGCTGGAAGCTAAAAGAATGGACTTTGCGTTAGGTTAACCTATGCCTCTGGTGAAACGAAAGATGATGTCTTTAAGTGACACTTTAGGGTTGCATATCTTTACTCTTGATGTAATTTTCCTGTCATGTTTGGTTACTTGCCCAGACTGTTTTTCTGCTATCAGTAGTGAAACTCCAGGTCAAGTTATAAAGCTAAAGCTGCCTTCTATTTGTTTCATACATCATCAGTAAGAGCAGGGAGCAGAACATTTCAGCCACTGTAATGTAACACTGCTAGACATGATATAGGAAGACATCAACAAAGAAAAATAAATTTGTGTTCACATCGTTCCATGACAGGCTGACACTGTAAGACTGAACAATGGAAAAGTAAAGAAAAAACCCCAAACTCTAGTCTAGACAGAAGGATGATCTAGAGAAAGCACAAAGGAAATACTCCATGAGTCATTCTCTTTGCTCAAGCCACTTAAAATGGTTACAAACTACTGAGGAAGAACGTATCTGAATACTTTTGTTTCAATCGTATTTTTTATATTCATCTGTTACATTTCCCCTGTGATCACCAGCTGCTGTATATTACTAAAGGATTACTTTGAAAAAAATCTTAGCATATGTGGGCCACAATATCTGGCAGAAAAAAAGCCAAAATTGTAAAGGTGTGTACAATACTATCAGAAACACCCCTATACATCAAAAACTGTAAACCCTGGTGAGTCTCATGGTGTTAATCCACAAATCCGGTTTAATTTTTCATAATAACAAAGAGAAAAACAACTACTTTCAGAGCCCTTCTTACAGGTTAGGAAAGATTTTTTGCTACATAAAATTTGCTAGAAGTCAAAGTTTGTTAGGGTGCTATACTGAGGTGTTGGACAGCTTTTATAACATGTACCACCAAACATGTATGAAGAGAGATGAAATATTGTCAGAAATAATCAAAAAGATGTGTCAAAATAAACAAAGAAAAACATTTGGTGATGCATTATCCTTATTGGGCTTCTTTGACTAGTTGGTTCCAAGCCCAGTCTTGCTAGTAGCTGATCACCGTAAAAGCATGTGACAGGATCAGAGGCTACATACTGAAAGCTGCGCTATGATCTATTACATCAGTAAGCATATTTTCACTCCCAAATATCTGCAACGAATGGATAAAATGATAAGATCCAACTTTTCTTTATAATTCACAAAAGGTGAACCTGAGTGTTTTGTAGGTTTGGATAAATATCCCAAAGCTTGGATATTCCCCCTTCTGACTGACAAATGTTCTGACTCTGCATGTGTTTCCAAGCTGCGGAACTGGTCTCAGAGTCCAAAGGAGCGATAGACACTCAGTGTGCTGTTTGATAAGGTGCTGAGCACCCTCTGCTTCTAATGAAGCCAATGGGAACTAAGGCTGCATGTAGAGTACTTTGTGGGGAGCAGTCAGACCCTTGCAGATTTTGATCATATGTCAACATGAAGTGTGGGTGAACATTTTGTAATACATACACAAATGAATCACATTTTTACAACCTCAAAAGGAAGCTTAATTTGATCCATGATTTGGGCAAATATCTGAGTTGGTTTCAGTTTTACTGATCCAGCTTGTCCAGTCCTATACAAAACTGATTTCTGAAACAATATATCAGTAATTAAAACAAACCTAATCAAACTGATTGTCATCGCCTCTAAGTTACAAGATAACACAACGGCCTTTTGGGAGTGGAAAGCTTGCTTCCTTGCAAATAATTCCGGCCTCTACTGATGTATGAACAGACATTTCCACGTGCCACAAAAGGAGATAAGGAACAGGAGTAGCTGTTGCTAGGGCATCGTAAGAGCTACACAGTCCAATCTCTGACCAAAGGTTATAGCTATTGGAAAGCAAAGTGTGAGGTAGCAACATGTGCATTAGTAAAAGGGAATTAGAGACTACACTCTGTCTAGGAATATAGAAATTACCAGGCTGACCTAGCCCTAAGATCTATCTAGTCCTGTAGCTGTGGCCTGTATCAGGTGCTTCAGAGGAAGGTATAAGGGCACCACACAACAGATGTCTGTTTATGAAGCATCTCAATTTGACTGCCTTCCCAGCACATTAACGTTCACCAGGCATTTAGAGTAAATCCTTACCTGTCCCCCTTTAGGCTGGTATCTGATGTTGTCTGTCGACCCAATTTTGGACCTGACATTCTTGAGGTCCGGCAGAGGCTGGTTAATAAGTCGTAGCTGCTTAGGTGTGGCTGGAGATTTTGGAGGCGTGCGTATGATGGCAACTTTCTTCTCAGTGGGCACCAGTATAGCAGACTTGGGAGTGCCTGGAGTATGAGGGGTTCTGGAATAGCTTGGGGTCCCAGGAGTACCAGGGGTACGGGAGGAGTAGCTTGGTGGAGTACCAGGAGTGATAGCCGTGGATCCAGGGGTTGTGGGCGTCGAAGTGCCACTCCTTCCTGTCCTGCTGCGAATCGGCTCCGATCCTATATTGACGAGACAACGGCATTAAAACCACACACACAAATCTCTCTTTTCTTCATATTGTGACTCCAGATTGTGGCACCTCCAACTATAAGTATTCCTCAGTGAAACATTTAAAGCCTGAAGTGAAGCCCACCAACTCAATGGAAAGACCCTGACTGACCTCGGCGGGCTTTTGGATTAGGCATTTAGTCTACATAGTGAAGACGGGTTTGATCATACATTTTTGAACTGTAGATTCCAAAAGCCTAGTTGCTTTTGGTCATGTACCATAGCTAGTAGCCTTGTATCTACAGTAGAATCCAGAAGGTACATGCTCCATTTGTCCACTGACTTCAAAAGAGCTATGATCATCCATGTATGGACCTGTCTCCAGGTGATTATTGTTTCATTGGAGGGGCGGGGGGCAGGACAGGAATCGGCCTGCTAAGCCACCAGATCTGTCCTGTGGCTGTCTAGCCGAAATCCTTACCTTAGAGCAGCTCATGCTACTTTAAACATCTGGCTGCTCTCAGCTCTGGATGCTGGGGAGGGAGGAGGGAGACTTTGCGCTGTCCCTGAATCCCCTCCCAGCAAAATCTCTCAGCATCCCTTGGCCGGTTTCCAGCCAACAGGAGCTAAGAAATTTTGCTGGGGACAGGGGCAGTGTGCAAAGCCTCCTTCCTCCCTCCTGCCACTCCTGCTCAGAGCCACGTGGAGCAACCAGCCATTTTGACCAGTCTGAGATTATAGCAGACAGGAAGGGAGCCCATCTCAGGTTCCTGCAGGGCTGCTGGCTGGGAGCCACCTAGGTAAGCACCTCCCAGCCAGAACCTGCCTCTGGTACCCCAGCCCCTCTCCCCCCCCCAAAATAACTGCTCCAGGCCACCACCCAAACCCTCTGTACCCCTTCTGTCCCCTTCTCCAGGACACAACTCCCTCCCAGAACCTGCACCCCATCCTAACCCCTTCCCCAGGCCAGAATCCTCCCCAAGCCCCTGCCCCAGATCACAATCCCCTCCTTCACCCAAACTCCCTCTCAGACCCCACACCTCTTCTGCACCCTAGTCCCCTACTGCAAACTACCTTCTGCACCCAACCTCCATTCCAGACCCTGCACCCCCTCCATAGATGTGCACCCTTGACAACTTACCAAAATCTTGGAGTGGCCCCAATCAAAATTATTGCCCACCCCTGCATTAGGGCAACTAAAGAAAGTAATTATAGCAAGAATACCTCAATTATTATTTACCTCAATTATTCTTTAATCTATACTCAGAATAGGTGTCGTATTCAGATTACGTCCACATCTGGATGAAACATTTTGGAGGGTTTCTGCCAAGTGCTAAATGCACGCCCAGTCCTTTCCGACATGAAAAGACCTTTCTCTCAGAGAATCCTTGTACCCACACATGCCGGCTATGTCTACACTGGCATGGATTTCCGGAAGTGCTTAAAACGCAATACTATTCCATTTTAAGTTTTTCCGGAAAAGGAGCATCTACATTGGCAGGCTGCTTTTCCGGAAAAGCCTTTTTTCCGGAAAAGCATCTGTGGCCAATGTAGACGCGCTTTTCCGGAAAAGAGACCCGATCGTCATTTTCGCGATCGGGGCTTTTTTCCGGAAAAGACTACTGGGCTGTCTACACTGGCCCTTTTCCGGAACGGTGTTCCGGAATAAGGACTTATGCCTGAGCGGGAGCAGCGTAGCTTTTCCAGAATAGTGGCTGATTTTGTACAGTAGAGCGTCATTGCTTTTCCGGAAATTCAAGGGCCAAACAGCTCGCAGCTTATTCCGGAAAAGCGGCTGATTTTCTGGAATAAGTGGCCCAGTGTAGACACAGCCGCCCTGTTAAGCCCAGCCTTGAAGAAAGTTGCCTGAAGGCAATACAAAGAGCAGCAGCCACAGTGTGAAGTGTGTCCCCCTTTCACTGCGATAAAATGTTCACTTCACAGCTTAGTCAAGACGATTTTAATTCTAAAATTATTAAACCTGGGGAAAAAACTGGAGTGGAGTCAGAGGTCTACATTGTATTCCCTCTCCTTGCTGTAGGGAAGCGCTTTCTTGGCTTCCATTGAGTTCTGAGGGGGAACGGTAAACCTCCTGGGCCTACTCTGCTCAAAGGGGACACAAGAATGCCCAGAGAAGTCAATGAGAATCGTTCCATTTATTTCACTGGGACTGGATGAGACCCAAAGCATGGGTGCTTCTGGGGTTAAGGAGAAAGTCTCTTTGCTGAACACGACATATTGAAGGGATTTTACTCTCAACTCCACTTTTTCCTGACTGGACTCTTTCTTTCTCAGCCAACCATCAATCAAGCTTCTTCTCTCTCAGAAACTGGCTATGCAGGAAGGAGAATGGGATTTTCCTGCCTCCCTGCATCCTTTATTTTTTATTCCTCAGGCTTCCACCCTTTTGGCAGGCACATTCTGGTATGCAGCTGCCCTAGCTGGAAGGATGAAGTTGTTCATTTGCTACTGTGCCAGCCCGGGGTCACTGTGAACGGAGAGGGGCTACACTTTTCCCCACTGGAACTGAAGCTGCAATTTTCAAAGGATTTTCAGTGGGATTTGGGTACCTAACTCCCTTCACATAACACAGCAACCAGGGACACCTCAATGCACTTACCAGGTGGCAAGTTTAAAAGAAACGTAAGGTAGCACCTTCCTCATGCAACACACAGTCACCCAGTAGAACACATTCCCAGGGGACATTGTGAAAGCCGAACATATAACTCGGTTCTTAAAATAATTAGGTCATGAAGGACAGGACCATCAATGGTAACTAGCCAAGAGGATCAGGGACACAACCCCATGCCCGGGGTATCCCTAAACCTTTGGCTGCCAGATGCTGGGATTGGACAGCAGGGAATGTATCACTCAAACTTGCCCTGTTCTGTTCTTTTCATCTGAAGCATTTGGCAGTGGCCAGTGTCAGATACAGGGCTACACCGACCATTGGCCTGGCCCAGTATGCCTGTTCTTATGTCTGGAGCCTTCTTTAAAAAGGCTTGTCGGAATGGCTTCTGAAGAGGCGGGGACAGAAAAATTCCCATGGGACAGGAGAGTACGAAGTCTAGGTTCTGCAGCTTGGGCTGAATGCCACACCAACAAGGGAGATGTCTAAGATCCCTGGTCTCAGGGTAATTTGTTTAGATTTGTGGTTTTATAGATTTGCTCCTGTGAAAACTGGTCCCCCCTTTACATCACAAATACCTTCCATTAGGGTACTTTCACTAATTCTCTTTATTATTGCTTTCTCCCTTGGGCTCCAGGTATAACATAAACATGGGGGAGCAGCTAGAAGAAGCCCGCTTTCCAGCTCATTGGCTCAGTCTTTTATACAGCTTGCTTTCTTCTCTCTGCTATCCTGCTGGAGAGCTCAAGACCACATTAGGTTCTCTACAGATATAAGTGCTCTTTTTTAACCTTCCAAACGTTCTTTGACTTTAACCACCCCCAGTACACCGGGTACTAAGTGTTGGCTTTTCTAATGCTCTATTTATAGCTGCTAAAAGCACTGTCACATTGTGATAAAAAGACCTTGCTGAGTCTTTCTTCTGATGAGTGACCCTAACAACTTACATGGAACTATTTTTAGGTAAAGCTTCTTTCTGGTTTGGCATTAACTAGCCACCAGGTAACATTAAACCAAAGCAACAAATTAACAATTCTTGGTATTTATTAGGTAAGCCTCCCGTTTTCCTGAGATCATCAGAATTTTTTTTAATTATGCTACTCACATTAAGTATGTTTCCTTTTCCTGTTGGTTTATAAATGGCCCATATTAAATATGTCACACAACTAAAAACCCATATGAAGGGATAGTTTGTTTAGACAAGGGTCTCAAATGCAGCCATTAGTGTGAGTATCCCTGACTTTGGGGAAAATTAATTCCGTATCTGAAATGAAACTTTTGTCTCTATACTGCACCCTCTATGTGAACTTGGCCAAATTTTGGGTGCAGATTTCTGGTCCTAGCATTACAACTCAGGTCTATTTCCTACATGCAAAGGAAAGATAGGGATGGATTTAGCAAGTATGTGAAATTCATAACAAGGGTGGGTGAAGGCACCAGAAATGTTAAGGTTGTAGAGAAACATACGCGTAGTCCGTCGTAGTGAAGAGGAGATGGAGCTATTGAGGGAGAAAGAATTCTCATCTCTGTCTCGGTCTCCTGATACACCCCTCCGAGTGGGGATGATAGAGGAAGGTCTTGGTAGAGAGGAACGCTTTTCGGGACTCTTGGTTACTCCATCCTGATTGGTGCAAAAAGGAAAAAATCGGCTTTGTTTGTAAAACATCGAAAACATATTGGTAATTATCCAGACTAACACCAGTGAGATTCCATGGTAGTCCCTGATTCACCCCAGTGCAACTGAGATCATATGATGCCCATTTCTGTTATGTTTCATGCAGGGAGCTCTGATGGCTGCCCAGCTCTGATGTATCATTTAACTTCCTTGGGATTTACTGAATACCGTAGATTTTCAGTTTGCCTAAGACAATCCAACAAACTCACTTTTACAAAGCTCCTTAAATGTCTATTGCCTACTAAACTCCTCCTCTATTTCCTAACTTATCTGAAAATAGTTTCACTGATATGACCAAAAATGTATCAAGGCTTGTTTCCACTCCCACTGAAGTCAACGGCAAAACCCAACGTAAAAGAGGAGTTTTGGTCAGCAAGTCATGGAACAAGAAATACTCAAAGACTATTTAGTATAATGGGCTTTGTTATGCAAAGATCCAGGGCCCAATCCTGAAGTCCCATGGGATTCCACCTGCAGAAGAATCACAAGATCAGCCCCCACCCCGGATGTTTCACGCTCCACATTATTAGAGAACAGGAGGGCTGAAATGCCTTTTGAGGCACTGAAGGTGCATTATATTTTCCCCAAAAATGAGATATGTATAGAATTTAGACTGCTGATTACATTTTCAAAGGAGGGATATTAGTCACTGGACCCTTAGCCTATTTTCTTCTGTACCGATCTTGTCTATGTTTGATTCAGTTTGTTTCTGCTTCTCTATCTCATTTAGATCAGAGCACATCTGAGTATGTGTAAATATTTGCTAGGACCAATATGGCTATGACAGCCCTGCAAAACCCATAAGTTGTACTTGTGGGGCCAGACCACCCTTGGTGAAATGGACAGTGCTCTCTTGACTTCAGTAGGGTTGTGTCTATCTACCAAAGTAGAGGATCTAACCCTGGACGTAAATTGGTCATAAAATAAATGTAGGTGACTAAAGACACCAGCACCAATTTGCCTTTCGGTAAGTTTGTAACCCATTTAGTATTCTCTGGGGACCAGATGCAATCCCTAGCATAAGAGGACACAACTCTGAAGGAAAGCTTAGCCCAGTTACATCAGGGGCAAAATTAGCCCTACAGGTTTAGAGGGTGCTGCATGATATATTGCAGGAAGAGGAGTTTTCTATGTCTTAATGATGGCTTTCTCTTCCAGTCCCCCCATGTATACATTTTACTTGGTTTACACACCCACTGAAGGCCAAGTTGGTGAATTTAGCCACTGTGCCCCACTTACAACCATTTTCTGACCAACCCACACCAGATGTTTTTTGCACCAGTTTGGATAATTTTTGAAATTGGATTTGGGAGATACCGGTGTATGCCAGGCGGCATTTGGCTACTAGTCTCACAAGGAGAGACAGGAAATATCTTTTCTGAGACCAATTCCTGTCGGTGAGAAAGAGCTACCCAAGAGCTCTTCTTTTAAGTCTGGGAAAGATACTTAAGAGTGTCACAGCTAAAGATTAGGTGGAAAAGATAAGGAGTTGCAAGAGACCATTCAAAGTAAAGTGGGCAGTTAACACCTCAGCTGTCACAGGATAAAAGAGAGTTGAGTTATCCTCCTGAAAAATTGGTAACAATCTCCTTTGTTTCTAGACATCTTGGCTGTGTCTACATTGGCACCCCTTTTGGAAAAGGGATGCTAATGTAGCACTTTGGAATAGGCAAATCCACGGGGGATTTAAATATCCCCCACGGTATTTGAATTAACATGGCTGCCGCTTTTTTCCGGCTTGGGGAAAAGCCGGAGAAAAGCGCCAGTCTAGACGTTATTCTCCGGAAAATAAAGCCTTTTCCGGAGGATTTCTTATTCCTACTTGAAAAGGCTTTATTTTCCGGAGAATAACGTCTAGACTGGCGCTTTTCTCCGGCTTTTCCCCAAGCCGGAAAAAAAGCGGCAGCCATGTTAATGCAAATATAGCGGGGGATATTTAAATCCCCCGCGGATTTGCCTATTCCAAAGTGCTACATTAGCATCCCTTTTCCGAAAGGGGTGCCAATGTAGACACAGCCCCCGTCTCCAAAGCTAGTCTATAGCCTGGATCCCATGTCTCCTTCCACAGGATAAGAGTAGCTCTCCAAGTATCTTCACTGAGGCTTTGTCTACACTCACACTTTTGTTGGTAAAGCCTGAACCCCTGAGCAACATAGTCATACCAGCCTAACTCCCAGGGTAGACAGCACAATGTCCATGGCAGAGCTTCTCCTTTTGACATAATTATTGCCTCTCTGGGGAAGTGGATTAACTACACCAATGGGAGAAGCTCTTCACCAAGTGCTGCAGCTGTGCGACTGTATGTGATGACAAACCCAAGTAACTTCACTGAGGGTGCGTCTACACTGCACCGTTATTTCAAGATAACAAGTGTTTTTTCAAAATGACAATGTGAGCGTCTACACAAGCATTCCATTATTTCAAACTAATTTTGAAATAACGGATGGCTTATTCTGAAATCGGTAAACTTCATTCTAGGGGGAATAATGCCTATTCCAAAATAGCGACTTTGAAATAAGACGCGTGTAGATGCTCCACTGCTTCTATTTCAAAATAGCCCCTCCCCAGGGCCATTCTAAGTTATTCCACCCCAGTGCCTCCTGGGGATCTAAATCAAGATAGCACGTCTACATTAGGGAAGCCTGCCTCGGACTGATTTTGAGGCTCCCCTGCAGTGTAGACGTGCTATTTTGAAATAAGCTGTTTCGGAATAACTATTCTGGAATAGCTTATTTTGGAATTAGCATGCAGTGTAGACGTACCCTGAGATTTGCTCAGCTGTAGCAGTGAGAAAATAAGATCCATGGAATTCACTTGTGCACCTCTCTGAGCTACCTCTAACTCAACTACCTTACCTTAGCATCTGATTTTGAGTATGGAAAGTAGTCTCTTGGGCCCGCTGAGGAGGGCCGTACAAAGTAACTGTCTGTATCGAGAAAAGCAGCCCTTTTAGTAGTTAGTGAGCAAGCTGAGCTGGGTCTTGGAGGAAGTAATGACTTCGCTCTAGACTTTGAGGCAGGAATCTTTGACAAAGAGGCAGTCTAGTGATGACAAAACAAACAAAAGAAACATGACATAAAGGTGGATGAGGAGATGAAAGGAAAACACAGGCAACATGGATCAATGAAAAAAATACCAACTATGAACAAAACTTCCATTTTCCAGCTGGAACATGTACTATTCTACAACACACATGCAAGTAGGTATTGGGTTGCTGAAATGCAGCCGTGGCTCTGAGAGAGCAACTTACTCTCTGGGTGCATCCACATAGCAGATGAGAAATAATTTCCAGCTCAGGTACATGTACCTCCGTTCAAGCTTGTGCCTAAAAACAGCATTGTATGTGCAGTGGTTCAGGCTAGCTGTCTCACTATGCATCCTGGGAGCCGAGTGGGATTGTCCTCAGGTGGCTAGCCTGAACTGCTACCTGTGCCACCAATATACCCTGGCAGAGCTCGTGTGTGTTCGTCTACCCAAGCTGGAAATCACGTCATCAATGCTGTGTCGATGTCCCCTAAGAAGGGCCTCCATACAGCCCTCCTTTTCTGCACAGGCAAGTTTGTCTCCTCTAATAACCGCAGATGCAAAGGCTGCCTCGTGAGCACTTACTGTAGGTGGAAATTTACAGGACCAGAGATAGAGCCTGCTTTTTAAAAATCAAGTTTTGTATATGAAGTATCTCCCTGTCTGGGAATAGTCCACAAATATGTTAGTACGGGGGTGGACAATAAAATGGTGGCAGTTCACCAGGGTTACCCCAGGCGAACTACCACCACTACATTTACATGTGCCTCCAAAGGTACAGGCAATTGCAGCTCTGATTGGCTGTGGATCACCATTCCCAGCCAATGGGAGCTGTAGGAAGTGGTGTACCTGTCCGTGCTGCTTCCCAAAGCTCCCATTGGCTGGGAATGGCAATCCATGGACAATGGGAGGTGGAATGACCAGTATCTATGGAGGCGCAGGTACATATAGCAGCATTGGCCTGCCAGGTGCTAACCCTGGGGAATTAGATCTGGCCCACGAGGTGGTATTTACCCACCCCTGTGTTAGTAGGAGACTTAGAAAAAAATGTGGCTATAACATGATAATGACACCTCTTCTATCTTATTTACACTTAAGAATCCAGCATAAAATGCAATTTTATACTCTGTTTGAAATATTTTCAAATCATTATGGGCCAGATTACAAACCCCATACTGGCCCCGGCAAGCAACTATTACCAGAGCTAGTTCTACTGATGACACTAGGACTACTTGGGCCCTTAAGTAACGTAAGGGGTTTACAATCTGGCTCTCATTTTTTTTCCTTACAGCGTATAAGATATAATGAAAAAGAATAATTGGAAGCTAGTATCTTGGCAAAGAAGGCTTGATTTTGCAACACTTTACTCGCATAGAGATGAAATTGCTCATGCGAGTAGCTACAATAGGACTATGTATGTGTAAAAATGACTTGGCACAAGCAAGAGCTGCAGGATTGGGCTGTTAACAATGCACAGTAGCACTGAAAAAATCCACACTGTCGACACTACGCAGAATCAGGGTACTGAACATTTTCACTTATGAAACATTGAGCCTAATCTCTTTGCCCTGCTCTAGTTGTATACTGATGTAGCTCCATCGATGATAGCAGAGTTGATCCCAATTTATGCCACATTAAAAGAGATCAGAATTGGGCCCATCAATACTGCTTAAAACAATTTTTAAATTGTGACGTGAAATAAAGGCATTCCCGTGTGGCTTGGGAAGGTTCTAAATTCTAATGCTTTCTTTCCGGCCTACTGCATTGTTAGACTGGGCCTTTGTAGAAAATATTGTTCATTTTGGAGCCTCTATTGTGGGAAACAAGCTCCGTTCAATGACTAGAGACACTTTAATATTGCAAGAGTTTATTTCTAAAAACCCTCCGCTTTTATGGCCACATATTATTGATTGCCAAATATTTATTATTTTGCTATCTAAAATACAGGGAGGCATATAACTGATTGTAGTAAGATGAGGGCCTGAAACAAAAGTCCATGTAGCACAAGCCTGATTTGAGGCCTGAGGCCTGAGACTTAGCTAACAATGGACAAAACATGGCTAACATAAAGGACAGGAAAGCCAAGCTGTGAGCAAGAGGCAGGCCCTGCTCACAGAATTTGGCAGGATCAGGGCTGAGAGTGCAAAACACTAACTGGTATTAGGCCCAGGTGTAGAACAGTAATTGGGACTGGTCATAAGTAGAAAGAACATTCCAAAAGGATGATACCGCCAGCTCATTAAAAAAGACCTTGGTACCCACACTCCCCACAGATACCAACCCAGGTTTGGGAAATGGTCTAAAATGACAGCATGATGGATAGAGATGATCTAATCAGACCATGAGGTGCAGGGTGATGGGGAGTATGTAAGTAGTGTCAGAGGGTGGCAACCTGACACATCAGGAGTGATGGGTAACTTGTGTGCAGTGTCTATAAAGTTGTGTTGTGGAGGGACTGTTTTTATCTGGCCTAGGGGACAGTGGGACCTCCCACTGACTGAGCTGAGTCCATTGTTATGGGGTACAAATGCATAGTGCAGGGGTGGGGAACCTCAGATCCAGGGGCCAGATGGGGTCTGTGGCTTGCATGGATCCAGCCCCTAAGTCTCAGAGCTCTGCCCCCCCAGCATTGGGGAGCCTGCACAGGCACTCAGACCCACCACCATCCCCCCACAGGGCTGGAGCACACAAAATCTACTAGCCTGGCCCCCCAGCCTCTGGTGTGCTTACTCATTCTCAATCAGGGGCCACACAGGTTGTTTTGTTTCTTTGTTTGTTTGGTATTTTGCTTCTCACTTGCTGATTTTTTCTCTAGGTCAGTGGCTCCTGACCCAAAATAGGCTCCCCAGCCCTGGCGTAGTTATTCATTAGCATCTACTGACCACTACTACTGAACTTCGCTTAACAATAAACCTGGCTGGGCGCCTTCGATCCTTATCTGATTTGTGGTCTTTGGGGGCTTTCTCAGAGTCTGCTGTGTTGACGAATTGCGCAAGTCAACATGGCCCACATCACTGAGCACACACGCACACAGCCTTTTGGTTCTCATCCTTGATGGAGCAGGCGGGCTGTCAGGACACCATGGCAGTAAATCCTGACCCACTACACTGACCAATGGCGAGTCCGCTTGAAATAATTTTCATAAAACTGTGCCATTTTAAACGTTCACCTAGTCTGGCCTGCCTCCATTTTCAGGTGCCCAACCTTGGGCTGGATTTCAAAGGGTGTTTAGGTGCCGTGGGATGCAGAAAGTCAGTGGGAATTAGGTACCTAATGCACCTAGGCACTTTTGTAAAGCCAGTATCTGTCTGCCCATATCTTTAGGCATCTAAATACCTTTGCAAATCTGCACCGAATTTTGAGAGGGCTGAGGACCAGCAATTTGGTGGCTACAATCTAATTAAGTGCTTTGATACCCTCCATATCACAGTAGTATCTGAGCACCTCGTTAAAAACAAATGAATTTATTCTCACAATACCCTTAGTAGGAAAGGTATTACCGATGGGGAACGAAGGCACAAAGCGGCAGAGGCTGCCTCTCATACTTAAATTGAGTAGTATCTCACTCCATGAGTACCTGCATTGTATAAAAAGCA
The DNA here is from genome assembly GCF_049634645.1 of Pelodiscus sinensis. Classification (NCBI taxonomy): domain Eukaryota; kingdom Metazoa; phylum Chordata; order Testudines; family Trionychidae; genus Pelodiscus; species Pelodiscus sinensis. The sequence goes on along the minus strand of NC_134717.1, from coordinate 57,633,773 downwards.
CATCTAGTTTGGGTCCCAACACAGCCAGGACAAAATAGCTTCCTGTCTTTCACAGGGCGCAGTTAAGGAGAAAGGATGATCTTGTGGTTGATGAATCACTCTTGGAAGTATGTGATGGAGTCCAACCTATCCTTAACTGTGCCCTTTTCAAGATGGGAAGATATTTTGCAAAATCCTGTCCTATCTGTGTTTTTAGGGCCAAACTACATGTGCTACTACTTTCAAACAAATACCCATTGAGGGCCATATGCTACCATCAGTCTCCATCTGAACTCCCTCTGCTGCAAAGGCAGGCAGCTTATGCAGGACCGAGCCTTATCTAGCACTTACAATAAGAATCAGGGCTTGCAGTGGTTGAGAGACTACTCAAGATGAAACATGAAAACTTCATTTTATTTCACAAGCTAGCTAGAAAGCAGGCACAGTGTGTCCTCCCTGATATGAATTAGCCAATGTTCTTAATGCACAGCTGGGATGAGGACACGATCCTCCCCAGCAGGGTAGAACTGCTTAGCTTTTCCTGAGTTCTGTTTAGAAGTACAACAGGTACGTTGCAGTCAGGTACTAATGCTCTGCAATGAGTGATGAGTGTAATCAGGCGCAATGTGACCCAATGCCACAGCTGGAATGGAGTAGGGGGACTGCTATGAGAATGCCTCTTCGGGTGGATGGAGCAGGACAATACATAACAAAGTTGGAGGGAATGCAACAGTAATAGGGGATAAGTGCTTGAAAGTTCAGAATGTGGACTGCCCCAGGGAATTAGGAGAAAAGGTAGAAGGAGAAAGGATGTTTCTGGAAGGGGATGCACGAGGATGATAGAATCACAGAATAGTAGGGTTGGAAGAGACATTATGAGGCCATCAAGACCAACCCCCTTCTAAAAGCAGGAATTGAGAAGGAAGACAAAAGTGAGAGCAAGAAGAGACTAGATTTCAGGTCCTTGCCCTAAAACAATTGACAGGAAGAATAAAGAAGATAAAAGACAGGCGACAGACCTAGCAGAAGAATGCACACTGCTTGTTTATGTGTCATGCTCCAAGAGCACTTAAGACTTTGGCAACAAGCAGATACTAAATTCTGCTAAGGTGAACTGACCTCAGAGGAAAATGACGCTTGCTATTGACCCACACAGGAAGTCAATATATGCACCTGCCTCCTATACCTCTGAATATTTTACTGAGAAATATCTACAGATCTCTCAGCTATAGCTAGAGATGGGCCAGAATTGTAGCACCAGATCACATGCTCCCTTTGGGGGAATTCAGATCTGGATTTGGATCTAAAGAGGCACAGCACTCATGATGACAGCTAATTACTTACGTTGCTGCCATCAACATTATTGATTATTCAGAAATATAATCTATTACTGTTGGCTAAGTGTTGACAAGATGTTTAACGCATTACATGGTCCTTTGGTCTACTCAGACAGGCAAAACAAATTGGGCTTAATACACAATGGAAGATGCAGAAAAATGGTTGAACTTAGAAAACTTTGTGGGGTCTTGTTGGTTGGTAATGGATTAGTCACCACAATGATACAGTTGTGAGCTAGCATGTGTGGGCTTCTTGGAAAAAGAGTTACACAGTGGGGTTTGAAGGAAAACAAGTCAGGTGCTTGGAGTGCTTGGATGGGAGAGGTATATGGGTAACATGGGAGAAGGGGCTGGACAGAAAGCAAGACTAACGGGAAGGTGGGCAATACTCACTGATGGGTTTGTAGGGTATCAGAGGTGTGGCGTGGAAGACAGCAGAGATGTAAGTGGTAGTGTAGGCTGAGCTGAACCTTGAAGGTGAGGACAGGAAGTTTGAAAATTTTGTTTAAACCTAACGTTCTAAGGTGGAGAGAGGTCCGGGACATGACCTCAGCTAAGCTAATTGGGGGGCATATTTGCATATGAGATGTCATTGGTTAACATTTTCCAGAACTCCGTGACCTCTGAGGAGGAAAGCAACAGAAATGCAATGAATCGCCACAAGACTCTTTTCATCCAATCTTGAGGCAGGATTTCCTTCTTGTATGTAACAATCCAACACAAGATGACACCCACAGCCAGATCATCAGACTGTGTAAATTAGTGCAGCTTTGGGGGCTCCAATGGAGCTGTGCCCATTCACACCAGCTGAGGGCCTGGCCTTAAACGTTTAACAACACTAAATGTTATTGCAACTCAGAGGCTGTGTGTAAACTGTGAATTGAGGGACTGTCTTTTGTTGTGTGCTTGTACAGTGCCTAGCACAACGGGATCCTTGTCCATGACTGGGGCTCCTAGATGATGCAACAATACACAAATAAATAAATAAATAAATAAATAAATAAATAATAATAATAAACCACAATCAAAGTCTCTATATACTTATTTTTGTAATTCAGAAGCTACACAGGGACAGTGGCTGTAATAAAAATTAATATGACAAATGAATTCTAAAGGGAAGGCACAGTTATTTACTGAAATTAAAATAAAAACACTCAAGACAGGACAAAAAGAGTTTTTGAAAGATGAATGACAAGAGGATTAGTTTACTCACTGAAAGTTTTTCCTTTGCTTGTTTAAATACACCGGGAGCCTGGTTTGTTTCACCACCTGCCGCTGTTAAACCCCAAAAAGAAAATCCTGATGGTTAAAAATAATCATTTTGATTTTCTGAACACCTTTAGTATAATCAATTGTCTTTTAAGCACCGTGCAAAGCAATGATGTGGTGAATTACTGTATGCAGTATATGCAGCTGCCTTAAGAAATAAAAGAATACATTGTTACAATATTTGTTACCATATTTGTGATAGTTCCAGTTAATTCATGAATTTTAGACAACAAATCAGAATTTTGCCCTTCTCTTCTTAGTGGTCTAGGATTAAGAGCCAAGATTTTGAAGAGAGACTTGTGATATTGGGAGCCCAACATGAGACATCCCAGTTTCTTAATGTTTAGAAAATGCTGAAGTTGCCCTCTGAATATCATGCCCCTTTAAGGAATCTCAAGCAATCTCACTAGCCACTTTTCAAAATCTTGGCCAAGAACCCTAACTGAAAAGAAACTGATTCGCTGCTGCGAATTCACTCCAATTTGCGCTGCTGTAATTCCACTCACGTCAATACAGTCACACTGGTATAAAAGTGGAGTAACGCAGATGTCAATAAAACCCTCAGACTTTAGTTTAATATCTTATTATTCAAGCTGCTGGCACCCATGATAGTTACCATTTTCTTTTAGTCATTTGAATTTCATTTGAGGTGAGCTGGATATCGTGTGACTTGGACTCCATCCTAGGAGAAACACTAGAAACTGAAAAGCTTTTCAGAAATGCATGTACTAAGTATTCGCTATGCTGTTGTGCAGGAAGCTGTGTGATATATGAAATCTAGCTACTTAGGACTTTGAGTGGGTACAGAAGGAAGGTTGAGTGGTCAAGGCTGAGTTCATTTAGCTACTGTCCCAACTATGTTCATCTGTGAACCCAACAGCAAAACTATGTCCAGCAATGATGGCTTTCCACTGGGCCTTGCCAGTTGTCCCAACACATCCCCTTGCTGGGATTAAATCCTGGCATTCTGCAATCGATCTCCATTGTGAACAAGGCTGCCTTTCCCACTCGATACTTTTGCCCTCTTAACTAATGTTCTTGCCTTGTTCTTTTTCTTTGATTGTAACTTGAGGGAGTAGGAGAGAAAACTTGAGATCAGAGAGCTGACAGTTTAAGTCTGCATGTATTAACACGTTCAGTAAAAGCCTCCTGCATTACATTTTACCACATCTGTTACTGCTGTTTGTTGTTTTTTAAATCTTCCTTCCCTCCCCTTTGGTACTGAACTCCAGTTGCCTGTGGCTATGAGGTAAAGAGCACAGTTGTGTTTCTGTGACTGACTTACCTGACAGCATAACAACTCCTCCATCTGAGCAAAATACCTGGATCATGACGTCACACTGTCCTTTCGTGCTCTGCTACCAGCTTAATCACACAGTAAACATATTTAAGACAAGGAAGACAAACCTAATGCATGTTTGCCCAGTTCAAAGGCTAAGCAACTGTGCTGGCCTATCCTATGACATCCATGATGTGATGTCACAAAGGCAGCAGTGTCTTCTAACTTCAGCCAATCAGACAACACAATGAAAACTAGCATAAAGGTCAGATAATCAAATAAAACTGTCTTTTCCTTCTGCCTTCTTCCTCTTTTCATGCTCCAAGGAAGGCGTGTCCTTTAACAATTATAATTACTGAGAATCCCATTCTTGAAGAGATTGTGGTTGCCATTAAAACAGCTCCTGCCTACGGTTACTACACAGTGACATCGGAATTATTTTCGATATGTTGGAAAATCCTGTGACATCGCCTTCATGGTCTCCCTGCATGGTCAATGTGGACACATTTTGACTTTTTAATGGAGACATTTGTATCCCGCAAGACTGCTCTTTGGACGCGTTTCATTTTTAAAGTATAGATAAGGCTAACAGATTTTTTGCTGCTGAGAATGTGCTCAGAGTTATACAGAATATACTCTGGGGGCACTTCTGGATAGGCACCTAATTTGGCACTCCCTGAAACCAGAAGGAAAGCTCACACTGACTTACATGAGAATAGACACCGGCTTCAGACGAATTGTTTTATAGTCAACATAAGGAAGAATGGAAATCATCCTTTTGGTTTACAGCATTCAGCTAGGAAAATATATGTCCTCATGTTCCCTGCTCCTCAACATGCCTGGGGTGGTTCCAGTCCCTGTATTGGCTAAGTCCACCAGAGGGATATGCATATTTAATCCTGGATACCTACACCCCAAAGGGCAATTCTACGAGATATCCATCCATGTCCCCTTACCCGCCACAGCTGCACTGATATAGAAAAGGGGAGAAAGAAGAAAATCACCTTGTGATTTTTCCTCCCCAGCTCTCTTGAAGATGTCCCAATGTTAGGTTGTGGAGACTTTCTGTTCATTCAGTGATTTGGTTCAGAACAGACTTAAAGTTCTGTTCCAGACCAAAATGATCTCAAATTTCAGATTCAGCATTTTGGTTCAACCATTTATAAAGGCCACAACTTTTTTAATCTGATTCAGAGCTCTCCCAGTCTGTGGATGTTTTAGGTGAGGTGTTTTTCATTTGTCTCAGCTCCTGTTGTGTGAATAAACTTGGGGTATGTCCTTAAATTATATTTTCTACTTTGGCTACTTATTGGGCTTATTTTTAATGTGAGTGAACTCCTCTATATATTATGGAGAGGGGCAGGCAATGGCCAGAATAAATGTCTCTAAGGCAGCAATGGGCAGGTTTCCCCAGGTTTTTCCACTGGCACAAGTGAATTCTGACTAGAAGGCCATAGGAAGCAAAAAAATGCAGAGGGTTAGAAATAGTTCATGTGAGGAAATAATAGCTAAGCAAGAGACGAAGATATTAGTCTTCATGGCCTAAAGCTAGTGCTTTAGGCCATGAAGATGCACTTCACTGTTTTAGCCCTAAGCTTCCTTAAGTTGCAATCAAATCATGCCAAATAGCTAAAAATAATCTTGTATGACCAATGCAGAATATGAAACCTGATCTGCAAAGGTGAAGGACAAGAGCATTAAACCAACTTGCGCCATGTCGTCCCTAATCCCACAGCACACTTTGGGTTCTCTGAATAATCTTTGACTTTACGGGTAACAGCTTCTGGTCACATTAAGCCGTGTTTGGTGAAAGATGGGGGGGAGTGGGGAGATAAATTGGTTTAAGCCACCTTTACTCTCCTTTCTCTTAAGGTTGGGAGCTGGTTGGAGAACACTGGAGGCTACTCTAATTTACATCTAACTTGTTGACCAAAGTAATAAACATAGCTTTTAACTTCTGAGCCAAGAAACATACATTTTAGAATGCTGTACCCTGAATTTAAACTAGTGAAGTCTGGTTCTTTTCTCACTCTCTCTGGTATAAATAAGGGACAACTGCACTGCAGTACACAGAAGTGTCAAACTTTGTTATAGGAAAATCATGCCTCAACTCCTTTTTCAAAAAATAAATAGCCAAGCCCAATACTGATCTTTCCACCCTGATCTGACCATTAAGAATAATGCCATAAGACTGGAGTGAAAATGTTTTAATTCTGAATAATGACATATCTATTTAGATATAGAGAGAGCCACTGGTTTTTCCTTCTCTCATCTTCCCCTATCAAATACTAAGATTTTGAAAACCGGTTTTGCTCGAAATGCATTCGTCGACTAACCCCAAATTTCTTCTCTCTCAGCATCGTACTCCGCATTCCAGATTCGCCCTGTGGGTTTTGGCTTGAAGGCATAAACATCAGTAACAGATTTGGAAGTGCCAATGCAGATAAGTATTTAATGAGCAACATACAAGTCTTGTTATTATGCATGAGAGGAAGAAAAAGCAAAATCATGGATATGCATACCGTGGTTTGAGCTGTCAACACTTTCCCAGCATAGAAATTCACCACAAAAATAAACAAACAAACGGATAAATAAATAAATAAATAATTTGAGAGGTTCCTACAACACCACATTCAAACACAATGCCAAGATACAATGACGGCACTTGGAAGGCCGAGCAATGACAAGCATCCATGATCATGGTCTCTGTTAAATAAATAAATAAAGGAAGACCGAAAAAGACGAATGATACGAAACACTGAAAATATTGTTCATGAAGGCTGATATTCTTGCAGGAAAAATTTAAAAAAATAAATAAATAAAAAAAGAGAGAGAAGCTACTGTAGCAATGAGATTTAAACAAAAAAGTGTCTATGTTTGCCAGCCACATTGCATAACTGAACACCGCACAGTCACCTGTCTGCTTCCGTTTAACACAGGAGAGATGAGTTGGTCTAGTATATTTGATAGCAGGTTTTAAAATGATTTTCCTGGAAGGAGAGTGGGTCTGAACTTCAGATTTTTTAGCAAGTTCAGCTTTCTTATACACTGCTATGGACAAGAAAACACAAAAGCACACAATCAGGAAAAAAGCCCAAACAGCTTGATATGACAATAAATCAACCAGGGGCCAGACCGACTGCTCTCTTACTCCAATTTGATGCTTTCGGACTGAATTAATGAGTTAATTAATTGGCAGAGGCAAAGGACTAATCCATTCACACTCAGCTGTGCTGCCTCGCCCACTATCTGAGCATGAAGCTGGAGTAAACAGTGGTGATCTTAGCACCTTGTTTTATATGTAATTGTACAATGTCTGATTAAATAGTATTAGTACTATCACCATATTCAACTTCTACAATAGAGTAACCGTACAGAACGGTACAACAGCAAAAATAAGGTAATAGTGAGTGTTAAATGAACCTTTTTTCCTTCTCACTTCATCTCTGGAGAGTGTGCTAGGTTCCTTTTTAGCTATTTTTCTTTCAGGAGTAGAAATCCTGCCTCTCCCAGTTTTAAAAGGTTTCTCTTTTTTATGCTTATCGAGAGATGATCTTCGCAATTCTTTCTCTGCCTTCTCCTCTTTAGGAACAGTCTCTAACTGTTCTGTCATGATGCTCCTATCATCATCTGTAGGGTCAGAGCAAATTGTAACAACAAACAGAAAATTAGTAACAAATGTTAACAACACTTTGATGGAGGGAAAAGCAATTTGAACACACAGCATAGGGTCTAAAATAAATTGCAGATTATTGTATATCATTTCTGAAATGTATTGAAATTATGATTACTATATTATTATTATTATTATTGATATTATTATTGTTTGTTGGGAAACATTTAAAAAAAAACGGATAATGCACACCTTGAGTGTCTGCCCACAGGCTGTCTGTGTCCATGATGGAGTCATCGATGGTTGTTTCATCTTTGTAATCATCGTATGTCTCTGTCTTGTAATCGGTGAGCAGGATCTCCTCCTTCTCGGGTGAAGCGGGAGCTTCGGGCGAGCCCTCTTTGGGCTCTGCCTGACCGTCACTGGGCTCCTCCACCTCCATCTCCACTTCCTCTTCAGGCAGGAAGTCCCCTCTTTCCAGCTCTCCCTGCTGCGGGGCCGCAAAGCGCACGCTGTGAGAGGCCAATTCGCCCTCATCCACCGTCGTCTGCACCACTGTGATGAAGTCGTCCTCAATTGTCACAACAGACTCGATAACTCCTTTCAGTTCAGGCATTTCCTCAGGGCCAGACTCAGTCAGCACCTCTTCTGCTGCTTCTAACTCTGTTTCTTGGGGTGGTTCTGACATGAGTTGATGCTTCTCATCTTCTTTTTCTTCTTTTTCTTTTTCTTCTTCATGCTCTTTGACTTGTACAGACTCATGGGTTACATCATGCACTGGCTTCTCTGTGGTTTCTGCAGGTCCCACGACCATGTCTGGTGTCGTCTCTTTCACTTCTTCTTCAGGGTGTGGTATGATCTCCATTTGGATATCAGCTGCCTCCTCCTGCACAGAATCGGGTTTTGAAACAGCAAGCGGGATGGAAGGTTCTCCCACTGGTAATTGTGATGTAGTCTCTTCTTCTGAGACAGGTGGTTTTTGAGGTTCTATTTTGCTGTCATCGGGTTTCAAAGATTCTCCATTTAATTCTTCTTGTATTTGATCATGTTCCCCACTAGACTCATAAGATTCTTCTTTATCTACTGCTTCCTGATGCACCAGATCAGGCTTAGTCACCTTCTCCTTAATTTCAGTGTCAGATACTTTGGTGCTGTCCTTCATTTGACTAGGCTCAGTCCTTGAAGGAACATCAGCCTCCTTTGGTTCTTTGGGCTGCTGAGGTTCTTGGGTGTCGGGTTCTGCGGTTTTTACAGAATCTGTGTCCTGCTTTAAACCAGCTTCCGCAAACTCACTGATCTCAGTATGTGTCCGAGTCTGGTATTCTTGTTCAGCTTGCCTGGCAGCAACATCCATATCATGTTTTATAGCATCGTAGTCTGGCTTGTGGGGTGATTCTATCTTGGCTTCCTTTGGAGCAATGCTAAGAGGCTTTTCCTCCTTTTCAGTCAATAAAGAAACAACGTCTTTTTCTTTCGATGCCTCTTTTGCTAATGCTTTGTCATGTGTGGTATCAACCTCAGGCCCAGCCACGTAAAGTTTATCAATGGCACCATCTTCTTTTCTTTCCAAAATTGCATCGGGCATCTTTTTTTCATGTTTTGTATCTTCAAGGGAATAGGCTTCTTTGGAATCGACCTGCTCTTCACATTTTTCTAGCACAGTATCTAGCTTATCAGAGCCCCTTTTCTCCAGTTCAAACTCCCTTCCCAGAACTGTTGGGTCACTAGAGATGTTTGGACTCAAGTCTCTTTCACTAAATTCTTTAGACTTTTCAGCTGCTGCCAACTTCACTTCTATCAGAGAGAGGTCAGCTACCAGACCTCTTCTCATTTTTTCATCCTTGCCTTCATAAAAGGGGCAGGTTTCACCTGTTAAGCTCTCGCTGTCCTGCACTGGGGAAGGCAGTGGCACTGTGTACTTATTGAAAACACAGTAGCCTAAGTCTTCTAGCTGACTTTCAGCTTTTAGGGTTATATGGTTTTCATCAGTCAAAGGGGTCAGGGGTGCCCCACTGTCTTCTGCATCAGCATCAGAAGGAAGAGATTTTCTTTGTGCCACCTCTGCGTCAGTGCTCACAGAATCTAATCTAGACCTCGTGCCTGCCAGGTCTAACATTTCAGGCAAATCAGGGGCCATAACTGCCCCATTTTTGTAATAATCTTTAGCCAGGAAGGGTGACTCACATAAGGATTCAACTGGCATATTTTCTTCTTCCATTGCTTTTTCCTCCTCGATGATTTCTTCTTCCTCTTTGCTCTCTATAGGGAAACAGGGAGCTCTCTCAAATGCTGGGGTGGTTGCTGGCAAGTAATCATCTCCTTCATCCATGCTCCCACTAGTGTTTGTTAGAATATCTGAAGCAAGGGGGGAGAGATCCTGAGCACGGCCAAAGCTGAACCCGAGTGCTATAGAATCTAGACAGGACATTGGCAGGTTAATTGACATACTCCTCTGTTCTATTGCAGATCTTCCCCCTAGTCCTAAGCTCCTACTCAGAGTCAAATCATCTTTATTTTTACTATGGATTTCTCTCTTATCCCCATACACTTTGGGATCAATCGTGAACATCCTTTCCTGTGGAGAGCTAGGTTCCTCAGGCTTATCGGATGGAAAACTCTGAGCAAGAGTACTATATCCTATCTCATGACCAGGGACACTGGATGGTTGATCTGTTTCTGGTGGGAATTTCTTGTCTTCCATTTTAGATATTAGAGGATCTGCAGGATAACGTTCATACATACTTTCCTTAGTATCACTTAGTTCATAATAATCACTGCCTGGCGGTTGCATGTCACTTTTTATTGCTTCCTCTTTCAAAGCAGATGTTTCAAAATAAGTGGACATTCCTGACCTATCTTCCTCTACCTGTATTTCACGTGTAGCTGTATCTGAGATATGGAATGTTTCCTCCTCAGACTTCTTTTCAATATCTCTGTCCTGAGAAAGTTCGTGAGTTGGGCCCTTCTCGCTTGTTAACCTTGGCGCATCAGGAGTTTTTTCTGTTTTAGATAGCTGGGCTGTATCTATTGATATTTTTGCTTCCTCAGAAAATGAGTCATGGCTTAACTCGCCAGTGGGGGTTTCTGTGCTCTGCTGCTCTTCCTTTTTGACATCTAATACTGCTGAAATCCCAGTTCGATCAGTCTCTTCTTCTGTTCTGAGAACATCAGAGGGCTTTTTAGTTTCACTAACAATTGCTTTATCTGGAACAATTCTTTTATCTTCCTGCTCTGTATAAAGTTGACTATCATCAACTGCTTTGGAAGGCTGCCAATCCAGGAAGCCATACCTTTCCTCCTCATCGCTCTCATCCCTTGTCATGTCCTTTTCTTCCCCCCATGTAGAAACTTTCTGGGTGAGTGTTTCCCCTGTAGTAGGTTTGGGGGCATGTGCAGCCATTGCAGCAACTTCCTCTCCCACTGGCTTTTCTGTGTTGTCTTTGTGGATCTTTTCATCTTTTGAAAGCTCTTTGGCAGCCTCTGTGTCAGTGGGCTCATGACTTGTTTTGCAGCTGTCTTCAAGCTGCAATTTCTGTGGGACACTCACAGGAATTTCTGAAGGAGTTTCCCTTGGATCAGCACCAGATACGTCCATTCTAAACTCTGAAGGCAATGAAGCAAGATGACTTTTCTGGGTATCTGTAAAGTCATCTTTATATTTTAGGGGTATAGCTTGGCTGGATGGTATCTGGGTATCTGTACTCCTTCCATCTGTTCTACTCTCCTTCAGCAGGTCAACTGACAAGTCCCTGTGTCCTTGAGATATAAGAGGCTCTGCCAAACTTACTTCCCCTTTCTTTTGCAGATCTGCATCCAAAATCTGTCCTGACACGGTTGGACTTATTTTCTCTTCTTCTTTGCCCCATGAGTCCTTTTTAGCTAGAGTCTCAGTTTTTGCTGGCTGTGGAACTAAGGCATCATGTTTAGGTTGCTCACCGGTCTTACTGTCTTTCTCTGACTTATGCTCCTTTGTGTCTAACGGTTCAGCTGTGAAAGGGCCTTTGCCCTCCTGGTCACGGATTTCCATCTTCGAGGCTGTAAGTAAATCTGAAGTAGTTTGGTTGGGTTTTATGACAAATCATATAAAGCACTTACAGGCAGTCATTTAGCTTACAATGAAATCTTGATATGATTAATGGAAGGCAGAGTGGAAAATATGCAACCATGCAGCAAGGCTATTCAGTTAGCAATTTGTTTCAAAGTGTTGTGCTCTCCTCTCCTCTTGATGCACAAAGTGTTACAAGTGCATTAATGACAACGTGAGTTACACATGTAAATCTGTCTCCACTGGTATGAGAGACACACCCTTTTGTTTCATGTGACTTCTTCTCACTCATTACTTGTAACTGTATCATTGCAATATATCCCTCAATTAGTATTTAAATACTTTGCTAGACTCTGAAATCAATACAAATTTTGCTTTAGAAAGGTCTGCAAGATTTGGCCAAGTAACAGTATCCTTGTAGATGTGCTCAAAATATACAATGTATGTATTTACATAATACTCCATCTCTATTTAAACTATGAGGTTTTGTGTAATCAAAGGAAATATTAAAATATGCAGCATATGGACTAAGTATAGAATGAGGAAGTTCATTTACTAATATTACTGATATTTTATATTTTTAGAAAAAAAGCAGAAAGTGGGTTATTCTCATGAAACTGACCTCATACGACTCTGTGGACCTGTTCATATTTCCAAAGCGGGGGGAGAAAGGGGTCTGGTTTTCAGAAACGCAGAGCACTCACAGATTCAAATGAAGTCAATGGAAATCAAAGGGGTTCAGCATCTCTGAAAAGGGGGCCCTGGATTATTTTAAAATTGAACTGAAATGTTACTCTTACATCTCTAGCTGCTATATTCTTAGCATAGTTAATATTCTTTGGTAACATTTTTTTACATAATTTATAGGTGATTTATTAGTAATTAATAGATTGATCTTTCCTTAATGAATTACAAGACAAGGAAAACAAAATCTATGCTAGAATGTGTTAGAACATTGTCTAATCGGATTTTAGTTTTTTTAATGCATGTTTCTAAAACATGCTGTAGCAGATCGTGGGCAAATAAATTTGGAGCTCCATCCTCACAGTTGAACACAATGATACCATTTATGTGAATGCGGCACACAGGTCTGGGCCCTTTATTCTTTTTAAAGGAATTTGAATGAATCTGTTCATCATTATTCAAATAGCTATATATTTAGCTTAAAATATTAACTATTCTTCTGAACATTGTGAGTGGCATGTAAAAACATCCACACCTGCTCTGCTTTTTCTTCTGCTTTTTAAAGATTTTGTGGGTGTTATAGCAGTGGTGGTGGTGATTATTCACAACTTATATAAAGTGCAAAAGGAACACCCATTAGCTACTTTAACTGTGGTTTCATTGAGAATAACTAGCTAAATGCTGTCTCTCTTCGCTAAACTATTGCATCTCGGATGGAGATGCTGATGCACATATCAGAAAATTTTAGCAGACACAATACCAAAGGCATTTCATCTTGCTCCACTAGGCCAAATTGGGTGTAAACCCAAGCCTCTCACACCCCAAATCTCTTCATTCGGAAAGATATGGCTCATCATTACCTCATACTAAATGCAGTCTATGTTTCCCTCTGAAACAACGGATGAGAAATACTGTCAAAAGGACAAAAGCTGAAGACTTACTTAATTCTTACTCAAGCAAAACTACTGATTTCAATTTATCAAAGCTATTGAGTCTTGCCTAAGTAAGCACTTTAGGATTTTACTCTAAGTGCTTCACTTCCACACTTCATTACAAAGGCAAAAACCCCATTGAGATCGATGGGGAACTGTGCCTGAACAGGTACTTCGTGTCGGGCCATCAACTTGTAAGAAGCTAAAATAAATGAAAACTCAAAGTTCTGGCAATGATCAAGGAGAGAAGGGGGTTGATTGCAATGAATGGCGAATATATGGCATAAGAAGCAATAGCCTTACAGAAACAAAACCGGAATGCACTGAAGCATAAACAAATAAATAATACTGCACATTGCAAGCAAAAGTAGTTCTACGGTGAAAGCTTCTTTATGTCATAGGCTAAGTCAATAAACATCCCTTTTTGCAAGAAAAGCAGATGGGCCTCTGCACCAAAACGAAAAAAAAGTATATACATTGAGTAGCAATGTGACTGGCAAACACATCGGAGATGGGGAAAACAGACTGATGCAGCAGTAACAGCTTAACTGCAAAGCACATTGTATCATGGCAAAGTAAACAAAAAAAATAATAATCAAGAATCAGCTGCAGCGGTGGGATACTATTTGTTATATAGCATCTATGCAACCTGGGTTACCCGACACAGACTCATCGAGCATTATAACAAGAGCCATCAGAATAATAAACTACAAGAGTAGGAAATGGGGCAGCCTTGGAAAGCACTGGAGAAAGCAGGAGAACTCATTTGCAGCCAACACATGCAATCCAAAGGCGGACACACCTTCCTCGGCCAAGGAAGGTGGTTTTGCTTTCTGAGGCACCTCCTGGACAACTGTTACGCTTTTCCCGCCGGGTGCCACATTTAGTACACTGTCTTCATGAGACACTTTGGCCTCTGAACCAGAATCCAGCTGGCCTGCGGCCTGTTCTGAAGGCTCAGCAGGCCCACTCTCTTTCGCCAGCACCTTTCCAGGAAGAGCTGCTGGTTTCTCTTCTTCAGTCATTGGATTCTCTACTGTGTCTTCTTCTTGGGGGGATGGAAAAGGAGGTGACATCAACACCAGCACACAACACAACGTACAAAGTTCAACAGGACTGTTCTTACAGCAACACTTTCAGCTCTCTACATGGGTTAGATTGCCAATCTCACGGCCGTGTCAGCTTCATAACAACATAAGAACGGCCATACTGGGTCAGACCAAAGGTCCATCCATCCCAGTACTCTGTCTGCTGACAGCAACCAATGCCAGGTGTCCTAGAGGGAGTGAATCGAACAGGTAATGATCAAGCGATCTCTCTCCTGCCATCCATCTCCACCTTCTGACTAACAGAAGCTAGGGACACCATTCCTTACCCATCCTGGCTAATTTCAGGTACTGGGGAGTGAATCTGCCTTAGAACAAAAAAGGATGTGTTGTTTTCTGGTTGCCAAATTGAGCTCTGCATGGTAACACTTAACAGCATCGTTTTTCTCCTTGAGAAGCATGTGTAGGTTGTAAAATCAGAGCTGAAAGTGTTTTACAGACCTGCCCTTCCAACATGGGGATGACTGTAGATCGAACAGCTTGAATACTTGTTGGAAATGGGGATTGTACTGGGTGACAGATAGCCATGTAAAGGCTAATGCATCAACATGCTCACAAAGGCCACACAAGATTATTGTAGGGGAAGGGGATTGTGGTGCTGCTACCCTTACTTGTGCTGCCTCCAGAGCTGGGCAGTGGGAGGACAATGGCTGGTGGCCAAGAGTCCAGCTCTGAAGGCTGAGTGGCTGCCAGCAGCAGTGCAGAAGTAAGGATGGCACAGGATGGTATCGACACTCTTCTGCATTGCTGCTTGCACTGAACCCTCAGCACCTCAGTCAGCTGCCGCCGCTGCTGCCTTGACTTGTGCATGGCTGCTGGTGAGGTGCTGCCTTCAAAGCTGGGTACTTGGCCACCAGCTGCCACGCTGCAGCTGACCTGTTCTGAAGGCAATGCCCATGTACAGGTGGCAATAGTGCCACCCCATTACAATAACCTTGTGGCCCCTTGCAACTCCCTTTTGGGTCAGGACCTCTGATCTGAGAAACTCTGGACTCCCCTGTGAAATCTGGGTAGTGTAGGGCAAAAACACACAAAAAACCAGATTTCACATAAGACAGGGATCAGAATTCATAGGGGTGAGGGCCAGATTTCATGGTCCAAGATGCAATTTTCACGGCAGGGAATTTGGTACGGCCCTATTCATGGAGATCAAAGAGAAAGATTCTCTCTCTCTCTGAAATGTCTCCAGATAGGCCACAGTATGGCCATTTCCAAACATATGCATATGGAAGCCACTCAGCATGACGCTAATGTAATTATAGCAAAGTTAAGCATATTTTTTGTTCTTCTCTTACCACAGCAGAAGGCTAACGAACAATTAATGACATGTGCCTTACGGGCTGAACACCGGCACTCTTCCTCAGGCTGAATAGCACCTGACCCCATGAGTCGGGCTACGATTTTGGAATGGAGGTCCTGGATTCCGTGATCTCTGTGAATTCCAGCCTCTTGCAGCAGTGGGGCTTGGGCACGCAGCCCCCCTGAGCAACAGAGCAATGTCTGTCAGCCTGGGGTGCCAGGGCTCCATACGGTGGGGCAGAGGATTCTGTTATGTCTTGTTTATTGCCCAAGTCCTGCCTGTGAATGTTAATAAAATCTTGACCTTACCCAGGAACACTGCCTATGATAGCAACTGAGAGTTCAGTGCAGTAAGGTCCTTAAACACATGCGTAGTAGTCCCACTGAAATCAACAAGAGTACTTGGGTGCGGTCAGGTGCTATTGAACCTGAATAACAATGGCTGTAAATGGCCCTGAGTTATTGATTATGATAATGGTATGTTTGTCAGCCCTATACTGAGAAAATAATTATTCAAGGTACAGCATTTTTTATTAAAATGTAAACATGAAATTACATTTACCTAACCATCTCAACAGAAGCCCAAAGATTCAGAATTAGTGCTGTAAGTGTGTCTTTCACCCAATCCTGCTGCCTGTGTGTTGCAGGGATCTTTAAGCTCAGGTGAATATAATCTAACATGGAAATGTAATACACTGGCAAAATAGGGTATGCTAATGATGGTGTTCAATGACAAAATCTTTATTTCCTTGCTTAAATACGTCACTTAACTTTTTTGCTTGGTTGTCTTTTGCATTTGTGTATCTCTCTAAAATTGAAGGTAAAAAAATGCATAGGACCCAATTCTCTACTCCATTATGGGCTGGTGTAATTACATTGCTATTGCTGAAATAACATGGCTGTAGAATAGATGGAACAAAGTGAACAATTTGGTTCAAAGGAAGAATAATTAGCTCAATGTTGTAAATAAATGTCAACAATATAAATCATAATGGCTCCTTCAGTATTATTACAGCCCATCATACCAATATTATTTTGAGAACATAGTTAAAAAAGAAACACTATCAAAAATGGTTACATGAAATATCTTCTTGTATGCAATCTTTTTTACATTGAGGGGGAAAATACCCTACTCCACCAAGATCATAGAATTTTGCTTTACTAGTGAGCAAAGTTTTATCATTGGGTTACAATCTCCAAAACATGAGGTTTATAATGGAAACATGTATATAGCCTTCATTATAGCTGCACTATTGGGTATGTCTATACCTGTAGAGGAAAAAAAAGATTTTCTACTAGAATGAACAATATATCTTCAGATATACATAACTATGCATACAAAAGTCAAATACTAGTTCCACCTAAAATATATATTGAAACATCTGACTTTTTTATTAATTTCCCCCCTTTCTAAGAAATATATTTACCTATCTGACCTGCTGAAATTATAATATTAATTCCACTCTTCAATATCAAGATAAATTTTCCCGTGTGGTAACCTCTTCTTTGACATGATATCCTCTGTTCTTTTCAGAGGTTTCACTCAACAATTACAGGTACTCAGGTATATTCTCCGGTGGCCTAAACCTCTGCAGAATGTTGTATTGTCACCATCCTTCAGATCCAGTTTAAGCCCAAGGTTGATTTAGCACAACAGAGTTGCGTGTGACATTGTCTATTTGGTCTTGGCTAAGAAGCCAGCACTCTTTTCACAATATGGAATAGGAACTGATGCCACAAAATTCATCCCATTATTATTTTCTGTTGTATTAACAACAGGCTTAGCTGAGGTATCAAATGACCACCATGCTTCCCACACCTTCTCTGGCAGGGATCCCATTACAAAAGGAGAAGGATGCTTCTTGTAATAAGCTGGTCCTTTCACTGCAATATGCGAAGCCATTTTACTGCAAATTATGGACTGACTCCAACTCTGGCGGGTGTGGGAGCTTTGATGCTGGCCACCATGGAGTCGGGTCTGTTTACAGCCATGCTGCGTGTGACTCTAATGCTGCCAGCCTTCCTTTGGGGCATGTGGGTTCCTGAGAAATTCTGAGATTTCTCCATGTGGAAAAAAATCCCAACGGCTCCCACAGAAGCAAGTTACACTGAGGCACAATAATGGGATGAATATCATGGAGCAGGACCAAAAGGAGGAAGAACAAAGAGGGACCATGCTTGGTTCACCTTCATCATGGCCTAGCAAGGCATCTACACTCTGCACAGTAGCACTGGAGAATTAGCCCACTCTGCACTGGACAAAGGCTGTTCATAGTGCTCTTTGTTTGAATGGAAGGGATCTTCACCGGGCAGAGACACTGAATTGGAGGGGGCTAGGTGTTTGTGCCTCTCCCCACTGGCAGCAGAGCCACAGCATGGTCAGCTGTGTAGAGGACTCCTCTTTTCCTCTGCCCCTTCATCTACAGACAGACACACAGGCTGTGTCTATACTGGGCCACTTATTCCGGAAAAACAGTCGCTTTTCCGGAATAAGCTGCGAGCTGTCTACACGGGCCCATGAATTTCCGGAATAGCAACCATGCTCTACTGTACAAAATCAGCTGCTATACCGGAAAAACTATTCTGCTCCCACTTGGGCATAAGTCCTTATTCCGGAACACTTTTCCGGAAAAGGGCCAGTGTAGACAGCCCAGTAGTCTTTTCCGGAAAAAAGCCCCGATCGTGAAAATGGCGATCGAGGCTCTTTTCCGGAAAAGCGCGTCTACATTGGCCACAGACGCTTTTCCGGAAAAAGGGCTTTTCCGGAAAAGCAGCCTGCCAATGTAGACGCTCCTTTTCCAGAAAAACTGAAAACGGAATAGTATTCCGTTTTAAGCAGTTCCGGAAATTCATGCCAGTGTAGACACAGCCACACAGAGGAAGAAACTGCCGGGAGAACTGGACAGACAAAGGTCAGATAAGACAGACGGACAGGTGCGTGGACACATCAAGCTACAAGGTCGGTGGTTTTCAATCCTTTTTCCATGTGTAGACTCTTAAAAATTTTGTGAATTGAGGTGCAGATTCATGAAGAAATCGTTGACATCCTCTGAGGGCCCCCAGCGAGCCACAGACCACAGGTTGAAACCCACTGAACCATGCCAGACAATGAAGTGGATGAAACCAGCCATGCTAAACAATGGAAGACATGAGGTTTACATTAATTTAAGGTATTGTTTATGTATTTATTTCCTGTCACTTTTAATGCTTATAATAACAGTACCCAAGCATCATACATATATGTGAATTCAAAATGCATTCTTAGTTCATAGAATCATAGAATCATAGGACTGGAAGGGACCTCGAGAAGTCATCGAGTCCAGCCCCCCGCCCCCAAGGCAGGACCAAGCTCCGTCTACACCATCCCTGACAGATGTCTATCTAACCTGTTCTTAAATATCTCCAGAGAGGGAGATTCCCTTGGCAATTTATTCCAATATTTGACCACCCTGACAGTTAGGAATTTTTTCCTAATGTCCAATCTAAACCTCCCTTGCTGTACTTTAAGCCCATTACTCCTTGTCCTGTCCTCAGAAACCAAGAGGAACAAATTTTCTCCTTCCTCCTTGTGACACCCTTTTAGATATTTGAAAACCGCTATCATGTCCCCCCTTAATCTTCTTTTTTCCAAACTAAACAAGCCCAGTTCATGAAGCCTGGCTTCATAGGTCATGTTCTCTAGACCTTTAATCATTCTTGTTGCTCTTCTCTGTACCCTTTCCAATTTCTCCACATCTTTCTTGAAATGTGGCGCCCAGAACTAGACACAGTACTCCAGCTGAGGCCTAACTAGTGCAGAGTAGAGCGGCAGAATGACTTCACGAGTTTTGCTTACAACACACCTGTTGATACAACCTAGAATCATATTTGCTTTTTTTGCAACAGCATCACACTGTTGACTCATATTCAACTTGTGGTCCACTATGACCCCGAGATCCCTTTCCGCCATGCTCCTTCCTAGACAGTCGCTTCCCATCTTGTATGTATAGAACTGATTGTTCCTTCCTAAGTGGAGCACTTTGCATTTCTCTTTATTAAACTTCATCCTGTTTACCTCTGACCATTTCTCTAACTTGCTAAGGTCATTTTGAATTATGTCCCTATCCTCCAAAGAAGTTGCAACCCCACCCAGTTTGGTATCATCTGCAAACTTAATAAGCGTACTCTCTATCCCAATATCTACGTCATTGATGAAGATATCCCTTTCCAGCAGGATTTAGCACCGCTAACTACAACTCTCTGACTACGGTTATCCAGCCAATTATGCACCCACCTTATCGTGGCCCTATCTAAGTTATATTTGCCTAGTTTATCAATAAGAATATCATGCGAGACTGTATCAAATGCCTTACTAAAGTCTAGGTATATGACATCCACCGCTTCTCCCTTATCCACAAGGCTCGTTATCCTATCAAAGAAAGCTATCAGATTAGTTTGGCATGACTTGTTCTTCACAAACCCATGCTGGCTACAGTGAGCCCTCGCTACTTCGCGGTTCGACCATCGCGGATTCACGACTTCGCGGACTTTTTTCATTACGTATGTATATATTATAAAAGAATTATATCGCGGATTTTTTTAATATTTGTGCCTGTTTTAGTTTAGGGTACTGTAGTACATGCATTAAGTTTTCTGTACATTAAAGGGTGGTTTGTTAACAGTACTACGTAAAGGGAGGGTTTTAAAAGTCTGAATATACATGTTAAATAAATACGTAAATATGGTGTCCCTACTTCGCGGATTTTCAGCTATCGCGGTCGGGTTTGGAACCTATCTACCGCGATAAACGAGGGTTCACTGTATTCCCTATCACTTTATTACCTTCCAAGTGTGTGCATATGATTTCCTTATAGAAGGGCTATCTGCTACACTCAGTTCATAATTCGCAACTTGTATGGGAGTCAATGGAAGTTACAAGCATAGAGAGTAGAGAGTAACCCCAGTGTATCCCAGTTCCAAGTTGTATAAGCCCTTCAAAAATAGTGGAAACTTTTGAAAGTACAAAATCAAAAAAAGCTATTTTCATTTAAAAAAATCAATTCCCTGTGCTTTGGTAGCTATTGTGTTTGTTTTTGAAACCTCTCCGCACATCAATACATGACAACTTAACCCAAAGAAAGAAGCTTGTTTTAAAAGCTGGAGACTCTCTTTCCTGTGTTAAAATACTCCTATGTACAGCTGCCTTTAAGCAATTTCTTTTAGTATCTATTCCTGCCCTTATTTTGCATTGCCACGTTCCTATAGCTGACCTGGATCTCTGCTGGGAGTTTTCCAATGCACTGGAATGAAGGGGTTAGTCATCCCCCTGTGAAACATTAGAGCAGTGGCTCTTAACCTGCGTTTTTTTTCTGGTGAGAAATAAAATAATTTTGATGAGATTTAAATACAGCAATTTTTTTCTTTGTTATTTATGACTTCGGAGATTTAAATGAGCATGCACCTTGAGGGATAATTTAGCATATTTCAGGAGGTAATAAGTTTAAAATACAATAGGTTCTCAATTTGGTTCAACATAATGTATGAGAAAACGAAATACAATGAAATGATTAATCATAATTTTCTTGTTGTCTATTGCCATTTTAAAAAGGAGGAGGCGGTAATTTTGGTTTATTGGTTAAGCTTAAGGGGTAACAGGGCCAAAGAGGTTAAAAACCACTGCATTAGAACAGTGTATCCTCTCAGCTACTGATATCAGGAGGAGTTTTTAGTAACACAGGTTAACGAATAAAGCAGCTGCAATAAAATAAATAGCCAACTATCAAACGTATTAAATAGAACAAGTGTGATCTGAGATTTCACATTGTTTATGGTGCACACTGAACTTTAGTGATCTCACGAGGAACTCAAATTTTAGTTTTCTCACTACTAGAATTGAGTCTAAGGTTGACCATTCCCCGAGTGTGATAACTAGTGACTAGTTAACCACTTTATACATAGGATGTACTCTTCAGTCACTATCTGTAACTGTTTATTACTCGTTGGCTTTTCTGCCAGCATGACACTTGCAAAAACAATTTTTCTTTTGTCTCCTTCTTTGATATAGGGTCCTGAACCCAACCCCACCCCATTTCTGCAATGAAGAAATTAAGCAAACCAGTTAAAGTTTAGTATTTTTCTAACAGTTGTGTACAAACATTGTTCTCAGTTCCAAATGGGTGAGAAAGCAAGCTAGCTGCCCACCAAAGTCATCCAGATCTGTGTTCTGGAGCACGCCATGGGCCTTATTAACTTCAGTGGGTCTGCTACCATAAGGGAGGCTCAGTGATGTAAAGCAGGATTGAATAATCTAGCACTAAAGAGATTTCGAGAGAGTATCCAGGCAGGTGTAAGCCACAGGTTAACGGGAAAAATATGATGCTTTGCACAAAGAGAATCCGGGTTTTGACCAACCATAAATGTCCTCATTTTTGCAAATGAAATAAGTCATTATTTAAAGTGCATTTGTGGTGTTTGTCATATGCGCCCTCCCTCCATTTGGCAACAAACTACTGATCTCATCTGATGTGCACTTAAAAAGTCTTGGATGGACCAAGACCCCCTGCATCCAGACCCCCGTTCCTCCACCTAGACCATTCTAGGAGTGGAGGTGGAGCTGGGACAGAGCAGGTGAGAAAATAGGTGGCGTGGGGCCTGTGGCAGAGCAGGGGCTATCTCAGACCCAACACTGCCCTAGGGATGACCCTGCACACAGCTCTGGAGGAGGTTTCACCAGTGCCTTGTAAAACAATAATAATACTTTACTGTCTCCACTCTCCTTTAGTCTTTTAGGATTGCAATAGGTTTTTTCATGGTTGCATCCATTTAGCAGCTTATCGTCATCTTGTGATCAGCCAGTACACCCAGGTCTCTCTCCTCCTCTGGGGCATCCATCTGATAAACTCTCAGATTATAATACAATTTCTTCTTGTTAATTCCTAAATGCCGGATCTTGCATTTTGCACTAGTAAATTTTATCCTACTTCTATTAAGCAATTTTTCAAGGTCGTTCAAATCTCACTTTTTTACCATATGGGTGATTTATCTCACAGCATTAAAGAAGTAATCTCATGCAAAAACTGTCGTCAATAAAGGAGGAGGAGAACTTGTGTTGACATTAACTGTACCATTCCTGTGACTCTCTAAGCAAGTGTTCTATGATGGGGAGGCTACCATTGCTTATTTAAGAGATGCCTATTCCTGATCAAATGACAGCAAAAGCACATGATTAACTGCTGCAGCTACTATCTCAACATGCAACTATAGCCACATAAGGGGAATATGGGACAAAATATCATTGAATATTATAGGCTGAGTAAAGAGAAATCTCTAAAGATAAAGCAGGCTAATATTCTGTTGTTTTTTTAGAAGAGGATGACACATTTTCTGCTTACTACAAAAAATAAAACGATACTTTGTGTGTGCCTGTGTACATATGTAAGATATATCTACATGCAAATACACAAGCTTTGTAAGCACATGAAAATGTATGATTTATTATTAATTATTATTATTTCCTAGTTTTTATATAGCATTTTCCCACCAAATATATATATGTCAGGGATTATTAGTAGCACCATTAAGGTCATAATAATAAAATATGATGGTTTCCATTTATAATGGCTCTCGGTTTTTTCATAGCAAGTAGTAGGCAGTTTTAAATTAATCTTCAGGCTTTAGGATCCTAATTAGTCATTTGGCTTAAGTTCCTCAGCTGATTTGCAGATTTCAAATGGTGACCTGTATTTAAAATTCTTGAATATTTTTTGCAGATACATGTATAAACATAATGGAACAAACTGTATATATAAGAACTATGTCATGCAACCTGCACTTCACTTACAATTATACGCTCTGGTTCTCCAGATACTTACTTGCCTGCTTAAGCACTGGCAGGTTTAGGGATTTAGATTCTGAGCAAGGTCTCCAATGTCTTTCCTTGTCTTCATAAACTTATATTTTGCATCCATCTATATTAATTTTCCAAGCATGGGTTTTTGAAATGTATGTGCAGCTGAAGAATCTCTTTGCTAGTAAACATTTTAGGCATTAAAAATGCATTCACATGCAGGATTCATTTTACAGTACACCACGAGAACCCAACCTCTATTATTTTTAATTAGATGCTTTTTGCTTTCTGCAGCAAAGTGGTAGCAACTGACTTGTGATATAATGATATTTATTCCTTCCTGCTGCAGGAAGAATGCAGCATGTGGGCCTACAATGGGAGCACAAACTATTAATTAGCCACAATACCATTAGCTCCAATCTGCAGTATTTTGCTTTAGAAAGGAAGATTATCCAAAGTTAAGATTCTGAGTCATACTGTTTTATATCATTTCTGTCCACAAAATAATGTCTGGTTATGTGCAGTGTGCAAAGTCTCTGTTGAGACTATATCTATCAGTATCCCACAGTGTTTGCTTTAAATGGACCATTTTAACACAGGGCAAACAGGTTATCAGCATCAACAGTGGGGTAAAATGTTTAGGATTCTTTTGCTGCTTATTCTTTTAAAAGTATTTCCTACTAATAAATTACTCCGAGTATGCAAAATGCTGTAAGATCCTGCAAGTATCTATGTGTTAATCCACTGGCAGGTCACATTCATGTAGGCCTTCTGCTGTAAGTCTGTTGAGTGACATCAATGATGAATATGGAGCAAGATGGCTATGTGACGGACGTTAACGACTGCTCTTTTCAAAACTGCCTCCCCCACTGAAGAAAAAATCTGAATGAGCTTCAGGAAAATCAACTTTCCAAAGAAACGTTCCATCCAATGATCAAAACATCAGCAGGGATGGCGGGCTGTGCTACTTGCTTGGAAAACGACTTTTCGAATTGGTGATCTGTGCCAAGGTTATGTCAAAAGAGGATGTATGGATAGCACAATCAGTAAGAGGCGCTCAGGTCCAAGCCGCCACATCTGGAGTATTGTGTCCAGTTCTGGGCCCCCCACTACAAAAAGGACGTGGACGCATTGGAGAGGGTCCACTGGAGGGCAACCAAAATGATTAGGGGGTTGGAGCATATGACCTATGAGGAGAGGCTGAGGGAGTTGGGTCTGTTTAGTCTGCAGAAGCAAATAGTGAGGGGGGATTTGATAGCAGCCTTCAACTTCCTGAAGGGAGGTTCCAAAGAGGTTGGAGAAAGGCTGTTCTCAGTAGTGACGGATGGCTGAACAAGGAGCAATGGTCTCAAGTTGCGGTGGGAGAGGTCCAGGTTGGATATTAGGAAAAACTATTTCACTAGGAGGGTGGTGAAGCACTGGAATGGGTTACCTAGGAAAGTAGTGGAGTCTCCATCCCTAGAGGTGTTTAAGTCTCAGCTTGACAAAGCCCTGGCTGGGTTGATTTAGTTGGGATTGGTCCTACCTAGACCAGAGGGCTGGACTTGATGACCTTCTGAGGTCTTTTCCAGCTGTATGATTCTATGATAGGAACTAATGACAATTCTAGGTTTCTGTAGGTTTCCAAAGCTTTCAAATGAAACAAAGAACAAATAGGTTTGATGCCTTTACAAAGGCTTTCTTGCATGTTGGGAAAGGATGCCGCTAATGTACACTAATCAGGGACTTGTGATGTGTATATTAATTGAATTGCTAAGACAGCTAATTCACTCGCTAATTTCCTGTTCATTTTAGTATTTTGATTAAAGTCTCAATTGAAGAAAGCATTATTATTCACGAGTATTGTTAAGTATGTGCTTAAGTTTGAACTGAAGTCCAGTCAAAGTTAAGTATGTGCTTCATTGCTTTCGCTACCGTAATAGGGAGGTATAGAAGTGAATGTGTGATAGAAGTTTTTATGAATCAGGTATAACTAAAACCTTATGGGTTATTATGCAAGTTAACCAGATTTTCACTGCTGTAACAACTGATGATGTTCAAAAACCAGCACACTTGATAAAGGCCATGGAGCCAAATAGATGAAATGTCATTTGCCACTATATTTCAGTAATATTTGTTAAATTCTTTTTCAGTGATAAATATATTTAGTTAAATATTCAGATAATGTTTTGCTCTTACTTTCTCTTCAATCAAGAGGTAGATTCTGAGAAGATAAATGATATTTCAGTGATAAGAAACAGATAGATGGAGGAGACTGACATTGCTAAATCTAAGCTCATTAGTCATGTGATTTTAGATCACAGGTTGAGATGCTAGGTACTGAACTTGTACTGAATGTCAATGGAAGATGATTGCCTAACTCCCTCATGCTCCTTTGACAATACAGGTTGAACCTCCCTAGTCTGGCACTATCTGCTCCTGCAACATCCATGGTCCAGCATAATTTTAGTTAGCCAGATGTCCACTTATCATGGGTGTGGCCACATTTCCCGCGGTCCCATAAAGTTTGCTTACAGCCACCAGTCCTGGCTTTCAGAGTTTTGTGCTGTTGTTTAGTTCTAACTTACCCCTAAATATCTTCTAAGAGCCTAGTAAACAGTGGAAGTCTTGGTAATGCTGCTAGACAATATTTACCTCCCATGGTTCGGAAAATTCTCTGATTCATAAGAATGGTCATGCTGGGTCAGACCAAAGGTCCATCTAGCCCGGTATCCTATCTGCTGACAGTGGCCAATGCCAGATGCCCCAGAGGGAGTGAACAGAAACAGTAAATCATCAAGTCATCCCTTTTCCTGTCATCCATTTCCAACCCCTGATAAGCAGAAGCTAAGGACAATATTCCTACACCAGCCTGGCTAATTAGTATTGATGGGCCTAACCTCCATGAATTTATCTTGTTCTTTCTAGAACTCTGTTAAAGTCCTGGTCTTCACAATCTCCTCTGGCAAGGAGTTCCACAGGTTGATTGTGTGCTGCATGAAGTAAAACTTCCTTGTGTTTGTTTAAACCTGCCACCTATTAATTTAATTTGGTGACCCCTAGTTCTGAGGGTGCCAGACTAGAGAGGTTCAACCTCTACCAGACATAAGTCTTTACTGCAGAAGTTCTCAAACAGTGATCCTCATTGTACTTAACAGCTAAAACGCATGAAAGGCACCAAAGAAAATACATTAAAAGGCATGTTTGTCAGAAATGCTCAGCATGTGTCTGACTTCACTCTCAGTGAAGTCAATAGTAAAATTTCCACAGGAGCAGTTAGGTGGGTGCTGAGAACTGCTGACTTACCAAACAATTCCTAATACTATTTTTCTATGTAAGGAATCCCTATAGAATCATAGAACTGGACGAGACCTCAGGAGGTCATCAAGTCCAGCCTCCTGCCCAAGGCAGGACTAATCGCAACTAGCAGGTAGTTACCACCCAGGGTTGTTACATCATCACGAATGGGAAGGGAAGAGGCCTGCAGGACCACAAAGTAATGTGGGAGGGCATGGTCCAGGTGACTATTTGTCTGTTAAAAATGAAGACATCAGAGAACATCTACCCACTTCAAACGTTGTTAACTGCCTATAGCCAAGAAAATACAGGCCCTGCTCTCTGAAATATGAATGGAACTACCGTTTTATCAAAGTCTGTAATGACTTATATTGTTGTTTTTGTGTTTTAGTTTTAGGTTTTTTGTAGAGCTGTATTGTTCACTCATAACAGCTTTAGTAAAGATATTTTTAAAAATTATCACAGGACAATTTCTTAAGAAGGGAAATAATGTTTTTAAATGCTAATCTGATTTATTTGCTTCCTTAATTATTTCTTAACAAGAATGTAATCTTCCTTATTTTGGTCTCTTCTAAACAATTCCCTTTCACCTTAATGCTCAGGCAAAAAGATAATATATTTTAAAGTCTATGATAATTTTTTTTTACCCAAAGGCTAATTCAGTTTTAGCTTATGGGTTTCTTTTGAAAACAGTTTAGAAAGTCCCCTTTAGCTGGAAATAATCTGTTTACAGTACTTGGTTCCTTTTAATTTGTAAACTATACATATTTTGGTTTAAAAAAGCTTATTCCAAAATACATACTTTAAAATGTGGGCTAGTCTATCAAAAGCATTTAGATTCATTTGTTACATAGGACAACAATACAAAGCAGCAATAGTAGCAGCAGCACTGTTTGTCCAACTCCTTTTGATAAAACAATTGGACAGCGCTTGGGAAAATTTCAACTTCTGGAAAAAAAATCACATTAGAATATTTACCATCACCAAAATAATTTCAGTAAGAGTGAATTAGTTATCTTACCTCCAGCAGTACTGCAAAGAGACCTGCTCATCTGAATGTTTATCTGTGGCTGAATGAAAGAATCTACCCTCATTCACTGACTCTTTTCTCTCCTGAAGTATATGTGACCCAGAAATCTCTCTCCCTTTCTCTTTTCTCTTTCTTTTTTTTTTTTAATTTGTGTTTGCTGCATGGCTGGCCACATCTACCTTTGTCATGTCTACAATGCAGTGATTTCAACCCTGATATGACGAAAGGAATCTTTTTTGGTTTCCAAGCAATGCAACGCAATGACAACAGCATTTGCAAAACATTCAAAAGGAAAATAACAACAACAACAGCAAAAGGAAAAGGAAGGTATATACACAGAGCTACCAGATGGGTTTATCATTTTTGTTCAACAATTTCAGAACTGAATTAATTTTGTAACTATCACTGCATTCCACAGAGCAGACAGACAGAAAAAAGATTCACACAGACAACTGTGTAGCAGTAGGTCCTGAGGGTTTAAAGAGGTACTATCCACAACGGGTCAAACCTTGCAGTCTTCACTCATACAAAGTTCCCATTAAAGTCCATAGGAGCTTTGCTTGATTAATTGGTGCATCCTTTGGTTTATTAGTCGTTAACATTATCAAGCAATCCCGACTTCGGGCAACAAAAGTTCAATATAGCTATAAAGCCTAGATCAATAGAACAGGTGAATAAGAGATTTGCTAAATCAAGGCCTACTGCACAGAAAGATGTACAAAACAATATTATGTAGAGCTATTTGAAACTTTTCAGCTTTCAATGGAAAACTAGACAAAATTTGTGGTGACAATTTTTTTACAAGCATTTCCTCTGGGTTTTTTCCCGCCAACTAACTCTTATATGAACCACCTCCCAAGAGCCCAACATAAATGAGGAGCTTGTATTATTTAGGAGCTCTGTCAATATTTCCCTTATAAACCTGTGTTTTCAGGAGGTTATAGAGAAGTACAATGAAAATGGAAAGTTAGCAGAAAAATTTGTCAAGAAACATTTTTTTAAAACCAACCTTTAAAGCAAACAACATGAATGTAGCAAGTATATAATGCATTACATCTTCCAACCACTCTACAGTCATTGACTCTATAGTCCTCACAACACCCCTGTGAGGTAGGGAAGCAAGCTGCATTATCTCATTTTTACATAGGAGGAAAAAGAAACACAAGGAAGTTAAGTGATTTTCTGAGTCATTTGCAGAACTGGGTCTACTAGATCAAAGAGACTTGTTCTGTCACTTCCTTGCATTGATACAACTAACAAAATGATTTCCATTTAAAAGACATTTGGCAAGAGATTAACCCATAACATTCTGTCAATTTTTTTACTGTATAAATCCCTCAAAGTAATAAGCAATAATATGGTGAATGAAAATGGTGCAAAGCCAGTTCCAAACCCAGCACAAAGTTGGGATATTAAAATTGATCTGAAGCCTTTCATTCTGTTACCAAAAATCCAAAAGCACACCCCTGAACAGTAAGATAATCAAATAAATCAACACAAAAAGAGCATTGAAATAATCAAAATTCCCCTAACAATTCTAAAAACCTTTGCCAGCGTTTAATAATAATAGGGTGGTTTTTTTTTGTTCTGGTGGCTTTTATTTGATTACCATTACCTGTGAGCAGTGTGTTGAGCTGACATTGTAACATGTGGTTAGCACCAGGAATGTGAATGTTATGATAACAAGGACCAAGAAATCAAAGTGTACCTATTGGTTATGGCACATGCCCGGTAAGTATTTTCAATACAAAGTACCTAAAGATGTGACATTTGGCAATGTATTTAGGAGATGGATTGACTCAAAACTCATGGAGTTTGGGTATAAAAAAGTGCCTAATTTCAGAATGCCACATTAAACTCAGAGCTAGCACATATAACATCACACAAAGAATACACATTTCCAACACTAGTGCAGATTATAGGTTATATCACACATGGCATGTATTCAACAGACAGTAACAGCGTATTTCCATGACACAGTAATTTTCAAGATATTCATTTTAATAAAATGAAAAGATAGTTGATATATAAAAACTATATTAATATCATGATACTGCCAAATGTTTCATTTAGTTCACGAAGACAAGAGAATTCACAGGGCCAAATTCTTCAGATCCATATGGTAGGGCTCAGAAGTAATATTCTACTCTTCCTCTGCTAAGATTAATGGGAGAATCAGGGTGTGTCTAGACTGCAGGGTTTTTTCGGAAAAACGGCCATTTTTCTGAAAACTTCATTTAAGTCCACACTGCTATTGCATTGTTTTGAAAGAAAATTGAAAGAATGCAGGGGTTTTTCTGACACTGGTAAACCTCATTCTATGAGGAAGAATGCCTTTTCCGAAAGAGCTCTTTCAGAAAAAGGTGTGTGTGGATGCAGAAGAGGGAGTTTTTTGAAATAAGAGGCCTCCAGGAAAAAGCACAGGTGCCCTGGTGGCCACTCCATCCATAGTAATTGCAGCTTACATGCGAGAGAACGTCCAATGAGTGTGGACGCTATCTTTCAAAAAAGCAGATCGCTTTTTCGATGCGCTTTTGAAGTGCGGACGCTCTCGTTCAGAAGAAGTTTTTTCGGAAGATCTCTTCCAAAAGAGCTTCCTTCAAAAGAAGCTTGCAGTGTAGATGTACTCTCAGATACACAGGCCCTGATTCAGCAGGCCACCCCTATTCAGCAAAACATAGAACCATGGCCTTATTGTTAGGCATGTCACTTCTGTGGGGGTTAAGCACATGAGTATTTGCTTTCTGAATTATGGCTTCAGCATCAGCAGAATGTGGGTTACTGAAGATGAGTACTACTGTGTGGATCAGAGAGTATAATTTGTTTTTAGACTAAAAATGTCATGTTGGCCCCTTTGTATAGAATCCCCAGATACACCAAGGCACAGAAATATGAGTTAAAGCTGGAAAGCAGAAGGAATCATCTAACTCTGAATCTCCTTGCTTGCATGGACTTGGATTGTGAGACAACATTAATGCTGGTTAATTTTCAACTACACGCATCTTAACAGACTATGGTAATCAATATTTTAACACCATGTTCAGTGCCCACACTTGGAAAATCTCACTAGTTAGACAACTTGGCTTTTAACATCTATTAATGGTTATTTTTTGTGTATATGTAAGTATCTCATTTGTGTGTCACACACAGTTTCCAGAGGGCACTTCATTGCTGGAGAATGCTTACTTTTTAAGCTGCAGCTGGCAAGAAGTATTTCTGCTTATTATTGCGTGCCTCCTCTCCCTTCCCCCATATGAGTGGTTGTTCCCTTCCTTAACAGACATTCTCTGAAAAGTCCCGTGGACACTTACCGTCCTCCAGGGTTCCCATCTGTTCTGAGGCTGGTGATGGAGGTGGGGAAGGAGGGAGATTAGCTGCTTCTTCAACTGCTAGAGATTGAACAATGGAAATGAGAAAATGAGATACAGAAATTAATTTCTGCGCGACCATTAGAGGCTGAGTACAAGCTGCAATTCTGGCCTGTTCGGAGAATACTTCAATGGAGGTTGTGCCTCATGGATTTTCACTTATAATGCCTTTTTCCAATGCATTATCTCAGGACCATAATCAAAGGAAAACCTTGCAATACATTCGAGTCTGGTACCAGGGTACAACAGATATAAAATAAAATATAAAATTATCACTCCTTTGTGTTTGTGTCCCATCTGTTAGCCAGATCAATACTATTGTTCATACATGCTCTTGAGAAAGCTTCATTCACAATATGATGGCAACATGTTTAAATAACAGATTTCATAGGTTTGTGTTGATAAACTGGAGAAGGGAGAAATAGTCACCCAATCCCATGCTTAATTTACCTTTCGAAAGCTGGACTAACAGCACTTTGCTGAGTTCTTACATGATTAGAACCTGGATTTTTATTTTTTTAAATTTCTGCTGTGTTCACGGCTAGCTACATAATATATGCAAATGTTCCTTCTAAAAGTATGAAAGCTACCAGCTGAAAGCATCGCTAAGCAAGGAACACAACAGGGAACTTCTGTCAACCATCTGATCATGGTATTTAATCAGAGGAAGTCACTGTATAGAAGTCTAATCTTCTAAGGTTTAGATTAATTCCCAATTAAGGGTCTTATTCTGTTTCCACTGAAGTCAGAGGAAGTTTTGTCACTGGCTTTATGGGCAGCAAGATTAAGCCCTAACTAAGGTAACTCTTAAATATATCTGCATCTGCATCTGCATCTGTATCTGATGTCACATAAATAGTGTGTATTTCTTTAGAGTCAGCACTAGAATCTACCAGATTTTCAGAACTTATGCCACAGTATTTCCTGGGCTGAAAACGATTCCAGCAGGTAACTAGGCTAACTAGCTCTCAATTTATGATGTAGGGCTTGATCCCCCAGACCAATTAAATAAAGGAAAAGACTAGTTGACATCAATGATTTTGGACCAGACCTAGTCCTTCAAATATTGCCTCTTGAGACTGGCTTTTTCGATTACCATACAAGATGAACCTCCCTAGACCAGAACACTCTGGTCCAGTAACATCCGTGGTCCAGCATGATTTTAGTTAGCTGGATGTCCACTTTTATCGTGGGTGAGGCCAAGTTTGCCGCGGTACCATAAAGTTTGTTTACAGCCACCAGTCTCTCAGTGTTCTGTGCTGTTATCTGTTAGCTCTAATTTACCCCAAATGTCTTCTAAGAGCCCAGTAAGCAGTGGAAGTGCTAGGAACACTGATAGACAATAATGCCCTTCCACGGTTCGGCAATTTCTCTGGTTCAGCACCAGTCAGGTCCTAAGAATGCCTGACTAGAGAGGTTCAACCTGTACAGACCATACAACCACATGTAAATAACTCACCGACACACTTTCATACCTGCAGCCACTGTAACAGAACTCATTGCACATATTATGTTGTTTCTCAGAGGATGCTGAAGAATGTCTCAACATACAGGATGCTTGCTTAGTTCTGCCCTCACTTAGTCCCAACTCAGGAAAGGAGTTGAGTGCATGCTTAAATTCCATTGATCCCAATGGGGCTTAGGCACATGCTTAAAGTCGGGCATGTGCCAAGTGCTTTTGCTGAAGGAGGCAAAATTGCAACTCAGTGAACAAGCCGCTACCATAATAAACACATTAATAGCAATGGTTGAAGATGCTCAGAGAATGTAATACAGACCTGGTGTGAGATGGATTTGTGAGGAGCGGGCCAGTGAGGGCAGTCAAAGGAACATGTTAAATGAGGGAAGTGTGGAATTTTATTTATTGCCTGGTGACAGAATTTATCTCAGGGTTCTATACTTAATCCATTAATATCAGCACATCTATATGCATTATATATTGTGACTTGATATTAATAGCTCTATTTATATACATTGGCACATACGGAGATACCTTCACCACTCTTGCAAATGCCTTGTTTTACCTAAAGGTAATGGTCCAGGCTGATCTTTGTGCTGTGCTTCTTTTTCCTGTTCACCTTTCAGGACTGCTACAGCTTCAGCTGTTACTACTTGGACTATCCTTGCAGACACTTCCTCTGTGATAGGAGCAAAATTAACAAACCAAAAAAATATGTATTAAGAGAGAGATTTTAAAAACCGAAATACAGTCTGGCTCAAACATCCAGAGCCAGAAGATCTCAGGAACAGCCCTCCCTCAGAGTGAACTGCTGGGTGTTGAGAATCTAGAAATGTAAAAGTCGTTCTAAATCCAGGGAGCGAGGACAGCATTCGACATTCCTGTTAATCATGGCTTCTCATTTCTGATATGGAAGATAGATGTAGGAATTGCAGAATTTTAAAGTAGTAATTTATTAACTGTCCAGGAAGATTTTTCATGGGCAATTTTGCAAGCATGGTATTTTCATGGCCAGGATGACAAGCTGAGATGGATTTTCTAGCCTCTAATATACTGACTTATCTGTATTTTTACAAGCACTTTTGATTGTATTTTCTTTTATTAGCATACAGTTGGTATGCTCCAAGGTCACTGAACCTAAAGACATTGATGGATATGTTGATGTGGGACTTAAAGACGAGCTAATGACTTTTCAACAACACAGAAATGTATAATTTCTCCAAGCTGCAACCTACAGGCCACCCGATATTGAAATTGCAAATCTGAGCTCATGCAAATATTCTCCATTTGATACCACTGTCTGGGATGATGGAGGTTCATCGCAATGTGTGCAAGGTGCAGATTGTGCCTCCCGCCCACTCAGTCCTGCCATTGAAGCTCAGCCAAAAGCAAAAGTCTGTGCAGAATGATACTGCCCCCCAGAGGAGCAGATTCGTGTCGAGGGGTGCTGAGGTAGGGTCATGACCCCACTTCTCCCCACTCCCTTCGGAATGTTGTCTACCAGTGGAGGAGCACAGAGGGAGGAGTCACTTTGCTCTCCTTAGTGCTAGGAATGCAATTGATTTTGATCCTTACATATGCCGGAAATCTCTGCATCCTCCTTCCCGCTCCTGCGCATCTTTTTAATGTGGCCAACATGCCCCTAGTTCAGGGACCGATCCAAAGCCCAGTGACGTCAACAGAAGTCTTTTCACTGGAAAGGGCTTTGGTTCAGAATCTTATTCCACTCTGAATGCCCCGTATGGTTTCACGTCCAGCACATTCATTTTGGTGGAACTGCCAATGCTATCAGCAGATGAAGATCACTGAAGAGAAATTAGTTGGATACTGTTGAAGCGCAGCATCTATTGCTTTGTACGACACAGCAACGAGAAAATGGTGAAGAAATCCATTCTGTGCTACTTACAACATGGACATCTTGTTTGCTTTTAGTTACTGAGGATGGGATTTTCAAGACATTTTGGGATTTGGATACCAGATTTTAAAGGTATTTAGGCACCTAAATCCCACTGAGATAAATTAAAATTAGGTGCCTAAATATATTTAAAAATCCGGTCTTTAGAAAAGCAGTAAATTGGATAGTTCATGTATCCAATAACAGAGCTATTTACAAAATAGATACACATTTGTCTTTTCTCCCATGCAGTCCTCCCATTTGGGAGGGGCTCCCGGAAACAACTGCAAAGCTAATTTACTACCCTCTTTCAAAACCCTCTTGGAAACTTGACTTCACCATGAGCCCGAAAAGAATTGGAGAATGTTTTGGCTTCTGGTGTGCTGACCACAGAGCTTCCACCTTGGCCAATACTATCTCATTGGTTCTTTGTACTTCTTAACTCTCTCTTTCCAGCTCTATCTCTATTTTGTCCTATACTTAGATTGTAAATACTTTAGGACAGAGACTGTCTTCTTGTTCTGAGTGTGTACAGCGTCTAGCACGGGGGGTCTAGGTGAGACAAAAATACAGTCAGTCACGCAAGCAAGCACTCAACATTCAGAGAACAGTCGTGGGTTCCACATCTGCTTATCTATCTACACTCCCTGGCTCATCAACATCCATACTCCTTTCTACTCCCAGCCATAATGAATGTATATAAACGCTCTATTTCCCACTATTCCTGTCAGCAGGTGAGACTTACTTTTGGACACTGAGGCCAATTCTACATGGCTAACTGGTTACATCCATAAGAACATAAGAACGGCCGTACTGGGTCAGACCAAAGGTCCATCTAGCCCAGTATCCTGTCTGCCGACAGTGGCCAGCACCAGGTGCCCCAGAGAGGGTGGACTGAAGACAATGATCAAGCGATTTGTCTCCTGCCATCCCTCTCCAGCCTCTGACAAACAGAGGCCAAGGACACCATTTTATCCCCTGGCTAATAGCCTTTTATGGACCTAACCTCCAAGAAATTATCTAGCTTCTCTTTAAACTCTATTAGAGTCCTTATGTTCTTATGTTATGTACATCATGCCAGCATCATGGAAGCTTTGAGTCTTCAGAAATTTCCTGCTCTCTCCCCCCTACCACCTGTTTAACTGCAAACATATTGTCTTCCTTTTTTTTTTCCCACTGAAATGACAGCAGCAGGTACTGAGTGTCTCAGAACATGAGTTTCTTGAAGGCACTACAGATTCCAGATACACGTAACATTCTTTAAACTTCAAATCAGAAACACCTCCTGATAAAAACAAAACATCAACAAAGGAATGAGCCCCAGGAATGTAGGGAGGAGGGGTTTAGATTTATTAGGAACTGGGGAGACTTTTGGGAAAGGGGGAGCCTACACAGGAAGGATGGGCTCCACCTAAACCAAAATGGTACCAGATTGCTGGCACTTAACATTACAAAGGTCATAGAGCAGTTTTTAAACTAAGGGCTGGGAGAAAGCCAACAGTGCAGAGGAGCACATGGTTCATACAGAGACATACCTTAGGGGAAGAGCTATTGATGAAGATGTTCTATGTCCTAGTAAGGAGGAGAGGATGGAAGATGGTAAAATACAGACCGTATCTAATGAGAAACAGTCAAACAAACCACAGTAGCTGTCTGCCATTCAGTTACATGTAATATCACATGTCATATAATGGCTGACAGCTAAAAAGTTAAAAGTTTTTAAAAGTGTTTATATACCAATGTGCTACCCTGGATAAACTACAAAGTGAAAGAAGCAGTCAGAGGGAAAAGGGCATCCTTTAAAAAGGGTAAGTTAAATCCTAGTAAGGAAAATAGAAAGGAGCATAAACTCTGGCAAGTGAAGGGTAGAAATATAATTAGGAAGGTCAAAAAGAATGTGAAGGCCAGCAAAGACTCAGAAAGTAAGAGCAAATTTGTTAAGTACATCAAAAATAGGAAGCTGGCTAAACAGTTGGTGGGGCCACTGAACAGTCAAGCCGCTAAAAGGAGCTCTCAAGGGCTGTGTCTACACTGGGCCACTTATTCTGGAAAATCAGCCGCTTTTCCGGAATAAGCTGCGAGCTGTCTACACTGGCCCTTGAATTTCCGGAATAGCAACGATGCTCTACTGTACAAAATCAGCCGCTATTCCGGAAAAGCTATTCTGATCCCACTCAGGCATAAGTCCTTATTCCGGAACACTGTTCCGGAAAAGGGCCAGTGTAGACAGCCCAGTAGTCTTTTCCGGAAGAAAGCCCTAATCGCAAAAATGGCGATTGGGACTCTTTTCCGGAAAAGCGCGCCTACATTGGCCACAGACACTTTTCCGGAAAAAGGGCTTTTCCGGAAAAGCAGCCTGCCAATGTAGACACTCCTTTTCCAGAAAAACTGAAAACGGAATAGTATTCCGTTTTAAGCATTTCCGGAAATTCATGCCAGTGTAGACACAGCCAAGGAGAATACGGCCACTGTGGAGAAACTAAATGAATCCGCTGCACTGGTCTTCACAGCTGAGGATGTGAGGCAGATTCCCAAACCTGGGCTGTTCTAACCGAGTGCCAGGCCTGGGCCTCTGACGTCTCACTGCATCATGGGTAACTTGGGGAGGGATGGTGACTCAGCGACACACAATCCTTCCCACAGCAGTAGAGTTCACGGTTCCGAGCAAACCGACCAGGCTGCGAGTAGCCATGTCTCCTAATGTTCTTTGTGCGGCGGGGGTGGAGAAGGGGAGTGTTGTGTGCCTGTGAGGAGCATAGTGGGAGCAATCCCAGCTTCCCCACAAAAAGAGAGACTGCAGTTGCGTCAGGCCCTCTTGCAAACCATGTAAGGGGGGGGGGGAGCTATTCCCATGCCCTCAATCTCCAAGCACCCTTGAATGAAATGTTGCAATCCAACCCAGAGGTTTTCTGTGTACATTTTGGCAAGCACTGAAACATAGTGGGCCCAGTCAAAGATCTTGGGGCCCAGTCAAAGTAGCTCAAGAGGGACCCAATGAAAAGTTGGCTTTTACATCACTCTGTCTTGACCCTGGGCTCCTGGAGCAGTCCTCTGGAATGTGACAGAGAGCAAGGGCTGACTGCGCCCCACCCCCACCAGGGCTCTGCCAGCATTTAACTTTAACCAAGGTTAGGAACATCCCTGCCATTCCCTCCGCACCATCAGAAGATTCCCCTGCATGGAGAGAGAGGCTACTTCTAGATTGCAGCGCTTTTCTGGGATACCGGAGGCAGTGCTAAAATCACCGTCCTGCATCCGACACCCATCTAAATGGGCAACACAACTTTAATGGGGTTACACCTATGAGTCTGGTGCACTGATTTCAGTCATAAAGATGTTGATGCCATGGGAAGGAGCCTTTTTGTGCTAAAAGCCAATTCAACATCCAAAGTGAAGGATGATGTGAAGTCTGACAGGGATGTCTGCCTGAGATGGGGATGGAGAATATTGGTTTAGAGATGGAAAAGGAATGTTAGATCACTGAACCCACTCTGGTGGAAATGCAACCTGCCGTCTCCTGATAGAGGACACATCACAGAAGACCTAGGTACTGGACTGGGCCATTCAGTGTCGTTTCTATACCAATACGACCTATCTGTGGAAGTGGTTTTCAAACCACAGGTCATGACTGAATACGGGATCATGGAATGCTGGGTATTGGGTCTCGTTGTTGCAGGTGACCAGCTAAGGGAGCTCCCTGCCTGTCCTGGCACTGCTGACTGTGCTGTGCCATAGAAGTGGCCAGTAGCAGGCTCAGCTCCTAGATGTGGGGTGGGGGAGGGGCCCACAGGGCTCCGTACACTGCCCCTGCCCTGAGCACAAACACTGCACTCCCATTGGCTGGGAACCTGCTGCTGGCTGGCCCTGACCCTCCCTCTCTCCTACACTCCACAGCTCTCATCCTCAGCCCCACCCCGGAGCCCACACTCCGGTCACATTCTGTTGAATTACAGGCATCAACAATTTTCTTCAGCTGGGTCATTAAAAAAAAAAAAGTTTGAAAACCGCTGCGCTATGGTACGGGCAGAAGTTTAGCTGCAAGGCACAATGAATGCTCCAGGAAGAACTTGGAAGGGAGGGATGCTAGCAAGGGGAATTTAGGGGAAAAATGATCTAAGGAAAGAGACAGAGGTCTGAGTCCAATAGCACATGTATTCACAAGCCATTAACAGTGATTTGGATGCAAGTGAAAGAGAATTCATGCTGATAATTTGCAAGCAGAAATTAAAATAGGGTTAAGGAAAGATACAAATAGCTCCAAAGGGGAAAACAACAGCCCCCCTCCCAAGTTTAGTTGGGGTTGGTCCTGCCTTCGGCAGGGGGCTGGACTCGGTGACCTCCTGAGGTCTCTTCCATCCCTAGGATTCTATGATTCTATGAATTTTGCTACATTTTAGGCAAACACAAGAAAGGCATGGTGAAGAAATGAGCTGCATGTGTGCTCCTGAAATGGGGAAAACAAAACCATTTCACACAGAACAGCTCCTGTCAGGAATCTCAATAGAGTGCAGAACGGTTTCCTAGGCAACCAACGCTAATTGGTGCCAACGTGGAAATAAGCCAATAATGAAGACGACGAGTAGGTGGCAGTTCTCAGCTAAACAAACATCCTCAATAAATTCCTTGAACAAGGGGAAGAAGAAAAGTTGCTATTTGTTGTCTGTGACTGACTTGCAATGCAAACGGGGCTTGGGGAATTTCTGTTTTGCTGCACTGCAATTCTCAGTGAAGGCATGAAGACCAGATAGCCACCCTGTTTTTGAGAGGAGCATTTGCCGACAGGAAATAGGAGTCACAAGCCAGGCCTCTGCTGCTGCGAGGTAGCCTAGCTTTGCTGACTTGAAAAGAGCAGTGCTGAGCTAACCAGACTCCAGTGGTGCATCTGGCCCCATGCCTCAGTCTATTTGGTCATGTAAAATAAAACACGGGGTGCAAAAAATTTTACCCCTGCCCAGCATCTTGTGCTATTAAATATCCCAGTGCAAACTGGGTGTAAAATGTCACCAAAATCAGGATGGTAACCAATATTCCCTGTAATCTGTGTGCTTGGGTGGCCACCTAGTAGAGATTTATATGCCACCCAGCTGATTGGCAGAGTGCCCATCGCTGGCAGCATGTGTTTCTATTGGTGATGCACATCCACACATGGTTCAGTGCACATAACAAAAAGTATTCTGCACATGGATGGAAAAAATTAGAGGGAACATTGATGGTAATACCTGGTGAAAGCTCTCATATCAGAAGAAAAACTTCATCACCAGAGTAGCCAAGAACTGACCGGGGCAGAGACTGAACTAGCTTCTCATTCCTAAAGGCACTGTCCATTGAGCTAGGCATATCAGCAGGGTATGGTGGGAAAGGCAGCACACTTGTGCTGTGGATAAATATAGGGCTCCAGACGTCTTGGGTCGCCCCCCCCCCCCACCTTAAGGACAAAATCCTCTCCCCTATGATAATCCAAAGTAAATAGGTTTAGCAAGGGGGTGTTCATCATGGGATGTAATCCGTTTTCTCCTCAGGCTTTGAAGTGCCTGCAATGTCACTTCTCCTGTAAGCTCTGCAACTCTGCTCAGTTCCTATGACAACTGATTTTGTCCTGTTGGGAATTCAGCATCCCTGTATCTTCAGAGTAAATGCAACAGTGAACCCCTCCCCCTCCTCCCACATACTCACTGCCCTGCTGGAATTTCAAATAAAGAACTCTCCTTTCACTTGTAATCCTTCTGCCTTGACCCTCCTGGCCTGTAGGAAGTCACCCTAACATGCATTTTTCTCTCTTCAGCAGTCACTGCACCGAGCCTTGCCCAACAAGGCTGATTTTAGCACAAATGCCTTTCCAGCTAATTGATTTTAAACGCTATTTTTCCCTTAAAAATGAGGGATAATGTTAGGAATTAGATATCTGGCATATCATGCCCTGCTCTAGAGAAAAAAAGAAACCATCAACTCCTCCAGCAGAGGGCAGACAGCAGGCAAAAGAATGCCACAGGCAGGAAGTAGAGAGTGAAACATGAAAATTAAGAATTCACCAGTCTTATGTGACAGACTACCCAATAGACAGTTTTACCCCTGTATCTTTTGTCTGTGGAGGCACATCTCCATTGCAGGGCAAAAGTCGGATTAAGCTATGAAACTTGGGCTATGTCAACTGCGTAGCTGAAGTCAAACTATCTTAATTCAGCATTTGGCGCTGTCTATACCGCAGGAAGTTGAAGGAAGAACACTTCCTCCAACGTCCCTTGCTCCTCGTGAAATGAGGGTTACAAGAGTTGGTGTAAGCAGTCCTCCATGTCGACAAGATGTCGAAATAACATCAGTTATTCCGAAATTATGCTGCTGTGTAGACGTGCCCTGGGTGTGCAATACTTAGCCCTTTTCATTCAGAGATCACAAAGCCAGGAAATATTACCCGAGTGTAACAGCTCAGGAAATGGAGGTGCTAGGAGATTAAGGACAAAAGAGGCCACTAATTCTAGGCAGCTCAGTTTCTGACAGAGACACTTTGAGCCTGATTTTCATTAATGTGGAGTTCCCAACACTAAAAGTAAAGGCAACAGAACTGGCAGATTAGGTGCTGTGTGCCTCTGAAGAACATGTCCCAAGGCGGCTCAAACTGAGCACTCAAAAATCAAGGCATTCGTAATCAGTGGTCACGTCTGAAAATTTCATAGTGAGTGACTAACTTAGAAAACCAATGGTAAATCCAGGAATAAAACACAGACCTCCTGACTTCCATTCCTGGACTCTCATCAAAATAAATAACCAAACAAGCACACAAAAGAAACACCTTGTAATGTGTTTATGAAACAAATCCTAGAATGCCGTGATTTATTGTATTCAGATTGCAACACCACAAATCTTAGTAGCCCTATTGGGGTTGCTATATCTGAAATTAAAAACTAATTCTACCCTTGACTC
Organism: Pelodiscus sinensis; assembly: GCF_049634645.1. Lineage (NCBI taxonomy): Eukaryota > Metazoa > Chordata > Testudines > Trionychidae > Pelodiscus > Pelodiscus sinensis. The sequence continues at coordinate 57,592,460 of NC_134717.1, read as the reverse complement.
TGTAATCACTTATACCAGTGCAAATGGAATACAAACTAGGTGCTACCATCATGGTTTTGATTACATTTTATACCCATCTTGCACGGGGATATTTGACAGCACAAGGTGCAAGGCAATGGTGAAACTTTTTGCACCTCACGTTTTATTTTACAGTTTTTCATGGGAGGAACTGGATGGTTTCCCCAAGGCTTTTGAGTGTATTTGTAAGAAGAACCTGGTGGAAATTCTTCTGCTTTGGAACATGTGTCTATCGCGCCGTTTAGACCCGGAAATAGCAACGTAACAATTTTCACATGACACAGCATTTCTAAAAGGATGATTGTGTTTCTCATTCGAGGGAGGTATCAACGTACTGCTCTTCACAGTTCTTGGCCCTTGTCAATAAATTTAATATTTTGCAATTGACTGAGGTGAAAGCTTCAAGCAGTTTTATTGGACAGCTTGAATTTTATTTCCTGAGGCTGAGAGACTGTGATTCCCCGAGGAAAGATTCTTGACCCAAACTTTCTCTCCTTATGATCTTAATCATCTTTATTTGTGGGATCAATGCCTAAAAAGCTCCAGTCTTCCCAGAGTCTTGGGCCTTCAGTCTCTCTCTCTTGCTAGATTCATCTCCTGGTCCATTGCAGGCCTGGTCTTAGGGCAAGGCGAGCAAGGTGGTTGCCTTGGGCCCTGAGCCTTCAGGGCCCCACGCTGCCCGGTGCCTGCCCACCCAGCTGCTCACTCATTGCCCTGGCTGGGAGCTGCCCAGCCACCGGGTGCAGCCAACCACAACATGCTGCCTTGGGCCCCGCAAACTCTTTGACCGGACTTAGTCCATTGATCTCCTTTCCTCTTCAGTCTGTTCCTGCCCGGTTCTCCATCTCCCACACACTATCTCCTCTCCCAGTGTCTATCCTTTACCCACCACTTCACTTTCTCTCTTTTAGGTATGTCCTGGGCTACACTCACAGACTCATTTCCTGTCTTTTAGTCTACTGTTTAGTGTATCCTAGCTTCTGTTCCAGAATCTTCCTTCCGTTCCTTCTCACCTGCCACCTGTCTTCAATTCTAGCTGTTCAGTTCTGCCCCCTCCTTCAACTGGATCTCTCTGTGATCATAGTTCTCCACTGTTTCTCCTTGGTTTGGCTCCATCACCATCTATTGGCTCTTCTCAGTATGACTTACAGCTTAATTTCCCTCCAGTGTTTTTCCCTGATCCCTGTCAGACTCTTGAGTGGTTATTTTAAGGTTGTCCATCAAAAATTCCAAATCTCAAAGACACACAAGCGGCCAAATACACAAAAGACAACTTCTCTTGTGGTCCAGGAGCCATCTCGAAAGCTTTGAGTAACCATGCCTACCATCTCCCCAAAGACACACAAGGTAGGTCCGTTAATCAAACATGATCTGTTGCAGTGGTTTTCAAAATAGGGGTCGCAACCCAGGACTGGAGCGTAGAATGTTGGGCGCTGGGTCGCATTGTTGCAGGGGGATCAGATGAGCCGTGGGGGAGGCTAAGGCAGCTGCCTGCCTGTCCTGGCACAACAGACTGTGCTGTGCCCCAGAAACGGCCGACAGCAGGCCCAGCTCCTAGGTAGGGGGAAACGGGAAGCCTACAAAGCTCCATGCACTGCCCCTGTCCTGAGCACCAGCTCCACAGTCCCATTGTCTGGGAACCTGCTGCTGGCTGCTTTTGAGGGGCAGCACGGTCTGCTGTGCCAAGAGAAGCAGGAAGTTGCCTTAGCACCTTTACTGAACTGCTCAATGGGAGCTGCTCAAGATAAGCTCCTCCTGTCCCAGTCCTGACCCCCACCCTAAACCCAGAGCCCCCTCCTACACCCAAAGTTCTCCTCCTCAGCCCTACCCCAGAGCCCACACTCCAGTCAAATTATGTTGGGTTGCGAGCATCAGCAATTTTCTTCAACTGGGTCATGAGAAACAAAGTTTGAAAACCCCTGCGCCATTGGCTGCAAAACAGAGCATCGTCAAGCTTATTCCTTAACCATCTCCTTAAAATAAAAAGGTCAAATAAATGTTAAATAAAATGATGCTTTAGAAATAGCTCCTCATTACTGTACATATTTGGCTCTCTGTGTCCTCTCAGTCACATCTTCTTAAGTTTATTGTCTATAACCCTGCAGAGCCAATACAGAGGCAGGAAAAACAAGCTGTATTTTATTCCTGTCTAATGCATCATCAACACAATTTCCACCTAATGTGTGATCTCCAAAGCACTGCAGGCCAGATCTTCAGCAATCACAAACCAGCACAGCTCCATGGACTTCAACAGAACGATGTTGATTTATGACTGCTAATCGTGAGATTAATACACAGGTTGAACCTCTCTAGTCCGGGACCCTTGAGACCTGAGCAGTGCCAAACCAAAGAATTTGCCGGACCACGGAAGTTTAGCAGCATTGCCAACACTTCCACTGCTTACCGGGATGTTAGAAAACATTTAGGAGGAAATCAGAGCTAAATAACAGCACAGAACACTGAGAGCCAAGACTGGGACTACAGAAACTTGGCCACACCTGCGGTAAGTGGACATCCAGCTATCAAAAATCATTCTGGACATAGATGTTGCTGGACCAGAAAGGTTCAATCTGTATAAGAAAACAGTTATATTTTTCTATTCCAAATCGAGGCTTCAGTACTCACAGAGGTAAAAATGCTTTGACTTCAAAACAGCAAATCTGAGAGGGTATGTCTACACTAGAAAGTTAGTTCGAACTAACGGACGTTAGTTCGAACTAACTTTCCTATGCGCTACACTAGCGCTCCGCTAGTTCGAATTTGAATCGAACTAGCGGAGCGCTTAGTTCGAACTAGGTAAACCTCATTTTACGAGGACTAACGCCTAGTTCGAACTAGCTAGTTCGAACTAAGGGCTGTGTAGCCCTTTAGTTCGAACTAGTGGGAGGCTAGCCCTCCCCAGGTTTCCCTGGTGGCCACTCTGGCCAACACCAGGGAAACTCTATGCCCCCCTCCCGGCCCCGGACCCCTTAAAGGGGCACGGGCTGGCTACGGTGCCCGTGCCAGGTGCAAGCCTGCCAGCACCCAGCTAGCAGACCCTGCACCTGGCACGGCACAGAGCCACCCACCCGATGCCCCCCAGCCCACCCCCTCTTGCCGGGACCAGGCTGGCGGCTCCCAGGAGCTTGCCCTGGACCGCAAGAGGCGGGCACCTTCCTGGGCTAGTGCGGACATCGTGGACCTCGTCCACGATCTCCGCACTAGGCACAGGAAAGTGGCCGTCTAGGGCAGGAGAGCTGCCAGCCTGGCCACCCAGGACCAGGTGTGCATGAAAATCAAGGGGGTCCACTGAGACCCCCGACACTGAGCCCTGAGCTTACAATGGCCGTACTGGGTCAGACCAAAGGTCCATCTAGCCCAGTAGCCTGTCTGCCAACAGCGGCCAACCCTAGGGACCCTGGAGGGGATGGACCGAAGACAATGACCAAGCCATTTGTCTCGTGCCATCCCTCTCCAGCCTTCCACAAACTTTGGGCAGGGATACCACTCCTACCCTCTGGCTAATAGGACTCCATGGACCCAACCTCCATCACTTTATCTCACTTCCCTTTCAACTCTGTTCTAGTTCTAGCCTTCACAGCCTCCTGCAGCAAGGAGTTCCACAGGTTAACTATTTGCTTTGTCAACAACAACAACAACTTTCTCTTACTAGTTTCAAGCCTGCTACCCATTCCTTTCCTTTGGTGTCCTCTAGTCCTTCTTGATGGGAACTCAGGAAGAACTTTTCTGAATGCACCCTCTCCACCCAACCCCTGCTTTTAGAGACCTCTATCCTGTCCCCCCTCCGTCTCCTCTTTTCTAAGCTGAACAGTCCCAGTCTCTGTAGCCTCTCTTCATCTGGGACCTGTTCCCAACCCCTGATCATGTTAGTTGCCCTCCCCTCTCCCAGCCTTTCTCTTCCCCTCTCCCACCTCCTTTTCCCAGTCTCCCCCAGTTTTGTTCAATAAAGACAGAGTCAATGTTGGAAGAAACGTTATCTTTATTTTGTACATCAATAAGAAGGGGGGCTAGGGAAGGGCAAGTGGAAGGAGGTGAGGGAGGAATGGGGTACGAGCCCCCGATGGGGAGGACTGGGCTGGCTCTGCGGGCTTCTGGGGGTGGAAGCTCTCCTGCAGCCCCCCAATTACTCCCTCTCCCCAGATGGCAGCCTGCGGCAAGTGCAGCCGGGCTGATGGCCGAGTGGTGTGATGTGCCCAGTGTGGGCACTCAGGGCACTCCAAGCCAGAACTTCTTTGCAAGCGGGGCACCCCTTAGAACTGTGTGTCCGGGGTGGGGGTCGGGACCCTTTAAGCGCAGCCCTCGGCTAGCCTGAGACAGCATCTCCATGCTCTAAGTCCTCCTTTTATGCCCTGCCGGCACTGCTTCCGGCCATCATTAAGCCCTGTTCAGAGTCCACTCAATGTGGACTTACTAGTTCGAACTAGCAAAACGCTAGTTCGAACTAGTTTTTAGTTCTAGATGCGTTAGTTCGAACTAGCTTAGTTCGAATTAACTAATTCGAACTAAGTTAGTTCGAACTAGCGCTGTAGTGTAGACGTACCCATATAGAGTTTGAATCCTTTGAGGGAGATTAAATATGGGAAAACCAACATCTTGCTTTTACTCTTACTTTTCGGATCCACAATGCATTTTAATGCTTTTAAATAAACAGAGTTCTAGGGCCAAACTCTCTGCCAATGCATATGGATGAACCACAATTGAAGTCACTGGACTTGCCCTTTACCCAAGCAGATTATTTGACCCTCAAAGCTCCATTTCATCATCCTGCATAGATAATTTTAATTACATTTCATGGAGTTTCCTGCAAGCTTTTTAAAAATACATCTACAAAAGAATGTCACACAAGCCAGGGAACATGAACATTAATGCCCAGCCTGCGTGGTTTATTGTTATCCCTTATTTCCGAGACTGAAAACAATGTTCTGTCTATGCAGCTTAATTCCTACACTTCTCACTAGAGGCACAGTAAAATGCAGTAGTAGAATGCCCTTTTCCCCTGAAGATTCACCCTACAAGTCAGACAGTGCTTAAACAACTAGCCCTGCAATGCAGCACCAGCTGCACAACTAATCGGCTCTGAGCATTAATTCCCAAAGTACTACCCTGACTGCATCAAGCCAGACGTCCCTTTCTTACTGATTGCAAGGAATGATGCTGCATATTTATATGCCTGCACAGAGGGCACATCCAACAGAGCAGATTCCATCAGAATTTTGTGTACAAATAGTTGGAAGCCCAGGGCAGACTCCAAAGACACGAGGTGTTAGATACGTTTTTAGAACAATTTTTCTCCCTTCTGAGGTTCCTGTCCTGCTCATGTTTTTTTGTACGGCCTCTGTGTGGGCGCTGTTCGCTCAAGACAGGACTCATTAAGGAGCCTTACCTGCTAGGTCATTAGTCAGGATGCAATAGTATAATTGATTAGCCAATTAGCCGATAAGCAAAAGCTTATAGGTTACTTTCCCCCCCTCCCCTGTCAGTACATTTTTTAGCAGTCTGGCCAGCAGTCCAGCTCAGTCCTGGCTCATGCCAGGTCTGGGACCTACCCCTGCTACAGCTCTGCATTTAAAGTGTATTGGGGGCAGGCAGCCCAGCTCAGTTCTAGCTGGTGTCAGGTTTGGGAACTCAGACCTCCCCTGGACAGGGGCTGCTGCTACCCTACGCTGCTGCCTCTGTATAAGAGGCAGCAGCACAGGGTGACAGGCAGCCGGTCTGCGAGGGAAGCTGGATTTTAAACTTGCCCCCCTATCGATCAGCTCTTGCCTGGCACCCCATCCTGCTGCCGCTCATACAGAGGCATCAGTGCGGCATGGCAGGAGGATCCTCAGGAGTGGGGCTGGAGCACACTGGCTGCCGGCCTCACCCCCGGGGACTAGAGAATAGTCGAGTAACCAATAAGAATTCATGAGGGTAATCGACTATTCAATTAACAAATATTTAACATCCCTAGTTATTATCCCTGACCCAGATTGGATTCCTGACCATTTCCAATGTCATTTCCCACCCCAGCCCCCGCCTGAGTACAATCAATGCCCATCCCCTTCCTCCGAAAAAAAGGATCAGAGAAGATTAAAACGGATGTAAAGGGACCTTAAGATACACTTTTTGATCCTCATTCAATAAAAGGATTCTGTATGGCTAATGAAGGGGAAATGGGTTATCATCCAATCTCTTCCATTTAAAACTATGTGTCAAGGCAATAATAAAAGCAACACTGCACCAAATTCTGAGCTGGTTTAATCTGGAAGTCTGTAGCACATAAAACACCATAGAATCATAGGGCTGGAAGAGACCTCAGGACCAACCCCAACTAACCCATCCCAGCTAGGTCTTTGTCAAGGGAGACTTAAAACACTAAGGGATGGAGATTCCACCACCACCCTAGGGAACCCATCCCAGTGCTTCCCCACCCTCCTAGTGACATCATTTGTCCTAATATCCAACCTAGACCTCCCCCACTGTAACTTGAGACCATAGCTCCTTGTTCTGCCATCTGTCACCACTGAGAACAGCCTCTCTTCAAGCTCTTTGGAACCTCCCTTCAGGTAGTTGAAGGCTGCTATCAAATCTCCCCTCACTCTTCTGTAGCCCAAATCCCTCAGCCTCTCATCATAAGTCATGTGCTCCAGCCCCCTCATCATTTTAGTTGCCCTCCGCTGGACTCTCTCCATTGCATCCACGTCCTTTCTATAGTGGGGGCCCAGAACTGGATGCAATACTCCAGATTTGGCCTCACTAGTGCTGAGTGCAGGGGAATAAGAACTTTCCTAGATCTGCTGGCAATACTCCTACTAATGTATCCCAATGTGCCATTAGCCTTCTTGGCTACAAGGGCACTCTGTTGGCTCATATCCAGCTTCTCATCCACTGTAGTCTTCTGGCCCTTTTCTACCTAATTGCTGCTTAGCCAGTCAGTCCCCAGCCTGTAGCAGTGCTAGAAATTTTTCTGTCCCAAGTGCAGGTCTCTGCACTTGTCCTTGTCCATGTCACTAGCTTCCCACACTGTCAATTGATCCTGAAGAGAACCACGACCAGTATGGAAAATGGCAAGAAATACATGCAAACACACACACGTCACTACTCTAAGCAACTCTGCATGCATCTCAAGCAGAACCTTTTCCTCCATACACCCAGGGACATACCATAAAAAAAGTGAGGAAAAGCTACGAAAGGACCTGTGAAAGAATTGGGTTTGTTTAGTCTGGTAAAGAGAAGCCTGAGAGGAGACATAAAAGCTTTCAAGTACCTAACAGGGTGTTACATGGAGGAGGGAAAAAAATTATTGTCCTTAACTTTTAATGATAGGACAAGAAGCAATGAGCTTAAATTGCAGCAAGGTCTTTTTCATGAGTCTATGAAAGCCCAAAGGTGTGGAGGGAAGGGGAGGGGGGAGCAATGGATGATGAGGGAGATGCAACTAGAACAATGAGAGAACACGGAATATAGCTATAGGAAACGTTAGTGAAAACTGACAGGAAAATAAAAGAATGAGGAACTGACACGACAATCAACTAAAATATCAATATATATTTAAATAAAAGGGGGGGGGGATCGTAGCAAGAGAATAGCTAGGTAAGAACAGTTTCTCCTGTCTTGTTTATCTTAACATCACAACTGACCATCAGTGAGCATGGGCACCATTGCAATGGGCTCAGCACTGACATTAGGCCATTACTAGTGGTTGGACCTGCCCCTTTTCTAGCATCGAGTATAACACATCATTGCACTAATGAAATCAGTCTCGATGTCAGCGTGGTACAGGCAGCAAAAATTGCTGTTCTTTATTAATCCTAGAATCATAGAATCGTAGGGCTGGAAGAGTCCTCAGGAGATCAGAGTCCAACCTTCTGCTGAAAGCAGGACCAATCCCAAATAAATCATCCCAGCCAGGGCTATGCCAAACCAGGACTTAAAAACCTCTAGGGATAGAGATTCCACCAGCTCCCTAGGGAACCCGTCCCAGTGCTTCCCCACCCGCCTAGGGAAATGGTTTTTCCTAATATCCAACCTAGACCTCCCGCACTGCAACTTGAGACCATTGCTCCTTGTTCTGTCATCTGCCACTGCTGAGGACAGCCTCTCTCCATCCTCCTTAAAAAAACCCTTCAGGTAGTTGAAGGGTGCTATCAAATCCCTCTTCACTTGTCTCTTCTGCAGACTAAATAAGGCCAATTCCTTCAGCATCTCCTCTTAAATCATGTGTTCCAGCCTTTTAATCATTTTCATTGCTCTCCACTGGACTCTTTCCAATTTATCCATATATTTTCTGCAGTGGGGAGACCAAAACCAAATGCAAATACTCCAGATGTGACCTCACCAGTGCTGAATAGAGGGGAAATAATAATTTCCCTCGACCTGCTGGCAATGCTCCTACTAATGCACCCCAATATGCTGTTAGCCTCCGTGGCTACAAGGGCACACTGTTGCCTCATATCCAGCTTCTCACCCACTGCAACTTGAGACCGTTGCTCCTCACTCTGTCATCTCTCACCACTGAGAACAGCCTCTCTCCAGCCTCTTTGGAACCTCTGTTCAGGTAAGTTGAAGGCTGCTCTCAAATCCCCCCTCACTCCTCTCTTCTGTAGACTAAATATGCCCAAATCCTTCAGCTTCTGCTCATATGTCATGTGCTCCTGCCCCCTAATCATTTTCCCTGCCCTCTGCTGCACTGTCTCCAATTTGTCTTCAATTGTTTCTATAAGCGTAAGAACATAAGAACGTAAGCATAAATTATGTGGAAGCCGGAGACTGAAGTTAGTTGTATCAACACTTTAGACAGAATGGTGCTTGAAATCTGCATCACGCAGACCATGCAGTGGCAGGGATCAGTCTCGAGGAATGAAATGTCACCTGTTTCTTCCCCCCTCCTTGCTAAAATACACACTGGTTCTGACTGAAACTTAGTGCCAAGTGAAAATGACTTTCTGAAAATAGCTGTCAGGTTTCCTTGGCTCAGAGATAATGATATATCATGCTCACTTTCCACCCCCTTTGTGTGGCTGCCTGCAGATTGTGTTTCCAAAGACTGGAAGAGATTCATTCACACAATCTGATTTGTACCATTGTGGCGCAGTATCTTCATTTTGTGCGCATCAATAAACATTTCCTCGCATTTGACAGTTATTTTGCACAAATCTGCTATATATTTGACAGAGTGTGTGTGTTTTTGTGTGTGTGCCTCTGTCTGTGAGTCAAGAACTTCCCGTAAACAATACACCTTGATCCTTTCTAGGGAGTTATTTTGAGATAACCCCCCTTATTTCAAAATAGCATTAGTGTGGAATCTCTGCTGCTGCTATTTTGAAATAACTACTCCCCAGACTAATTTGAAGTAATTACTCCCCAGCGGTTCCTGGGGCTCTAAGTGAGGTAGCGCGTCCACATTAACAGAGCCTGCAGACATGCCCTAAGAGTTACTACCATCACATTTGGTAGGCAGCTTCCTCTTAAGACAACTTAAAGCCAGGTCAGGGTTTCGTTGAGCCAGGACAATGAGATGTGTCTGGAATCTGATCAAACAGAAAGGGAGGGCTCTGATAGCAGAGACAGTAACACCCCAGAATGACCACAGGAGGGCAGCAAGCACTCCCGCCCTGGACAGCAGTCATGGGTTGGGCAGCGCAGCCTCTGCTGCTCTGACCTGCCTGGCGTTGGGGAACAGCTGCCGGCCAGGCAGGAGTGGCCCCTGTGATCCTAGGCTGGCCCAAGGGAGCAGCCACCAGCTGGGCGGCCCGTCTCCTGCCACCTGGGATAGTCCCAGGGAGCAATCACCAGATGCCCCCACCCCCTGCTTTGACTCCTGCACCCTCCACACCCTGCCCTGACTCTCGCACCCCACATTCTATCTTGAGCCCCCTCCCCCCACACCTTCCAAAGTCCTGCCCTGACTTCTGCACCTCCATCATCCCCACCCCCTACCCTAAGACTCCCACCCCCTGCTCTAAGGCCCCCTCCCCATTCAACCTCCTGCCCTGACTCCTGCACCCCCAACATTTCTGCTCTGAGCCCCACACCCCCTGCCCTGACTCCTGATTCCTCCACCCCCTGCCCGGAGCCCCTTTTCATTCCCCATCCCTGTCTCCCCCTCCACCACATTCCCAGCCCCCTGCCCTGATCACTGGGTAAATCTTGTAGTGGAATAACAATAAATAAATCAAGACTTTGCATTTCTGTAGTGTCTGACCTGCAATGTGCTTTACAAACACAGCTAATCTAGCCTCAGAACAACTCTGAGAGGAACATGCCCTTATTGCCATTTTACAGACGAGAAACCAATGTACAGAGAGATTTAAATGACTTGCTCAAGGTCACACAAGGAGTCAGTGGCAGAGTCAGAAACAGAATCCAGAACTTCTGGCTCAGCGTCAACTTTTTTCCAAGATGGCAAGGGGAGGGACAACTAATTTAAGGTAGCCATGTCTCATTTCATGCCAGATTGTTTGCATGTGCTGTCACTCCTTCAGTTTCCAAAGGCGTGCCAAACTTTTATGAAGTATCAGTTCATTAAAAATAATGTGTTCTTTCAGCACTGAAGGATCGACACAAAACAAATCAAAAAATCACCGCATTCCCAATTCTGCAGTGTTTCAGGAAAAACCTCCTAGGGACTTCCTATGTATCCTGACTCCCCTAACCTTGTGGAGCGAGTGTTGAAAAAAGGTCACACTTCCTTTGACAGTCCGTCTGATTCTGGCTCAGAACCTTTGCAGAGAGACTGTTCGGCTTGCAGCAGCTCCACTTCTGAATGCTAAATAAGCTCCCAGACTACCTCCTTGCTCTCAACGGAGCTTAAAAAGAAATCTCAGACAGTGCACCGAGATGTTGGCATGGCAACGTGGAAGAGAAAAATCTGCACCCTCTGGCATTCTTAGAGGCAACAGCAGCTTGTTTATATGACTTGTTATTTTTCAAACGATTTGATGTCAGCTCTCTTTGCTTGGGGATAGTGGGGAGCATATCCTTGCATTAATCTGTGCATGGTACCTGCATTTAACCAGACATACATCTGGGGTGGGGCCGAGGAAGCATGTGCAGCTGGTGGTGCTGGAGAGAGGCTGGTCTAACTCACATGCCTGCCTTTGGACTTGTGATTGTGGTTAGCAATGAATGAATAGCGTGTCAAATCTTGACCCCTTCCCCCCAGACATTAGTTTCCATAAAAGGAAAATGAGAGAAAGTGATTCGAAATGAACATATTGGTTACTCGGTTAATGACTAGCACAGGGATGGTGGTAAACACTGGCAGAGCCTCCCCGCACCAGGATCCTCGGGGAACACAAAGCTCTTAACTGCCCATGGCTGCTAGAAAAGGACACAAAGGCATCAAAATGAGACAAGCAATAAATACCAAATCCTCTTGGGGCCCAGTCAGCCTTCGCAGCCAGTGGAGTTACTCCTAGGATGAATTTGCCTGATTCTTCAGAAGGAGACATAAAGGAAAACCTGCAAAAATTCACCCACCTAGCCATTTTAACTCAAATTCTAACAAGCACTGCCAGAACCACTGCAAAGCAAACCTTTAAGGTTTGCTAACTGACAGTTAACCAAATCCTCTGGCCACCGACCTGCACTTGAATGGGAGATTATACCCTTACACGGCCCAAGATGATAATGAAGCTTAATGATAATCTAAAGATCCTCCCTGCTGAACTCTGAGAGATAGCCTGGCATTTTTGCCATGCTGCCAAGCAAACAGGTTTTGTTCTGCTTGAATGAGAGACACAAAAGAGAAACTGCCCTTGATAGAGCAGGGTGTGTCATGAAGGCTATCTCTGCTTTGTGAGCCAGCTGTGTCGTTTAGAGCCACCGGCAGCCATCAATTGAACTACATCAGACAGAAAACTTCAGCTTCTCTCAGCAGCACGCTGTGAATGCTAAATCAGCTAGAATGGCCATAAGAAAAAGGGTCACGTCATTTTGTTCCCCAACAACTTATGTGCATGGCCCCTGATTCAGGAAGGGCCCTTAAAGCACCTGCTTAACTTTGATGCCAATGGGACTTGATAATAGAGTTAATGTTAAGCACATGCTTATGTGTCCTTCCAAAATAGGGTTGCTTTCCAGAACCAGGGCCACACCTTTTCTCTCCTGTTCTTGTGTCTCCTACTCTAACTTAGGGCACGTCTACACAGCAGGGCTAAAGCCAAAATAAGCTACACAACTTGAGCTACGTCAATTGTGGAGCTTAAGTAGAAATAGTGTCTTTTGGCTTTTGGCGCTCTGCCTCCGACTTCCCTTGCCCCTCGTAGAATGAGGGTTACGGGAGTTGGAGTAAGAAGTCCTCTGGCTCGACATTATATCGAAATAGCGGCTTGCTAGGTAGACGCAGTTATTCCAAACTAACGCTGCTGTGTAGACATAGCTGTAGACTGCAAGTGCTTCAGGGAGGGAGACAGTATTTTCCTATGTGTTTTATGATGCACAGCACAAAGGGGATCTCTGACTAGCCCAGCTGCACTAGGGACTGGGTGCTGCTATGATGCAACTTAAAAAAAATTATGACCTTCTCAGCCTTCTTTATGCAAGTGAAGAATCAGGTGGTATGCAGGAGATGCTGAGTCAGAGCATCATCAGCTCTCCTGCTCCAGGGTCATTTGCTCTCAGGTGATGAGCGGAGGGGTTTGAGAAGGGAGACAGGTGCAACCTTTAATAGTACCAATGTTCTTGGCATCACACAAGCTCACAAAGGAGCATGCTCTTGGCCTCAGAGGATGAGCAAGACAGTTGCAGGAGACTGAGACATGCCTCTTATGGAGGGACAGTGTGACCCAGCATATGGGCCACTGGGAGTCTGGAAGCTATTTCTGGCCCAGCCACTGTTCTGCTGTTCAGCCCTGGGCAAGTCACTTCATCTCTCTGTGTTGCAATTTTCCCTTCCTCTCTTTGTGGGGCTTGTCTATCCAGATTACAGTCTTTAGGGCAGGAACTGTCTGTTACCATGTGTTTGTACAGCCTCTAACACAATGAACCCTGATTTTGATTAAAGCCTGAAGACACTACTGTAATATTAATCAGACTCCTTCTTACACTCTAGTAATGGAGGAAACAGATTGGTCCATTACAAGGAATGAGGAGAGAGTGTCAAAACTCCAACTGGACCAGCTACGAAGGTGGGACAGAGACAGTAATGCTGGAACACAAAGTTCTGTCTGAAGATGGAGACAGGGATTATCAGAAATAAATAAATCAGCCCTCAACTGTGACTATGGGCAAGGTCTGCCTCTTTGTTGAGTACACTGTAATTGACAGGTTGTTCCTCCTTCACAGGAGAAGGATGAAGCACAGAATTAAAAGCAGCAGTGATCTGTCGGTTTCATGTCATCCCAGTTGAAGCTGCCTATGCCACCATAATAAGAGACATTTTAAAAAGCCAGTTTTTGGGAGTACAGGTGTTAGGCTATATCATGCATTAATAACGTGGTTGGAATTATAGGTTGTCGATGTCTTTTTATGTGTATATACACACGGATCCCACCCTTGCTATTCCAGTTGTTAAATCAAAGGTTTCTCCAATGCCGTTATTGATGATGTTGTCCGAGAACATCAACTGCAACACGTTAGCCTTCGGGTTGCCATGACTATGCAGTTAGTGGTATTCTGCTCGCATCTCTACCCTTAAAGAGTCTTAGCTATTTATGTCTGGTTCTCTTCTAACATTATAAGAAATGTGCCTCAGTGAAACTTCCATGGAGTTATTGCACGAAGGCTGGTTCAAGAAGAGATTGTCAAAAGTGCCTCTGAGTGACTGGAAGGACAGACTGGAATTTTTGAAATAGTTTTATGGCGTTGGATGAGTAACAAGTGAATTTCAATGCCGAACTCCGTAGGCATCTTTGAAACCCCAGACACATAAATATTTGTGCTGTTAAGTCACTTAAGAGCTTTGGAAACCAGAGGCGTATCCATGGGTGAGCCTGAGTAGGCCACGGCATCCAGGCCCACCTAAAGCCCGCAAATCCACAGCTGGCCGCATTGCTCTCAGGATTAGCAGAGCACAACCAGCAGCATGTATGTTGCTAGGTCTCGCTGCTGCTGCTCCAGAGACTTTCACCGAAGCTGTTCAGGAGTGCTGCTGTCCGGGTGTCCCCCTGCCTCTGCACCCCGTCTCTGACAAGGAGAGAGGGTACAGACATGGCCGCTGAGGAGGACTCAGAACTTGCCGTGTGCAGTCTGGGGTGAGCTGGGTGAGTGCCTGCCTACCTTGCTTGATTTACATTCGCTGTCTGTTCTAACAACGAGGAGTCCTGTGGCACTTCAGAGACTGACAGATTTAGTAGGGCATAGGCCTTCGTGGGTAAAACCCATTCATCTCTCTGTCCTGTTTGTCTCCTCCGCCCTACAGACACTTTCCCCCTGACACAGTGTCCTCTCCCTCTGTCACACACACAAAATACTGTCCTTTCTGTGTCATACACACACACGCACACAATCCTATCTCACTCTCTCTCTCTCTCTCACACACACACATACATACACACGGAACAGCTACAGTGCTGCACTAGTTCGGGATACTTCCGAAATAGCTATTCTGCGTCTTGATAGCACATCCGTTATTTGAAATATCTTTCAAAATAACAGGCACGCTATTCTGACATCCCTCCAAACCTCATTCCATGAGGATTAAGGTACGTTTTGGAATAGAAGTTTATTTTAAAATTTGGCGCTGTGTAAACAACGCCAAATTACCAAATAAGCTATTTTGAAATTAACTCAAAATAAGCTATGCAATCTGAAGAAGTGGGTTGTACCCATGAAAGCTCATACCACCATCTACATGTTTTGTTAGTCTTTAAAGCACTACCAGACTATTTGTTGTTGTTGTTTTAAGTTTTTCCTGTTACAGACTAACTCAGCTACCCCTCTGAAGATTCTAGGTAATGTTATTCTTTTCAAGTGTGCTGTTTTAGGGTTTTTCACTGGTCTATACATTTCACCTTTTTATTTCTCTTACATGTTACATTTAATTCTTTGAGTAGTGAGTTCTAAAATGCCCCAGCTGTCCTGGCTGGAGTAATTATCCCTCATCTGCACGTACCTTGGTGCACATACAATGTATTGCTCACAAAATGAGAATAACTAGGGAAATTGCCAGAAGCGCTGCTGGCAGCTGTTTGCAGGGAGACAGCAGTGCAGGTGCAACTTCATCCAAATGTCAGGGTCCTTGTTCTTCCCACCCCTCTTGCCATGGCCCTGGATCCCTTCTGCACCCTCTCCCCTTCTGCCCCTCTCCCCAAGGCATCAGTCCCTTCCTACCTCCTGCCTTTCCTGCCCCTCTCTCCAGAACCCTGCTTCTCCTGCACACCCAATCCACCCTGCCGCCCCCCCCCACCAGGGGTCTCCACCCCTCTCTTCACCCCCTATTATTGTCCACCCACCTGAAAGCTGGGCCCATCCACTTTTCCTATCCTTGCTGTGCCTCTGTTGGAAACCCTTCCACTGGGCATTCATGGACAGACTTTCCAGAGGTGTCAGTACCTACACTGGGGCCAGATTTCTAAAGACCTCAGTTCCCATTTAGGAATGGAAGCACCCAGATTTTCCAAGGCGTTCATCACACCGTGGCTCTCTCTGCTCTCAACAGGAGCTATTGGGTGCTGGGGAGTTTGGCAAACGTGACCATTTCCTGATGGGTCCTGAACTCTTCGAAAGAGTCTGGCTGCGGATTTTCAAAAATCTGCTTCCTTGCGTTACTACACATTGAAGCAGACAAAGAGTCAGCATCCAGGCATCCTGACAGCCTTGTCAGCTCAGAGAAGAGACAGGATCGTAAAAGCTGCACTCGGTGATGAAAAGGGGTGGCAGAGAGATGAAATACTACAAGAGACAAAAAACAGGACTATGTAGCACTTTAAAGACTAACAAGATGGTTTATTAGATGATGAGCTTTCATGGGCCAGACCCACTTCCTCAGATCAAATAGTGGAAGAAAATAGTCACAACCATATATACCAAAGGATACAGTCTTAAAAAATGAACACATATGAAATGGACAAATCAAATTTCAGAACAGAAGGGGGATCATAGAATCATAGGATTGGAAGGGACCTCGAGAGGTCATAGAGTCCAGCCCCCCGCCCCCAAGGCAGGACCAAGCTCAGTCTACACCATCCCTGACAGATGTCTATCTAACCTGTTCTTAAATATCTCCAGAGAGGGAGATTCCACCACCTCCCTTGGCATTTTATTCCAATATTTGACCACCCTGACAGTTAGGAATTTTTTCCTAATGTCCAATCTAAACCTCCCCTGCTGCACTTTAAGCCCATTACTCCTTGTCCTGTCCTCAGAAACCAAGAGGAACAAATTTTCTCCTTCCTCCTTGTGACACCCTTTTAGATATTTGAAAACCGCTATCATGTCCCCCCTTAATCTTCTTTTTTCCAAACTAAACAAGCCCAGTTCATGAAGCCTGGCTTCATAGGTCATGTTCTCTAGACCTTTAATCATTCTTGTCGCTCTTCTCTGTACCCTTTCCAATTTCTCCACATCTTTCTTGAAATGTGGCGCCCAGAACTGGACACAGTACTCCAGCTGAGGCCTAACTAGTGCAGAGTAGAGCGGCAGAATGACTTCACGAGTTTTGCTTACAACACACCTGTTGATACAACCTAGAATCATATTTGCTTTTTTTGCAACAGCATCACACTGTTGACTCTCATTCAACTTGTGGTCCACTATGACCCCTCGATCCCTTTCCGCCATGCTCCTTCCTAGACAGTCGCTTCCCATCTTGTATGTATGGAACTGATTGTTCCTTCCTAAGTGGAGCACTTTGCATTTCTCTTTATTAAACCTCATCCTGTTTACCTCTGACCATTTCTCTGAGGGTACGTCTACACTACAGAGTTAGTTCGAACTAACTTAGTTCGAATTAGTTAATTCGAACTAAGCTAATTCGAACTAACGCGTCTAGAACTAAAAACTAATTCGAATTAGCGTTTTGCTAATTCGAATTAGCATGTCCACATTAAGTGGACCCTGAACAGGGCTTAAGGATGGCCGGAAGCTGTGCCGGCAGGGCATCAGAGGAGGACTCAGAGCGTGGAGATGCTGTCTCAGGCTAGCCGAGGGCTCTGCTTAAAGAGACCCGACCCCCACCCCGGACAGACAGTTCTCAGGGGTGCCCCGCTTGAAAACCAGTCCTGGCTTGGAGTGCCCGGAGTGCCCACACTGGGCACATCACACCACTCGGCCATCAGCCCGGCTGCACTTGCCGCAGGCTGCCATCTGGGGAGAGGGGACAATTGGGGGGCTGCAGGAGAGCTTCCACCTCCAGAAGCCAGCAGTGCCAGCCCAGTCCTCCCCATTGGTGGTGCTTACCCCATTCCTCCCTCACCTCCTTCCACTTACCCTTCCCTAGCCCCTTTTCTTGATGTACAAAATAAAGGACAATTGTGGTCAAAAATGGAATCTGTCTTTATTGAACAAGGGAGACTGGGAAAAGGAGGTGGGAGAGGGGAAGAGAGAGGCTGGGAGAGGGGAGGGCAACTACAATGATCAGGGGTTGGGAACAGGTCCCATATCAAGAGAGGCTAACGAAACTGGGACTTCTCAGCTTAGAAAAGAGGAGACGGAGGAGGGACAGGATAGAGGTCTCTAAAAGCAGGAGTTGGGTGGAGAGGGTGCATACAGAAAAGTTCTTCATTAGTTCCCATAAAGAAGGACTAGAGGACACCAAAGGAAAGGAATGGGTAGCAGGCTTCAAACTAGTAACAGAAAGTTGTTCTTCACAAAGCAAAGAGTCAACATGTGGAACTCCTTGCTGCAGGAGGCTGTGAAGGCTAGAACTAGAACAGAGTTTAAAGGGAAGTGAGATCAAGTCATGGAGGCTGGGTCTATGGAGTGGTATTAGCCAGGGGGTAGGAGTGGTGTCCCTGCCCAAGGTTTGTGGAAGGCTGGAGAGGGATGGCACGAGACAAATGGCTTGGTCACTGTCTTCGGTCCATCCCCTCCAGGATCCCTAGGGTTGGCCGCTGTCGGCAGACAGGCTACTGGGCTAGATGGACCTTTGGTCTGACCCAGGACGGCCATTGTAAGCTCAGGGCTCAGGGTCGGGGGTCTCAGTGGACCCCCTTGATTTTCACGCACACCTGCTCCTGGGTGGCCAGGCTGGCAGCTCTCCTGCCCAAGCCGGCCACTTTCCTGTGCCTAGTGCGGAGATCGTGGACAAGGTCCACGATCTCCGCACTAGCCCAGGCGGGTGCCCGCCTCTTGCAGTCCTGGGCAAGCTCCTGGGAGCCGCCAGGCTGGTCCCGGGAAGAGGGGGAGGGCTGGGGAGCATCGGGTGGCTGGCTCGAGCCGTGCCAGGTGCAGGGTCTGCTGGCTGGGTGCTGGCAGGCTTGCACCTGGCACGGGCACCGTAGCCAGCCCGTGCCCCTTTAAGTGGTCCGGGGCCGGGAGGGGGGCATAGAGATTCCCTGGTGTTGGCCAGAGTGGCCACCAGGGAAACCTGGGGAGGGCTAGCCTCCCACTAGTTCGAATTAAGGGTCTACACAGCCCTTAATTCGAACTAGCTAGTTCGAACTAGGCTTAATCCTCGTAAAATGAGGTTTACCTAGTTCGAACTAAGCGCTCCGCTAGTTCGAATTAAGTTCGAACTAGCGGAGCGCTAGTGTAGCGCCTGTCAAAGTTAGTTCGAACTAACCTCCGTTAGTTCGAACTAACTCTGTAGTGTAGACATACCCTAACTTGTTAAGGTCATTTTGAATTATGTGCCTATCCTCCAAAGAAGTTGCAACCCCACCCAGTTTGGTATCATCTGCAAACTTAATAAGTGTACTCTCTATCCCAATATCTACATCATTGATGAAGATATTGAACAGTACAGGTCCCAAAACAGACCCTTGCGGAACTCCACTTGTTAACCCTTTCCAGCAGGATTTAGCACCGTTAACAACAACTCTCTGACTACGGTCATCCAGCCAATTATGCACCCACCTTATCGTGGCCCTATCTAAGTTATATTTGCCTAGTTTATCAATAAGAATATCATGCGAGACCATATCAAATGCCTTACTAAAGTCTAGGTATATGACATCCACCGCTTCTCCCTTATCCACAAGGCTCGTTATCCTATCAAAGAAAGCTATCAGATTAGTTTGGCATGACTTGTTCTTCACAAACCCATGCTGGCTATTCCCTATCACTTTATTACCTTCCAAGTGTTTGCATATGATTTCCTTAATTACCTGCTCCATTATCTTCCCTGGGACAGACGTTAAACTGACCGGTCTGTAGTTTCCTGGGTTGTTCTTATTCCCCTTTTTATAGATGGGCACAATATTTGCCCTTTTCCAGTCTTCTGGAATCTCCCCTGTCTTCCATGATTTTTCAAAGATCATGGCTAGAGGCTCAGATACCTCCTCTATCAGCTCCTTGAGTATCCTGGGATGCATTTCATCAGGACCTGGTGACTTGCTGACATCTAACTTTCCTAAGTGATTTTTAACTTGCTCTTTGTTTATTCCATCTTCTAAACTTACCCTCTCTCCGCTTGTATTCACTACGTTAGGCACACTTCCAGACTTCTCGGTGAAGACCGAAACAAAGAAGTCATTGAGCATCTCTGCCATTTCCAAGTTTCCTGTTACTGCTTCTCCCTCCTCACTGAGCAGTGGGCCTACCCTGTCCTTGGTCTTCCTCTTGCTTTTAATGTATTTATAAAAGGTCTTCTTGTTTCCCTTTATGCCTATAGCTAGTTTGAGCTTATTTTGTTCCTTTGCCTTTCTAATCTTGCCCCTGCATTCCCGTGTTACTTGCCTATATTCATCCTTTGTTATTTGTCCTAGTTTCCATTTTTTATATGACTCCTTTTTTATTTTGAGATCATGCAAGATCTCCTTGTTAAGCCAAGCTGGTCTTTTGCCATATTTCCTATCTTTCCTACACAGCGGAATTGTTTGCTTTTGGACCCTTAAAAATACTCTTTGGGCTCTTTGAAATACTTCCAACTCTCCTCAGTTGTTTTTCCCTTCAGTCTTGCTTCCCATGGGACCTTACCTACAAGTTCTCTGAGCTTATCAAAATCTGCCTTCCTGAAATCCATTACCTCAATTGTGCTGGTCTCCCTTCTACCTTTCCTTAAGATCATGAACTCTATTATTTCATGATCACTATCCCCCATACTGTCTTCCACTTTCAAGTTCTCAACTAGTTCCTCCCTATTTGTTAAAATCAAATCCAGAACAGCTTCTCCTCTGGTAGCTTTTTCAACCTTCTGAAACAGAAACTTGTCTCCAATGCAGTCCAGAAACTTATTGGATAGCCTGTGCCCCGCTGTCTAGCCTGTAATAGACTCCTAGCATAACATCACCCTCATTTTTTCCCCCTTTTAGCTTAACCCAGAGACTCTCTACACAGCTATCTCCTACGTTCATCTCCACTTCAGTCCAAGTGTGTACATTTTTAATATACAAGGCAACCCCTCCTCCCTTTTTTCCCTGTCCTTCCTGAGCAAGCCGTACCCTTCCATACCAACATTCCAATCATGCGTCCCATCCCACCAGGTTTCTGTAATACCAGATGGGCGGGGGGAAGGTAAATGTCTGTGAGCTAATGATATTAGAGGTGATAATTGGGGAAGCTATCTTTGTAATGGGTAAGATAATTAATGTCTTTGTTTAAACTTAGGCGTAAAGTGTCGAATTTAAGCATGAATGACAGGTCAGAGGATTCTCTTTCAAGACCTTTTCAGACCACACTTGAAAGAGAATCCTCTGAACTGTCATTCATGCTTAAATTTGACACTTTACGCCTAAGTTTAAACAAAGACATTAATTATCTTACCCATTACAAAGATAGCTTCCCCAATTATCACCTCTAGATTCATAGACTTTAAGGTCAGAAGGGATCATTATGATCATCTAGTCTGACCCCCTGCACAGTGCAGGCCACAGAATCTCACCCACCCCTCTTAGAATAATCCTCTCACCTATATCTCAGATATTGAAGTCTTCAAATACTTTGAAGGCCCCAAGATACAGGGAATCCTCCAGCTGTGATCTGTGCCCCATGCTACAGAGGAAGGCGAAAAACCTCCAGGGCCTCTGCTAATCTATCCTGGAGGAAAATTCCTTCCCGACCCCAAATATGGCGATCAGCTAAACCCTGAGCATGTGGGCAAGACTCACCAGCCAGAAAGTTCTCTATAGTAACACCTTTCATTCCTCCATTGACCTATTTCCCACTGATAATGAATGGTCAATTAGTTACCAAGATCATGTTATCTCATCAAACCATCCCCTTATCACAGAATCATAGAACTGGAAGAGACACCAGAATGTCATCAAGTCCAGCCCCCTGCTCTAGGCAGGACCAATCCCAACTAAATCAACCCAGCCAGGGCTTTGTCAAGCCGAGACTTAAACACCTCTAGGGATGGAGACTCCACTACTTCCCTAGGTAACCCATTCCAGTGCTTCACCACCCTCCTAGTGAAATAGTTTTTCCTAATATCCATCCTGGACCTCTCCCACCACAACTTGAGACCATTGCTCTTTGTTCTGCCATCTGTCACTACTGAGAACAGCCTCTCTCCATCCTCTTTGTAACCTCCCTTCAGGAAGTTGAAGGCTGCTATCAAATCCCCCCTCACTCTTCGCTTCTGTGAACTAAACAGACCCAAGTCCCTCAGCCTCTCCTCGTAAGTCATATGCTCCAGCCCACTAATCATTTTGGTTGCCCTCCACTGGACCCTCTCCAATGCGTCCGCATCCTTTTTGTAGTGGGGGGCCCAGAACTGGACACAATACTCCAGATGTGGCCTCACCAAAGCTGAATAAAGGGGAATGATGACATCTCTGGATCTGCTGGCAATGCTCCTCTTAATGCAACCTAATATGCCATTAGCCTTCTTGGCTACAAGGGCACATTGTTGACTCATATCCAGCTTCTCATCCACTGTAACCCCCAGGTCCTTTTCTGCAGAACTACTACTTAACCGGTTGGTCCCCAGCTTGTAACTATGCTTGGGATTCTTCTGTCCCAAGTGCAGGACTCTACACTTGTCCTTGTTGAACCTCATCAGATTTCGAGTGGCCCAATCCTCCAATTTGTCTAAGTCACTTTGGACCCTATCTCTTGCCTCAAGCGTATCTACCTCTCCCCCTAGCTTAGTGTCATCCGCAAACTTGCTGAGGGTGCAATCCATCCCCTCATCCAGGTCATTAATAAAGATATTGAACAAAAGCGGCCCTAGAACTGAACCTTGGGGCACTCCGCTAGAAACCGACCGCCATCCTGACATTGAACCGTTGATCACTACTCGCTGGGCTCAGCCTTCTAGCTATCTTTCTATCCATCATACCGTCCATTTATCCAATCCACATTCCCTTAACTTGCTAGTAAGAAGAGACCGTACCAAAAGCCTTGCTAAAGTCAAGGTATATCACATCCACTGACTTTCCCATATCCACTGAGCCAGTTACCTCATCATAGAAGCTAATCAGATTGGTCAGGTACGACTTTCCCTTTGTGAATCCATGCTGACTATTCTTAATCAATTTTCTCTCATCCAAGTGCCTCAAAATGGATTCCTTAAGGATCCCTTCCATGATTTTTCCAGGAACCGAGGTAAGACTGACCGGCCTATAGTTCTCTGGATCGTCCTTCTTCCCTTTTTTGAAGATGGGCACTACATTTGCCTTTTTCCAATCATCCGGGATTTCTCCCGATCTCCATGACTTTTCAAAGATAATAGCCAAAGGCTCCTCAATGACATTTGCCAACTCCCTCAGTACCCTCGGGTGCATTAAGTCCGGACCCATGGATTTGTGTATGTTTAGCTTTTCTAAATAGTTCCTAACCTGTTCTTTACCCACCAAGGGCTGTCCATCTTCATCCCATCTTGCGTCACTTAGCTCAGAAGTCCAGGAGCCGACCTTGTCCGTGAATACAGAGGCAAAGAAAGCATTGAGTACTTCAGCTTTCCCCACATCATTTGACACTAGGTTACCTCCTCATCCATTAGGGGCCACACACCCTCTCTGATCATCTTCTTCTTGTTAACATGCCTGTAGAAACCTTTCTTGTTATCCTTCACATCCTTAGCCAGTCGTAATTCCATTTGTGCTTTCGCCTTCCTGATAACCCCCCGGCATTCTCGAGCTATACATTTAAACTCCTCCCTAGTCATTTGTCCAAGTTTCCACTTTTTGTAACCTTCCTTTTTGTGCTTAAGTTCACCAAGGATTTCCCCTGTAAGCCAATTCAGTCTCCTACCATGTTTGCTTCTCTTGCTATGCGTCGGGATGGTTTCTTTCTGTGCCTTCAATAAGGCTTCTTTAAAATACTGCCAGCTGTCCTGGACTCCTTTCCCCTTCATGTTAGCATCCCAGGGGATTCTGCCCATCAGATCTCTGAGGGAGTCAAAATCTGCTTTTTTGAAGTCCAAGGTGTGTATTTTACTACTCTCTCTTTCCTTCCTTTGGTCAGGATCCTGAAACCTACCATCTCATGATCACTGCTTCCCAGGTTGTCACCCACCTCCACTTCCCCTATTAGTTCCTCCCTGTTTGTGAGCAGAAGGTCAAGCTGCGCATGGCCCCTGGTCGGATCCTTCAGCACTTGTGACAAGAAGTTATCCCCAACTTTCTCCAAAAACTTCCTGGATTGCCTGTATACTGCCGTATTGGTTTCCCAACAGATGTCTAATATCATTAGCTCACAGACATTTACCTTCCCCCCACCCATCCCCCTTCTGTTCTGAAATTTGATTTGTCCTTTTCATATGTGTTAATTTTTTTAATTGTATCCTTTGGTATATATGGTTGTGACAATTTTCTTCCACTATTTGATCTGAGGAAGTGGGTCTGGCCCACGAAAGCTCATCACCTAATAAATCATCTTGTTAGTCTTTAAAGTGTTACATAATCCTGTTTTTTGTTTCAGCTACACCAGACTAACACGGCTACATTTCTATCACTATTCTACAAGAGACAGTGACTGATTTATGAAATTCCTCAGATGGAGGGGGAAACCCACACCCAGCTGAGAATGAGCTGAATCGAACATCTACCAAAGTTAACGAACGATCCTGTAAGCCACAGAAAAACCCATTCGTAGCCATTATTAAACAAACAGGGCCAAGGAACAGCCATTTCAGACAGTGGGAAGGAGAATTTCCCTGGCCTCATTCCCAGCTGCCTCCAAATGAACCATAGGAGAAGGAGCTATCCAGGAGTCTTAACTGAGAAAAACATTGCCCAGGGACTACAGCAAGGAGCTTGTATTCTACAGCTTCTCTCTAAGCCTTCTCCAACAGCACAATCTGATCGGCTGTGTCTACACTGGCATGAATTTCCGGAACTGCTTAAAACGGAATACTATTCCGTTTTCAGTTTTTCCGGAAAAGGAGCGTCTACATTGGCAGGCTGCTTTTCCGGAAAAGCCCTTTTTCCGGAAAAGCGCCTGTGGCCAATGTAAACGCGCTTTTCCGGAAAAGACTACTGGGTTGTCTACACTGGCCCTTTTCCGGAACAGTGTTCCGGAATAAGGACTTAAGCCCGAGCGGGAGCAGAATAGTTTTTCCGGAATAGCGGCTGATTTTGTACAGTAGCGCATAGTTGCTTTTCCGGAAATTCAAGGGCCAGTGTAGACAGCTTGCAGCTTATTCTGGAAAAGCGGCTGATTTTCCAGAATAAGTGGCCCAGTGTAGACACAGCCATCATGTCTTCATATATTCAGATATCTCTGAGAAGGAGATTCGTGTTACTTCTAACAGGCAATGCATGCATTGCAGATCTGTGAAATGCAATGAATGTTGCTTGTGTCTATCAGTAAGCAAAATGAACAGCACACAGTAATTACAAAATCGTCATTCCCCAGGGAAAAGGAGGGAGACTGGCAGGCTTAATTAAAGCTCTGTCCCTATGGGACTAACCCGTGAAGCAATAAGAAGCATTCTTGGAACGTGGTAAAAATAATGAATGAAAGATAAATGAAATTTGTCTTTAGATCTCACTGATTTTCCTTCTTCCGAGCTCTTTCCTTCGCTGCTCCTGCCTCTTGCACTTTATTCTAAATGTATCCCAATGGAAAATGCACGCTGGAAACAAAAGGCAGGGAGGTTTCTCCTGCATGCCAGACACGATACAAGTCACTTAAGTCTATTAAAAGCAATGTCAGCTTCAGAACTGCAAGGACTGGGGTGCAGTGTGAGCAGCTGAACAAAGAGGAGAAACGCTGCAGTATCACAGGCATTGCCAAAATCATCCTCTCCCTCTGCCCAACATCCCTTAGAGTGCAGAATGGTGCTGCCAGAATCATTATTAGTACCAGCTCTGTGTGTGTGTGTGTGTGTGTGTGTGTGTGTGAGAGAGAGAGAGAGAGAGAGAGAGAGTAGGAGGGGGGTGTGTGTGGGAGAGAGAGAGAGTAGGAGGGGTGTACGTGTTTGTGTGTGAGAAAGACAGAGAGAGAGAAAGAGCAGGAGGGGGTTGTGTGTGTGAGAGAGAGAGAGAGAGTAAGAGAAAGGAAGATTAAATTAGGGAAGTGATCGGAGGGAAAAAGGTCTGAATGTATAGAAGGACAAACTGATTACCAGGCTGAGGCTGGTGTGCTCATCCCATGCATCCCACTGTACTCATGACACGGCAGTTCAGCCTCTAGACTCTCCTAATTAGGCCTAACAAACACAGCCACTTTTGGAAGTAGGTGTGCAGATGCCCAGGAGGCACAGCGGGGAGAGGGCGCTCTGGCTCTCTGGGAAGCTGCTGGCCTGGTCCAGCTCCCATTACAGTCAATGGAAGGTTTCCTCATTGGTTTTTAGTGGGAGCTGGCTCAGGCCTAGCCGACCAATAAGCGCTAGAAAAGATGATCCAGACTCTGAATCGCCTGACCAGCACAAGCTGAATCGCTGCAGAGCCAGCACAAGCAATTGAGCACAAGTGCTCTACCTGCCTGAGCGCAGACTCTGTTGGCAGGGCCATGTGTCCGCATTGCCCTGAGGCAGACTGCAGGGCTTATAAGGAGGGAGTGCAGGTGCCAAACAACGTGGGTTGCCAGATGGTTTAACCAAAAAAATTGAACATCCCTCCCCGCCCACCACCAAAAAAACCCAACCCAAACCACTGGGGAAAAAATTCTGTTGAGAAAAAAAAGGGGGGAGATCAAAGTTGAGCAATAAACAAACAAACAAAAAACAGCATGGCCCCTTTAAGAAATGCTTCTGAAGCTTTTTGGCCCTAACATTTTAGGTATTCGGTATTTTCTGAATTTTTTTACTGGATGGGAGGTGAAAATACTGGACTGTACAGGTCAATACCGGACACCAGGCAACCCTAGAAACACCAGAATGAGAGCAAACCCCTGCGTTTTACTTGGTTTTACTGCAGCACTATCATAGCTGACCCACAGAGGACAGTGTCCTCAAAGGCTGTGGAGACACAGCCCTCAGCAGAGCTTCCCCCAGCCCCGGCTGACCGTGGCTGTGTCGACAACCCTTTGAACCACTCCACAGCCCTGTTCATTCTCCTCAGCCAATTGGGAAGCGTACGCAGCTGCGGACAGGGTGCAGGAAACCAGTCGTGTGGCCGGAGAGCTTTGTCCGCCTGGCACTGTGTGGTGGCTCAAGTGAGTGCGAGTTTGCTCTCCCTCATCATCTCTCTTCTTGGGCCGTGACAGACTCAAAGCCAACTTTACAGGCCCAGGGCAGCCCTTCAGCACCGCTTCTTTGGAGACAGTTAATGGCTGTTTATAGAGAAGTGGATCATGGAAGAGTTTTGTAAACCTATTTCTTAACCGTCCCCTGGGGAGTTCGGCTGAACAAATCAGCAGTGAGCATGATAAAATAAACAGCTCCATCAGGCAGCATGTTAATTCAGAGGACTTGCTTCTCCCCAGGTTTCTTTTCCAGCCCTTCTCCCGTCACTGCCCTGAATTTGCTCCCCTGAGGCATTGCACACTGTCACACAGGATGTGCTGTGTCTAGCAAGGTGCTTTCATCCCTTTCTTTCTACCTCTTTTTTGTGTGTCTCCGTTTCTCTACCATTTTCTGCCTCTTCCTGGCTCCCTCACTCTGCCACTGAACTCTTTCTCTCTTTTTTACTTTCATGCCCTTTCCCTCACCTCAGCCTCTGTATCCCTCAACATCCTTTTCAGCCTCTCTGCTTGAACCCTAAATTCCTTCCCAACTCCCATTACCTCCCTAATTTCCAGTATAAGTTCTACATTTCCCATCCTACTGCCCAGGTTTTACCACTCTCTGGACCCACCCACATACGATATACCCCCACCGCAGAGACACCCGTCTATCATGTGTTCCCTTCCACACACCTCTCTAGTGGATTTATATTTTCTTGAGAGGGAGGCTGAGCTAGTCATCTCACTGCTGGGCCATGGTGTTTGCAACAATTTTTCAACAGAGTGGGGACTCTTTCAGCTCTCTCGCATTGTTAGCCAGTAATTCATCAGGTAACTACATAAGTAATGCAAACCCCCAGCCTACGTCCTATCCCTGTCTGTAAACTGGGGCTCCGCCATCTTGCCTGCCAGCACATCGGTAAGTAGGGTTGTCAGGTGTCTGGTATTCTACAGGACAGTCCGGTATTTGCGCTTTTTGTCCGGTAAAAAAAATCAGAGAATACTGGACATGTGCGATGTGCAATGATTTTTCTGATTTTTCCGGCTGCACACCGGGCAGAAGCCTGGCGTGGGCGGGGGGAGTGGCTGGAAGGCGGGGCCATGATCGGCGCTGGGAGCCTGTGATTGTGCGGAAGTCAGGGGAGACAGACTCCCAGCCACTTCCTCCACCCCCGCCAGGCTCCTGCGCAATCACAGGCTCCCAGCACCGATGGCGGCCCCGCTTCCCAGCCTGGGAGTCCCAGCTGGGAGACGGGGCCACAATCGCCGCTCTGGGCATCCCAGAATGGGGGGCTTATTATCCCGCGATCCTTTTTTTTTTTTTTGCTTGACCAAAAAATACCACGTATCCAGTATTTTTTGGGAGACCATCTGGCAACCCTATTGGTAAGTAGCCTCCCTGCCTCCTTCCCCCGCTCCCAGGCCTTAGCCACAGTGAAGGATCCAGGCTACACCGGGCAAATCTTCTAGTTAGATATGTAATGAAACAAGCGATTAACTGAGTCATTATACATAATGACACATTAAAACTTCTTATGAGAAAAGATTTTACAATGATTCCAGCTATTTTTACCTCCAATTATAAAAATTGGACAGGTTAGTCATCACAACACTGTATGTTAAAAAAGAGAAATTCAATAGCACATACATTTTAAACATACCAAACAAGGGTCTGCTGACATGTTTGTACTTATACTTTCAGGTCAGATATTTTTCATTTTTGTCCTGTACTTCTAGACAACACCAGCAGTGTTTCTTCTGGTTTATGTTATAGTGGTTGCCCCCAGGTAAAAGCTCTATAAATCTGAAGCCCCAGTTTGGTTTAATTAAGGAGTTTTGTTGGAAGGTCAGAATTCACCTCCCTGCTCTGCCATAGATTTCCTGTATGACCTGGGACAAGTCACTTAGGGTACGTCTACACTGCATGGCTATAGCTACCCTGTGTCTACACAAGCCGCCCGTTATTTCAAAATATTTTTCTAAATAACTTTGACTCCTTGTGCACTTTCTCCTCAGATGTTTAAATCCAGACCCAACTTTAGCTTCTTAGAAGAGTATTGTATTTTAGGTTTTTATTAATTATTTGTATTACAGTAGCACCTAGAAGGCCTGTCTGAGTTCAGGGCTCCATTGCGCTAGAAACGGTCGATACACATAATAACAAACAGTCACTGACTCAGAGCGCTTGCAATGTAAATTTAAGATAAGAGAGAGCGTGGGAGGGCAAACAGAGGTGCAGAGAAGTACAGCAGCCCATCCAACCTCACACAGTGGCAGAAAGAGGAATTGAATCCAAGTCTCTTTACCCCTAGTCTAATGCCCAGGCCAATGAATTATACTGCTTCACCTTCAAATGGCTTATTGGCCAATTCTTTGCCTCAGAAAAATCACCTAAATTACTAAAGGTGTTTGCTGATCTGCACTGCCAGAACTTTGCCCCATCTCATTCTCCATCTTTCTACTGTACACTTAGATTATAAGGCCTATTTTGGGTACTTATATGGCTCCCATCACTGTAGCATCTGAGTACCTCATGCTCTTCAGTGTGTTTCTTCTCATGATCCTTCCTCCCTGCACACACATACAGTGAGGCAGAACAGTGGTACTGTCCACATTATATAGATGGGGAATTGAGGCCCAGAGAGACTAAGGGTATTGTCTACACAGCACCCTAAACTGAAAATAAGATACGGAATTTGCGCTACGCAAATTGCGTATATTATTTCAAAACGATTCTGAAATACAGGCAGTCCCCGGGTTACGTACAAGATAGGGACTGTAGGTTTGTTCTTAAGTTGAATCTGTATGTAAGTTGGAACTGGCATCCAGATTCAGCCTCTGCTGAAACTGATCAGTTTCAACAGCGGCTGAATCTGGACACCAGTTCCGACTTACATACAGATTCAACTTAAGAACACCAGGCGTCCCCAAGTCAGCTGCTGCTGAAACTGATCAGCAGCTGATTCCAGGAAGCCCGGGGCAGAGCAACTCTGCCTCGGGCTTCCTGTAGTCAGCTGCTGGTCAGTTTCAGCAGCAGCTGACTTGGGGACGCCTGGGGCAGAGCAGCTCGAGTGCTGCTGGGTTGGTCCAGTAGCATGGCCGCTCCTCGGCGCTACTGGACCAACCCAGCAGCACCCCAGCTGCTCTGCCCCAGGCGTCCTGATTCAGCCGCTGCTCAAACTGATCAGAAGCAGCTGAATCAGGACTCCTGGGGCAGAGCAGCTGGGGTGCTGCTGGGTTGGTCCAGTAGCGCCAAGGAGTGGTGCTGCGGGACCAACCGGCAGTGCCCCACCTGCTCTACCACAGGCCCCGGGCTTTGCTCCATGTCTCCCTGGTCTGCTGGGGGGGGGGCACTAGCTGCGTCCCCCCCTAGCAGACCAGGGAGATGCGGAGCAAAGCGGTGGAGGACCCAGGCCGGACCGCAGCGCTTCCAGATCAGCGCCGCGATCCGGCCCGGGTCCTTCGCCACTTTGCTCAGCATCTCCCTGGTCTGCAGACCAGGGAGACGCTGAGTAAAGCGGTGGAGGACCCGGGGCCGGACCCCCGGCACTTCCAGATCAGCACTTTCAGATCAGCGCCGCGGGTCCGGCCCGGGTCCTCCGCCGCTTTGCTCCCCGTCTCCCTGGTCTGCTGGCTCCCCCAACAGACCAGGGAGACGGGGAGCAGCTTTTCTCGCCCCGGAGGAGGCGGGCGGCGGGACCAGGTGTCCCGCCGCTCCAGTCCTCCGGGGCGAGAAAATCTCCGTTCGTAACTGCGGATCCGACATAAGTCGGATCCGTGTAACTCGGGGACTGCCTGTAGCTTATTTTGAAATCTGGCACATATACACAGCCCCAAATGTCGAAATAATGTGCTATTTCAAGCCATCCCTTAACTCCTGGGCAACGAGGTTTACCGGGATGGCAAAATAGCGCGACCGTTATTTCGAAAAATATTTTGAAATAACAGGCGGCTTGTGTAGACGCAGGGTAGCTATAGCCGTGCAGTGTAGATGTACCCTAAGTGACTTGCCCCAGGACATACAGGAAATCTATGGCAGAGTAGGGAAGTGAATTCTGACCTCCCGACAAAACATAAGACTGAGGGAACCTTTGAAAACAGCCTCTGAATAGATATAATGTTGTTATAAGGGGCTGGTGATTAATTGTTCTCCATGTTCACCAAGGGCAGGACATAAATTACTCAGTTTAACTTGCAGCAAGATAGATTTAGGTTAGATATTAGAAAAAACTATCCTACTATTAGGCTGGCTTAGCACTGACCTAGGCTTTCAAAGGAGGCTGTGGAATTCCACCATTAAAGGTTTTTAAGAGCAGGTTAGATGAACACCTGTCAGGGATCATCTTCCTGCCTCATTGCATGGGGCTGGCTTCCAGCCCTACATTTTTATAATTCTATGTCTCAGGATGGATCTGTAACCACTGGACCATCCTTCCTCTCCTACTTAGAAAGTGCCTATCATACAATATAATAATACATAATGAGCTGAGAATGTGGCCATTTGTGGTTCAGTACAGAAAGAAGTTGTATGATTGGGAAGAAAAAGGGATCGTTCTACTCGAAGGACAACCGAGAACATGCCTGCACTAGTGCTCAAACATTGGGTTTGCTTTATTTCTGGGCTCTTGAATTGTTGCTATCCACAAGAATAATCTTTCAACATTACATAGACCTGTCATTTCCAGCACACTCTCTTATGAAACTACAGGGCCACAGATTTAGAACTGTCCAATTGCTGAGAAATTAAGGGTGGTATAAAGTACTGCCAATGGCCAGTAAATAGTGCTAAAATAATTCTCCTTGCATGCATGAATGCATGCATCTAGAGCAGCAATGTCTGTAAGAGAGAGAAATTCCCCTTGCATTGTGCTCTGGGGTCTTAAATTGAGAGTTTTGCAAAGGAAAGTGTGACCATTACTTCTAAAATAAGAATCTCGTCCTTCATATTTCATTAATTTAGACATAAGAAGTTTTTTTTCCCCATCAGGCCAGATCCTAAAGTTTTATTCAGTTTATACACTGATGAAGCTCCCAATGTTTGCAAAGGGATATATGCCTATATAAAGTTACAAAAACCTCACAGAAGGACAGAATATGGCATATTTAGGGTATGTTTACATTTGCACTTGATCGACAAAACTTTTGGTGTTCACAGGTGCTTAACACACCCTGCTCACGTGAACAATGGAATTTTGCTGTGGCAAGCGAAAGTATAAATGCTGCAAAATCCCGTTATGGGGGGGTGGATGTATTTTGTTGGCAAAAGTGCAGACAAACAGCATTCACACAAGCTGACTTTTAGCGACAAAGCAGCGTCAGCTTTGTAAGCTCTGTTGCTAACATCTGCACAGTGTAGACCTACTCGTATGCATGGGAGTAATGCCTTTCCCCATGAGTGATCCCACGGATTTCAATGAGATACTACTCAGTGGAATATGGTAGAATCTGGCCCTGAGAAAAGACTTCGGGATTTGTCCTAGCAAAAGAAAAAGGGCTTTCCTTTTCTGATTGCTTCATGATATCGCAACAGGCCTGACTCTCATCTCCCCTCCCTCTGAATTTCCACCGAGCTCCTTGCGGAGCTGAATGTCACCAGTCAGAAACCAGGCTCAATATCAGATGTTATTTAAAGCTTACATTAGCATATTGCCAGCTGGCCTGAAGCAGGAACAGGGCCCCGCTGTGGGGAGCATGGTACCTACACAGATGAAGATATGGTCCTTGCCATATAGGGTTAGGACATAAGTTACTTGTTTGCAGTGGAACCACTGAAAGGATAGCCCAGGAAGTACTTAAAAGCCGACACCGGGGCTTTGCTCTTTGAGCGCTAGTACCGCACATGTGTGACAATGCAAGGTGCTCACCCGCAGACCCCAAGGACTTCAAAGCAAGACATTAAGGGGAAGGGGAGGGTGGTCCGGAGTGCGGCGTTATCACCTGCTGTTTCTCTATCTCCTGTGGACAGCTCGCCATTGATCCCATTCTCTTTGGTTCTAGAGTACGTGCCCTGTTGCCCATATCCTGCTTCCTCGTCCTCTCTGTAGGGAAATCCATTGGCACTTCTGACCAGTCCAGCACCTGCGCCAGCTTGCTCCTTAATTTCAGGAGAATGCGGGTGTGACGATGCCTCCGTTAGCTGACTTGAAGTCCAGTGCGGTGCCTTGGCTTCATCTTTCCTGTTATCGGCCATCTTCCCTTTTTGTCTCTCTCCTGTAACGACAGCCGGTAAGATCAATCAGCCGCGATCAAGGGATGGTTTCCCGGGCTCGCGCTTCACAACTCTAGCACAGCACATATGTATTTCCCAACCACATTGCCAAGGGATCCCAGATCACAGCCAGGAAAAGGGTCTAAAAGCAAATCAAAGTTCACGCAGCACGAACTTAAAAAAAAAATCTTTACATTTATCAGACAGATTCAGATTGACTTCAATAGATTACACGGATTTCTGCCACTCCTTTCTTGATGGCAGATCTTTCAAGTTTTTGTTGCAGTGATTTATTTTAGAAATTGGACACAAATAATGGCAAATGAATCATTCCTCGTGGAAACAATGACATCACCTGGTGATGAAGGAGGAGAATGTGATAGTGACTCTTCAGCTACAGTTATTATTAATTATTAGTGGTAATGCAGTACCACTTAGCAGCTCCCGTCATGAACCAAACAAAAAGATGCCCCCTCACGCCAAAGGGATGATACTATACTGATAGACACGGTAGAAACAATATTTGTGAATATTCATTTGGATTCTGAACCTATGTTTGTTTTTACCACATTTAGATCCTTTCTTAGTCACGATTTGCAAACATCCCCCCCCCCTTTTTTTTTTCTTTTTTTGTTCACATAAATGTTTTGGGAATAGTTACTCTTCATGCAGCCCAATTGGAAATAAGGGTATTTATGCATGAACACCAATAATATATCGCTATTTCTCATCTGCTATTCTCCTATTCAAAGTGTGTTAGTTCATCCCATCTGGAATGGGAAAGCACCATGGGACTTTGGCTTTGTCTCACTGCACAAAAAAGTGGGATTTTGTATCAAGAGTTAGAGGTCTTAATGGACAGTCCTAGTAGAGACAAGGTATTGTAGTTTTTACTAAGGAGGACATAGGGTTGATCTTGATTAATTAACTAGCTATGTAAAAGCTAAACATTACTTATACCTTGTTTCTTCGTTTAAAAAAAAGTGTTTCTAGCATCAGTTAAGACAAAGACAGAGTTGGCCAATCACAAAGAGCAAACAGTCTAAGAAAGGAGTTTGTGAACAACTGGAAATTCCTTGTTAAAACTATTCTGTAGATAATTAGGATAAACAATGCGTTCACAGATATCAGGATCAGTTTGCACCTGGCTTTCAAACAGAACAAAAGGCGAAATGTATCTGATAATGTATACACAACAAATAATTTCAACCACTATTCATACACTGGCACTCTGAGTTATTAATTTTTCTTTTAATGAAAAATCATGTTGAAATAAGGATATTAGTGTTCATTTACAACAACAAAAAATCAGTCACTAGTTTTAAACCCCATATAAAAGTGACTAATGTGTATACTCACCTGCAGAAATGTAACACCATACATTAGGTACTAGATAGCATATGTCAGCGGGGAACATTGATTCAGTAAAGACCTATAATATTTTCGCTTTGCTGTAGTGAAAATGGGAAGCTTAGGAAAAAACACATGGTGCATTTCAGATAAACAAAGGGACTTATGCAGCATAGTCAGCACAGAAATATGATATTGTTTTATATTAAATAGAACTTGCCCTATGCTTTCTCGCAGAGCCAATGCTAGGCCTAAGCGGACTAAGCATTTTAGGGGAGCCCCCTATTTGCTTTGTATTATTATTATTTTCATAAGAACTTGGCTGTTTCACTACTTTCTCCTTCTCCTTTATTCTTTATTGTAAGTCACACCAAATTAGGTTTCTTGTTGAAGAGATTTCAGCTCACACGACGAGTGCCACAAAGCCATGATGCAGTCATCACAAGTTAAGCAGCACCCTGGAAAATGTTATTGGTGGCATTAACAAAGAGAACATACAAGCAGGAGCCCTTCTGTATTTGAGACAGTCCTCTGCCTTTAATTCTTTTCACAATATGAAATTACAAACATTTTGTGATCAAAGCTCTTTCCAGAAATATGAGCATATAAGGCAAAGTCTTCCCTGTGGAGATAACACATTAACATGCGGCAAAAATCAATGGAGTTCAGTAAGGAGGGTCATGTATCTGAGGGCAGCATGTAGCCTGTTCTGTTAAAAAATACAAACTCAGCTGTGCTCCTTTATTAAAATGAATAAAAGCTAACAGAAATATTGACTCAAAGATTTCATCCATCCATCCATGGTACTTAGGGGAAGATCCAAAGCCCTTTGGGGTTAATGAGAGTCTTTCCATTGAATTCAAAGAGCTTTGGATCTGACCTATGTATCACATTCTACTCCAAGAGGTTATTGTCTAGAAAAGTGAACATAATATCAAGAATCATCATGTCAAGAAAGGGTTTACACAATAGCAAATACAGGGGAAGAGTTTCTGACCATCATTTTAATAAAGGTAACGGTTACAGTCGCAATTCTAATGCTATTCTCTCCGAGTGTCCTTTCCCCTTCAAGTTTTACACAGTTTTCATTCCCTTCAGTTTCTGTGGGAAGGGTATTTGCATTCTTATCCGTGCTACAGAGAGTCCTCTCTGAAAGTAACAGAAGTGCTTTCATCTTTACAAGTAAATACAGTGGGTGGGTTTCAATGGGAATTATCTGTATCTGGGGGCAGAACTTGGCTCAGTGTGCATAATAGATGGTTAGAGAGTGAAACATGGATGAATTCATTCTAGACTCTGTTATTCATAAAGTGCTCTTACAGTTTATAATGCTAGTAGAAACACTGGGAGTGAGTCACAATACTTCTTTGTATTCACTTCAGGGATGACTACAACCCTCAATGTACAAAATGCATCCCTTATACAAATGGATAGACTCAGAGCGCAGGAGGCATCTTGTCGTGCCCACGTGCACTTTTTATCGTGCTATGTTTTTGCTATTGAATTGATTTAATTCGATAGCAAATTAATTAATCAATGAGTTAATTCAATTAGTAACACAGGAAAAATGCAAAGCGGTTAATCATGGTGGCAGTGTTTAAATAATTTTCTGTAAATATATGAAAAGAATAAAAGGGACCATCAATCATATAGTTAAAACACATCATTAGTAGAGATTTTTAAAGGCAGTTTGCCTTTTCCACTATAGTTTTCTGTTGCCTTTCTGAACTCCTATGAAAGCATGTGAAAATTACAAAACCAGACAGCGCATCCCTTGAAATGTCGTTTCCATGGTTAAAATGAATTGTGACATTTATCACCCCTCACTGTTCTCTGATTCCCATGTTAGCTAATTAGGAAGTACAATCTTAAGGGCATATTCTCTCCCTTCTTTGTGCAAGTGCCCAGGTCTGGCCGGGTTAGGAGAGGAGACTCAGAGGCCTCCCACCAGCGCTCCCTGGGCCTGGCGATGCGGGGAGAGTCCAGGGCTGTGTTGCCCGGCCCTGATGGTGCCCCAGGGGAGGAATGTGGTAGTGGGGTTTCCACACACACACACCCTGGGCAAGTACAGGGGGCGACGGCCAGAGGTGAAGGGTTTTGGGTATGGGGGCCACTTACCTGGGCCGGTGGTCAGCAAGATGATGAGCCCCATCCCCGTCTGGCCATTCCCTTCCTGATATGGCTGCCCCAAGTAGTATCTCAGCAGCGTAACTATCCCTGCCCCTTGCTACCCCCAGAGGTGACTATCGCATCCCTCTGATCAGTCCCCTCCCTTGTCATGTTACAGAAAACAATCAGATTCCAGGCACCTCCCATTCTCCTGCCACAACCAAATCCTTGCCTTGCTTTAAGTTAGGAGAAGAGGAATCTACATACCAAATTTGAGGGTCCTAGCTGTTACTGTTTAGGAGGAAAAACTACAGCTCATCCTCGCTAAAAGTCCAAGATACGTTCCAAAAAATTTGGACTTATAGTGAAACAACTTAAAGTGGGGAATTTTTTTTCCCACAGCTGACTTCCAGTTGCATAATTTTTTTGCGTGCGACTTAAGAGTGGGGAATGGGAGGACTTATAACGCATCAGTTCCTACGAACGTTGACTTTAGTGCGGAACAGATGTATACCGGGGCGACATAACAGGGACGCCCTGTATTTCCCTAGGAGGGTGGTGAGGCACTGGGATGGGTTCCCTAGGGAGGGGGTGGAATCTCCATCCCTAGAGGTTTTTAAGTCCCTGGCTGGGATGATTTAGTTGGGGTTGGTCCTGCTTTGGGCAGGGGGGGTTTATGATTCCATGAATGTAGTGATAGTGGGAGAGTCTGTATTGACAGAATTAGCTATACAAGCCCTCTGCTTACCTACAGAATAGCCATCCGGGAGAGGAGTCAGTGGTGAAGTAGCAATGACACTGGACTGAGACATGAGAGCGCTCAGTTCACATCCCTGCTCAGTCACATTCCCCGTCCTGGGACCAAGCACTTTATTGCTCTGTGACTCAATTCTCCAGTCTTAGAATGGAGGTAATTTCATGCCCTTTCTCTCTCTCGTCTATTTAAAAGGTAAGCTCTCGAGGACAAGGATTCTCTTGTGCTAGTGTATGTACAGCACTTAGCCCAGTGGGGCCCTATCTCACCGGGACTCTCTGGGCACTACTATATTACATCTACATGACCTGGAATAGGTATAGCCCTATCAAAACATTGCTCTGAACCCTTGTACCTTTAACAATACAAGGTAATGAAACCACACTGTGCAAAGCCAGAAATAACTCTGGGGTTAATTCTTTCTGATGTTAACTCTCCTGCAATGTGTTCTGTGATCACATTTCTAAAATTTTTTTCAAATATGAGATTTCTCAAAAGCACACGGAATTAGCCCAACACTGCTCATGATCCAGAAGAAGCAAGTTAATTAACAAAATTACCAGTTGATTGTAAAGTTAGAGGATGCCTCGACTCTATGAAGAAATATGTTTCAGGGTAGACTTATTCATTGCTCAGTCATAATCATCTCAAGTATCACAGGAACAAACTAACTCCCATAGTCACATACACCATACTTTTTTCTCCTCACTGTTCAAACTGCTAATTTGCAATTAGTTCTCTCTTTCTTTACAATAACTGCAAGATTATGTACCTAAATATAATTTCTTATTTGTAAAACCTGCACAGAATGTTTATGTTAGTCACATTTATGATCATTTCTTTGAGAGTTTTGTCCAAATAAATTGTAAATGTTAGCCAATTGCTGTGAATTTCTCATAGACTATTTTGCGTTTCAAATATTCTCTATTTTCACTGTTCCTCTGTCTACAAAATAGATGGAAAAACCCCACGAAGGAGCTTGAATTGTTAGCTGAAGAAAAGAACTTCACTATGAGTATTTGCGGCAATCTGTATCCTTATCCGAGCTGAAAACCAAGAATGGCTTAATTCTCCCAGGTGGTTTATGAGACCTATAAATTGGCATTGCAGTGAGCAATTAGGAAGGCAAGCAAATTGCTGCTCATTTTCTAGTATCCCCTTAGTGCATCTTAAGCTTTAAAACCTTCCCTACGTTTGCTATCTTCTGGTCTAGAAAGCAGTGCATGAAGAGAGGAAGAAGATGCAGGAAGGGGTGTCACATGCATCTTTCTAGCTATGTTGTCTGCATATCCATGGACTAGGGGTGTGGGAATTGTTATACTCTTCTGGCTTGGAGTCAGACTTTTACCTTTTAAAAAGAAAGAAATAGTTAATATAAGCCAAAGGAAAACCAATCACACTGCTTAAAAAAAAAAGTCTGATTAAATGGGTTTTGGACATACCCGTTCACTCTTGGTTGATCTTTTGCTGAGCTGGAGAATTTAATTACTGTGCAGTGTGTTTGCTCTACTTCCCATAATCTACTGTTTTCCATGTGCTTAGTTAGAAACAATCAGAGCTCTTCTTTTAGCCTAGATATTCTGCCTTTCCATCAAGTACGAAGGGCTGAATCCAAAGTCCACTGAAGCCCAAATAAAGATTCTTACTGAGCATTGGGTGAGGCCCAAACGGAGTCTACAGACAAGAACAACAATGGAAACCAGGAAACCAAAAATTATAATCTAGGCAAATTGTCAAAGATTCCTCCTGAATCACAAACTTAAAGGCACAAAATTGGAGATCTTATTTGATTTTTCCCATTACAGACGATCCTTCAAATCTAAGGACTAGGGGTTACTAAATAAAATTAATAAGTAGCAGGTTTAAAACAAACAAAAGGAAGTTTTTCTTCACGCAGCAAGCAGTCAACCTGTGGAACTCCTTGCCAGAGGATGTTGTGAAGACCAGGATTTTAACAGGGTTCAAAAAAGAGCTACATAAATTCATGGAGGTTAGATTCATCAATACTTGTGAGTCAGGATGGGTAGGAATGATGTCCCTAGCCTCTGTTTGTCAGAGGCTGGAAATGGATGACAGGAGAGGAATCACTTGATGATCACCTGCTCTGTTCACTCCCTCTGGGCATCTGGCATTTGCTACTGTCAGAAGACAGGATATTGAGCTAGATGAACCTCTGGTCTGACCCAGTATGGCCGTTCTTATTACGAGGGGCCTTATTCTGATTTCACACTAGTTTTACAACACGGTAATTCCATTAACATCAGTGGAGTTGCTATCGATTAACTGTGGTATAAAAGCAGAATCTGGCTCTTTGATTCTTGGAGTCTGTGATTCACCATTTATGCTGCCAGTAGTGCAAACAGGAATCAGAACTGCACGTATGCATGGCTTGCCTACTTATTGTTGATGGTGGAAATATCAGGTGTAATGAGCGAGCACCTTCCATAGAGATTTGCTTGCTCAAAAAGTGGAGCCCATAAAAACTACAAATTCTAAGTGATTCAGGAATTATTAAAGTAAGAACTCCGGACAGGGTGTTGACATAGACTGATATTATCTGGAATATCCTTTCCAGATGATCTCTAAGAGTCAGTTCTTGGTGGTAACTGCAACCCTTCAATAGCAGCCTGACCCTCTTTTGAAATACCGGATGACTGCAACCAAACTGTTCTTCCCGTGTGACGGTAGTGGGCTGGCAGTTCCAGAGGCATCCAGTGAGGCCCTTAACTGGCCTTCTGAAGCCATGGCCTGCAATGCATTGCTGGTCTCTTGAGGAACTTCTCAGCCCATTGTACAACCTCATCCCGCTGCATAAAATCATCCTAAGCCAACAAAGTGCGATAATTGACCCTACAAAAAACCACAACGTAGCAGTTTCTCACCAGCAGATTCACCTGCCATCCAAATGGAAGAGGTTGAGGTTCCACAGAGGCTAACAGGGCCACATCTGTGCCCCATAAGAGAATGGCCAAATGATACCATGAAGACAGGAACCAGGGAGAGCGAAGCGTGAGGTCTATAGGAATAGGAACTTCCTTCAGGGACACACTCAAGGATTAGTCTAGGTGAAGGTGGTGACCTCCTAGAAGAACTCTTATTACCATAGAGAGATGAGGATGTCAATACCCAAAATTCCTATGACTAAGAAGTACATCTCTGAGATATCGGACAAAAGAACCTCGGATTTTACATGAGAGGTAGCCACCAGTCTTGTCCAGGTTAGACAGATATTTTCTTCTGCAATTCTGTGGATTCCCATGCCCGGCAGCGTCCTGGATAGAGCAAACAAAGGAGAGGTATCTGACAATGGGGACTCTGGTTCCAGAGTAAGTGTAAGCCTTGTAGGACATACCAAAAAGGTCTTAGCAGAGAAAAGTGGCAATTCAAACCATGATGACCAGCACCGATTCTAGAGTCCCAGAAAAAGACAAGCCCAGATGCAGCGCTGACAGCTATAGGGTATATAGTACCAATGCAGTACCAGTACAGTGATGCTGCCCACCAAAGTTTCAGAATGCAGTACCACCTCTGAGGAACACAATATCACCATTTCAGAAGACTCGTGGAACTAATGCTATTTCAAAGGAGACTGTCATCATAACAACTCTCAGCCTTCTTCTTGGTCACTACTGGGGAGGGTGATCAGTGCTGAGCCCTTCCTGGAAATCTTTATTTTTTTCCCCTGCCTTGGGCAGGTGGGGCCACTGACTGACTGGGAGAAAGCTGATGAGAAGGGTTTGCTAACAGCATGAGGTCTCTCACAGCAGGGGTTTTCAAACTATTTTCCTCATGACCCAATTGAAGAAAATTGTCGATGCCCATGACCCAGAAGCGGCCAGCAGCAGGTCCGGCTACTAGGTGGAAGCATTCAAGCAGCTCTGTGCGCTGCTCTCACCCGCAGGCACTGCCCCCAGCTCCCATTGGCTGGGAACTGGCCAACAGCAGTGCAGAGCTGGTCCTTGAGGTATGGACAGCTGGACCTGCTGTTGGCCGCTTCTGAGGTGCAGTGTGGTGCACGGACAAGCAGGAAGCCTGCCTTAGCACTTGCAGTGGTCACCTGGTCACCCTTGAGCAAGGCGACCCAGTGTCTTGGAATTCCATAATGCAGCATTGGGTCGCAACCCGGAGTTTGAAAACCCCTAGATTCATACCAGATATAGATCTGGCCATACATGCACACGTCCAAACAATTTCAAACAAAAGACTCAGTCTAGGTTGGTTTCAAATTCAGGGAAAGATTCGTAGGTTAGTTCTTAGTTAATATGAACTTGCTCATCATCCTTGCTACAACATCTGAATTCCAATAGTGACTCAGACCTCCAGGGATGCATCAAGACGCCGCTTTGTGTTAGGGACTGCACAAACACAAGAACAAGGTTACTTATTATTAACTGAAATGGGAGAGGAGCTTTCTTTACCAATTTGCTACCTAGTCCTGCTCAGCCAGAAAGTGACTAGAAGCCCAGAAGAGAACTTTCCTATTAGAAATACACTAGCATTCTTTGTGTAACTCCCCACGGCCAGCTTGCCTGTCTTTAA
Source organism: Pelodiscus sinensis (assembly GCF_049634645.1). Lineage (NCBI taxonomy): Eukaryota > Metazoa > Chordata > Testudines > Trionychidae > Pelodiscus > Pelodiscus sinensis. Next base: position 57,550,908 of record NC_134717.1, on the reverse strand, counting down.
TTTTACTGGAATAATCTAACTGGAAATTAAATCTTTCTACATAGTACATTTTGGTTCTTGCACAGGATGAATAAATGGAGATTTTCAAATCTGCATTAAAGTCTTAGTTAAATATGCATCTGTCCTGATGACTTAGTCCTTATTTGCATTTTTATGGTCTGGCTATTTTTCACTACTAATGTAATTATAAAGGATTCCTGCCCCCACATTCAAAAAACAGGAAAGTACAAGAAAAACCCCTTCACTTAAGCAGATTTACCAGTTTCCGGAAAGAAAGATCCAAATAGTTCAATTGGGGTATGTCTAGACTGTGGCGCTATTTCAGGACATTTCCAGTATCCCAAAATAGCCACATGACGTCTTTAAATGCTCCCACTATTTCCCGAAATAACAGGCGTGCTATTCTGGCATCCCTGTAACCTTCGTTCCATGAGGGTTAAGGGATTTGTCAGAATAGTGCCTTATTTTGAAATTTGGCGCTGTCTACACAGTACCAAATTTCAAAATAAGCTCTTTCGACCTAGACTCAGAAGAAGCTATGCCATTTGCGTAGCGCAAATTGTGTCGCTTATTCCGACAGAAGGGTGCTGTCTAGACGCACTCTTACAGAGCATGTTGCCACGCCATTTGTGCCCTGTGGTTTTCCACAAGGCCACTGTAGAACATTGGCAAGGAGAAACTCTACTTTCCATTACAATGTCACACAAGTACAGTATCCTTGAGAGTGGGATTTGCAAGATAAAAGAAAACAACCTGCATCTTTACTGCCCTTGAAATTGGGGATGGTCAATTAACCAATAAGCCAAAGCTTAGAGGTTAATGCTATAGACTACACGCATTTCCCCACAACCCCATGCCAGTAAATTTTTTAGCAGCCTGGCCAGCAGCCCAGCTCAATCTCGGCTTGCACTGGACCTACCCCCACTGCAGCTCTGCATTTAAAGTGTATTAGAAGCCAGGTGGGCAGGCAGCCTGGCTCAGTTCCAGCTCATGCCAGGTTGGGAGCTCAGACTCCTGTCCCCCTCTCCTCCGCCGGACAGGGGCTGCCCAGGGACTATAGACTAGTCGACTAGGTTAATCGCCTATTCAACTAACTGATATTTAACATCCCTACTTTCAATAAGCATAAGGCTTGCCCCTTTCACCACAGAAATAAACCTGGGGGTCAGGGGAGGGGAAATCTAGACTCGAGCACGAAAAAGCAAAGGTATGTTGGTACGAGGAGGGCTCATTCTCTGTTGCCAGAGAAAACTGATATTCAACTGCAGATCTCTGTGGGTGAAACTCACCTTCTTATCCTTCCTACATGAACTTGTCCTAAAGCCTGACGAGGATTCAAGAAAGAATTCAACATAACGTGCGGCTGATACTGCTCTCAAAGAGAGTCAATGAGAAAACTTTTCAGTGGCAAAACTTGACAGCTGCAGGAACAGCACTGGGATCTGTCTAAGAGCAATGCTGGCAAGAAGCTAGCCCGGCACTATGTGACATTCAGCGATGGTGCATTCTCTTGCTCTTCATCAACGTGATGAAGCATTTTACACTTTGGGAGAAACGCTCAGCTGGTTCAAACTGTAAAAATTCCACCCACTGTAATGGATCTGTGACAATTAGCACCAGCTCAGGATCGGCCTCTTTTTTTTTTAAGTGAACTGATTAACTCCATAACAAATGAAATGGACAGCCACTGTTTCATAAAAGGCAGTATCCCAAAAGCCGACATCAAATTCTTTTGGGGGCCTAATGCATTGTCCATTGAAATCAACAGAAAACCCATTCAAGAGTCTAAAAATCATGGAAACCAATGGGCTTTGGATCATGCCCTGTATTTGGATGGGGTTTCATATATCTCCTGTTAATTATCCTGTATTAGGTGACATTTTGCACCATTTTAGAAATATTGATAAATACTTTCCACTTAAGAATACCAGCAGCAAAACATTTTGTCTGGCTTCCAAGAGCTCAGCATTTGTGCCAGCTGAAATCCTGCCTGAAACAAACATTGGCTTGTTAAGAAACAGTGAATATAAATTGGGTTTTTAAAAAGTATCTTTTTTATTACAATCTTTCATGGGAATGCAGAGCTTGTGAAAGCTGCAGTACTGACAGCCCTGGTGACATCACAGTTCTCTATTTATTCCAGATGGGTACAGGGGGCACGAATTGTACTGTGCTGGGAACAGTCTACCACCTGCTAACATTCAGGTCCACAACCATGGTCTCTGAAACTGGGCCGACAAAATTGTGCTTACATTTGGATGTGCATGTGAGCTAAATAGCTGGGCACCCTCACAATTTACGTATCTGTAAATGCTGATTTGTGAAGATGGGGCATGGGAGGGAGAGTTTGAACTATTGCTAGGGTAACATTTTAGAAAACCCTCTTGAAAAGTTGACTTTCATTGTTTTTTGACCTGTTTTGTCAGGCATGTTGACTTGGTTTTGTGTCTTTTCCCTCAAAAGGGCTCTCTGATCCATAGCAGCTAGGATTTGGTTGCTGGGAACATGTTTAATTGAACTCATGTATATTCTCCAGTGACCGTTCCCTTCCTGCAGAGCAGGAGTAACTCTTACTAAGTTCAGTGCCCTGGGAGGTATTCCTATCTTGGGAACAGCAGGCTCTTGGAGCAGATGTGCTGCATACTCTATCGGTAAGCAAATGCTCAAAACGAGGCCATTAACGATACTAAAAGGTATTATCCAAACCCCTGTTCATGCGAATTAATATATTTTATTTTGTTCAATGAAAACTGAAAAAAATTGTTGAAAAGGAGTAACTCCACATATACATAGATTTGTATTTTTGGCTCGTGAAGAGCCCGTTTTATTTTAAAATAACTGATTCCTTCCACAGCCCTGCAAAATACAAACAAACAAACAAAAAAAAACCACTTTGAAAAGATCCCAGGCACTTTCTTATGATGATCTTCACAGCTCTCACAAAGTCAAACACTTTACAGAAGAAACATACATGCCTAGGGACACAGCCAGGCTGCCTTTTCCATGTAAGCACATGCCACGAAATAAACAACTCCGAGCAGAATTCTGATGTGCAACTTTTTTCTCATTCCAGAATCTCCAGGCGAACTCACAGATCTTACACTCCACAAATCCCCTGGCAGCTGGACTGCCATGGGACATTGTGCAAGTGGTCTGAATTGAGAGCATTTTTGATCAATTCTCCCTGATTTAACCCCTCCCCCCCCCCCCCTCCGCCGCAAATTACTTCTCCTCTTCGGAGGAACACTTTGTGGGATGTGGAGAGACTCTGCAGGCATGAGACAGTAGCTGGTTAGGAAAGAGGTTCACATTGCTGCTGCTTTTGCACCATAAATATATGCATGTCTCTGGGTTTAGAGGGGAGAAGGCCTGAAGGAAAATGCTGGAAAAAATATTTTGAATTATTTCTTCTATGTGAAAGTGTCACCATACTCAATGGAATCCAGGTGATCTATTGGCCATGAAATTAATTAGGCTTAGGAGCCAATTCATATATATATTATTATAATGTTTGAAACATTTTTAGAGGGCAACACATTTCCAATAGGGATGTGAGTGGTTAACTAATCGGTTAACCAGTAAACCTCACTCTCAACGGGTTCTGGTTAATTAGTAGCGACTGGAGCAGATGAGAAGGGGGCTGTTCCAGGCAAAGGCTGCTCCGGCCAGTCGGCGCAACCTTTGCCCACGGCGGTGGGGGGGAGCAACCTGCCCCCTTTTAATTGGTTAACTGGTTAAGTGGGATTTTACATCCCTAATCTCCAACCCTTTCAACAGTTAGGACTCCCCTCACACCTCTGGCAGGTTACCTCCGTTGAGAGCCACCGCAGACTTTAGAAAAGTGAGCATCAACACATGGATTTAAACAGCAGATGGCCTTGAACATAATTCACAGTGTCACATTCTTGATTAAAATCCAAGATGGCAACACTGAAAAGCAGAGAGAGCACCAGGCCTTGCTCAGTTGTCTTTTGTAACTTAGACTCGTTCCTGAATTTCATTTTGCAACTGCCAAACACACAATTGCCATGAGACGTCTCTCAGTCTGTGCACACAAGGTATGTCTTCCCTGCAGTTAGCTCAGGTTCATGCTATGGACACATGGTACAATTACATTGTTAAACCTGTTAACTGAGGTCTCCCCATTGGGCCAGCAAAGGGCAAATGGGGCAGGGGTCCCACCAGGGCTGTGGAGCTGGCTGTGGTCCTTCCAGCCAGGTGTAACGGGGGCTGCACCAGGTTGGCCTGCCTGCCATGCACAGGGCTGGGGCCGCTCCAGCCTGCCTGCCCAGCTCACCACAGCCAGGTTCCCGCTGGCCAGGCTGTCCAGCTGCCGGGGTTCGGGAAAGGTCTGGTTCACCAGTAAGCATTCTGGTCAGCCTAATGCTTGCCAGTTAACCTTTTATGCCCCTAGTACATACTTGGGGTGTCCCTAGTGCCCCTCTCTTCTACACACACAAACCTCTCACCTGAGTTGGGTGGGGCTTTCAACCTGACCTCACTGGCACAACGCGCGGGGTGGGAGAGACCCTGGATTCTACTCTCACTCGGGATGATCATGCGCCTCCCTCATTTTGCTGTGACGACACAGGCAAGGCTGGCAGGTTTGCAGACATTTTGATGGTGCCCCAAATGCCCAGGGCTCTCCCCTTGCCCCCACTCAAACTGCCTCTCCACCCACTCGCCTGAGGCTCTGAGAGGGAGTTTGGGTGCGGCATGGGAGCAGGCTCTGGGCTGCAGTCCAGGCAGGGGTGGGGCTAAGAGGCTTGGGTGGAGGCGGGAGGTCTGGGGACTGGGGTGCAGGAGAGGAGCTGGCTCTGAGAGGGAGTTTGGGGGCTGGAGAGGGGGAGTTTGGGGTCAGTGTGGGGGACTGTGTATAGGCTCTGGTGGGAGTGGGGTGCACAAGGGATCCCTCTGGATGGGGCAAAGGTCTCCAGGTGCTGCTGCCCACCTGCTGTCCCTGCATGCCCCCCCTCGTGTCCCTCGTCCCTGTCTGCTGCCGATGGGAGACTTAAAATGCCCCAGGGGGCCCCCCCACCACCGCTGGCAGCGCAGCAAGACCAGAACTGCTTCCTGCTGCCTGCTCCCAGTGGGGTCGGGGAGGGGTGTCTCCATGCCGTGTGGTGCACAGAGTCCCTTTCACCCAGCCACGGGGATGCACATGCTAATATCCCCTCCCCTGAACAACGTGGCCAGAGGAGCACAGCAAGCTGGGGCCATTGCTCTGCTCACCCCACCACTGCCAGTGAGTGTGGAGGGGGCCGGACCCCTGCTCTGGGCATCAGACAACCTCCCCACTAGTCCCCCCGGCTGCAGCGTTTGGGGGGCAGGTGCCGCCTGTGCCGTGAAAGGTGGTGAATTCAAAGCGCTCTCTGCCCCAGTAATTCACCTAGGCATGTATAAATAGAGGTGGCTTTGACATGTGCTTTGGGAGGCGCTATGGGCCTAGATTGTTTCAAACAAGTTCTAAAGACCACACCAAGCAGCTGGCCGCCGTAGTACAAGGACTCTGCTCATGCTGGAGGTTTTATTCTATCTGCTTCTTTCCACAAGAGTTTCAGCCACTTTAATGTTTTGGTTTAAGTCTTAAGAGACCTAAAGTATTATGGTAAAATGACTGTGATTGGGCCAAATACTAAGCTATGCTGCTCCTCTCATGGCTCACTTTCCAGTGAATTATACACACCCGTTGTGAGACATGCCGTGTGACTTTAGCCGTGGTCAGTAGAGCCGAGTAATACAGCAGCAATTACAGAGGGCTTAGTGCCCAGTTACAGTAAGTCCCTTTTACCTGGCCAGCACAAGCTTAATGAGAGCCAGGCATTGAATTTATGCCTGCGAGTAGACAGGACACTGGCCATGGGCCAATCACGTCCCGTTTCATGCCTCAGTTTCCCCTCCCACTGTTTGTCGGTCTTGGCATTTATAGAAGAAGGGCACTTTATAGACTTGATTCCCTTGCTTGAGTTCCAGCCAGTCAGGCCGAGCCCGGGGGCACTCACTGCGAGCAGGCACGACAGTGTGCTGCAGACACAGCTCGTGCCCACCCTGTTAAAATGTTACATGCCATACAAGGCAGCACTGTGGGAGTTGATTGGTTGGGCATATTACAAAAAAAATCAGCTGATAAAACAAATGTCTTTTGCAAAGAGAAAAAGCACGAGGAGCTAGGTAGACAGATGGGCAAGACACTCTTCCAGGAGGCCCAGGGGATGCACTCCTGGCTGCGGCTTGCAAGAGACGTGTGAGGAGACACTAAAATGCTAATGCTTTATATCTTTATAAAAGCCTGAAGCTGCAGCAGCGGCAGCGGAGACTTGTGTATTTTCTTTTTTCATTGAGTCAGAAGCTCTGCCCCCTCAATGACCTCAACAGTGACCCCGAAGGACTGTCTGGTTCAAAGATGATTCATGCACTCCGTTAGCTGAGTGGGATGAATAGGCAGAATTCTGACTGCAGAGCACTTATCAACTGGGAGTCCCTTAAAAACTCAGGTTCGACATGACTGGGTCAGTGAACACGCGCTTTTGTTCCTATCTCCTTGCACAGAAATGTCTCTTTGCATCCTTCAGTGCTTCCCACAAATCAGGTCGATTTTTATGGCTTGCTAATTATTACTGCTCTAGACTTCTGCTGGCTTTCAGAGTGAGATGGAGAGTTTTCTTGAAGGCTCTGGGCACAAAACTTGCAAAATTAATCACCATCTAGTAGGCAGCAGCAAATGCCCAGCTGTGGTAATCATTTAAATTTGCAAATGTGCCCAGTGTTACACTTTATGTCTTCAGTGTTACACTCATCTGAAGAAGTGGGCTGTGCCCACGAAAGCTCATGATACCATCTACATGTTTTATCAGCTTTAAAGTGCTACCAGACTATTTGTTCTTTTTTAAGTTTACATTTTATTCAGTTATAAAAGAAAATATTTGCTACCCTTTTTGTTGATCAGGAACATTAAGGACAAGCATTAATGTAAAAATATATTTCTTCTTACTATTAGTTGACTTCTGCCCAGAGATATATAGACATATATTACACTCAAAAGACTATGTTAAAAGAACATGATTCAGATTTCAAAGTCAGGCACTCAAAAATTAGGAAATGCTAGAATTCAGGTTGTCTATGAAACCCTAATTTAATCACTTTGTGTGTATGCATTATGATACAGTCTTTAATTGCATGGTCACATGATATTTTTTCTATAGAATACCTGTCTCATTCAGTGCACAGGATGGGCAGTGTTCATTTAATGTGTAGCTAATCATCTGTTTTCACATTCTTGTACAGTCTTTGGCTTCAGGCATTACTTCCTGCACAGTATCTGAATCCTGCAGACGTAGTTATTAATTTCCTCCTGGGATTTTCTATGATTCGTACAGTATCTGAGGGCTTCACAAATAATGACCAATTTATTTTTACAACACCCATGTGAGATGAAAGGATAGTATTATCAGCATTTGACAGGTGAGGGGCTGAGGCAGGGAAAGATTAACGTCAAAAGTATCCACTAATTTTGGGTACCAAATGTGGGACACCTAGGATTAGATTTTGCAGCGTACTTAGCATTATGAGTACTTTTAGGCTGTGTCTACATTGGCACCTTTTTCCGTAAAAGGGATGCTAATGAGACACTTCGGAATTGCAAATTCCACAGGGGATTTAAATATCCCCCGCGGCATTTGCATGAACATGGCTGCCACTTTTTTCCGGCTCGGGATTTTGCCAGAGAAAAGCGCCAGTCTAGACGGGATCTTGCGGAAAATAAAGCCTTTTCCGAAAGATCCCTTATTCCTACTTTCAAGGGGCTCTTGCTCTTCTTTGTTCACATCTCGGCAGCCTGGCTGTCTCCGCGCCCCTGGTGGCTGATGGATAGCTGAGGTAGGTGCTCTGGTTCCTTTTCCCGTCCATTGCCTTTTGTGGAAGGATGGCTAGGTAAGCACCATGGGTGCCTTGGGCTGTCTGGGCTCCCCTCACAGGGAGGAAAATGTTATTTACTTCTATCCTGCCCTACACAGAGCTATCATGAGGCTTCATCCCCTCCAGTTGCTACAGCAGCCAGCTCTTTCCCTTCCCCCAATCACTGTGATTACTCAATGCCCAGTGCTGGGTGGTCCTAGACATGCACACATCATTCTTGGCTTGCAACTGGCTCTTCTGCCATAGCCATTGGGCTTCAGGTGTGGCAACTCTTCTTTCTCTTCTCTGGCCAAGCCCCCAAGGGTTGTGTGGGTCTCAGTCACTCAGCCCAGGTAGATATTTGATCTCCTAAGGGTGCCTCCATTCTGAAGCCTCCTCCTTCAGGGGTGCCAGGCTAATATTTTAATTGCAGTTTTACTTTCTCGGGTGGTGCATTCCCTAAGACCTCAAATTAGTGGGGGAACTGCCTCTACAGGAAACAATCTGAGCACAAGCTGATGGCTGAAAAGCAATCCACCATCGAAAAATCAGAAGCAAGGAATTTGTTTGCCATCGCATTACAAAGGGGAGGAGACGGCTAAATTAGTCAATAAACTGTTGTCTGGGAACAGTTTGCTAGGCTCTACCACTTGTATTTCAGGACTGAAAGTCTCACACTCCTCAAACGCAAGTGGTTATAGGCACAAATCCTATAACCATTTGCTAGGCCTGGCACTGTATTCACTCAAGAGCAGATGTAGCCGTCCTCAAGGACAATGTGAGGTTCTTTGTAAGACTTGGTGGTACGGAAGACAGACCCCCTCCATCCCCACAGCCCATTGTTTTTAGATAGCAGACTCTTTGAAAGTACAAAAGAACTTTTTAGCTCTATGAAAAAAATGCTGAAGATTGTTACAGCTATATCCATCCTGGAATATGAGAGCGAGAAGGTGGGTGAGCTTTTATTGAACCACCATTTTGTTGAATTTTATTGAATTCCTGGTCCTCTGCTCAAACTACTAAATCACTGATTGTCAGACGGTGGCCTGCGAAAAGCTGGCTGGTCCATGGCGTTCACTCTTTTCTTTGTCTTCGCCATTAACACCAGCTAAAATGTATTACATGTTTTTCCTAATACAAGTGTTCCATTTGGGTGATTGCTGTAGGTCCCTCAGGGAAGTTCCTTTTCCATTCATGGTCAAGTAAGGGTCTGTGAAACAATCTTTCCATGAAGATGTGGGCCACAATATGAAGAACGTCAGAACCTTGCCACTAGCCCATTCCCAAACAGACAGCAAAGGCGAAAACTGAAAAGGAGAAGGAGTGGCATGGGAATTCCCACTTAACTATTTAAAAAATAAAGATTTTCTCTGGAGCAGGAAGTTCTAAAAAGTGTGCGTGAAGCTACAGAGGCAGAACAGAACAGACAGGGCTCTTCAGGAGGGAGGGCCCTCCTCCCTTGCCTATGATTGACAGGTCTGGTTCTGCCTCATGAGTCACAGGAAGATGACCCCTGGTAATGGATTACTCATGCTGCACAGAAGAAAAGTGGTTTATTTGCGACGCAGGAGCCCAAGAAAAGTGGTAGAAGCTACATTCCTCGAATTCAAGGTACAGTTGTTCCTCTCCTTACCCTAATCAGCTGAACGCCATACTTGTGTGTCCTTATACAGAGTTGCCAGATGGCTTAGAAAAAAATACCGGACACACTTGATCTCAGATGGGGAGGGGGCGGATCCGGCCATGGCGGGGAGTGAGGCTGGTCCGGAGGGGGTCGGAGGGAGTGGGGCTGGCCAGGGAAATTGGGAGGGAGAGGGGAAACTAGCCAGCAGGGAGCAGGGCTGGCCAGGAGGAGGTCAGGGGAGTAGGATTGGCCGAGGGAGAAGAGCGGGGGGGAACCGGCCAGCGGGAAGTGGGGCTTGCCTGGGCGCACGCAGATCCAAGGGCGCTGCCCATACCGTGCATGGTCCCAGCGGAGCGCACAGGCGAGTCCAGCCCCGGAGATTCCATCCCGCCCAGGCCCCGCCTTCCCCTCTACTGCGTAGTTGCGTACTGATACTCATGATAATAATAAAACTTAACTAAAAATACCGGACATTTATATTATATGTCCAGTATTTTCTCAATTTGTTTCCTGGAGAGAAAGCTCAAAACTGGACACTTGGCAACCCTAGTGTCCTAATATCTTTGTAAATCCCATGTATGGTCATTTTCTGACTTTGTCCTCACTGCCAAAAGGGGCATGTTTTCACTGCAAGATAAATCATGTGCATTAGCTATCCAGCTATAAAATCCTCACAGAGACAAGGCACCTGTAAACTCACCATGAGGTCAACTCCGTGAGGTCAGTCATGGACAATTTTTACAGCACTGACCTCGTCTACCTGCCTCAGCAGGATAGGTAATGTGTGCTAGTTATCCTGCTATTAAAAAACACCCTTTTTTTGCAGTTAAGACAAAGCCATAGACCTTGATCCTGCAAATACCTAGGCCCCCCATGAGATGATTCACCTGCATACAGTTACCCATTAGCAAATTTGTAGCATCACAGAGTGGCCGAGATTTATTAGGTGTTTAACCCCTTCCCACTAAGCATAAAGAACAGAATGTCATTTAACACATGCATAGTGTGTGCTACAAAGGAAGAGACACCAGCTAAAGAGCATGTACTCTCCTAACTGCCATATGCAACACCCATGCTTAACTATTCTGATATTTCAAATGTATTTACAAATAAAGGGGAAGCAGCCACTTCTGAAACGCCTGCTCTAGTGTCTTATTTTTTTTAAACAGTTCACAGTTCAATTTGCTTCTGTCTGCAAACAGAAAAAAAAAATGACCTTCTTTAGTAGGGTTCCCCATTTCCAAGCTTTTCCATATTACTTTTGATGAGTGCCCATATTTTCAAGGCATGAACAAAAATACCACTGCCTGTGCTAGCAGTTAAAAGACATGACATGATCTTCTGTATGTTGTACCTGCAGGAACCATTTAAAAGACTTAAGTACCACAAAGTTTTATTTTTAATCACTTGCTCTTTTAAAAATGTGCGAAAATAAGACCTGGTGAAGAGATTATCCAGATTTTCTGCATTCAATAAACACTTTATTCCATTTTCCTTTTCTCATCATCTCTGTACCAGATATGCCAAAATAACCAACAACACTCACTTAACACCCACTTTAAACCCACATTGGAAAAGACTAATTTTCTGTTGGATCCAGCACTTTTAAATTATGTTTGTTACCATGAGAACTCGATTAAAAATGTCACCCACATGCTTGCAGAGAAAACAAACAAACAACAAAAATCCATTTTTAACCTTTCAGGAAAAGCCAGTGATAGTATGCCTGCTGCATTGCAGTATTTTTATAAAGTCCAAAACATTCCTCAGTAACCAGCAGTAGAAATGCCCAGACAGATTTATTTTGCTGAATACTTTCTTCTGGAAAATATTTAGCCGACAGAACAGCTTTCATCCAATGCTGTCACACAATATTCCATTCAAGAGGCATAGACACAGAAAGGCACTTTTCATTCCATACTAATACAGGATACGGCTTGAAAATAAAAGGGCGACTGCTCATGTTCTCAAATCTTGCAGTTAGTCAGAATGGCACAGGTAGATTTTTTTGGCAATGTGAAAGACGTGTCATAGGTATGATACAGTCTAGTCTATTTGCTTATTTTTCTGTGGTGGATTTGGTTTTTTTTTAGAGCATAGTATTGTATTAGTGAACAGCTTTCTAAAACCTACACTCTATGAAATAATGAGAACTCTTTAAATGAGGCAAAATAATAAACTATGCAGGTAAGAGAACATTTTTAACCCTTTCACTCTCACTCTTAGAATGCACTAAGCTCTAGGATCAGATTTTCCATGGGGGTAAATCAATGCAGCTTCAGTGAAGGTGATAGAACTATCCTGATTTACATGATCTTAGAATCTGAATCCAGGTTACTTCCTGTAAAACTACAGGATCGGCCCAATTTTGCCCTCAAATTACACCTGGGTGTAAAGCCTTAGATGTCAGGACATTTTACTTACGTGTAGCTGAGGGCAAAATTGGGCCCTATCAACATAAGCAAAACTTGATTCAGTGCCTTCTGAAATCAGTGCGAGTTATCCTATTGACTTCAATGAGAACTGGATCAGACTCTTATTAGGTTAACAATAGGTAGGAGAATGTTAAATCTCCCATGGCCTCAGAGTGTTTAAAAACAACCCTTTCTCTTTTGTGTTCAAGAAATAAAACTTGACTTTTTTGGCGGGGGGCATGGAGACTAATGACATTAAAGCACTCACGAGAGACTGTGTCTAACAAGATTGCCCCTTTGTTATCGCTGCATGGCTGAGAATATGATTGTGTCATCTCTCGGCCAGACTACTGTCATTTATTGGTAATTCGCCTTCTTCCCTTAGGAAAGCTACATGTAATTGACCAAAATTGGCCAAAGGATTCACAGAGAACTGACTATTTTCGTCTCTGCTGAAAGTGCTGCACCTATTAGACGGATTTCAAGATTGCCCCTTTTCAATAGAAAGCTTATGCGGCTGTATATTTACTGTATTCATCCATACAGTATAAGCACTCCTTAGAAAAGGAAGGATAAACTTAGGGTCAAAGCCCTGCCACAGGTCTCAGGAGGATGTGGGTTAAGTTCCTGGTTCAGATACTAACCTGTTGTGTCACTTTAGCCAATCACTGAGAGCTTCTCTGCACAAACATTTATGGGTATGTCTACACTACCCCGCTAGTTCGAACTAGCGGGGTAATGTATGCATACCGAACTTGCTAATGAAGCCCGGGATTTGAATTTCCCAGGCTTCGTTAGCATAAAGCCGGCGCCGCCATTTTTAAAAGCCGGCTAGTGCGAACCCCGTGCCGCGCGGCTACACGCGGCACGGGCTAGATAGTTCGAACTACGTAGCCATTCCGAACTATCTGTGGAACTATCCGTGGAACGAGGAGTACAGATAGTTCGGAATGGCTACGTAGTTCGAACTATCTAGCCCGTGCCGCGTGTAGCCGCGCGGCACGGGGTTCGCACTAGCCGGCTTTTAAAAATGGCGGCGCCGGCTTTATGCTAACGAAGCCCGGGAAATTCAAATCCCGGGCTTCATTAGCAAGTTCGGTATGCATACATTATCCCGCTAGTTCGAACTAGCGGGGTAGTGTAGACATACCCTATGTTAGCAGCAAGCAGGGGAGTGAATCCACCCCCCCTTAAAACTCCACTAAACTTCCACGTGCATTAACAGTTTGTTAATGTCTCTGAAACAGGTCTAGAGCAAAGTGCATTAACAAACTGTTAATGTACATCAGCAGGGTGCACACTGACAGCTAGCGTGCAGGGCACTTGTGAAGGGTAGATTTCCATGCTTGCTTTGAACTGAACATTCAAGTAGACAAGCCCTATGTGTCTGTGTGCCTCAGTCTGTCATCTGAGGCAATGCAGATAATAATGCTTCATTTGTCTGTCTCGCCTCTTAGATGATCAGCTCTAAGGGGGAGGGGCTGTCTCTTACCGTGTGTATGAGGGCTCCCATTTGAGGCCTCTAGATGTTACCAGAATATAAATCAATAATAAGTTCCATCTCAAGGAGGAAGGATATTTTTGACTGGGATCAAGACCCACTGGTATATTCCATTTGCATTGTCTCTACAGAACATTTCCTTTTGCCACAATTATATAATAGGCCTTCAAAGTTTGCTCATCGCATTAGATAGGATTAGAAATGGCGGTTGATTCGCTCCATGATCTATAGGTTTTTGGACATACAAGGAGTTCGGCGCTATCTGTTCAAAAATATTGCAGCCAAACTCGCATTTTAAAAAGTTGCACTTTTGCACCATCATCTGAAAGGATGAGCTACGTTCAAACCGGATTTGAAACCAAGCTGAAGGCTCAGGCATTCAACAGCCCAGATGTTTATCTGCAAGAGGCACAAATTCACCTGACTATCTTTGGGCAAGAATGTAGGTTGAAAGAATCATTCTGTTGAGATTTTCTCATGACATTACCGATACTGTCACTACCAACATTTTATGTAAGCCAGAAATAGGATGAAACTTAAAAAAATATATGACTCAAATATTGGGCTACTGTTTGGGTTGGTTTATAACGGATTTGAGCTATGTTGCCCAACTGGTCAATATGTGATAATAATTGTTTCATTGCTACATTAGACCAAATTAATCCCTGAGGTAACTCCATTCGAGACATCTCTGGGTACATCTACACTGCAGAGGAAGATTGAAGCTGCTGCTGTCGATCTTCCAGGTTTCAAATTAGCGGTCCAGTTAAGATAGGTAATTCAGAGTGAGAGGGCGCTATGGCCGACGCTGGTAACCCTGCTTTCACGAGGAGTAAGGGAAGTTGAAAGGAGACTGTTCTTCCTTCGACTTCCTTCAGTGTATATAGCGCCAAAAGCCAAATTAAGCTATTTTGACTTCGGCTATGCAATTAACATAGCTGAAGTTGTGTATCTTAATTTGACTTTGTCCCATAGTGTAGACTCACCCTCTGTGGCCAGCTGTTGTCTCTTGCCTTATATTTTGACTATAAGCTCTTTGGAGCAGGGACTCTTTTTTTATTCTGTCTGTTCAGCACCTGGCACAGGCGGGTCCTGTTGAATGACTGGGGTTCCTAGGTGCTATGCGTACTTGAATAAATACCGTATTTTCCGGCATATAAGACGACTTTTTATGCTAAAAAACATCCCCCAAAAATCGGGGGTCGTCTTATACGCTGGGTATACAGGCAGTCCCCGACTTGCAGGTAGGAACGGGGCTTTTCTCGCCCCGGAGGACACAGACTGCGGGACCTCGTGGTCCCGCCGCCCGTGTACTCCGGGGCGAGAAAAACTGCTCCGCGTCTCCCTGTCCTGCTGCCGGCGTCCTCAGAGGCTTTGCTCCCGCTGCTGTGGCTTTGCTCCCGGTGCTTCTGGTCTGCTGGGGACCGTCTCCAGCAGACCAAGGACACCAGGAGCAAAGCCGCAGCTGTGGCGGGGTCCCACGCCTCTGAGGCTTTGCCAGAGCAAAGCCTCAGAAGCACGGCACCCCGCCGCTGCTTCGGCTTTGCTCCCGGTGCCCCTGGTCTGCTGGGGACCGTCTCCCTATTTCCATCGTTTGGTGAATGTGATGGTCACTTAGCCTACTATGTAACGTTCTGATCACTATAATTGTTATTATATATTAGCATCAGCACACAAAGGCACTCCTTCCCTTGGCCGCTCAACAACTATGAGGGCATGTCTACACTGTTATTTCAAAATAACAAGGTGAGCCTCCATACTGCCAAGCCTGTTATTTCGAAATAGAAACTCTTGCTTGTGAAGAGGAATGAGCTTATTTCGAAATAGTTATTTCAGGAGTTATTATTTCGAAATAAGTTATTTCTAAATAGCCTGGTAGCACAGACATAGTCTGAGTGATTCCTTCTCAAAAGCCAGCAGGTGGGCTAGTAGCTACTGAACAGACGTAACACATGTCAGATGCTTACGGCAGCCTGTTATAGGATGGACTTCAGACATGTAGGGTGGAGGGAAATGCATGAAAAAAGTTGGCAGCACAAACTTAGCCTCGTGCTGTTCTGGAGCAGAATATCTTTTGCTAATAACTTTCTGTCGGTGTCCCTATAAATCTAATACTCAGCAAGACAGGAACAAAGATATGCATGTATAAGCAAATGCATTTAAAAAAGGATAATCCCTTCCAAAGACATTAGTAGCATCAAGTTGACATAGCTTTGGAGAGTGCTATAAGTCTTTGTGTTATCTTGAAATGGTTTACAGGCAGCGAGGTACCTGGTCCACATTTAGGTAAGTAAGTTGTCATTCTATGTGAAATCCTTCACTCCTGTCTACTGAGGAAAGCCTTGATCCTTTTTCATGAGAAATTGACTCTGCTTAGAGGCTCGATGCTGAAAGTTCTATGCCCTAAAGAGACACTTAAGTTTCTGCTGTTGCCATGTTTTCCCCTATTTTGCTATCACTCAACAGCTGGGTTATCCTCCCACAATATCCAAATAGATACTTTCCTTTCTTTGGGTATTTAACTTCTTTTCCAGTGTTACCCAAGTACCTGCCTCTAAGATACTGTCTCCATTGTCAGGACTAAAATAACTACTGCAGGAACAAAAGATACCTAAGACACTGCACAATTTTAAACATAACTAAAAAAGATGTTTAGGGAGATTAAATTGGTCTGATAATTTCCTCGGTGAGATCTCAGCTGCTATAAAATGCCATTATTTCTTCTTTAACACTGCCACAGTGACCTGTGCAAAAAGATAAGTGCTGTGCCATTGTTCTTCCCACGGTTTGAAAAGCGAATGTGTACTATTTAAATTACCTCTTGTTATGGCACCTTTTTGCAAGGAGAATGCGAAGGGAGACCAGCAATACCTCCTCCGCATTCCAGACTAGAAATTCAGAGCAATCATTTAGTATCTGAAGAGCCATCTTTAGGTTTATATATGAGCTCCAGTGTGCACTGGAATGAGACACCTTTGGCGTTTATTTTATTTCAGGTGGATTATTAGCAATGGAAGAAGAGTACTGGAAATGAACCTGCTTGGTCTTTAATACCAAGACGTACAGGCAGATTCTGGCTTTCATCCCAGCCCCTATACACTGCTCCAGTGATGGGACCTGCCAGGGCTCGGAAGAATTGCCATGGACAGGAACAGGATAAGCAGCTCTATGCTGCCCCTAACCCTGACAGAAGGTTTATGGGAATTCTAAGCTGGAAATAGTCCACTTGGCAGCACGGGGGACTCAGAAATGAGAGCTTCTGCTGAGAACAGTTCCTGCCGCCGTTTCTGCGGCAACCCGGAATCCAGAGGGGACATCTCCCCTCCTGCTGGTTCGGGCTTTCTCTGCTGCTTCTCTCAGGAGTTGTCCCACCAATTCTTCCCAGTAGCAGATAAATGAAAGAGCCCTAGAACCTGGGACACAGCATATGCTGGTATCAAAACAAAGCCAGGGCTAGATTGTGCCAGGTAAGTGCAGGTGCATGTGGTGTCATGTTGCACTGCTTTACAGGAAGCTCCTGCAGGGATTGACACCAGGAGGCAGGGCTGGATGGTGCAGAGGGTGTCCGAAGCCACTGCCTCATTTTGTGTGGGTTAAGTGCCAGTGGCTGCCCAGAGGGAGGAGTCAGGGAATGTAGAGTAAGAGTTTGACTTTGCATTATGCATCAGTTCAATAAATCCCTGAATACCTACATGAGCCAAATTTGTGCCCTGATGTCAACAATGGACTTGCAAGGATGAGAGTGGGTCAAAAAAACAACAACATGCAAAGGGGGCTCACCCCTCTTGTTTAAAAATAGCTGGATTTGTGTGTTGAACATGGTGTCATGTCAAGTTGACTCCTCTCTCTCTCGCTTGCGCAGCTCTTATGCTATTAAAGCTTTTCCCCTCCTTTTCGTCAACTAAGAGCCTTGTATTTTTCTAATGCAGGGGTTGATGTTTGCCATTTTTAATCTTTAATTCTCTTAGTAGTCTGAAAAGTAGGGCATGGATTACTTACAGGGGAGTAGGAGAGCATTATTTCAGTCACCAGCGAGCAGACAAAACTTGCAAGATATAAAATACTCCATAACCCTAGGGTCCCTTGAATAACTCCTCGATAATGTGTTACGTTTATCTCACAAAGAGATGTCAACTGTTCTGAGTTGGGTCATCAGCTGGACCAAATGGGCATAACTCTACCATTGTAAATGCCACTCCGACTATTTCACTAGCTGAAGATCAGACTCTCTCTTTTAAAGAGGCTTTTTAAAGTGTAAGTTACCGTGCACAGTTTTCTAACCTTCCTGAGCAAGACAAAATGCATTAGGAATAGAAAAGGACCAACCAGCCTTTGAATCTTTCTATGTTCCTGCTTGCCCCAACATGCCCAAGCGCCCTTCTTTGGGTATCTCTCAAACTCCTCTATAACCTGCCCTGATCCTGCTTCTCCATTGCCAGGCACCTTGTGAAACACCTGCATGAAACAAGGGCAACAGGGGTTTAAAATGCTACTGAAACAGAATGGGAGCCCTTCACACCTGCTCTGCACAGGTGCACATGGCTGTTCCTTCAGTCCGAATCCTCTTCCACTTCCTAAAATTAAATATTCTGCCCCTTGGGTTCTGATGCCATTTGCACGCATGGATAAAGCCTCTCTCTGGACATACTCTACACCAGGGCTACTCAACTTTGGAAGCCCCGGGGGCCACCGTGATACAGCACACGCCGAGGGCCACAACTTAAGTGTGGCTGCATGTACATGCAAATACATATGCAAATATATGCAAATAACTTCTTTCACGCTGACAGGCATGAATACAAAGCACTTCCCACAATTCCCCAGCGCTCCCAGCACCTCCTCCCTAGGGGCTAGAAACACCAACACCTTGTGCCCATCTGTTCCAGCCAGCCCGTTCACTTGCATCTATCAGTGTTCACTCTGTCTGGAAGATGCCTCACCATTGTGGTGCGTGTTCAGAGTGGAGGCCATGTTCAAAGGAGCCCACCTGCGGGCCACGTGTTGAGCCCCATGTAAACCCAAACCGCACCGCAGGCCGCAAACAAACAGGCTGTGGGCCACGTGTTGAGTAGCCCTGCTCCACACTGACCTGAGAGGCATGGAGGGTGGCAGCACTAGAAATCTAATGTCTTTAGTTACCTCTGGAACACGTGCAGCATGGGAGGTATATTCATAATCCTAAAAACTGGCCTCCCTCCAAGTTTTCCAAGCAGGAGAATAAGTACAGCTCATTCAATTAGCGTCATTATTTCAACTCTTGAGATGAGGTAACATCACAGTTACCCTAGCTCTGCTCTCTCCAGATCATCAATGTCCTTTCTGTGGGGCAACTGGTCTCTACAGGCTGCTCCAGATCGGGTCAAACAGTGTCCCAGGCAACAACAGTATCTCCTCCCCCTTTGCATTCTATCCCCGCGTGACTAAAGGTGTCTCGTGTTGTCTTGCCGCAGATCTGTAAACTAGGTTGTGGCAGGCTGAGGGACGTGTTCAGACTGCAGCGGGCGGGACACCTCCCACCCACAAGATATAAAAGGCCCACAAAGTAAAACAAAACGAAGGGGGCAGAGAGGCAGGAATTAAGCAATGTAAAATAAAATAAGCCAGATGGTGGCGGGAGGAGTTTTCTCCCGCCTCCTTCCCCAAATTCTCCCTTCCCGTGAAATCAGACCAAACGTGAGGGGCATTAGCCCCATCACCCACGTGCTAATGGAAGCCACTCATGGGCCTATCGTGATGAGGACGGTGGGACTCCCAATTGACAAGTGAAAAGGCCTTACCTGTTTAAGCCGAGGGTAGAGTTTCAAGGCTGCTGTGTCCTATGGTTAAAGAACCAGGAAGGCTCTCTGGCTCCTGTGAAGAAATCCACAGCAATAAATGCCATTTAGTCTCAGATGATATCACAGATGATACAAACTTAATAATGTCCCTCGCCTGGTCATTTCCCCATCAGCATTTTCAAGCATTGGTCACTTAAGACACAATAATCCAGATCCTCTGAATGCAGCAGACGGGGTAGCACTGAGGTGCTGTTTGTAGACTGTCCACGGGAGAGACTGTTTTAAACAAAGCCAGTTGGTAACGTCCCCAAAAAGACATTTATTGGATGGGGGCTGCTAGAGCACAGCCTGCTCCAGCCATGCCTTCTACACTGGGGAGCCTACCCTGTCTGAGGACTTCTCCATTTCGGAGGAATTTCAAGCAGTGGAGAGGCAGCCGGTTAGGGTGCAGAAGGAAAGTACTGGCAGAGGGCAAGAACCTGGCCTGATATTTTAGAATCTCTCAGAATCCTGAGGCTCACTCTTCCTTGACAATCCTCCATTCACAACATCACCAGCTGGCCGACAAGGGCTGGATAGGGTTCCCACTGCAGTCCAGCCTCCCACACAGCAAAGGAGGAGACGGATCAGGCTGAGGTCTCAGATTCAGATAACCCCCATTGGTGCAGACTGTCCTACTAGAAGGTCACTAGGGACTGGCCACAACCCTAGTGCATTTTATCTTTAGTATCTCACTCATTGCATTTTGCCAGGTACATTATTAAACTGGAAGTGTAAACTCCCTGGATGGGTTTGCTACTCCTGAAGATCCTGTTGTTTTTAAATACGTCCATGAACTTGACACGGGGTACATCTACACTGAACGGCTATTTCGAAATAAGCTATTCCGGGATAGTTCTATTCCCTGCAGTGTGACCTTGAGCAAGTCAGTGTAGTCCTGTGCCTCTGTTTTTCTTACACTGCAGGGAAGCCTCAACATGAGTCCGAGGCAGGCTTCCCTAATGTAGATGCACTATCTCGATGTGGAGCCCCAGGAGGCACCGGGGAGGAGAATGGCCCTGGGGAGGGGCTATTTTGAAAGAGCAGCAGTGGAGCATCTACATGCGCCTTATTTTGAAATAGCTATTTTGGAGTAGGCGTTATTCCCCGTAGAATGAGGTTTACCGATTTCGGAATAAGCCATCCGTTATTTTGAAATTATTTTGAAACAACAGAATGGCTGTGTAGGTGCTCACATTGTTATTTCAAAATAATGCTAGTGATCTCGAAATAACAGTGCAGCCTAGACACACCCTTAATCTTCTTCCTGGAACCCTTTCTGTCCCACCCCATCCCTTTGTCCATCTATTCCCTGCTTCTTCTCTGTCCCTTGCTACTATCTCACCGCTATTAGGTTACCCACTTCTACTCTGCAGCTCCTAGCATTGGGGCAGCTTTTCTGTTTGTTTGTTTTGGGGTTTTTTGCCTATTGACATTCTGGGCCATACATCAGCTGGTGCCTAACACTTCCTATTAGGAGATCCTGCTTTTAATTGCTTATAACTTTATTAAATGATTCAGGCTATAAATTTTTTTACACTCAATCATAATAGAAAAGGGGACTGAAATAAAGTTACAGGGGCAGCTTAAATTTGGTTGCTTCCTAACTTTTCAATGCTTGACTACATTTTACAATGTACTTTTACATCGAGGTTTTATGTCTGGTGGTGTCTCATATTCTTGGCACAGGTCTCTGCTGTACACCAATTTGTCTCATTCATTTTTAGCTTTGTTCTCCAGCAGCTGACAGATTTTGTTTCTTAACTTTTATACCTGGAAGAGGACGGTTTCATAAAACTTTGGCAGCAAGTTAATATCAAGGGACTGCTCGGTTCGACTGAGCAAATCCCACCATTCACCTCTCTGCAGTAATTAGTGACAGTGCAATTAGCACAGTGGAAACAAGGCTCCGGCCTGCATTGATTTTACCCACCCGCTGGATGCAGAGGAATTTTATAATAAACTAATTAAATTAGCTCTGGCCCTGCAGAACAATCAATGCTTTGGAGACAGATGAGCATTTTCAGCCCTTACAGCCCCACTAGGCATTCTGACGCTGGGCGGATGCAAACTAATGCTCCAAGCTGTGCTCCGGGGGAAGGGAAATAGAGCTATAAACATCAGACTGAGATTTTAGACACGGTTACAAACAAAATCAGGGACAGATCTGAATTGTGTAAATTGAGTCACTGGGTGACAGTACAGGCAGTCCCCGGGTTACGTACAAGATAGGGACTGTAGGTTTGTTCTTAAGTTGAATTTGTATGTAAGTCGGAACTGGTACATATTGTAGGGGAAACTCTAGCCAAACATTTCTCCAGAGCTCAGTTTTATTCTCCCACACCTCACTTCCCTCAGTCCTTTATTCTCAAGCTGAGGTGTCTGCTGAGAAAAGCTGTTCCGCGTCTCCCTGATCTGGGGTGGGGGGGCGCTAGCTTCGCGTCTCCCTGGTCTGCTGGGGGGGAAGCAGCTAGTGTGGGGTTGCCTCACCCCGTTTGTAAGTAGGGATTCGATGTAAGTCGGATCCATGTAACCCGGGGACTGCCTGTAATAAGAAAATGAGTTTTGCCAGTGAACAGGTTTTTGTTTTCAATAACTAGCATTTTCCAGCTGTCCCCTAAGGCCAAGGTTCGACATATGCTCTAATGTGCCCTAAGCTGTATGAAGCCCTATTTTTTCTTGATACTTGTAAATATTTACTGCATTGATGAACTGTGGAACAGTGGAAATCCTAGGTGCAAAAATATACCAGGCTAGAATTTACCACCCGCTCTTCCTTATACCCACATCATCCTCTGTGGCTCAGACCCTCCACCACCGAGCTGTGACAACGTACACCAGCTCATGATCCACCCAGAGCCTTTGTCCCTACGACTTTGAAAAAGAAAACTTCCTTTATCTTCCTTCAACTTCCTTTATCATTTTACCACCACTGTCCTGAGGCAGACAGATATGCTCACTTACCACAATGAAATAACTTTCTATTTGTACACTGAGCAGATTATTTTATGTGCCTGTAAAGCATAGCAGTGAATGAGGAGTGTTGCCTAATAGCAAGAACATTGGACCAGGTCTAAAGAAACACACGTTCTGGTCATGTGGCCTTGGGCAAGTCAGTGTAGTCCTGTGCCTCAGTTTTTCCATCTGTAAAGTGGGAATAATGATCCATCCTTCCTAATCCAGTGTTGTTATATCAATCTCTATCCTCAAAGATGAGCTGTACACTTTCAAAATATGCACCTCAGAAATTAAATACATCACTGCAGCTAGACAATAACAATCATGGACTGAACATCCTCAGAATTTATAGTTTATTACAACAATCTGTAACCCACTGATTCCCTTTTTGTCCTATGATAGCAGAGGTGTTAATAGGCCAGGCTACTTCAAATGGTCCCTTAAAATATGTGCTAACTGCTTAGCTAAACAATCTGTTCCATCCAGGGCATGATTAACACTTCTGGGGTCTCAGAGCTATTCGATTACGTGGGGTTCAGCGTGCAGGAGGTGGATGCAGGTTGAGGCAGGAGGAGGGGGCTCCAGGTTGGGGCCAGGGGGATTGGTGTGTGGGAGCAGGCACAGAACAGGAAACTGTATGTGGGTGCAGAGGGATAGCTCAGTGGTTTGAGCATTGGCTTGCTAAACCCAGGGTTGTGAGTTCAATCCTTTTGGAGGCCATTTGGGGCAAAAATTTGTCAGGGATGGTACTTGGTCCTGCTGTGAAGGCAGGGGGCTGGACTTGATGATCTTTCAAGGTCCCTTCCAGCTCTAGGAGATAGACAATCTCCATTAATTTTTTTTGAGAGTCTGGGAGGAAGTTAGGAAGCAGGAGAGGGTTCAAGGCAGGGGTAAAAGTTCAGGTGTAGGGTCCGAGAGGGAGTTAGGGTGGAGGAGGGGTCTCAAAGGAGCAGGTTGGAGTGCACAGTCTGGGAGGGAGTTAGGCTGTGAGAGGGGGCTCAGGGCTGGGGTGGGGGAGGAGGCTGGGGAGCTTATCTGGAACAGATCCTGTCGGGGGGGGGGGGGTCAGGTGGCACTAAGCGGCCCCATGCTTTCCTGCAGGCACCGACCCCGGCAGCTCCCATTGGTCAGGAATTGTGGCCAATGGGAGCTGTGGTGGCAGAGCCACCAGGCGAGGGCAGTGCTGGGGCAGAGTTTCCCAGCACTCATGGTGATGCAGCTCCAGCTTGGGATGGAAAAAGGGGAGAAACAGCAGTGCATGGAGCCACCTCTCCCTCTTCCCTGCCAGTAAGGGACAGCCCAGAACACAGGGGCTCTAGTGGCTGCAGGCCCAAGCGCCAGGCTAAGGGCCCCACAAACCTCTTTCTTACTGCGGCCCTGGTTCCACCTTGCATGTAGGCGTGACACTCAGAATACCTCCCCCAAACCTGAAGAAGAGCTCTGTGTGGTTTGAAAGCTTGACAGACAGCAGAAGCTGGTCCAATAAGAGAGACAGCCTCACCCACCTTGCCTCTCTAATTTCCTTTCTAAGGCACTTAGACATCCTCTGATGTGGTCATTCAATATAGAGGTGCATCCATCTTTTGCTACTGATATTTAACACGCTTTTTTTAAAAAAATTCTACCATTGTAACACCCCCTTCAAGCAAATACACTGAGACCCTCATCCTGCAAGCTGCTCCATGCGGCTGATCTCTGCATTCTTGCAGAGCCCCATTAACTGCACAGAGGTGCCTGCAGTCTGCCGGGAGATTAGGACTGTAAATGCCTCTTGGCTGGGACCTTGTCTCTGTCTTCCTGCAGACAAATACAAACAAGTAACAATGCAAAATGAAATTACTCCCCCTTATTTTACAGCTTTTTTTTTTAACCAACAATACTTCATAAACAATACTTCATTAAACTCCATTAACACAGAAGCTTTCATCATATTTTCCCCATTCAATAGACAGACTGCAATGGGCTACTGTTTTTCTTCACTGTAGCAGAGATCTTAGCTCCAGATGCAAAACTTCCATTTCAAACAGACTGTAAGAACCTTTCTATACCTGGGAGACACCACGCAGGGATACACTGTTATTCTTAATTCATTTGCCAAGCGCACCAAAATGAAGGTCAATCACATCTGAATTTTAGATGGTGCTGATGAGAGCTTCACCAAAAGGCTAAGATCTTAGAGTCCCAATAATGAGGTTCACGTGAATCCCAATAAACGAGTCCCAATTAATCGAGGTTTAAACGAAATTGAGGGAGTTACACAGATTTACACTACTTGAGAAGCAGGGCTTGAGTTTTAGAAAAGTTTTGCAAAGTGGTTCTACTTCCGAACCACCCTCAGGTCTCAGAAAATCAGATCTAAAAGGAAACTATTGTCACATATTTGCTGAACAAATATATTCTATTGGTGTATGATGAGTTTATAATTCAGTGTACTTCTGCTTGCTACCAACATTTCTGCCTCTGAGAGCTGGATCATTAACACTGTTGGAAAATACTCACTATCCAGCTAATCTATTCAAACACTAACACTCCAAAAACAAGCAGCACACGACTTGCCAACACAACTCTGTTTATTTTAAAAGCTATTAAATTATTTCTAGGGTTGGAACGACTAGCTGACTCAAACACTTTTTAATTCCCAGTGGTTATAGAGCAGCACTTGTGCAATGACATGAAAAAGAGACATTAAAAATCTTCTTTACCCTCTAGCAGGGCTACTCAACATGCAGCCCATGGGCCATTTGTTTGTAGCCCATGGTGGAATTTGGGTTTGCGCGGGGCTCAACACGTGGCCGGCGGGTGGGAGCCAAAACAAAAAAGTAGTCAATATAATGATTGTCTGTTGAGATGCATTTTAGTAGTTAAATTCCTGGACTGTTGTTACTCATTAAAAGTGCTGTCATATGCATGGAAATCGGGTTAATGTTGCATTTTATTAATATCAGCAGAACTGACTTAAATGGGGCCCGTGTGTTGTGCAGTCTTGCCTTAATATTTGTATTCATGCCTGTCAGTGTGAAAGAAGCTATTTGCATATATTTGCATATAGATTTGCATGTATATGCAACCACTCTTAAGCTGTGGCCCTGGGCATGTGCTGGCAGTATCATTGTGGGTCCCGGGGCTTCCAACGTTGAGTAGCCCTGACATAGAGTAACCCATGTCAAATTCTTCACCAAACAAGACCCTGGAGAAAAACGTGCTGGTGTGAAAAGACCTCTCCTCCCCACAAGGATTCATTTGAACACACCGTGTCTGAGATGCCACGACGGAGACTGAGGCAGGGTTTGGCTTGCCATGGTATGGAAGAGATACAACTTTCTCAGTATCCAAACAGCCCTCAGCTGCCGTCTCAGTTCCTGCTAAGTTGGGCGGCTGTGCAGCTTCCCATTCAGCCCTGTGCAGGGGCTCAGAGTGGCAGTGGGAAGAGATGACTGTTCCCAAGCCCCTAAACTGCTATGGCCAGTGTGTGTGTGGGGGGGGGGCACCTCTCCCAGCCAGCCGCAGCAGAGAGCAGCCTCGGCTGGGGCCAACTGTGCGGGGCCTCTCTCCCCCAGCTGAGGCTGCTCCCTGCCCCGGCCAGCAGGGAAACAGCCAGTGCAGCAGGTCCTGTTCCTAGATGTGAGGATCACGGGGCTCCACTCGCTGAAGAGCCTCATGCCCCTCCCCGCAGGAGCTGGACCCACTGGCTGCTTCCAGGGCACAGGGCAGTGCACCAGGCAGCCTTCCTTAGTGCCGCTGGCCAGGAGCTGCTCAGGTGAGCCCAAGCCCCAAGCCCCACAGCACCCTGATCCCCCTCAACCCAAAGCTATTACTTGCATTCCAGGCCAAAGCCTGTTCCCCCTCCTGCAGCCCTGAGCCCCTCCTGCATCCCAACCCCTCATCCTTAGAGCCCTTGCACCCTAACCCTCTGTCCCAGCCCTAAGCCTATCATCCCCAGCCCCCACCGGAGCCCACACCCCCACCAAAGTGCTCATGCCCCTGCAACTTTGAGCCCCCTCCCACACTCAGAACCCCACCACATAAATTTTTGTACGTGCATCAATATGAAGGTGATGTGTCGCACATAGCCTCTGTGTGGCACATCACCTGCACGATGGTGCACGCAACAAAATTCATTCCGCTCAGGGTTGGGAAAAACGAGAGGGAAATATATACTGCAGGCAGCAGACAGTGTTTCACCATTTGTCAAATAGAGCTGTCTTTGGGGAACAACCTTCTCAGCCTTTTGGCAGGAAATAACTTTGCTATATTAGTGGGAACCCATGAGAAAGTAGCAAAGAAATGAAATGGAGAAGAAAGAAGATGGCAAGAGTAAAATGAGTATATTAAATTTTTTTCACAGCTTGCTTGAACTGCCCAGCTAGTACCCAGAGGGGACTGGAGTTTCAGGAAAAACACTCACTGTTTTATAGAGACTCAGACAACTGCTGCAGTTGATGGAACTATAAGGTGTCTGCTTTCTACAAATGGCATATCCGTTTCTATAATGAGGAGCCAGGGAAATTGTAAAGATGATAATAGTATTGATGTACTAGCACATTTCTGCAGGGTATCACACGGTAGATGTGCCATTAACATTCCATCTCTTTTAACTACAATTTTCCCCCCTTTGTAGCCAGTCTGGGACTGTTTTCCAAATGTTGTCAAGAGGAATTTTAATACATTGCTTGAAAAATACGCTGCTTGCCATTTTATTTCTTTAATGTATTGTATAACGAATGCCTATAAATTCCTATGGTAGCTTAAGAGACTAGTAAAATGAAACTGCTGACTTTTTGCTCTGTTCATCGGCAAACCCGGAACAGATCAGGTCAATTTTAGCACTTGGTCACAGGTATAGTAATTTTTCACTAGCAACCCTAATATATGTTTGGTCTCTCAGAGCAAAGTATAAGCTTGTTACTGCCACTGAAGTGCCACTGCTGATACATAAGTGGATTGCAATTTTTTGCCATTCACTCCTAGGTGTTTCAGCCTCCTTGAGATAGCCATTAAATCAGTAGCATCTATCGGGGGAAGAGGAAAACGAGTCAAGGATACAAAAAAACCCCATAAACTTTCATATTCCCTGACCAGGAAACACAGATTGTACTGTGGAAACCTCACAGGAAAGCACATTTCCATAGTGTGAAAGAGAAAATTCCTTGGAAATCCCTTTTCAGTAAGGGTGTGTCTAGACTACATGCCTCCTTCGACGGAGGCATGTAGATTAGCCAGATCGGAAGAGGGAAATGAAGCCGCGATTAAAATAATCGCGGCTTCATTTAAATTTAAATGGCTGCCCCGATCTGCCGATCAGCTGTTTGTCGGCAGATCGGGGCAGTCTGGACGCGATGCGCCGACAAAGAAGCCTTTCTTCATCGGCACAGGTAAACCTGGTTTCACGAGGCTTACCTGTGCCGATGAAGAAAGGCTTCTTTGTCGGCACGTCGCGTCCAGACTGCCCCGATCTGCCGACAAACAGCTGATCGGCAGATCGGGGCAGCCATTTAAATTTAATCGCGGCTTCATTTTAATCGCGGCTTCATTTCCCTCTTCCGATCTGGCTAATCTACATGCCTCCGTCGAAGGAGGCATGTAGTCTAGACACACCCAAAGAGTCTGAGGGTATGTCTACACTACCCCGCTAGTTCGAACTAGCGGGGTAATGTAGGCATACCGCACTTGCAAATGAAGCCCGGGATTTGAATTTCCCGGGCTTCGTTTGCATAAGCGGGGAGCCGCCATTTTTAAAACCCCGCTGGTTCGAACCGCGTGCAGCGCGGCTACACGGGGCACGAACTAGGTAGTTCGAACTAGGCTTCCTAGTTCGAACTACCGTTACTCCTCGTGAAATGAGGAGTAACTACCTAGTTCGTGCCCCGTGTAGCCGCGCTGCACGGGGTTCGAACCAGCGGGGTTTTAAAAATGGCGGCTCCCCGCTTATGCAAACGAAGCCTGGGAAATTCAAATCCCGGGCTTCATTTGCAAGTGCAGTATGCCTACATTACCCCCCTAGTTCGAACTAGGAGGGTAGTGTAGACATACCCAGTGAGACCTAAAATGAGTCCCTTGGTAAGATGGAGAACCACAAAGCCAGCCTTCCCTGCATTTAACACTTCATCTACATCAAAACCTAAGTATGGGACACTTCCAGCCCTCTCAATTAGCCTCATTAGCACTGGTCCTACAATTGACAGGTATCTTCCCCCCCCCCCCCTTTTCTGTTATGAATTCTGGGATCCTGTTATTTCCACTCCGGCTCATCTGAGGAAGTGGGTTTTGCCCACAAAAGCTCATGACACTAGACATATTTTTGTTAGTCTCTAAGGTGCCACAGGACTACTTGTAGTTTTCATAGTAGTGCTGTAGACTGGCGTTTAAAGTGAGCTGAACTCTTTTTGGTTTGCTGAGGAACAGAGGAAAAAAAGAGTGAAATTCATTCTATTAGATGCTTAAGCTACATAGGAATTACATAGGCATTTCCTCTACAATAAATTATAAAACTAAACTAGCAGGTGGCACATCTTTCAAATAACATTCAGATTCCTCTTCACAGCATCAGGAAGAGGCTGTGATTATCTGAAGACTGCACCATCAAGAGACACTTGGGTAATCATTATCATTCCATTTCTACAGACTGAAATCCCATCGCAGTTCTGTGAGCATTCCTCATGTCTGGCCACTCAGTACTGAATCCTCCCAAAATTCCAGTGCCAAGAGGGTTATGAGACATGAGTGCATACATGTCCCATTTGTCATGGAAGACCAGAGAGATACCAGAATACTGGGAAAGGGTAAACAGAGTCCTTGTGTATAAAAAGGACAGCCCAGGAAACTACAGGTCAGTTAGCTTAACTTCTGTGCAAGGAAAGATAATAGATCAAATAATTAATGAATCAGTTTGCAAATATCTAGAAGACGTTACTTTCTTTCAGATAACTAGGAAAATACAATTTAGATGGGTCTTCTATAAGTATGGTGACCATTTTTTCTGAACAAAAATTAGGGACACGTTAGCCATCCCCCCGACCTGTTAGCCATGCCTGCTCCCACAATACGTCCCACCCCTGGAGGTAGTATTCCCAGGGGTCAAGATGGGCACATGACCAGAAGTAAAGGGTGTCATATGACCCCTCTAAGAACTCCACTGTCCTCCTACCAATAGGGATGAGTTTGCCCCCCCCCCCCAGGATCCCCCAGGCAACTAGCCTGCAATTGCATGAACTCAGCTTGCATTGCATTAACTCAGGGGAGAGGCTGTGGGAAGTGTCCCTCTCAGATTTTCTGCCCATGAGCGGAGTGAATTTTGTCTTGTGCACCAGTGCTGAGTTCATGTGTCTTGTTTGGATGTGCCACTGTGGCACCCAAGTTATTTATAAATCTCTTATAACCCTCTCCCTTTTCCCTCTGCTGCCATGTCCCCTCCCTTCACCCCATCTGCTCCCCTGGTGCCTGCTGCTGCTCCTCACCCCGCTCCTCCTCTGCTGTCCTGGCTCCTGCCCTTCTCACTCCCTTCACCCCTTTGGGGACCTGCTCCCCTCCCCTGTACCAGCCCTTCTCTAGCCCCATTCTATCATGTGTAACTACTCCTCCCCATCCCCTCTTAACACCTCCCTCGCCTCTCTCTCCTCTGGTGCCCATCCCTCCTCTCCATGGGTCTGCCCTTTTGCTTTACCCCCACAGTCCCCTGGCACCTTCCCTTACCCCTGCACCTTCCTGGTGCCTCCCCTTCCCTCATTGTCCCTGCCCTCCTTGCCCTTTTTCTCCCTGGTGCTCACCCCCTCACCACTCTCTGCCCCAGTCCTCCTCATGCCCCACCGCTCCCTCACACGACTTGCTTCGTCCCCCACCTTCCTCATGCCCACCCCTCCTTTCAACTCCTCTTCTCCTGGGACCCACTCCTCCCCTCTCTTCTTCCTCCCTCTTGCCTCCACTGCCCCTCCTGTCTCCTCTCCCAGCATCACCCTTTCCCACTCCCTTCTCCCACCCCCCTTGCCACCTTCCCTCCTCTCTCCTCCCCCCTTCTGACCTTTTCTTCATTGTCTGCTCTTGGCCACATGGCATTTATCTCTCCTCCACCCTGCCCCTGGTGCCTTCCCCTTTCTTCTCCTGCCCTGCCCCCTTTCTCCCCTCCCCTCAGCGTGAGCCCCTTCCTCCCTTCAACTTCACCTCTCCCTTAGTTCTCCCCTTGAGCCTTCCCTCACCTTTCTGGGATATTTCACTACTCGATGGAACACCGGGACAAAGTATTTAAATTCAGGACAGTCACAGAAAAATCGGGAAGTATGGTCAGTATAAGTATAAGGTGGATGCATAAATGGCTGAATAACCATTCCAAGAGAGTAACAGTTCACAATCATACTAGAAGGACATAAGTGTGGTTTCGCAGGGATTCATTTTGGGACCAGTTTTCCGTTCAATATTGTCATCAATGATTTAGATCAATGTTTCTCAATCAGTGGTACGAGTAGCCTCCGGGGTACTCAAGATAAGTCTGGGGGAGTACGTCAACACAATTGAAATTTGAAGAAAACTGAATTTTTGTTTTAAGTTTTGCAGAATTTTATTATTTTTGTACTTTTTACACCTAAAAATTTCATCAAACGCCCGGCTACCAGTAAATTGTTTAAACAAATGTGTTGCAATGATAGAAAAAAAATGTTGTAGATCTGAAAACTGTAGGTACTGGGGGTACTTTATATATATATATATGGGGGTACTTACAATTTTTTTTTGAAAGGGGGTATTTTATAAAAAAAGATTGAGAAACACTAATTTAGGTAATGGCATACAGAGTACACTAATAAAGTTTGCAGCTGATACCAAACTGGGTGGGGTTGCAAGTGCTTTCGAGAATATAATTCAAAATTATCTGGGCAAACTGGAGAATCAGTCTGAGGTAAACAAGGACAAATGCAAAGTACTCCATTTAGGAAGGAACAATCAGTTTCACAAATACAAAATGGGAATCGACTATCTAGGAAGGAGTACTGCAGAAAGTGATCTAAGGGTCATACTGGACTATAAGCTACAGATGAGTCAATAGTGTGCTTTTTTTTTTTTTGCAACAGTTTCACATTGCTGACCCATATTTAACAAACATCATTCTGGGATGCATTAACAGGAGTGTTGTAAGAAAGACACGAGAAGTAATTTTTCTGCTCTACTCTGTGCTGATTAAGCCTCAGCTGAAAAACTGTGTCCAGTTCTGGGTGTCACATTTCAAGAAAAGATGTGGACAAATTGGAAAAGAGCAACAAACATGATTAAAGTTCTAGACAACATGACCTCTGAGGGAAGATGGAAAGAATTGGGGTTGTTTAGTCTGAAAAAAAGAAGACTGAGAAAGGACATGATAACAGCTTTCATGTACCTAAAAAATTGTTACAAGGAGGAGGAAGAAAAATTGCTCTCCTTACCCTCTGACGAAAGGACAAGAAGCAATGGGCTTAAACTGCAGCAAGGGAGGTTTAGGTTGGACATTAGGAAATACTTCCTATCTGGGTGGTTGAATAAATTGCCTGCAGAGTTTATGGAATTATTCTCCTTACCTCTGATGACAGGAAAAGAAGTACTGGGCTTAAACCAGAGGTGAAAGTAACTTACATTTCTTAAAGGTACTGTCATTTTGAACCTCCCGGGGAGACAGGGGTCAGGGCAGGAGGTTGGGGGCAGGGGGAGAGAGTTGTGATATGATAGTACCTGTAAGAAAGTTAAGTGTTGGTAGAGTGCAGTGGGTTCAGGATACTGGGCTGGGAGGGGGTTCTGGGCAGGAGTTGAAGATGTGGGGTGGGGGTGCAGGAGTCAGGGCAGAATCTTAGGGTGTGGGGGCTCAGAGCAGGAGTCAGGGTTGGAAGCTTGGGAGGCTCAGGACACAGGATTGGAGTGTGTTGGGGTGCAGTAATCAGGGCTGGGGGTGAGGAGGGTTTCAGAGCAGAGGACTGGGGTGGGGGTGCAGAAGTCAGGGCTGGGAGCTGTGGGGAAGTCAGGATAAGGGGATGGGGCATGTGGAGGGATGCAGGAGTCAGGGCTGGGGATGTGGGGAGCTCAGGGCAGGGGGCTGGAGGTGCAGGAATTGGGGTTGGGAGTGTGAGGAGGGGCTCAGGAAGCTGGTTGGGAGTGCATCGTGCCACCTCCTGCAGCCGAGAGCCCCAGCCAGCAGGCTCCTTTCTGGCGCAGCACACTGGGGCACACCACCTTACTTGGACTTCTCGGCTTAAACTGCAGCAAGGAAGGTTTAGGTTGGACATTGGGAAAAACTTCTTGCCTGTCAGGGGGGTTAAGCACTGGAATAAGTTGCCTGGGAGGCTGTGGAATCTCCATCTCTGGCGATATTTAAGAGCAGGGCCAGCCCGAGCCATTTTGGCGTCCCAGACTCGGGCGCATGGCGCTGCCCCTGGGCGCACGGTGCATGCTTGGGCCTGCCCCCCTAGGGTGCACGGGCCCGCCCCCCCTAGGGGGCACAGGCCCGCCCCCGGGGCAGACGGTGCATGCGCTGCCCAGCCCGGCCTGGCCACCGCTACTGGCGCACAGCCCGGGGCGGGCTGCGCCTGGCCGTGCAGGGCCCCACAGCCATGGGGGAAAGGCGCTGCTGACCGGCGCCGCGGGGATGGGGGGGGCGACGCTGCGGGAGCTGGGCGCGTGGTGCCTGATGGCTGCTATAAAGGACACCGCACGCCTCTTACAGCTGCCATCAGGCACCCCCAATCGGTTGGCGCCCCAGGCAGCTTCCCGTCTCGCCCACCCCTTAGTCCAACCCTCTTTAAGAGCAGGTTAGACAGACACCTGTCAGGGGTGATCTAGACAGTGCTTGGTCCTGCTGTGAGGTTCCCTCCAGTTCTGTAATTCTAGAAAGCTGCGATGCACCAGGGCTCTCACTGGCTCAGCCGTGAGTGATATTATCCCGAGCAAGGAAAACGCACCAGCCTCTCCCACTTCCTGACGGTGCAGCAGCCGTTAAAACAGTTGGTCAGTCTAGGGAGTTTTGACATCAACAGCACCATTTCCCGGGGCTCAGGTAACAGCAGGAAACACCGGCGGGTTGTGCTGCAGCTGGCAATGAAAGAGGCGGTACTGTGGGGACACAGAGACAGGGAACCCACCTGGGGAACAGTGCTGGGAATCAGGAAGGATGTAGGGTTAGGAAGAAATGAATGGGGACTTCCGGGCAGAGGCACTCTCGGCCTTTCCTCCCATCTAGCTGGAAATCACTCGCCCATGTCCTTGAAGAAGTGCAAAGGAACAGCTATACAGCAGCCATCTTGGGAACCAGAGCTACAGACGGGGTGACCCGTCTCTCGGTGCCAGAGCCTGAGACCAATCACCCACAGAGCTCTTGTACAGCGCTGTAGAGTGAGCCCCAGATGGAGGCCCAGACACTGAGAAGGGCTTCTGCAGGATCCTGCTGGTGGGGCAGACCTGCCCTGTAACACTGGCTCCCTTTCCAGCTTTTGACGGTCCTGCCTCTGACTCATACAGGGAAGCAGTCCCATAAATCCAACTGCAGAGCCTGGGGCTGAAATACTGTAAAACAGAGAGCCAGCTGGTTTAAAAGAAACCCTAGAAAATCCCCAGTTTAGCATTCTCACATATTCTCAGACCCACTGGAAGAGAATCAGTAGCATTGTCAATCTCTGGCCACACAGGAGGCCCTCCAGGAAAATTGGGGGTGTGGTCTCATTTCACAGCAGAAAGGCGGCGGCTGCTGCTGCTTCTGAGGGAGAAAGGAAAAAAAGAGAAAAAGGCCAGACAGAGGGGAAAGACAGAAGCTTCACTGTCTTGGCTCCTCCCCCCCAAGGATCCTTTTGGTTTTTTCCCTTCAGAGATTCCTGTGGTCTGACTGTCAAGGTAGGCCTTTTCTCTTAAGATCATTGCATGCCAAATTGAGAACAATATTTCGGTGATCGGACAGACGGGCCAAATACCAAGACATGCTAAAAATACTTTGTACTTCCACAGATGCTTTTATGTTAATTAGAAGGATCCCACAGCAATGTAAAAGAGCTAAATAATTAATTAAGACCCACAAGAGGATTATAATGAAAACATAACAACGCCCATTTTATGGGCAAGAACACTGAGAAAATTTCCGTGATTTGCCCTCACTCACAGTGAGTTACTGTCTGAGTCAGGGCTAGAATCAAGATCTCCTGACACCAAGTTGCCTGCTCTAATCACTAGGCTCACATGCACAACTCCAGTTACTTCTTGCGCTTTGTGATGTACAAATCTGAACTCAGTCTTTTCTGGCATGTGCATTAATGCAAACTGCATTTTATGAAGAGGGGAATACAGAATGCTATAGAGTTAAGCATTTACGTGGTAGTTTTAATGTGTTTGGAAATATATTTGGGAAAGCTAGATTAGGGAATATTTAGAGGGTTTGGGTTTTTTTAATCAGCTGGCTAAGTCTTTTTGCTCACCCTAAGGCCCGTGCAGTTGGATTTATGGTAAGTCAGTCTTGTATACACAAATATTAGCCCCCACTGTAAAACCAGGGCGAGCTTCACCTCAGCAAACAGCACGGCAGCATTGTTACCCACATTCACATGTTTGTTCTGCTGCAGGTATACTTATGACCTCAGACCCCCAGCTTAGAGGTAGAGGAACATGAAGAGGGTTCTGAGGTCCCCACACAGCCTCTTAAAGTGTGGATGGTAGAGCAGTAATAACATTCGCAATAGCATCTAAGTTCCTATTTCTGTAAAATGTGTGGCAGATGCAGAGCGCTCTGTGGTGTGCCACACGAGTTTTACTGGGTTCACCAGAAAGGAACTACATAACTTACTCATTGCGTAGCACATCATGCCAACATATAGTACTTACAGAGAAAATAGCAACTGCCGCTGAGAGCTGCTAAATCCCTGAGCTTGTAAATCACCTTTCAGCTGTTTATCTCTGTTAGCAATCTGGCAGGCGGAAGTGGCTCTACCAAGGGACAAAGCAGAGGTAATCAAGGGAAAGGATCTTGAGAGCCTTCTGGGTTTTGCCTCCAGGTTTGTACATCCGTCCTATAGTGTCTCAAGATATCGCCTCCCTCCTTTTCCTCTGTGATACAGCATTGCCTGAATTTTCTGAGCTTTTAGAAATCCGATCCTCTTACATCTGTAACACCCAGCAAGCTACGGCACCAGACAAAAGACAGCAGGCTGTATCTTCTGCTGATATGCATCCATTCCATGTATCTCCACTGATATCAGTAGAGTTGGGCCAAGTTACCCGAGTTGAGGACTTGTCCAAGTGTGTCTCACCTTTTGTAAGAATGGGCATCCTAGTACACACAATTTTAAGCATGTCAGAAACCTTCAGAGAAGCTTCTGGAGTGGAGAGATTTCCCAAACGATGTCTCGGCTCTCAGACTTGGAGTATTCTCCTTTATACTGGGGTGGACTGCCTGGCTGAGGAACTGCATAAAAGTTTCTTCCCGGTGCGTGATTCTGAAGCAATCTAGGACCTGTTGGCAACCCCTCACCTCCTCTGAACTTTTCTTCACAATGCTCCATTACAGAACCATGGAAGGCAGCAGGTAAGAATTTGACAGAAGGAGTTTGGTGACATTGTTGTATGATAGGTTGAAAAATCAATGTTTGCATTAGATAAAAAGAGCACCCGACTCATTCGAGACACTGTGGGCAGACCAGATTGGCCTTAACATAAAAGATCTCTTTGACCTACCAACCATGCTTCGAGGGGCTGTGTGGGGACCTCACAACCATCAGAGGCCCCAAAGCTGTGATTGCTTCATAGCATCAGAAGAGTGTGCCCAAGTGAGAATGCTTCATGGGAGAAACAACCCAGAATGGGGTGGAGAGAGGAGAAATATAGTTGGCCTAGAGGAGGCAAGTGTGGCTGTGGCACTGATGTCTAGAGAAGAGGAGGTGGCCTTAGTTTCCAAAGTCTCGGCCCATGGCAAAAGCAAGAGAAAGGCAGCCAGATGCAGGGCAGCCATCAGACACAGGACACACTACTGAGATGTTAAATTTAGTTTAATCAACTAATTGACTAGTCGATGGAATTTCTATCCATTAATCGATAAGCGGGGGAGCCACAGCAGGGTTAGCTCCCAGCCCGGGAGCTAACACTGCTGCGGCTCTGCCTTTTAGTTGTATTAAGAGCCAGCAGGCTCCCCTCAGCACCGGCTCCTGCTCCTGCTGCCTCTGATAGGCACTTGTCAAAAGGCACGTGCTCTGTTGCTGACTCTGCTAAGGAACTTCCGCAGTGCTCTGTGCAGCTGAGGAAACCGACAGGAGTGGGTGTGAAGCATCTTCCTCATCTGGGCAAGGGGAGCACCAAAAAGCCTCCCTCTCCCATGTGAGTGTGTCAGCAGTCTGCTGACAGGACACCCCCCCACAATGAAATTCCTCCCAACATCAATCCAATAGACATGTGGCGAGAGGGATGTTTTGAGAGCTTTTGCCAATGAAAGTCTCGCCACCTGCGTGTAAGAGTGTGGCTCCAAGCGCTCACCAGTGGCAGCCACACACACGATGTGAAACAGGCAGAGGTAATGGAGTGCTCATTTGATCTTAGTTACATAGGCCTAGCAAGCAGGGACAACATTTGTCCAACCTCAGGCATTTGGACTGAAATGCAGATTTTTAGGGGATTTCTCAGATACTGCTGCCAAAAATTTCTAGACTTTTATAGGCACCGTAGTTGTGGGGTCTGAATTGCCACTGTACCTAGGTAAGTGATTAGGGCTGCCAGAAGGTTGAAACAAAAATACCAAACACTCCCCCTCCCCCCCCAAAAAAACCACCAGCAAAAAGGTCTGTTGAAGGGAACAAGAAAAAGATGGTTTGCTCAGCAAAAAAAGTTGCTCAGCAAAAAAAAAAAAGGACTCCAAGGACTTAAGCCAAAAAAAAAAAAAAAAAAAAAAACCAGCATTAAAACAGCATGTCCCCTTTCAGAGTGAGTGCAGGGATAGGGACAGGGGAATGGTTGAGTGCTAAGACCCAGGGGAAAGCATTGCTTCCCCTAGGTCTTTTGGCCAGCAGCCATTTTGTGCCAGCAGCCTTGGGGAACCAGGTAAGCATGGGGGCTGGGGTCGGGGAGGGGGGCTGGGGATGTGGGGGCTCGGGCACTGAGTGTGTGTAGGATTGCCAGGTGCCCGGCATTTTTGCCTCCTGGGCGGGGAAAAATTCAGAAAATACCCGACATCTCAGGTGTCCAGTATTCTCTGAATTTTTTTACTGGACAGGAGGCGAAAATACCGGAAACCTGGGAACCTTATAAGTGATGCTGAGGGAGAAAAGAGGTGAGCAGAGGCATAGCGAGGGTGTTATGAGCCCGGGAGCAAAGGCAAAATTTGTGCCCCTCCACCCCCCGCCGTGCAGCAGGGCCCCGAACCTGGTGCACAGCTGAGCCCGACTCTGGGAGGAGTGGGGGGAGCTTGTACTGCATCTTCCCCGGCCCCCTCCAGTTTGGGGCTGGGCTCCCGCACACACTAACCCGCCAGTGGAGTTAGAGGAGGGTTGGGCTGGGGGCAGCGGAGAAGCGGGGAGGAGGCTCCAGCCGGTGACAAGCTGAGGGATGACAGGGGGAGAGGAGGGGGACTAAATTGGTTCCTCCCCCCCCCCACGTGGTGCCTGGGGACAACTGTTGCCTCTCTACCCTCCTCTTCACTATGCCACTGGAGGTGAGCTCTGTACACACAGGCTGCAACAAGACAGTAATTGAATCCTTGAGACCCACCTGGGCCTGAATCCATGTAAAATGGAGCCTTGTTTGAATGTTCATGATTTGAAACCCAATGCTGGCAATCAGATTTCCCCCAAATGGCCACGGAGGCTGACACGAAGCTTGAGATTTTCCTGGGTTCCCAGTGTAGGCAGGTAGAGGAGGAATGAAACAAAGCTATAAATATCCCGGCAGGATCGGACAGAATTCTGCGGCAAAATGGGATTGCGAACTGGGGCTAGCGCCTCCAGACCAGTCACACAGCTTTGGGGAGGCTTGCAACCAAGCGCTTGGATTTCCCCTGTCCAATACACACCCATCCAATGCACTGTGTAGCAGGTTGAACATTTATTGACTGGCTCATCAGCCTCAGTGAGATTCAGACACGTATGGTTCTTTTATTCAAAGACTTTGTTCAAAGGCAATTACAGTCACCCAATCTGATCTCCTGTAAAAACACTGGCCACAAGAAAGGATCCATGTCCCAGTTCAGCACAGGCACCTCTGTCTCTTCCCTTTCCTCACCGTGCTCGTGGAGCCAAACACATTAATTCCTCACTACATCTAGTCCTCATGAGTCCTGGGAGCTGCAGACTCAACCCATTCTTTGAACCCCAGAGCTCATGCAGAGCACTGCAGCAGAGGGGTGTGTTAATCAGCAACACTGCCATCACTGTAAGTGGCTCAGAGGGACACGCTTACAGCAGGGAAATGACAAAAGCCCTTCCCGGCTGTGTTTTGCTTTTGTGGGCACTTGGACATGCATTCCACCCTCACTCCGCTCTTGCCGTCCGCTCCGTTCTCATGAGTGATCCTTGCTTGTATTTCATGCACAGGATGGAGCAGGCAGACACTCCACACAGAGGGAGACCATGATGGGTCCACAAATAAACCTACCAACCTGGATTTGCTGCTATCAAGTTGCCTAAAAGCAAAATGCAAAATTTAATAACATTGCTGCCCTGTTATTTTTCTCTTTCTTAGGCATCTCTGGCTTTGATATCTAAGAGTATGTCTACACTACAAAGTTAGTTCGAACTAACATCCGTTAGTTCGAACTAACTTTCATAGGCGCTACACTAGCGCTCCGTTAGTTCGAATTTAATTCGAACTAACGGAGCGCTTAGTTCGAACTAGGTAATCCTCATTCCACGAAGATTAAGCCAAGTTCGAACTTACTAGTTCGAATTAAGGGCTGTGTAGACCCTTAATTCGAACTAGTGGGAGGCTGGCCCTCCCCAGCTTTCCCTGGTGGCCACTCTGGCCAACACCAGGGAAACTCGTATGCCCCCCTCCCAGCTCCGGACCCCTTAAAGAGGCACGGGCTGGCTACGGTGCCCGTGCCAGGTGCAAGCCTGCCAGCACCCAGCCAGCAGACCCTGCACCTGGCACGGATCAAGCCACCCACCCGATGCCCCCCAGCCCTCCCCCTCTTCCTGGGACCAGGCTGGCGGCTCCTGGGAGCTTGCCCGGGACCGCAAGAGGCGGGCACCCACCTGGGATAGTACAGACATCATGGACCTCGTCCACGATCTCCGCACTAGGCACAGGAAAGTGGCCAGCTATGGCAGGAGAGCTGCCAGCCTGGCCACCCAGGAGCAGGTGTGCATGAAAATCAAGGGGGTCCACTGAGACCCCCGACCCTGAGCCCTGAGCTTACAATGGCCGTCCTGAGTCAGACCAAAGGTCCATCTAGCCCAGTAGCCTGTCTGCCGACAGCGGCCAACCCTAGGGACCCTGGAGGGGATGGACCGAAGACAGTGACCAAGCCATTTGTCTCATGCCATCCCTCTCCAGCCTTCCACAAACCTTGGGCAGGGACACTTCTCCTACCCCCTAGCTAAGACTACTCCATGGACCCAGCCTCCATGACTTGATCTCACTTCCCTTTAAACTCTGTTCTTGTTCTAGCCTTCACAGCCTCCTGCAGCAAGGAGTTCCACAGGTTGACTCTTTGCTTTGTGAAGAACAACTTTCTGTTACTAGTTTGAAGCCTGCTACACATTCCTTTCCTTTGGTGTCCTCTAGTCCTTCTATTATGGGAACTAATGAAGAACTTTTCTGTATGCACCCTCTCCACACCCCTCATCATTGTAGTTGCCCTCCCCTCTCCCACCCTCTCTCTTCCCCTCTCCCACCTCCT
Organism: Pelodiscus sinensis; assembly: GCF_049634645.1. NCBI lineage: Eukaryota > Metazoa > Chordata > Testudines > Trionychidae > Pelodiscus > Pelodiscus sinensis. The sequence continues at coordinate 57,510,896 of NC_134717.1, read as the reverse complement.
TTTCCCAGTCTCCCCCAGTTTTGTTCAATAAAGAGAGATTCTATTTTTGACCACACGTGTCCTTTATTTTGTACATCAGGAAGGGGGGCTAGGGAGGGGTAAGTGGAAGGAGGTGAGGGAGAAATGGGGTACGAGCCCCCGATGGGGAGGACTGGGCTGGCTCTGCGGAATTCTGGGGGTGGAACCTCTCCTGAAGCCCCCCCAATTGCCTCCTCTCCCCAGATGGCAGCCTGCGGCAAGTGCAGCCAGGCTGATGGCTGAGTGGTGTGATGTGCCCAGTGTGGGTACTCCGGGCACTCCAAGCCAGGACTGCTTTGCAAGCGGGGCACCCCTGAGAACTGTCTGTCCGGGGTAGGTGTCGGGACCCTTTAAGCGCAGCCCTCAGCTAGCCTGAGACAGCATCTCCACGCTCTAAGTCCTCCTCTGATGCCCTGCCGGCACTGCTTCCGGCCATCCTTAAGCCCGGTTCAGGGTCCACTTAATGTGGACATGCTAGTTCAAATTAGCAAAACGCTAATTCAAACTAGTTTTTAGTTCTAGACGCGTTAGTTCAAATTAGCTTAGTTCGAATTAACTAATTCGAACTAAGTTAGTTCGAATTAGTGCTGTAGTGTAGACATTCCCTAAGTGCTCATGAGTGGATACATATTTCCTTCCAGAATATTACATGATTTCTATAGTGGTTCATTTGGATGTTAAATTTCCATCGACTACTCGATTAGTCGATAAGTGGAGGCATAGTGGGGAATCCCTGCAGTCCCTGCTCGAACCAGATTCCCCTCTGCACCTCTGGCAGGTGGCTCTTACTACATTTTAAAGGGAGAGGCACAGCAGTCGGTACCTGGGGTGGGTGGGAACTGCTTCAGTCCTACGTGTGTTGGGTTCCCTGCTGTGCCTCTGCCTCCCCTGTTTCCACCCTCCTCACTGCGGGGACAGTTCTGGGGGGGATCTGGCTTTTAAGCTCAGCACTGGCTTCTGCTTCCCCCCACACTTGCTTCCTCTGATACAGAGGCAGCAAACGGGGGTGCGGAGGGAATACGAGTATTCAACTTGACTACCTGATAAGCCTAGACTTATCCGGTAGATGACTACTCTTTTACATCCCTATTTAGAACTACAGGTTGGACGTCTCTGCTCTGGCACCCTTGACACCTGAGCTGTCCTAAACCAGGGAGTTTGCTGGACCAGGGGAGGAGAGGGTGGACTTCTGACTCAGTTTCTCAACTTTTACCCCCAACACTGGTTTCCGTCGGAGAGTATGAGTCCAAGACACCTTACTGTAACTTAAGGGTCTTGGAGTTTGAGACCTACCTGGGTATTTAATAAGGCTTGGGAGGTTATAAGGAGTAGTGCCTCTGGCCTCCAACCACGGTGTTGTCAAACACTCAGAAAAATAAGCTCTCGTAAATCATAATGGAAGCATATGTTAATATAATCTCCTATGGAGGCAAGTTGGATAAAAAAAGTTTTAGCCAAGAAAGAGCCTAGAGATATGGTGGAAAAAAACTTTTAAGAGTAATGTTGTGAACAAGAACACAAAACTACTCATAATAATTAAGTCCAAAGTTATCTATGAAGAATTAGAAGGGGACTTCACAAAACTGGGAGAGTAGGCTACAAAATGGAAGATGAAATTCGATGTTAATAAATGCAACGTAGTGCATATGGGAAAACATAATCGCAACTTGATGTACAAAAGGATGATAGAGCCTAAAGTAGTTGTTACCACTCAAGAGATTTTGGTGTCATTGTGGATAATTCTCTGAAAACATCTTCTGAATGTGCTGTGGAAGTCAAAAAAAGCTAACCAAATATTATAAACTATTAGGAAGGGCATAGATAAAACAGAAAATATCATAATCCCACTATATAAACTCATGGTAGGCACACACTTTGAATACTGTGCACAGTTCTGGTCATCGAATCTCAAAACAAAAACTAAATTTGGAAAAATTTCAGAGAAGGGCAACAAAAATGGGGTATGGAACAGCTTCGAAATGAGAAGACATTAAAGAGACTGGGACGAATAAGCTTAGACAAGTGACAATTAAGGTGTGGAGGAAGTGAAAAAGGAAATGTTATTTACCCCTTTAGATAGTACAAGAACTAGGAGTCACTGAATAAAATTAACAGCCAGCCAATTAAAAACAAACATGAAGGTGCATTTCTTAATTCCATGCACAAACATCTTTCCAGAAGATGTTGTGAAGGCCAAAATTATAAATAGGTTCAAAAACAAATTAGACAAGTTAATGGAGGAAAAGTGCATCAATGGCTACTAATCAAGGATGAAAGCACATGCCCAGGGTGTTCCTAAACCTCTGAAGCTGAGACTGGATGGATCGCTTGATAAATTAACTTGTACTCTGAAGCATCTGGCACCCGCCTTTGTCAGAAGACAGTCTACATCATATTGGGCTAGATAGACCATTGACCTGACCCAGAATGACTATTCTTATGCTAATAAGAAATATAAAGACTCCCAAGAAAAGGGATTGTGTGTGAAATTACATATGTAGTGGTTTGTTGCAGTGGGACAAATTAAAGAATTAATTAAAGGAGTTAAAGAATTCTGCAGACAAAGGCTGCGCGACCAATGACCAGGTGACAGCCATAATATTTGCTCTCAATAAAAATCACTACGCTGTGTCACTGAGAAACTAAAAGCAATTCAGAATATGCAGTTGTTGGACAACAAAACACCTGGTGATACGAACACAACCACAAAGGGCAAGCAAACTAGAAAAATTGAAGGAAATGTAAAAGCACTTGGCACTACTGTGGATTTGCCTTATCAGTATCTTTCAGCAGACAGTAACGGCTAGCCTGTTTGTATTCCTGCTCTCTCCCACAAACTCCCATGCCAAAAGAATGCCATTGCTAATGTTCTTGGCCTGTTATGTTGAGAGTTTTGTGTTAAATCCTGGAAGGTACTGGATGTGACTCACCATTAGGATCTATACAAGTATGCCTGTTAAGTGTTTGTGCTACAAACAGAGAAAAATGATTGAGTGAAACTGCTGTTCAGAAGCGTGAGCACCTTAAATAAGTCAGCATCTGCAAAATACAAAGAAAAATCTCCCAGAAACATCAAACCCCAATTCAAGGGGAAGGTATGTGTACAATAATTTTCAAAGAATTCCACAAAAATCCATATACTTTAATTGTCAAAGAGTTAAATTCTGTCATGTTTTTAGACACGTAAATTGCAAATATGTTAAATTGCTCATAGTAGTTGTACTTTAGAAAAACTCTAGTTCTACCTGCCTATTCTTATTGCTTAGGTATATTCCACAGTTTGATTTTTATTTATGTTGATTCAGTTTTCCAACTTCCCCCCTCTGAGCAAATAGGATTATATGGTAAGTAAGTTAAATCTCTTTTATATTTGGTCCTAGTTTAAAAACTAACAAGGAACAGTGAAAACTCGCTGGGAAGCAGGTATCATACTGTGGCACACTGGTCAAGAAAAAAAAATGTAGAAAAAAGCAAGTAGAAAATTATTTAAATCTGAAAATAAAGTACTAACTAGATAAGTTTTCTGAACCATTTGTTTTATAGTTTTTGTTGTTTACAGGGGTTCCAAAAAACCAGGATCCTGGATAAACTTCAGCTAAAGAGCGCATATTAACTCAAACAGGTTTTTTACTCCTCTTTTAGAAATCAGCTGCTTGTTACAGCTGACTTACATGTTTCTCCAGATTCCTCCCGCCTCCATTAACTTTTCTATATTTCTCACTCAGCTTGATATGATAAATTGTTCATAGTAGTACTTTAGAAAAACTCTAGCTCTACCTGCCTGTTCTTATTGTTTAGGTATGTTCCACAGTTCGATTTTTATTTATGTTGATTCAGTTTTCCAACTTCCCCCTCTGAGCAAATGGGATTATATGGTGAGGTGGTCTGAGGAGTTCTCTTCTAGTCCTATGTTCCTATGTCCTAACACAGATAGCCAGTAAAAATATATTGTGTGCTTGTTGAACTGTTGGCAATTTCCCCCCTTGTCTCATATTATGGTGTTCTGTAGTAGCTCCTTCTCTTTGTATTCAGTTCAAAAGTGTTCTGTTATTACAATTTAAGTGATTTACAGTTAAGCAAAAACACATATATCTATGATGACAAGAACCTGAGGCACCAAGAAGTGGAAAGCATTACAACCCTTTATCTCCCCCCTCGAAAAAACCAGAATTGCATAGTAAATCTGAACAATCAAAATGAGTGGCGAGCTAACAAAGAATGTAGGGTAAAGACAGATTTCTAAATGATCTCATATAAAGCACTCCATGGGCAATTCTTTTTCCGTAGCACCATTGTGTGCTGCTGATTTGTATCAGAATACATTAATATAATGTTGCTTTTACTAGGATGTCCAAAAGATAGGTAATTGATGAGTTAAGGCTGGAAGTTGTACTCAACTGGCCTGGTTCTGCCTATGTAACGAGCTGTCTTGTACCTTTTCACTGCATTGTTTTCTCCGACAGATGACAATGCGGATGGTAGTATTTGCATGTAGATGGAACAAGGTGAGTCAAAAATAGCATTTTGATCTTGAGAAGATGAATATCTTCCTTCATAGGTCAAGCATTTATTTAGTCAATTCTTAAAATTTGTATGTAAGTACTTTGAGAAATATGTTACATTTACCCAATGAACTCTAACATCTTTTTCCAAGCTATTATGATCTATAATGTAAATCATAAAGGAATTTTTTTTAAATAGAAGCTTTTTACTCAGAAAGGCAAAATAGCTCCTTTAGAAACACTGCACTGTATTGTATACATCCCTGTGAAGGGATTTTTTAAAAAGTCCAGATTACTGACCTGTCTATCCATAGGGTTCTGTCTTACAGAGCTCTTAGGCACTCTTTAGATCAAATGTCTAGCAGTCCCCTATAGGACAAAAAGTCCTCAGAAAATATCAGTTCTTCGAGAGTCTGCAGATGCTTCTCCAAGATACCTGGATGTGTTTTAATTCTCACTATGCAAATGGATCGGAAACACAGAATTCATATGTAACTGAGGCCCATTTGATTTAATACATTGACATATAGCAGTGACATTTAAGGAAACCAAACAACTCCCCCACCTTGGATTTCGGTGACTGAGAGAGAAATATAATAGAGCTCAGATTTCAGTCAGGATTTTTAAAGGCAAAGATAAATGTTTCGAAAATAAGTGTAAAATGAAAATGGTTGGTGAACCTTTAACATAGCAGAATAAAATGCAATGTTTAAGTGACAGAAGCAGGATCCCTTCAACATGGGTGCATTTTCCTGGGGAAGACCTTTCTGCATAGCCCTACCCTTTTGATAGAGTCTGAATGCCCACAGGTACTGACTAGGGCAAGGAGCAGCTGCTTGGTGCGAAAATAATGAAATAAAGCCACCGAAGATTAGTATCTGACTATTTAGGGCTAGATTCTCATGACTTTATTTACTCTCACCTCACTCCATTATTAGATCTACTGAATCCATGGGATCATTCATGGAGTAAAATGCTCTTCAACATGAGTAAGGGTCACAGAGCATGGCCACACCTTTTAGGAAGCAGAGGCCAATATTTCTTTTATAACACAAGTTGAGTCAAAGAGCTAAAGATGACTAGTTTAATCTATCTTAACTTGCCAGCATCTGCCTACTGCCAGTACATCTTCAATGGAAATAGAAAAAAATTCTGTTCTTCGCATCCTGAAAATTAACGAAATAGGCACGCGCCCATCTCCATAATTATTAAATGCAACCGCACTCTTGGCATGTCCTAAAATCTGAGTGGTTCACTTTGCAACTTTCATCATGTCCTTTTAATGCAGGGTGAGAATGGATTATTATGTATTACAGAGAATAGTAGAACAAGCAACAGCCTAAATTCAGGGGAGGGAAAGGATGAGCCACATAATTATCATGAGACTGTGTCATTGTCATTGCCATTGAAAGCAGTGGGGATGTTAAGGATTCATCCCATTCGTCCGTTAGTTCGAATTAACTTTGTAGTGTAGACATACCCATATATATTTACAAGAGCTAGTCATGACTTTCCTTCTGCAAGGTTCAGTTTGTGTGTTCACTTCCCATGAACATTCTCATGACGATCTAGTTTTATAAGACACTAGAGGGTCTCAGAAAGTGAATATAAAAATCATATTTGTGATAATACATGACTTACCTGTCCAGTCCCAATATACCAACAAAGCTTGGACAGTTAACACTGACTCAGGGTGACTGAGTACATGACCACCCCCCAACCCAGGGAAGGACCAGGACCATCCCCCTTACACCATGTCCCGCCTCTCCCCCCTGCTCCATCCCCACCCCACCTCTTCCCTCAGCCCTTTTCCCCAAGAGATGCAGCTCAAGAGACTAGCAGGGTCAGGGGACTGGCAGCAGTGGTCCAGCCTCAGCGGCAGGAGAAGCGGAGCTACATGGCTCCCCCAGCCGCGTCACTGCTTCCCACCGGTGAACGCAGAGCAGTCCCGTACCTCCCCTGCGTGATGCACCAGGAAAGCAAAGCAAACTGGGGTACTCTGCTTCCCCCCACCCTACTGCTGGGGAATGCTGAGACCTTCGGCAGGTGTCTTAGGGTGTGTCTAGACTACTGAGTTTTGTCAACAAAAGTGGACTTTTGTCAACAAAACTACTGAGTTCTGTCAACATAACTTCGACAGAACTCAGCAGTTTTGTTGACTCTGGTAAACCTCATTTTACGAGGCATAACACCTTCTGTCGACAGAGTTCAGTCGACAGAAGGTGTTATTGCCTGTAGGGTTGCGTCTAGACTACAGGGTTTTGTCAACAAAGCAGCTTGCTTTGTCGACAGAACTGAATGTGTCTAGACACTCTATGTCGACAGAAGTTTTGTCGACAGTATCTGTCGACAAAACTTCCGTCGACAAAACCCTGTAGTCTAGACGTACCCTTAGTCCATTGGATGGAATGTTTGTTGTGAAATATTCATTCAGCTTGGATTCCTACTAAGAAAAATAACTCAGACAGTGAAAGTTCACTTGGAGATTGAGGCGCAATGACTTGTGGGGGAAATTCATTCATCCTGAATTCATTCCCCTCATCAAAGGAACCTTGGCCAGTAAAAAAGGCCAAATCTTGCTCTGGATTGGAGGTGTGTTGTAGGAGTTATGGGCAGCCTCTTTCTTCCTATAGCACTCGGGATTATAGTATAGATAGTCTTCCGGGCATTATGGCAATGGAGGGCCTACAAATCCCTTGGAGAAAGATACACGGAGGGGCACCTACCTGGTGTTTCAGAGGGCCACTGTTACCACATCACAGGCCCCAGGAGCATGGCTAGGTGCCTAGCTCGTTCCCTTTAGTGTGTGCTGTCTGTTTAGCACAATGGGATTGCTCCTGTTCTGCCCAGCTAAACCCGTTGCAGTAGAGGAGGTCGAGAAGATTGCCTCTGAACTACACTGGCATCATGCCCAGGGCAAAGGGCCCTCCACCGAGAGGGACTACTAGAATATGACTGTTCACTGGTGTCATTATTATTATTATTATTATTTGCAGATGCTAATGACAAATGAGAGAGGGACACAAACCCTTTGCAAGGCAGCGACTGGATTGGTAATGGAGCTACTCTCCCAGCGCCCAGGGAATTTAAATGGGCCCAGGGCATTTAATCCCTTAGGGGAGAGTAAATTCCACCGTGTGTGAAAGTCTTGCTGCAGTCCCGCCATCCTATCCTCACACCGATGGATGACCTAATGCGGATCGATCCTACCTAATTTCTATGCTATGATCCTAAATGCATTTAACCCCGCTCAAAGCCAGCTCCAAAACAAATACTGTGTGTTCCCTGTGTTTGCGAGATTGGGAACACGTGTTCACTGCCCCCGGGGGGCCTACTCCTCGCTGGACACAGCATTGCAGGGGATTTGGGCTCTCCCAAGCCTTCTAGTGGCTACTTTTTCAGCCACAGAGACCACTCCCAACTCCCACTGGAGACATCCTGTGGCTTGATTCCCCTAACCAAGTCACATCAAATTCAAACCCCGCCTGGGGTACCAAAGCCAAGTGCAAATAAAGATGCGAACTAGCAGCACATTAACAGCCCTTCTGCCTCTCCCAAGCTTGATAGAGTCCCCTTTGTCCCCTTTTTGGTGTCCTGGCTGTTAAGCACAAGCCCCGGGTTTCTCTCCATCTCTGCCTGTCTCCCGGGCAGTCTTTCCACATCTGAGCTCCCTTAGGCCAACATCTGCAATTAGCTACTCCCTGCTGCAGTGTGGAGCTAGGTGCTTTGCCCTGTCTTGCAGCTGAGCCCCCGGACAGAGAGCCGAGTTGGATGAGACCCCACATCCCAGGTGGGCTTTATGGGAACATACGAAGAGACGAATGTCGATGGGGTTTCCAACAACAGGAGTAAACAATGAGCTGCACTATAGGAAATGTCGCCTCCCTTTTGGTGGCATATGTTCTAATGCACCGCTTGTGCCCAGACAATAAGACCCCGCAAATCTGTTTTAACGTAGCTCAAATTCTAAGTCTGTGCCCACACAGTTTGCTGGCGGTTACTGAACAATAAAGGAGAAAACGTGTGCTTTAATTTTTTCCCCAGCCAGCCGTTTTTGTATTTGTGGCCCTTTCATTTTAAACGGTAAACATTTGCAAAGTGTATTACAGCTTCCTGCATAATAACTCTAATTATAACAATGCAAAGCATTAGTAGGGAACCTTTCACCCCAAAACGCGTATCTGACTATATACATACACAGCACCGCCAGTACATTTAGCTACCAGTAGGGTGGGTGCTATGCCTATTGACCCCAGCTGAGTAGCTAGGCCTACAAAGGGTTTACAATATTTGGAACTGGTTTCACCTTTCTGAAATCTGCAAAGTTGCGGGTTCTTTGCCTCTGTGGGTTTTATTAGAGCAGTGGTCACCAATCAGTAGATCGGGATCTACTGGTAGATCTTGGGACATTCACGCAGCTGGAGTCACATACCTTAGTTCAAATTTGTCCCCTAGTGTAGACCTGGACTAAGAAATGCAAAAAAACTGTCAGAGATTTATCATCCTCACACAGGACTCCTTGTCGCATCCTTACACTAGTTAATCAGAAGAGGAATTTTACTGGCTAAAATTGAACAGTAAAATGTTTGGTATTGCCAACATCATGAAGCGTGTCAGAAAGCTACAAAACTACCACCAGTTGCAATCGGCTCTGAAGTGACCATTTTAATTAACTTTCTTCCAACACATCCGGCAGTTCACAGTAGCACCCATTAAAAATACATTTTATGGTGTCTTGTTTCAGAATATGATCCTGAGCAACATAGGGAAGATTTCTTCTTCGTCAAGTGGGTCACATCATCTCAGCTTTGTCTGTCTGATACTGGGCCTGGGCGCTGCTGGAACAGAGATACCAACCTACCTTTTGTCCTCGAGGAACGCTGCCTCTCTTAGCAGTGCCAATGAGTTCATAAAGCAGTCATTTTCCTGCCCGGGATTGGTATCACAGCAGAATACAATCTTCTGTAGTACTAATTACCCTTCGCCGTATTGGACAAGCCTTTCCTAAATCAAAGCATGCTTTCCTTCCTGCTTAAAACAGCTCGCCAGGAACTTGGTGCAAAGACCATTGAAGTCCACAGACTTCTTTGGGCTTTGGATCTGGCACTAATGATACCTGTTTGGGCCAGATTCTTTGCTCCGGATGCACTTTGTTCAATGTAAGACCAAGAGAAGGAGATAGACAGTGGCTTTAAGCTACCCTTCAGTTTCTGATGCAGCCCCTGACTTGCTTGGATCCAGCCCTCAAGGCTCAGGGCCCACTCCCCAGCATTGGGGAGCCCACGCTAGCACTCCAGTCTCACTGCTGACTCCTGCAGGGCTGGAACACACAAACTCTACTAAGCTGGGCCCCACTAGACTCTGGTGTGTGAGGGGAATGTCATTCTCCTCAGTCGGGGACCACGTTAGTGAGGGTTTGTGGGGGGTTTTTTTGCTTCTCACTTCTGTGTGGTCCCCATTGATTTTTCTGTGGGGCAGTGACCCCCAACCCAAAAAGGTTCCCCGCCCCTGTCTTAGTGGATGCCCAGCTCTCCGCCCCAGAGGGCCATTATAGCATTGCGGGATTGCCAGGGCACAAAGACACACTAGCTGCTGACCAGTGTGTGGGGATTATGCTTAGTGAATTTTCAGAGGGTCCAATCTGTTGCCTTTCTGGTTGGCTTGCTCCACTGCAACAGCACACAGCAGCTGCCGGGGGGGCTGAGAATCAGTCCCCGCAGTCAGAAACAATGGAGCTCTTCTCCAATCAGTGCACAGGTATGCCTCCTGCTGGCAGTCACTGGAGTTACTATTAGGGCACGTTGATGCTACGGGGAAGATAGATGCTGCCACAGTCGATCTTCCGGGGCTCAATTTAGTGGGTCTGGTGAAGACCCGCTAAATCGAACTCCGAGGGTGCCCCCAGTGGCGCCAGTACTCCCGATCCTTGCCAGGAGTACGGGAAGCTGATGAGAGCAGTTGCTCCCATGAACTTCCCACTGCATGGACGGTGATTTAAGATATATGTCAACTCCAGCTACACAATTAACATAGCTGGAATGGCATATCTTAGGTCGACCTTCCACTCGAGTGTAGACCAGGCCTGACTTATCAAAGGGAAAATACACTCTCAGACATAACATCCCAATCAGGAACTCAAACAACAGCACGAAGATAACTTTGTCCTGAGTAACTCCACAGGGTGGAAAGGAATAAAGGGGAAATGTGCTCTAGAAGGAAGGAAACTTCAGGGTCTCTGGAATCACAGAGCAAAGAGAACCTGTATCGCTCATCCTAGGGCAGGTTACCATGGCAGGACCCAACCATGATAATGTTAGACACAGTTGTTGTGTGTAATTTTCACCAAGGGGTGGGGAGAGGGTAACCCGCACAGATTTTTAACACCAATCCTACAGATGGCAGAACGTATGTGCCTCCCACCTAACATGACTGCTGCAGAGGTGACTTCTTCACAAACAACCACTCCTTCCCCACCCATCTCCATCTAGAACAAAACGAATGTCAATTTAACAGGGGCGATGACTCAGCAGAATAGAGGAGAGCGCTCAAATTGTGAGATTGCTCTGCTGAGAGAAATACTGTGCATGAATCACAGCCATGATCTCAGGCACTGTGGGGTAAATAAAGAGCTGAGTATATGTTAGACTCCCTCACGCTCCCCTGCCACCTACTTAGCCCCACTCTGCCAATAATGGAAGGGAGTTGGTGTCACTTAGGGTATGTCTACACTACCCCGCTAGTTCGAACTAGCGGGGTAATGTATGCATACCGAACGTGCAAATGAAGCCCAGGATTTGAATTTCCCGGGCTTCATTTGCATAAGCCGGCCGGCGCCATTTTTAAACGCTGGCTTGTTCGAACCCCGTGCCGCGTGTAGCCACGAGGTGTACAGATAGTTCGGAATGGCTTGCTAGTTCGAACTATCTAGCCCATGCTGTGTGTAGCCGCGCGGCACGGGGTTCGAACAAGCCGGCATTTAAAAATGGCGCCGGCCGGCTTATGCAAATGAAGCCCGGGAAATTCAAATCCCGGGCTTCATTTGCACGTTCGGTATGCATACATTACCCCGCTAGTTCGAACTAGCGGGGTAGTGTAGACATACCCTTACTCCTTTTTCTAGTTAGTGTGGAAGTTAAATTCAGGCTATGTCACCTCTGGCAGATGCAACGCACTGGTAGTTACAGTGCTGCTCACAAAGCACTGCAGGGAAACTGCGGTTGTCCATCCACGCTGTGCTCCTGGGGGTGGAGGGGGAGGCAGCATGTCCACATTAGCGGCTCTTGCAGTACCACAGAGAGCAGTGCATTGTAGGAACTAACCCACTGTGCATCTGGCTGCAGGGTACTTTGGGAAGGGTTTGCAATGCCGCACGGGGCAGGCAGCATCACATGATGCAGGTTTCCCAGTCCCATTGCTCCAGGGTCATCCTACTACACCAACAGCTGCTTTTCAACACAAGTCCAGAGGAAGATGGGGGACTGCGACAGGGAGTATGTGGGAGGAAGGAGAGTGGGGAGGGAAACAGTGGGTTTCACTGGCGGTCAGAATGCAGAGGCAAGGGGAGGGAGAAATCCCAACATCTCAGCTCCTCCCCCATGTCCCTTCCCATCTCATTGCATGGCAATCTGTCTCTCTCTCTCTCTCTCTCACACACACACACACACACACACACACACACACACACACACACACACACACACCTCTGCCTCGGTGTTCAACAGCAGAAATATTGCACTTGAACGGTTTGTTCTGTGTCTCACAGCAAATCAACACAGCCTGCCGGCTGGCCAAAAAAAAGAGCTCTGAAAGGAGATTTGTGCATGCCTATAGGGCAGACACACAAGTTCCAAACAAAGAGCAGAGGGGACTTGCGGGATTATGGGCCATTCCTGAAGGTCAGTCACAATGCAACAAACAATGCAAGAGTTCACACTGCCCTACCCAGTGCTGTATCCAGAGTGCAGCAAGCTCTACACATCTCATCAAAGTGGCTCACCTAAGAGCTCAGCAAGCAACTCTGGAGCTAGTGTGCACTAAGTGCCTTGCCTGTGTGGACACCTTGGGAGCTACAAAGTTGGAAGCTGATTTACTGCATTATAATTTGCCCGAGTAGACCTGGGCTTAGTGACATGAGTGTAATCTCCTTTGCACACCGGTAACGTGATAATAAGTAGCACTCAGAGGAGCAAGGCCAGGGCTACACATAATTTTTACACCATTCTAACTATTTGGGTCAGAAGGTGATTTTTACCACACTAGCTGTGCCATTACAACCCTTAGTGTAAGCAGCTATACTGGTATAAAGGTGCCTTCTATCAGTACAGCTTCCCGCATGGGTTATATGTGGCCTGTGGGACAGATGCAGTTCACCAGGGTTCGCCTCTGGCAGGTTGTCAGACGTTTGCAGCTCCCGTTGGACACAGTGTGCTGTTCCCAGCCAATGGGAGCCAGGGGAAGAAGAGCAGGCTGGGCCAACTAATATCGGGGGGAGGGCCCACCTTCCTGAAAGGCCACAGTTCTGATAGACGGCGGCACCATGAGCTCATTTTCTGGAACCCAGGTCTTGACTGTGTGCACAAACTAGAAATATTTTTTCCCATGTCAGCAGTGAGTATGAACAACTTTTATTTATTGTGCCAGGAAACTACTAACTGCAGACATCCTGGCAACTCTGCTTTTCCTTTTAAAGTGATTAAACCCCCAAATAAGATCCACCTTTGAAGTGGTTTTCCTCACAGCTTTAAGAGCCAAGATGCCAGCGAGCATTTTAATATAACCGACACTGTACAACAGTTCTTCAGCAGGTTTTGAACTGGTGCTTTTACAGCAGCTATCAATGAATTAAACTGCTCTCACATTTATTAGGTAAGGTACTAAAAAGAAAATTGGCTATTTCTTTTCCAAGTGCTTCCTAACAAACTCATCCAAATGCTGCTGCTCGTAGTGATTCATTTGCAAAGCATGCTGTTTTAATTATTTTTCTTTGCATTTACTCTATCCCTGGCTCAGTCACACAGTGATAGCTTTAGCGTCTGGACTCCTTCGAAGGGAAAACTGCAGACAGCTTTGAAATCATGAAAAGGGGCTGGCCCACTCACCATGGGGAAGCGTAAGATTTGGGTAAGTGCATTAATACTTAGCATTTACATTCAGCAGTTTTCTTCCACACCCCTGAAGGCCACTTACAAAATAAAGGGTATTGTTACCTCAGTTTTACAGCTGAGGAAATGTGACCATAGAGCGGTTACGCATGGGTGGCAGGTAGACTAGGCCAGGGGAGGCCTGGCCTCGCTCACACTGCAACCTCTCCCCGAAGTTGGCAGCAGCTCACCTCCAGCCGGAGATTATCAGGTGGCTGTGGCCAGCCGGCAGCCCATTGCTGAGGCTGGCTGGCGGCCCATGGGTGTTCAGCCAGGGCTTCTCCGGCCCAGTGAAGAGGGTGGTGCTCGGGACTTTGATGAGCAGAGCTCCAGTGGAGCTGTGAGTCTAGCCTCTCTGAAAAGGAGGCTCCCGTGCCTGCCAGGAGGTTAAGTGACCTGTCCCAAGTCACAAAGCAATCAACAGGAGCCCTGGGATCAGAAGCTGGGTCTCCTGCTACCCTCTTCCACAGTACAAGGCTGCCTCTCTTGCTGTCATGTTTATTAACAATTTGCACTATGGTAGCACCTAGAGATGAGACTGGACACACACACCCCATTGTGCAAGGCACTAAGGGTACGCCTACGCAGCAGGCAGTTATTTCAAAATAATGTCGAAATACTGTCAAGCAGGAATTCTTACTCCAACTCCTATAACCCTCATTGTACAAGGAGTAAGGAAAGTCTGAGGAAGATAGGCTTGCCAGATGCTTTCGTTCTGAACATGGCAGGAAAAAAACTTGGTTGAGCCAAAACAAACAAACAAACAAACAAACAAACAAACAAACAAACAAAAACGGGAGATCAAACTTATTGAGGGGGGGGAAAACCCAGGAGACGAAAGTTGTCGAGCAAAAAAAAAAAAAGGTCACTTCTATCCAAGAAAAACATTTTTCATGTCCAATATTTTCTGTTGTTTTTTACCAGACTGGGGCCAGAAATAACAGACTGTCCGGGCGAAAACCGGACAGCTGGCAACTCTCGAGGAAATGCGCTCTATCTCAAAATAAGTGCTGTGAAGATGATCCCAATTTCAAAATAAGCTTGCAGAAATTTTGTAGCAGAATGATCAGAGCAATGGTTGGCAAATGTTGGATTAGTTTAATAATTGTTGTTTAATATTAGTTTTATTTTTACCTTTTTTTTGTTTAGTGGCGTGGGTCTGGGGGTTTGTTTATAACGAGTGACTTAGTGACAGCACAAGGAAAAGGCATCAGGAGCTGGTTGGAACCAACACACCAAAGAGTTACAACAACCAGATATTTCTATAAATCACACATGGATATTTGAGCTTTTCTGAGGAACTATCCAATTTTATGAGCTTCACAGTCTTTCAGAGTAAAGCTTATAGAACTGTCCCCCATCATCAATGCTCTCATAAGTCCCTCTACAAACTCTTCTTCTAATACATATCTTTACAGTGGGAAACTTCACAATAAATAAGGATGTGACAAATAGTGATTGTGCCTATATTTGTTATAACTTTCAAAATAAATTCTCCGTATGTTGAAAAAATCATTTTACCAGAAGGAATATATTTCCCCTTTATTCTTTGGGTAACCATCATATTTCAAAGTGCTACCCTTTTACTACATCCCTTAGCACCTGCAGTCATTTTTCTACCAATTTATTTTTCAAATATAAAAAAATATATTTTGACTCTCAATTCCATTTGGAATAATTCAGACAGCTGCACCGAATAAAAGTTCTATACACTATGATTCAGAAAAAAACATTAAATCTCAATGAAAAACTAAGCACTCGCTTATAAGATCTGCTGAATACGGATGGTTTAAGCATGTTCTAAGTGGTTTTCTGATGGTGCAAGGTCGTGTGGAAACAAGGGGCCCATGTACAACAGGGAGGCATTATTTTCTGTCAAAAAATGTACAGTTATTTTATCCAGCAAGGGATGTGTACTTGCCAAAGATTAAGAAGCACAATAAGATGTGGTTTTTTTAAAAAAAGTTAAGTGATTCTGCATGAAAGAGGGCAGATGGCAGCCACACAATAGCCATCAACTTTATTTAAACAGATAAGCATCCTCACTGCTGCTGTAGATGTGTTAAAATAAACACATGCTCTCTGTGCACAGAACCTTCTGACCTTCTGAGGAAGGTGCAAGGGCATGCCGCCTCCTTCCACTTTATCATTTACCATTTGTCTATTCTGTCTGACAAGCCAAAAGTAACAAAAGCTTCTAACGGCTGCCTTCCACTGGTTACAATAAAAAATGCATCCATTTTGATTGCCTTCCAAGCATATGGACGAGAGCTCCGTGACTAAGGGAGGCAGATCGTAAGAGGCAGAACAGCGTGGAGGTAGACGGCAGATTCCTGTCTCAATACATTCAATGTTTTGTCAAGATATTTCTGAGTCACAAAGGAGACAGCTGCCATGTGGAAGGCAGGGCCATATGAATTACTGCAGACCTAGTCCCCATTTCAAAGATGCAGACTTTCCCAAAGCAGAGTTCCTGTGCAGAGGAAGAAGGAAACAGGCCAGAAAAAGAGAGGAAGAAACAGAAAACTACAGACCTTGCTATCTCGGCCTAGGATGGGGGGAGTGGACAGATTGTGGTGAATTTTGAATGGTTGATGTGCATAATAAATGAAATACTTAAGCCCCACTAAGCAGCTAAGGAATCTGGATTCTGGGTTGATTTCAGTGCTATTTCTGCTGTTAGATGAATCACCGCTGTCTAAAGGTACTGATCTCGCTGAGAAATCAGAAGCCAGGGACAGTTGGATAATCTGGGGGACAGGAGAGGGCAAAGAGCTGAGAGAGGAATAACAGGAGAGATTCCATCAGCAAGTCATCATTCTTACCCCCACACTGCAGTGCGCAGGCCCTCCCCCGGAGACACGCAGAAAGACTGTGGCTTTTCGTATTCCTAGGACCACTTCACTTCACTGGCTTAACTTTCCTAGCAAAACTTCACAGAACACGAGGGCTACTGCCTCACAGCTGCCCAATCAGCAGGACTAGACATCAGCTCCAGCCTGTTAAGTTCAGCATTTCAGGAACTTCTAGCCACTAATTGTTTCAGCTAGTCCTACCCATGTGATTTATATTTCACACTTCTTAATCTTTATATATCCATTCTCCTAGGATCTCTGCAGACAGCATACCTGGGAAATGAAAGCACTTGGCCTTTCCATCATATAAACAAACAAGGCAGCAAACCCAGACAGGCCTTCTGAGTTAAAACACATGGCTTTCCTTCACAAGATGTGGGCAACTTATGGTATAATTTCTTCTTATTTCTTTTACAGGACTTTGTTAAAAGGAGGACCGCAAAGACAGCAATGCCGAGGGTCCACTTTCCTTTGGGAAGCACAAAAGAAATATTTTCAGACAACAGTAGCTGTGCTGGAGGGATTCTGACAATCAACTATGCCCTCCTATTGAGGACTGTAAATTAAATAAACAGTGGCACAGATGTGAAGAGGCTTGGTCCAAGAAGGGGGTCACTGGTGGGCCCCATCCACAACCTGGTGAAACTAAAGGGAGCAGTTTCATTGAATTGTATCAGACCCAACGGAACCTACGTCAAGACTTTTTAATCACTTTTATTTCAGGAGTAATATTTTACTCCACTGACAAACATTCCCTTGGGAGCGCAGTTTAAAAAAAGAACTAGTCTGTATTTAAACAGAGCAAAAGTGCAGGATGAATGACAAAAAGTGCATTCAGGTTATTAAAATATTATTTCAATTTAGTGATTTAATTTTCAATATAAAATGACAAGATATGGATTTAAAATAGACCTGCAAATCCATATCATAGAGGACACATACACACACAAAGATTGGACCTAAGTCATCGCTCACTATTGAAGTCAGCTGAGTTACCTCAGGAATGAATTTTCCCCATGATTTTTATCCTGACAATATCCTTTGAAACAATCATTTTAATTCCAATGTTGTTCTATTTTTGATCAGGATCAAGAGTTTATGTTTATATGTTCCCTGACTGTTTTAATACCCCAGAAAGGCATTTTGTAGGGAAATCAGAGTTTTAGTACAGGCTCATAAAATGCTACTGGGGGCATAAAAAGAGTCCTGAGAAATGTAAACATAAATGCTAATAAAATACACAGAAAGCAAATACTTGGCCACAGACATAATGTTTGATGGTGGATATATTTGAAATTCTCTATTTTTTCATGGATTTATTTGGAGTTTGGTGAATACTGGGAAGGAAAATCTCTTGCAAACACTCTGGCAAAGGGAAAACCACATTTCAATGCACTGTGTATCTTTGTTTGCCCTTTCGTAAAGGAGATAATGGAAGAAAAATTTTGTTTATTTGACTGGTCATAGGAAATGAATTTCAGGGCCCACAGACAAAATTTGTTTTTGATAAGCAACAAGATTCACTTATTGGTCACATTTCAAAATGTCAGCGAGATGTGGGTCTTTCTAAAATCGAGATATAGACGGTCCCCGAGTTATGAATGGTCGATTTACAACCGTTCGTACTTACAACCAAACCTCCCATTAAGCGGTCATAAAGGCGGTTCCTGAGTTACGAACGTGACCCGCACTTACAAACAGTGTGGTCGCATGTAAATGAATAGGGTCCAAGTTACGAACACTTCGAGTTACGACCAGTGTTTGGTCCGTAACTCGTTCATAAGTCGGGGACCGGCTGTAATTAACTTCCTTCTCCCATCCTCTGTTTTGTAAGCTCTTCTATGCAGGGAATGTCTTTTTTGTGTGTGTGAACTGTGCCTACCCCAATGGGACACGATCCTGGTTGGGGCCTTTAGATCAGTGTTTCTCAATCTTTCCCAGACTACTGTACCCCTTTCAGGAATTTGATTTGTCTTGTGTTACCCCAAATTACACCTCACTTAAAAATGACTTGCTTACAAAATCAGACAAAAATGTACAGAAGTATCACGAGGCTATGTCTACACTGTACGATTATTTTGGGATCAGCTATTCCGGAAGAAATACTGTGAAATAGTTTATTTTGAAATAGCATGTCTATACTACAGGGAAGCCTCAAAATTAGTCCAAGGCAAGCTCCCCTAATGTGACGTGCTACCTCGATTTAGAGCCCCAGCAACCACTGGGAAGTAATTATGTTGAATGGCCTGGGGGAGGAGCTATTTTGAAATAGCAGCAGTCCACATTACTACTATTCCAAAATAGCTGTTTCGGCAGAGGCATTATTCCTCATGGAATGAGGTTTACAAACGCCGAAATAAGCTGCCTGTTATTTCAAAATAATGGGTTAGCCGTGTAGACACTCACACTGTTATTTTGGAATAACAAATTTTATTCCAAAATAATAATGCTGTGTAGACGTCATTCACAGTACACCAGGGCGGGCAATAAAACAGCAGCGGTTCACCGGGTTCCTGAGAAAAAGCCTTCCCCCTGCTTCACAAAACAGCTTTTCTTGACATTGACACATTTTGGAAATGTTGTTTGTTGTTTTTTGTGGACAGATAGAGATGAAGGCTGAGGTGAATGCACTAGGGTCTCAAAAGCTTGAGGATGACCTCAACACAACACATGCAAGTCAAATTACAGTACTATTAGTCAGGCAGGTATGCTGCATGGAGCCCAAAGACTCCCGGACCAAAAAGAATATATGGCGCGTGAGCAGAATGAGACCAAGGGGTTGAAAGCTAGCTATACTTCACAGCTCCTGGACAGCTCAAGAAACATTCTAGCCCCTCAAAAGCTAAATAGTTCCCAAGCACTGAGAGTTCAAATCCAAGGTAGGCAGAAATGTGAAATAAAATGAGATATCTTGCTATATCTGCCTCTCACCAACGGTGTTTTTTATTTTGCATAAAAGGAAATAAATCAGACATGCAAATGCTCGCTGGGGGGGGGAGGGCAATCGGAGGTGAAAGTGGAGGTGAGAATAAGGAGAAAAAGTCTGGGGGACAGCAAGGAAAGGGGCCATTATATGAAGGGACAAATGAGGATGGCCAGGTAAAAAGGGGGGGCATGGAAAGGGAGACATGTGGAAAACAAGGAGAATAGGGAAAAGGGGGGGGTCTCTCATCATTTCTTCCTCCTTTGGTGGGTCTGAGCACCTCCCCCCTACCTGTCTGTGTGCATCATGTGTGACCAAAGGCTCTTGTGTAAATTACATTGTCATGGGATAAGAGGGTCCTTTCATGGACTGAGAAATGGTTGGAAGACAGGAAACAAAGGGTAGGAATAAATGGTAAATTTTCAGATTGGAGAGGGGTAACTAGTGGTGTCCCCCAAGGGTCAGTCCTAGGACCAATCCTATTCAACTTATTCATAAATGATCTAGAGAAAGGGGCAAGCAGTGAGGTAGTAAAGTTTGCATGATACTAAACTGTTCAAGATAGTCAAGACAGAAGCAGACTGTGACAAACATCAAAAAGATCTCAAAAAACTAAGTGATTGGGCAACAAAATGGCAAATGAAGTTTAATGTGGATAAGTGTAAAATAATGCACGTTGGAAAAAATAACCCCAACAATACACATAGTATGATGGGGGCTAATTTGGCTACGACAAATCAGGAAAGAGATCTTGGAGTTATCATGGATAGTTCTCTGAAAACATCCACACGGTGTGCTTTGGTGGTCAAAAAGGTAAATAGAATGTTAGGAATTATTAAGAAAGGGATAGAAAATAAGACACAGAATATCTTACTGCCCCTGTATAAAACTATGGTACGCCCACATCTTGAGTACAGGCAGTCCCCGAGTTACGCGGATCCGACTTATGTCGGATCTGCAGTTACGAATGGGGCCCTCTCCCTGGTCTCCAGTAGACCAGGGAGAGGAAACAAAGCGGCGGAGCACGCAGGCAGCGGACAGCCCAGATGCGCGTCTGGGCTGTCTGCTGCCCACGTGTTCCGCTGCTTTGCTCCCCGTCCTTCTGGTCTGCAGTCCAGGGAGACGGGGAGCCCGAGGGCAGCAGGACAGCCACGGCGCATCTGGGCTGTCCCGCTGCCCCGTGCTCCGCGGCTTTGCTCCAGATGCCTGTAGTACAGCAGCTGGAGCGCTGCCGGTTGGTCCTGTAGCGCAGCTCTGGGCACTACTGGACCAACCCGGCAGCACCCCAGCTGCTCTGCCCCAGGCGTCCTGATTCAGCCACTGCTGGTCAGTTTCAGCAGCGGCTGAATCAGGATGCCTGGGGCAGAGCAGCTGGGGTGCTGCTGGGTTGGTCCAGTAGCGCCGAGGAGCGGCGGCGCTACTGGACCAACCCAGCAGCACCCCAGCTGCTCTGCCCCAGGCATCCCCAAGTCAGCCGCTGCTGAAACTGACCAGTGGCTGACTGCAGGAAGCCTCTGCCCCGGGCTGCCTGGAATCAGCCGCTGATCAGTTTCAGCAGCAGCTGACTTGGGGACGCCTGGGGTTCTTAAGTTGAATCTGTATGTAAGTCAGAACTGGCATCCAGATTCAGCCGCTGTTGAAACTGATCAGTTTCAGCAGCGGCTGAATCTGGACGCCAGTTCCGACTTCCATACTGATTCAACTTAAGAACAAACCTACAGTCCCTATCTTGTACGTAACCCGGGGACTGCCTGTACTGTGTACAAATATGGTCTCACCTCAAAAAAGATATTTTGGCCTTGGAAAAGGTTCAGAAAAGGACAACTAAAATGATTAGGGGTTTGGAACGGGTCCCATATGAAGAGAGGCTAAAGAGACTGGGACTTTTCAGCTTAGAAAAGAGGAGATGGTGGGGGGATACGAAAATCATGAGTGGTGTGGAGAGGGTGCATACAGTGTCTATAAAATCATGAGTGGTGTGGAGAGGGTGCATACAGAAAAGTTCTTCATTAGTTCCCATAATATAAGGACTAGAGGACATCAAATGAGGTTTAAAACAAATAAGCGAAAGTTCTTCTTCACACAGCACATAGTCAGCCTGTGGAACTCCTTGCCAGAAGAGGCTGGGAAGGGAAAGTGTGAAGCCCTTTCTGCATGGAGAAGGCAGTGTAGTGGCAGATGATGTGGAAAAAGCCAACACACTCAATGGTTTTTTCTACCTTCACCTTCACAGACAAGGTCAGCTCCTAGACTGCTGCACAGGGCAGCACAGGATGGGAAGGAAGGACCAGCCCTCTCTTGTGAAAAACAGATTAAGGATTATGTAGAAAAGCTGGACACGCACAAGTCCATAGAGTCGGATCAAATGCATTCAAGGGTGCTGAGAGGCTTGGTTCTTCTTTGAGCTGAGGGTTGGACTAGATGACTTCCAGAGGTCTCTTCCAACTCTAATCTTCTATAATTCTATACTGAATAGGAGCTACCTATATATGAACAACGCTGAGCCCACGCCACAGAAAACATCCCCTCTAAGTTTTACAACTCCCTCAGCAACTTTCACAACCTCCTCAGACTTATTCACAGGATATCAAACACTGTACTTTCCACTTACCTGTCCTTAAACCACACATCTCACAAACCACAGCTGCTGACAACCTCCAGGGCAAGAAACCCTAGTGTCCAGGTTGTAACGCCGCCTAGACAACACAGCAACAAAATGAAGCACATGGGATTTCCCAAGGTTCATACACGTCTTTCCTTTGATCACCCACACAGGGATCAGGGAGAGTGGCTCACTCCCACTGTAGCCCCCAAGATCACAATTCCAACCCTAACTCTTTCAAGAGGCTCCCACTTCTTCCTCCACCATTCAGTACACCTACACCTAACAGAGTATGCAGCAGAAATGCAATGCAGATAATTCCCAGTGGCTATTGCTGGTTCCAGGGAGCAGAAGGGCAGGCAGAGTTAAGGTTGTGTGGGCAAGTATCTTAACTCTTCATTTCCTGATTTTACAAGTTTGAGTTTTGCTGAACTTGACATTAAGGAAGGGCACAAACTATCACCAGGCAACGTTAAGTGAATCAACGAAAGCCAAAGGGTCTCCAGTAAGAACCCACCATCTGTTTGCCTTGTAAACAAAATCATCTCTGGCAGGTTGCTCTGAAAAAAGCAAACTGCTGAAAGGCTGTGGCAAGTTCTCAAAGAGTGTTTCCATCTCTACCTCTTCCCTCGCATCCCTGTCTTCTGCAACGCAACTCTCATGTTCATTCCTCATGCTGCTGCTTCTCTTTCGCAGAGTAACTGGGCACCAGTATCATTACCACCTTTCGCAAGAACAAACCTACAAGTGAACATTCTTCAGATGCCCTGACCTCATGTCCCTGTGATTGGACAAAAGCCTGTACCACATCTATTGTTCTCCACTCACCATTCCCAGCGACTTTCTGTGCATAGTTAAAGGGCTCAGCTCTGCAGTCACTGCTAACTTCCAGAACCAATATTTCAGTGCAGTACATGGCTGTGAGCTGGCTCTAGCAGACGTACCTTCGGATGCTAGTGGTGCCAATATTTGGATTACCCCCTGCTACGTGCACAAGGCGTAAATGTGTGTTTTTGGCATACCTCCTCCTCCCACTACTACCGCCTGTTCACTGTGCATGTTGATAACCAGCAAAGTCAATTTAAAAAACAACACAAGGCAGCAAGAGAGGTTTTCTAAGCTGTTTCCCTTTGAACCGAAGCTCTGCTTTTCCAAATCAGGATTATGAACAGACATGCAGGCCACAATTACTAATTTCTTAGTGACTAGAACTATTGTGAATTAAAAGTAGTAGAGGCAGAAAACTGAAGACCAGTAAAGTGTAAAAAAGCCCTTCATAGAGATAAATATTGCTGTGTATGGGATGAGACACAACAGCATGCTACAGGCACTAAGGGTATGTCTAGACTGCATCCCTCTGTCGGCAGAGGGATGCAGATTAGGCAGGTCGACATTGCAAATGAGGCAGGGATTTAAATATCCCGTGCCTAATTTGCATAAAAATGGCTGCTGCATTTTGCCGACTCAGCACTTTGTCGGCAAAAAGTGGCAGTCTAGAGGGGGATCTGTCGAGAAAAAGTCTTTTTCCACAGATCCTGTAAATCTCCTTGCAGGAGGCATAAGGGGCTAATGGCAATCCAAAATTCATATTGCTGTTGGTTAGCTGCAGTTTGACATTTGCTTTGAAGTGGTCCCATGACTGAGCATTAGAGCCAAACATTAACTTTTCATGAACATTTCCACTGGGAAAAATGTACCTGAAAGTAAGTTTGTGGAAAGCAAACAGAAAAGCAGTAAGAACACGGTTCTAGTGCAGACACTGAAGACTCAAGTGAATATTTGCAGAAATGCTTGTTGTATTTGCCCAGCTCTGATCTCTAGATGTTGCAGGACATATAACTGTAGGATCTACTTCTGCAAGCCTTCTGTGGCTGCTGTTCCTGTTAGTACTTACTGGTGTTAATGCAGTGCCTCAGGACCGCCATTCATGGGAAAGGGCCCCTTTGTTCTAAGCTTTGTAAATGCAAGGAATGGCTATATTGTCAAAAAATGTAGAAACAAACACACAAACCAACCCTGCTGCAGTAAGTCTCAGGCCTAGGCCTACAGACTGCAGCTTGAGCTATGGCATCAAAAACAGCCATGTCATTCTTCCAGGCTTGAGAGTCTTTGCTCCAACCCAAGCTGGAATATCTACATGGCTACTTTTAAAATTCTAGTGCAAACTCGAGGCTCCAGATCCCGTCTCTGAGACAGGCTGCCATAGGGCTTTCGCATCTCTCTTTTTTAGAGTGTGGAATAATTTGGGAGAGTTTGCCAAGGGCTATGGTGGATTCTCCATCATTTTTAAATCAAGATTGGATTTAATTAGATGGAGACATTTTTCCAAAAGATCTGCTCTAGGAATTATTTTTAGGAAGCTCTATACCCTTTGCTATATAGGAGGTCAGACTATGATCACAGTGGGTCTACTGAATCTGTAAATCAGTAAGTCTAAAGCTCTTTTAGATGTATGTTAATAAATCCAGTACAGGTTGAACCTCCATAGTCCAGCTCCCTTGGGACCTGGCCGATGCTGAACCATAGAATTTGCTGAACTATGGGAGTTCAATATAGCCTAGCAGCATTTTCAACACTTCCACTGCTTACTGGGCTGGTAGAAGACATTTTGGGGTAAATTAGAGCTGAACAACAGCACTGAACACTGAGAGCCAGGGCTAGTGGCTGTAAACTTTATGGGACCGCAGGAAACTTGGCCACACCCAGCTATCTAAAATCGTGCTGGACCATGGAAGTTGCCAGACCAGACAGTGCCAACTAGAGAGATTCAACCTGTATAATTTAACAGCAGTTCTGTGTTTTGTCTTAAAGGATACATTGCAACAGCTGAATGCTTCAAATGCACGTTAACAGCATGTATTCCAGATTATGACTCCATAACAAACTTTATGCAAGAACATTTTATTATTGTTAATATTAAAAAATCATGTATCTAGCTGTACACATTTACATGATTGTCATATGAAATCAATGATAACATTCTCTTTAACTTCTGTGAGAGCACAAAAAGACATGAGACTGTAAATGCATTTGGGAAGGAAATATGCAAGAAGCTAAGGCCTGATCCTGAGATATGCTAGGTACGCCCTCACCCCGAGAAGACCAACCCACCCTACAGTATGCAGCACCCATGCAGCATCTTGCAGAATCAGGCCTTGTGAGTAATGACATGTCTGTTTAACAACAGCAGTTTAACAAGAGGCGCAATTTAAAATTGTTTAAATCAGCACAAATAGTTGCGTGGACACCCTTGAATCAATGTAAAAATGGCTTAGGGAGAGTTAAATTGATTAGGAACATCTTGAAGCTAAATAAAAACAAGCCCTCTTGACTCATATGAGGACAATCTGAGCAGAGTTTTGCAACTGGTTTGACTTGAGGGTAGACAAATCCTAAATCACGTTGCCCAACCCCAAAGAATTTACAATCCAATGATTTAGTTCTCCTCTAAGTGAAGTCAAATAGAAAGTTGCCATTGATGTCAAGGGGAACAGATGGGGTGCTTTGTCTTCAAAGGGAGGTTACAATGTGTTTATTTGTGTAAATGTGTACCTGCTGAAATTTTACACATGTTTACACATGGGGCAGCAGCATGGAGGATGGAGGGAGGGGCAGGTGGCTCCACTTTTAAACCGGCTCCTAGGGAATGCTGTCCCCCTCCCCTCCCCACTGCCTCTGTGGGAGCCAATGGGGGAGGGGTGACAGGAGGTTCATGGGAGCTGGGATAAAATCCGGCTCCCCATGTGCATTGGCTCCTCCCTCCTCCCCCCGCTCCCCGCTGCTTCTGATACAGAGGAGGGGGGTGGTGCATGTAACCAAGAGATGAGTAAAGGCTCATTGGTTAACCATGTACTTGGCTACATGTTCATGTTCCTGCTTCAAACACATTCACAAGCAGAGCCAAAACCGTTTTCAAAAAGATTGCCCATTTGTCTGTGGTAATACTACATGGACAGGAAGTATTTTGTATTTCAAATTTCCTGATATGACCACATGGCTCTGAGGGAGTCCAGGGATAGAATTTGTCCCTTTACACAAATGCACTCCAACAACTTTTCAAATCTTTATAGTTCTACCATTTTTCTCCCTACCAGACATTCTCTTATATGGCTCCATCCTACATCTCTCCGCATGTGACAAACTTTTAAGACAAGAAAGGCTTCAAACCACCATTGAATCAAAATAAGGTCAACACTCCTTCTTTTCCCCATTCTGCTAAGCAGCATAGAAATTACAACAAAATACTATTAGTACATTTGTGCATTCATAAAAAACCCCACAAAATACAATTGCAAGAGAAAAGTGATCAACAGTCAATTTATGGCTCAAAATTTCAGGACCCAATTCTGGTAAAACGATTTTGATTTGTACCTAACTTTCCACATTGTGAATTGCCAATGGGCCAGCTCATGAGACATAAAGAAAGACACATGCATAAATCTGTGCAAGATCCATGTGTTAAATCACACGCTTGAGTCTGGGTCTGAGGTGACGCAGCATAGCTCTGTGGTTTGCAATGGAGCGAGGCTCATTACACCAGACCAGCACCTGGCAGTACACTTTTGCGCTGTCGTGTCACGTCACCCGTGTAAACAGTTATGGTGGCAAATCATTCTAAATTATCCTAAGCCTGATCCTGATCAGATCCCTTTTGCAGTCTAACAAAAATAATGGACACGTTGGAGCCAAGAGGTATTTTTGCAACTGCCTCCTTTTATTCCAGTACTTTGGAGAATGTCAATGATCATAAACGATCAGGAGATGAAAGACACTGACTAGAGGTCGATAACTGAGTATCTTGCCACATGGCTGTGTTACGGACTCTGAACCCTAACTAATGGCTCATCTCGGAATGAGCAACATGGTCATGGGAGCAGACAGAAGAGAAAGAATGATATAAAACACTGTAGAGTACCCTAGCTCTGAATGAACTGGAGATCTAATTTTCCAGCTGTCCTCCCCAATGCTTCCCTTTCTAGCTATGCGCCACATCAAACCATTTTGTTCCACGCATACAATTCCCATCAATATGCCTCTGAACTTTGCACAAAGGCTGGGGTAATATTTTCAGAAGTAAGAGATATGAGTATCCAACTACTTTTGAAAATTTTAGAATTCGAGGATCTCTGCTCTGTCCCATGTTCCTTTCCCATCAAGCGGACTCATTTTTGTTTAATGCAATCAAGCGGCATTTTAATATTTTCAAGCTGCCAGAATCAACAAACTAACTGGATTCAACAGTCACAGGCACCTAGTCACCTCCTTGCAAAAACTGTGATGACTCAGAAAATGCTTTTAGAGCAGACTGTCACCCAATGTACTAAAATAGATTGCCCACAATTTCTCACAAGCTCTGCAATAATTTACTACTAAACTGGCACTGAAAATGCTGCATTGCACAACTATTCAGAGGTTTCTTTTAGTGGCAGTCAAGTGAACGGTCTTCTGACAATAAGAGCAATTGGAAGAAGGGCTGAGCTTTCCTACCTAGCTTTTAGAGAATGTCACAGATTTTTGAATTATGAGTCAGCTGTATTCTTTACTTGTTCCTGCCGGCGCAATCCCTTTTTGGCTTTCCTAGCTCCCACATACTAAGCTAATGTATCTCTGACAGCACAAGCACCTTCGCAAGTAAGCAAAAATATCTTGTACAACATGGGAATAGACTCACTTCTATATATCATGTGTACCTGAAACTCACTCAATACTGTGGAATCACCACGTATGTAATTTACTGTGAAAGGAACCTTATATGGAGCCAAGTCATTCACCAGTAGATTCCCAGGAAAATAAAATTTCAGCCTCGTGTATTTGTACCATTAATTAATTAATTATTATTATTACTAGTACACCCAATTCTAAGATCAATGCAATATATAGACTCCCATTATTGTGATATTTAGGTGCCTTAATTCAACTTTACATTTACATAGTTCCCGTTGCCTGAGGATTTCAGAGTTTTTTATAAACTTTAGGACTTCAGCTCCCCATAGAGACAGACAAGTGTTACCACCCTGCTTTTTCAGGGTGAGAAAAGTCCAGCACAGACACATGCAGTGATGTTTCAAAAGACAAGGAGCAGCCTGCAGCAGTAGAAGTCAGGCCTGACAGGCCTGTGGCCTTAATCACCTTTCTTTTCTAGTTAATGGTGCCTGGGTTTAGCTCGTGAACCAGTCTCACATGTTAGTTGAGAGTAAAGATCCACAACTTTCATTTGGTTTACATGTTTTTCTGACATCCTAATATGTGGCACCTGGAAATTTTACTGGAAATCTCAGGACACTGTTTTTTTCACAAAGTTTCCAATATTCCTGCTTTTACCCAGACTGGTAATACCAAAAGCACTCCCTTTCCTGCTGATTTTGGGTAGGGGGAGAAAAGAAGAATTGGAGAGCTTCTGATATCTCCCGAAGACACCATGAAACAGAACAACAAAGACATACGTGAAGTGTGGGCCTTAACTTTAAACACACACACACACACACACACACACAATTAATTCTAAGTACATGAGTAACACCATCAGACAATTAATTTTAAAAGTAAGTTGAACTTTTCTGAATTCTAAATTGATTTAGGGTCTGGGTTTTTGGGGGAGGGGCAGATTTTTATCATTTCTTATTTCAGTCATTCAGTCCGCACTGATATTGGCATAACCAGTCTCTTAACATCTAAAAAAACAAGGTGTAGAGATTACGTGAATGAAATCCCATTGCTTCTAGGAAGCTACTGTAGGTTGAGAGACATGACTGCAGAAGTTAAGCAAAATTAACACACTTCTGAATTTGTGTTGGGCTGTTGGAGTTCCCCATAACATCTGTTTGTTTGTTTTTTAAGATATTCATAGAGACTTGACAAAGCCCGATCAATTTCCTGACAACTGAAAGGCAGCCCATTTGGAGGTTTGGCTTGCTAGAAGCTGGGAGAAGTATGGCACATAAGGGGTTAACAAATGGTGATCATACATAGTATCTCCACAGAGACAGAGAGGCAATTTTGACCAAAAAACCCCATTACAAGTGATTTAGGAACATGAGTGCCACTGAAGAAAATCCATGTGGCTTGTGCTCCTAAAACACTTTGATCCTTCCAAAAACATCACCCAGTTTTCAAGCGCCATCACAGAAGCGCTCCTTACCCCCAGTGGCTTCCCAAGAAAGCCTCTAATGCCACACAGAGTGTCTCAAAGGTTTAGAGACATGAAAGAAAAGGAGAATATATTTCTCATTTATGTTTCAGAAAAAAAAACTTAAAAAATAGCAGATTCTGCTGTTTTTGTAGCCACGTGTAGGAAGAGTCTCTTGTGTGCTAAATGATGTACTTCATAAATACAGGGAATGTGCTCCTTTAGTGTTGCCTCATATTAAAATTCCATGCACCAAAACCGAAGCTGAAGCACATGCATTTTCTGGCCACAAGGTGCCTGTTACCAGCAATTTCCCCTCCCCGAAAATGATACAGTATTAAGCCATCCATATGATTCCAGTTCTAAGTTCTGTGATAATTCATTAGCCAGGTAAAATCTAACCCTTTTCTTAGTATCATATAAAGCTTTCAGTTCCCTATTTAAAACCCCTCTCCTGCCCCGTTTCTAATGCTATTAACTTTCAGTGCGGATGGAGGATTCTGAACAGCTTTCATAGGGGTTCTAAATCCACAGAACAGGTAAACAGACATTAGAATTCACCCTTTAGTGGCCACTGTGGTTGAAATGACTGATCTGAGGAGGTAGTCACCAAAGATGAAGCCGTCTAAGCTTATACCTACATATTAAAAGTAAATTACAGTCTGCAGTGAGATCAGATTGAATGCCAGACTAAAGCTGTAACGTAGCAGGCTATGACAGAATGAAGCAGCACATACATTTCTAGACTATCTTAGGAGTATTAACCCCACAAGCCTACTTGTTTATAAATATATTAAAATATAACGTGCCTTACCTTTTTTGATCTGTGAAATAAGTAGATCCTAATCTGGGCACCACGTCAGAGACAACAGGATGGAGAATCTATTAAAAGGAGTGAAAATATTTCATTTTTGATCCAACAAGATATTTTCTACAGCTAATGGGGGGGAAGGGGTAAACCTAGTTGTTTTTGTTCTACTAACCTGGATAGATAGATAGATAGATAGATAGATAGATAGATAGATAGATAGATAGATAGATAGATAGATAGATAGATAGATAGATAGATAGATAGATAGATAGATAGATAGATAGATAGATAGATAGATAGATAGATAGATAGATAGCATGTGCTATAGACACATCTTGAATTGATCCAATGTGCACAAATGCAGCACTTAATATCCGGCAGACTGAATTTGGTATGCTGCAACACAATGGTGGTTTTCTTTTAATTTGCTGAAATCACACCACGCTGACATTCTAAAGAGAAAATCATTACCGGCTCATCGGCTGCCACACCACAAAAACCTGTCCTTAAATAACTGCTGCCTAATCAGTCTCCCGGAGCATTGCGACCCGTCCGCTCGCTGCCGATCTCCAGACAGACACAATCTGCAAGCCACCAGCTTGTCTCAACCATGTGTAGGTTGGGAAAAGGAAAGCGGCGAATTAGAAAAAGTCCCCGCAGTGGTGAAAAGGAAAAGAGGGCGAGTGGGAGAGGAAGAGGGAGCTCACTGTCCGTGGAATTTTCCAGAATGATGACAAGGCAGCCAGCACCGCCATCATGTACTTACAATAGGATACTGCGTTTGCGTCTGCTTGAGCAGTCTGTCAAGGGGTTTCTGGTATCAAATGCCTGACAGGCATTTTAATTGCATTCAGCCAAGTGTGTCCTCACAACTCAGGCCTCTAATCCTATGAATTTCATCAAAGGGCTTCCTTTGCGGCAGTGCCAAACACACACACGTGCACCCACTACACACGGACAGCAGCATGCGGTGTCTCTGTAGCTATACTCATCCAAATCCTACTCGGGTTTTACATACTGTACATGCTGGAAAGGAGGTCTCATGTGCTGCGTGATGGAGTGGGAGTGTTTTAATTTTCCTGCTTTATTTTTCTATTCAGCATTTCTGTTGGTGTTTCATTTACTCAGTTATTTGAGCTGCAGCTTTGACAGAGAAAGACGAGGAATTCTCACCAGAGCTAAAATGTTGTCAGTAGGCACCTTTTTCGCCAGTATTTCTCATTAATAGTCCAGAAGTCCAATTTTGCTACCACTGCCCTATAGTTTACATGTTGGGCTCAAAATCTGTATGTTAGAAGTGTGTATCAGAAGCTAGCATAGTTGTTGTTTTTAAAGCCACATTTGAACAAAATCAGATTAGATTCTTCTGAATTATTACACCCTATACACTGAAGAAAAAAAAGAGTTAATTTGTCAAACTTGTTTTCAAGATGGGGAGAGGAACTTCCTAGCAAAAAAAGGACAAAAGAAGAGCTCCAACTCGGGGTATTTCTATACTACAAAGGTTTTGTCGAAGAAACTGCTGTTGACGTGCAGAGGTCACCAAAATAAGGTGCCAAAGCATGTTTACACTTGCTCCCTCTGTCAACAGATTGCGTCCACATCATTAGCTCCCTGTCGACAGCAATGCACTGTGGGTATGTAAAAAGTGCCTGACAAGCCCATCTGTTGCTAGGTGTTATGGGATCACGGAACAGAGCGCAGGGCATCTGGGGACTGTGCAAAACACATTCCCTCTGCTTTCTTCTGCACCCAGGAGCTGTTCCAAGTGCCCACCCCAGCCCATCTCTCCTCTTGAAATCAGAGCTGGCCTTAAGAATGGGCAACTGTGGCAGTTGTCAAAGGAACTTAGGGGAGGTTCAAAATGTTTCCCCTCATGAGTGACAAAACACCTAGGGGCCAGGCCTTCCTGGAAGCCCTTCTTCCTCACCAATCACCACACCCCCAGTGAAAGGGAGGCACAACAAAACGGAGGAAGCTGGTTTGAGGAGGGCACGCGTGGGACTGGAGTTATGGAGAGCATGAGGAGATGGGGTGGAGCAGGTGTCTTGCTGGCAGTTACAGGGGACGGAGGATCTGGGATGATTGAGTTGGGGTTGGTCCTGCTTTGGGCAGAGGGCTGGACCTGATGACCTCCTGAGGTCTCTTCCAACCCTGGGATTCTATGGTTCAATGTGAGAAGCAAGGAAAGCGACAGGACTCTCCCAGCAAGCCTCCTGTGTCTCATCCAAAGGGAGTCTAGTCTCATGGCTGCCAGCTAGAGGAGGTTTACCATCTGCAGAAGCCAGGGAGGGTCCAATACGTTGCTGCCTTCACCTGAAGCATGGAGCTGCTCTTCTGCTCCTCCACCTTGGCTAGTAGCAGTACCCTCATGGTCCTCCAATTGCTCCCACAGCTCCACTCCTCTAAAGACTCCCTCAAAGCTTCTAGTGCTTTGGGGGAGCCCATAAACATAAAACATGGGGAGCAAGGGTCAATGCATCTCCACAGATGATCCTTGCATCCCAATCTTACAAGGTGCGGGCAAATCAGATTTCCCTTCTTCAGGCTTCAGGAAATCAAGCAGCCTATAACTTCCTTAGTTCCTGAGTTCCAGATCAGAACTATTACAAAAAATTATGAACTTTTGTGCATAGGAAGCTAAAGCTGTAAGCCCAGATCAACAGTAAGTGTACACTACCTTTAGGGAAAATTAGAGATCAGACTATAAGCCCAGGAAAAGCAGAAACGAGGTTGCTTCTCAAACCAGCCACCCAAACTACTTCAACTCTGCCCATGAAACGATGTCTTGAGAAAAAACAAGCCATGGAATCTGTTCACAGAAAACAATTTCATTGCATCAGTCTTCACAAAAACCTGAGTGCCTGACTCAGAAAGCATGTGACACTCCAACTTTCCTTAGGATCATAAATGCACGTAAGCAAAAATTTCACAAATTCCTGACCCGACAGAGAACATCCTCCAATGCAATTGATATGGACCTGATCCTGTCAGATGCTGAGGGCGTTCAGCATATGATCAGCACCCCCGATCGCCTGGCAGAATCCAGCTTTATGATGCACATTTCTAGCAGCTCTCCAAGTATCATTGGACATAAAGCTAGCTTGTCTCCACAGACAATCCTTGCATCCCAAGTTAATGAAACTAGAGTGCTTAAAGGTTAGCAAGACAACGAATCCTCCTCCTTTCACTTGTGAAGCAAGTCATAAAACCTAAGTTCTGCTGCATAGGGATGTTAAATATCGGTTAACTGAATAGTCGAGTAACTTCATGAATTCTCACCAGTTAGTTGACTATTCTATAGTTCCCAGGGGCGAGGCCAGCAGCCAGCATGCCTCAGCCTCACTCCGGAGGAGCCTCCTGCCACTCCATGCTGCTGCCTCTGAATCAGAGGCAGCAGCGCGGGGTGCCAGGTGGGAGCTGGTCTGCAAGGGGATCCAGTTTAAAAAACAGCTTCCCTCATGGACCGACTGCCTGTCACCCTGTTCTGTGACTCTGATACAGAGGCAGCAGCATGGAGGCAGCAGCACAGGGTGGCAGGGCTGCTGGCCAACCTGCTAAAAATTTACTGGCGGGCGGGGGGAAATGCGTGTAGTCTATAGCATTAAGCTATACATTTTTGCTTATCGGCTAATTGGTTAATCGACTACACTATTACATCCCTACTGCTGTATACATTTCCTATACGCTACCCATAGAGAAGGGAGAAAGGGAGACTAAAATATATGGGTGCGTCTACACGGTATCTGGAATGGTGCTTTCCAGCACAGGCAGAAAGATGCATGCTAGCTCTGCTCGAGATAGTATATGACAGCATGTCCTGACTACAGTCCTCTCCAAACAGACAGTCTGCAAGCCACCACTCATATCCACATGGCTATTTTTAGCACACTAGCTCAAGCAGAGCATGTGTGTGCGTCTACTCAAGCACCCCCCCCCAGCTGCAATGCAGACTTACCCCAGATAGGGACAAGAAAGTGAGTCTCCCTTGTCTTCTTTGCTCAGTGAAGTCTTAATTCTGCATCTTCTGGGTTGTTAGGTTTGAAATGAGGCACCCACCCACACTGGCACCTAAAGGGTTAACCTCAACAGGGCGCAGGGCAGGGGAGTCCTCTGAGTGCCCGAAGGAGGCTGCATGAGGCACAGCCAATCAGGGAGGACGTGCAGGGAATAACCAATCAGGGCCTGTCAGACTCAGGTAAGAGAAGCTTTAGGACAGGGCTGGCTCAGTTGCTGTTGGAAGCGCAAAGTGTGAGGAGACAGACCCTCCTGAGCTGGGACCTGGAATAGTGGGTGGGCCTGAGTCCCCCTCCCCACTTGCCATGGGGAAGTGGCATGATTATGGGACAGATACACTAACTCCAGAATATGGAAATAAGCATGGTAGTATGGCTGACGGTTCCTGAGGTTGAGAGAGGGGCTACAGGCAGACAAGGGGGACAGACCAGAGGCATCCAAACAACAAGAGGGAGGGCATTAGCCTTGAGCTAATCCCAAGAGTAACTAGGAGGAGGTACTGGACCAGCAGGAAGTGACACGCCTTGTGGCAAGCTTTTTTTAAATTTAGTTAATTTTTATTATTGTTTCTAGAACTGTAGATTAGGGTGCCAGTAGAGTATCACCCTCATTTTAGAGACAGCATCTAGAGGCAAGGAATGATTAAATGACTTCCCCCAAGGTCACACAAGAAGTCAGTGGCAGAGGCAAGAATTGCATCAGTTTGATAAAATTACCACTAGACTATGCTATGCAAATGACTGCTCTCTGCCTGCAACAATCCTTTAATCTTGACAAAAGGGGTTTCAAACAGAGGTGTATGTGTGTGT